>NC_044037.1:175500534-176181784 GCF_901765095.1 Microcaecilia unicolor | reverse complement strand
AAGACCAGGAGCTTGTGAAAGATCATCCATCTGCCTGCTAGATACAGATAATACAGACTGTCCAAAGAGCATTCCATCCAATAAGACAGTTTAGCTTTATCTCCACCTGCTGGTAGATGCTCACAACCCACAATCTCTGGATTCATCTGCTACTGATGCTAAGGAAACTCCTAGTGATACCTCTTTTTTTATTTATAATATTTTGTAAAATGACTGATTCTCTTGCATGTGATGCCAAATACATAGGTTTCTTTGATGGTGCTTTATGTATTTTTAGAAAAATCTTTACATTTCCAAACCTTTTTTAAACTATGATTTATTTGAATGCCCAGATCTAAGCATCTGTTTTCTCAACCTATACAAAGTTAGCTCCTGTGTTTAGCAGAGATGAGTAGAAAGAGGAAGAACAGCATAAAGGACAAAGCAAAGAAGGCTCTCATAATAAATTTCCTTAGAAAGCTGCTTCTTTAGCTCAGTGATAACTCAATTGTTTGGAACAAAAGCATTATAAATTCATATTCAAGAGAATCATAGGTAGACAGAGGCCATATCACGTGAATGTGGAACCTAAAATACAGATAATTCTATGCAGCAGTAGGTGCAAGTGTCACAGATATCCTACTTTCTCCACAATATAGTTAAAATGATCTAGTATTCCCTCACCTCTCGTTGTTGCTGGTTTAAACTGTGTGATGCCCTTTGGCAAAGTGCAATGGTTTCCGAGAGAGTATCTTCAACATTCTTTAATGGAGGCACTTCTTTTGGCTCTTAAAAAATAAGTGAAAATAAGTAAGGATTAAACAGGAATACAGAAACACATAAAATAGTTACATTCGTCTCCTGCATTCTTTCTGGAAAATAATTTAAAAAAATAAAATATTTGGCTACATCAGTTCTACAAAATGCTATCTGTGGGATAAGATACTATCAAACTATTTAAGAGATGATGGAAGGAAATTCTGAAAATTCTGATAAAACTTCATATTTTGACAATCAGTAAGGGACAGGTCCATGGTAATTTGTGACTAATGGTTTGGGATATGCCAACTCAACTATAGTCAATACGTGTTAAAGGTAAAGGTTGTACACAAGGGTAATTATTATGAGTTGGGCACCTATAACAAAATGGCATTAACCTTTCTACAAAAAATGAGAGACATACAGTATGCTAATACAATTGAAAAGCCCACACTGAGTTCAAGGAAGCTCCTAGATATCCATACACAAGGGCTCTGCAAACTGAGTGAATGAGCATAATATGACGATTTATCAAAAGGAAAACGGAGAAGGGTTTTAGCAGCTAAAAAGATGGTGCTGTTTAAAGTCTCTATTTTCTTTCTCCTTCATATATTCTCTAGGTTAAAAGTTCCCTGCTAGTCAGAACATTTGCTCCCTTGTAAATCTATGAGCATTAGGAGGAGTAACTTAATGGTTGGAGTAGCAAGCAGAGAACCAGGGAAGCCCAGTTCATATCCCACTGCAGTACCTTGTGATCTTGGGTAAGTCACTTAACCCTTCATTGCCTTGTCACGAATTCAGGGGTAGTGAGCCCATGGACCATAGCCAAGGCTATGGCAGACAAGTCACCTAGGCTGGCACAGGGCAAGTGTCAGAACAAATCAGGGCTAGGCAAGACACAATACAAACAGGAGCAGGCTAGAAGTGCAACAAGAACAAACAGTAGCAAGACTATCAACAAGGCAGGAACAGGATTTGGCTTGGCAACAGGAACAGACTTGTCTTGGCAACAGGAACAGAAATCAGGAACAGACTTGGCTTGGCAGGAACAGGAATCAGAAATAAATTTGGCTTAACAGTAACAGACTTAGCTTGGCATCAGGAACAGACAGCTTAACAGGAACAGGGACAGACTTGTATTGGCAACAGGAACAGAAATCAGTAACAGAATTGGCTTAGCAGGAACACGAATTGGGAACAGACTTGGCTTGGCATCAGGAACAGACTTCGCAATAGCAGAAAGCAGGAACAGAGTAAAGGGAACCCTAGGCCACACGGCCACTCACACAAAAAAGCCACACAAGGCTGGCCCACAAAGCCACTCACACAAAGAAGCCACACAGCCACTCAAAGGGTAAAGGGAAGCCACACAGCTGGGCCACATGGCCACTCAAAGGGTAAAGGGAAGCCACACAAAGAAGCAAGGCTGTGCCACACAGCCACTCAAAGAAACAGCAAGAGGTTTTCAGGAACATGGTTTAGAAACAAAGCTTTCAGGTATAAGACTCAGAAACACAAGAACAAGCATTCAGGGACAAGACTCACAGGAACAAAGCCAGGCAGGAAACAAGGAACAGGAATAAAGCCAAGCAGGACTTGGATCCAAACAGGGAACACAAAGACAAGGTTAAAAGACCTGTTAAAGGCAAGGCATGAGAGTTCCAAGGTGCTTTATAAAGGACTTTGCTGATGATATCACAACTTGGAATGAGGCTTGGATAGCAGGAACACCAAACAGCAAATGCATCAATGCAGGGTCAAGGCAGTCCAGAGAAGCCACAGAGCCAGATCACTGGAAAAAAGGTGAGTCTGGATGCAGGGTCATGGTTACAGTCGTGATATGCCTCAAGAATAAATTTAAATTGCGAGTCCTCCAGGGCCAGAAAAATACCTACTGTATCTGAATGTAACTCACCTTGAGCTACAACTGAAAAGTGAGACAAAATCCAAATAAATAAATAAATCTATCAAGCACCTTCTATACATACCACAACCAGAACTGATTTGATTTGACTGATGTTTTAGTTAAGTCCTTCACTACCACTCTAACTATTCAATTAAACTATATTACTACTGTGTATGCATGCAGTTTCTGCATCCTAACTTACACACTGGCAAAGTTACCTGTTTATTGCGAATACACACTCTCTAACACAAAAGGAGCTAGTAGAACCACTGGGAAGAAGCACCCCTCATGTCAAACTATATTGCATGTCAGAATACTTTTGAAGACTTGCAATTGTATCTGTTAGATTATGATTCACCCAATTGGATGGGGTGAGGAGGAGGATTGAGTTCAACAACTATTGTGGATTGAATAGGTCGGAATATTTCAACTGAATACAACAATCCCCATATGAACTCAATATTGATCTTGATCTCTTTGTCCTTTTGTAAAATACTGCCAATATTTCTCACTGTTGGTCCCTTTGTGAGGCAATAACAATATCAGATCAAATGCTCCCTTACAGCATGTATCAGTGGTGCTTCAAAAGGTAGGTAAGATGCACTGGACCCCAAGCAAATCTCTCTCTTTGTTCTCATATCACCACAGCATTCATCAAATAAACTGAGCAATAGGAAAGCGTTACCTATGTGATCATGTGACCTATGATAATGCCACATGTCTCTTTAGTCTACAACCACTGCTGGTGCCGACTCCGACTCCATTTTAAGACATTAATAATATAAGTACATAAGTAATGCCACACTGGGAAAAGACCAAGGGTCCATCGAGCCCAGCATCCTGTCCACGACAGCGGCCAATCCAGGCCAAGGGCACCTGGCAAGCTTCCCAAATGTACAAAACATTCTATACATGTTATTCCTGGAATTGTGGATTTTTCCCAAGTCCATTTAGTAGTGGTTTATGCACTTGTTCTTTAGGAAACGGTCTAACCCCTTTTTAAACTCTGCCAAGCTAACCGCCTTCACCATATTCTCCGGCAACGAATTCCAGAGTTTAATTATGCTTTAGGTGAAGAAACATTTTCTCCGATTTGTTTTAAATTTACTACACTGTAGTTTCATCACATGCCCCCTAGTCCTAGTATTTTTGGAAAGCGTGAACAGACGCTTCACATCCACCTGTTCCACTGCACTCATTATTTTATATGCTTCTATCATGTCTCCCCTCAGCCGTCTCTTCTCCAAATTGAAAAGCCCTAGCCTCCTTAGTCTTTCTTCATAGGGAAGTCGTCCCATCCCCGTTATCATTTTAGTCGCCCTTCGCTGCACCTTTTCCAATTCTACTATATCTTTCTTGAGATGCGGCAACCAGAACTGAACACAATACTCAAGGTGCGGTCGCACCATGGAGCGATACAACGGCATTATAACATCTTCACACCTGTTTTCCATACCTTTCCTAATAATACCCAACATTCTATTAGCTTTCCTAGCCACAGCAGCACACTGAGCAGAAGTTTTCAGTATATTATCGATGATGACGACACCCAGATCCCTTTCTTGGTCCGTAACTCCTAACGTGGAACCTTGCATGACATAGCTATAATTTGGGTTCTTTTTTCCCACATGCATCACCTTGCACTTGCTCACATTAAACGTAATCTGCCATTTAGCTGCCTAGTCTCGTAAGGTCCTTCTGTAATTTTTCACAGTCCTGTCGCGAGTTAACGACTTTGAATAACTTTGTGTCATCAGCAAATTTAATTACCTCGCTAGTTACTCCCATCTCTAAATCATTTATAAATATATTAAAGCAGCGGTCCTAGCACAGATCCTTGAGGAACCCCACTAGCTACCCTTCTTCATTGTGAATACTGCCCATTTAACCCCACTCTCTGTTTCCTATCCTTCAGCCAGTTTTTAATCCACAATAGGACTTTTCCTCATATCCCATGACCAATTTCCTCTGTAGCCCAGGGGCGTAGCCAGACACCCAATTTTGGGTGGGCCTGGGCCAAAGATGGGTGGGCAGAAGAACCTCGCCCCGTCCTACAGGTGATTTGGTCTCTCCTTCTCTCGCCTGCATGCCATATGGTCTCTCAAACATCCCCCCTCTCCCGTATACCTTTTAAACAGCAGATTTTCACCAGCAGCGAGCAGCAACTAATACACACTGCTCATGTTGGCCCCACACACTTCCCTCTGATGCAGCTTCCTGTTACCACCTAGGCAGAAATACATCAGAGGGAAGGCTGTGGGGCCGGTGCGAGCAGTATGTATGTCACTGCTCACTGCTGGCAAAGATCTGCTACTTACAAGGTATGCAGGAGGGACACTTGTTGGAAGTTTTCAGCTGGTGGGGCTTGGAGATCCCTGCCAGCCACATCATAGGTATGCTGCTACTGGGTGGGCCTGAACCCAAAGTAGGTGGGCCTGGGCCCACCCAAGCCCACCCTTGGCTACGCCACTGCTGTAGCCTTTCATGAGGTACCCTGTCAAACGCCTTTTGAAAATCCAGATACACAATATCAACCGGCTCTCCTTTGTCCACATGTTTGTTTACTCCTTCAAAGAATTGAAGTAAATTGGTCAGGGCAAGACTTCCCCATACAAAAGCCGTGCTGACTTGGTCTCAGTAATCCATGTCCTTGGATGTGCTCTGTAATTTTGTTTTTAATAATAGCCTCTACCATTTTCCCCGGCACAGACGTCAGACTCACCGGTCTATAATTTCCCGGATCTCCCCTGGAACCTTTTTTGAAAATTGGCGTTACATTGGCCACCCTCCAATCTTCACGCTCGATTTTAAGGATAAATTGCATATCACTAACAGTAGCTCCGCAAGCTCATTTTTCAGTTCTATCAGTACTCTAGGATGAATACCAACTGGTCCAGGAGATTTGCTACTCTTCAGTTTGCCGAACTGCCCCATTACGTCCTCCAGGTTTACCGTGAAGTCAGTAAGTTTCTCCGACTCGTCCGCTTGAAATACCATTTCTGACACCGGTATCCCACCCAAATCTTCCTCGGTGAAGACCGAAGCAAAGAATTCATTCAATCTCTCTGCTACGTCTTTGTCTTCCTTGATTGCCCCTTTTACCCCTCGGTCACCCAGCGGCCCAACCGATTCTTTTGCCGGCTTCCTGCTTTTAATATATCGAAAAAAATTTTTACTATGTTTTTTTGCCTCTAATGCTATCTTTTTTTCGTAATCCCTCTTGGCCTTCTTTATCTGCACCTTGCATTTGCTTTGACACTCCTTATGCTTCTTCTTGTTATTTTCAGACAGTTCCTTCTTCCATTTTCTGAAGGCGTTTCTTTTAGTCCTAATAGCTTCCTTCACCTCACTTTTCAACCACACCAGCTGTCTTTTGGACTTCCGTCTTTCTTTTCTAATTCGTGGAATATGTTTGGCCTGGGCCTCCAGGATGGTATTTTTGAACAGTGTCCATGCCTGTTGTACAGTTTTTACCCTCTCAGTTGCCCCCCTAAGTTTTGTTTTCACCGTTCTTCTAATTTTATCATAGTCTCCTTTTTTAAAGTTAAAAGCTAACGTATTTGATATCAAAACTGATCATATTATGATCACTGTTATCAAGTGGCCCCAGTACCATAACGCCCCTCACCAGATCATGCGCTCCACTAAGGACCAAGTCTAGAATGTTTCCTTCTCTCGTCAGCTCCTGCACCAGCTGCTCCATAAAGCTGTCCTTGATTTCATCAAGGAATTGTACCTCTCTAGCATGTCCCGATGTTACATTTACCCAGTCTATATTTGGATAATTGAAGTCACCGATTATTATCACATTGCCCATTTTGTTTGCGTCTCTGATTTCTTTTATCATTTCTGCGTCTACCTGCTCATCCTGGTGAGGCGGATGGTAGTACACTCCTATCACCATCCTTTTCCCTTTTATACATGGAATTTCAACCCACAATGATTCAAAGGTGTGACTTGTGTCCTGCTGAATTTGTAATCTACCTGAGTCAAGGCTCTCGTTAATATACAATGCTACCCCTCCACCAGTCTGGTCCACCCTATCACTACGATATACTTTGTACCCCGGTATGACTGTGTCCCACTGGTTATCCTCCTTCCACCAGGTCTCAGTAATGCCTATTATATCCAATTTTTCATTAACTGCCATATAGTCCAACTCTCCCATCTTATTTCTTAGACTCCTAGCAAACTGAGATGGCTGAATTTTAAATTTGCATATTGTTCAGAGCGGTAATTTGACAGAGACACTGCTGAAGCATCAGCTGTCATCATTGTGATTTGTTTCTTTTACAGAAGTTGCTTTTTTTTTAAATATTTATATATATATATATATATATATATATATATACAGATCCTTATTTTATGCTTACAGATTTACAGAAGGGCCAATGGGTCTGACAAGCATTCTAATTGCAAGTTAAAAGATAGAAAAAGTAATAATGTATAACATATGTGGTGTATGATGGAGAAAGGAGACAAACACTTTGCACTGCACCATCTTTAAAGATTATTTTAAAAAATGCCATACTGGGTAAACCAAAGATGCATCAAAGCCCAGGTTCCTAGTTCCAACAGTAGCCAGTCCAGGTCAAAAGTACCTGCAGAATCCCAAAGGATCAATCCACTCCTTGATACTTGCACCCAGGGATACGCTGTGGCTTTTCCAAGTCTACCTGGCTAATAACGGTCTATTGACGTTTCTTCCAGGAAATTATCTAACCCTTCATGCACTGATAACCCCTTCTGTTCTCACGTTGAGTAACTGTCGTATTATATCAGATTGATGCTCATGCACTTGGACTGCAGAGCTCTTTATCGAGTATTATCTCTATATATAAAAAGCATCACCAACGTTCTAAATGAAGCCTCCAGCCGGAAGTGTGAAGGGGGCGAGATATCCGGTTTCCCCATGAGTGTCTACCCCGCCCTCTCTGTAACACAAACAGTGAAGGAAAACACAGCAAAGCAGGAAATCAAATCGCTCTCTCTGTAACAGTGAAGGACTCAGAGGGGGGAGGGGAGAGAGGGCAGAAGCCCTCACTATCTCTGTAACACAAACACAGCACAGCAGGAAACTTAACACTGAAGGACTCGACTCCGAGGGGGGAGGGGACAGAGAGGACAGACAGCACAGGGGAAGGGAGAGAGGGCAGAGGGCAGGGACACACACATTCCCACATGCACACAGAAGAAAACCTTGCTAGCCCCCATTTCATTTGCATCAGAAACGGGGGTTTTTTATTAATGTATTATAAAACATACTTAAAAGAATTATTGTGAGCAAAAACTCGGTAAGTACATCAAAATCTATTTTCTGGTTACACCATTGTAAGAATTGCATTAAATCATTCAATTTTGCTGGAAGCAAGGAATATGGGAAATAAATAGAGTTGAAAAAACTTAAATGATTTTTATATTAATTTGAGTATGCAAGACTAATCAGTAAGGACTCTTCATGGACTTCACAAATATATCAAATAGTGAAGAAAAAAAGATTTCAGTTTGCTGTATACAGCTCCAAGACACTAAGGCGCTTTTAGTAAGATGCACTAAATGTCATGCAGTCCATTATAGTCCTATGGGCTGCATGGCATTTAGTATTTGTTAAACGTTAGCGTGCCTCTGTCACAAGAGCCAAACCATCACAGATCAAAAAAATTCCACTAAAAGAATGTCACTAAACACTTTGCTGAAATAATTGTATAAAGGTGCAATTTGTATAGAGTGAATATTGTATAGGGAAAGGGAAATGGAACGATATACAGTCTTTCTATGGTTTTTGTAACTACATTCAATAGAGGGTTAAGTGACTTGCCCAGAGTCACAAGGAGCTGTAGTGGGAATCGAACCCAGTTCCCCAGGATCAAGGTCTGCTGCACTAACCACTAGGCTACTCCTCCACTCCAATTTTTAATTAAATGTACTTGTAAAGTTGAACACAGTAAACAGTTAATGAATTTAATGGGGAAAAGGGTAAATGGAGAGGTTGGGGATTTTACAAACTCTGGTCAGCATGCTACCTTTAGATGGATAAGTTCTGTGCATATTTAGCAGTGGTAAATATACAAATGCTCATACAAATGCTGTCACTAAACATGTACATATAACTTTGCATGGGTAAGTTATCTATATAAATTTACATGGTACACTGCCAGCATTTACATAGGTAACTTACATGGAAAGAAGTTGAATTCTGCCTCTCGCCATACAATTTTATTCTCTACCCATGGCCCCCTCAAATCCTACCCAAATTCAAAGACTTAAATTTTGGCTATATTGCAGTGTGACTAGAAATTAAATGTTGTCCATGTAAAAATAACAAAAAAAAGCCCATTTAGACTAGATTCTATATAATACGCCTAACAATTTGGCGCCAAAATGAAATTCACCTAAGCACATTTTATAAAATATGCCTCAGTTTAAGTGTACTTTATAGAATAAGCCTAAAGTTCCACAGAGTTTATAGAATATGCTGAGCGCCCATATGCGTGACTAAAAGTCACAGGCAGTTATGCCAAGTAAAACCTGGTGTAAATGCTGACATCTAAATTAGGCGCAGACCAGGTGTATTCTATAACACACATAGATTTTAGAAACGCCCACAACCCGCCCATTCCACCCCCCTGGTCACTTACCCTTTTCAACTATGCAACTTAGACTCAGTTCTGCGCATAAATTCTAATTAATGCCAATTAGTGTTAATAATTTTTCATGTGCATTTGATTTTATTAAATTATAGAATGTTGAAATTGTGCACTTATCCATGGCTTCTTTGATTCTGTTCATCTTTTTTGGCACATTTGCACATATTTTATGTGGTTCAGTTCCCTTTGGTTTTCTTTTGTACTTTTTATGGTATTTTCTTAAGTATTTTATTCACGCTGCATGTTTTTAACCTGTGTATTAAAAATCCTATGCAGTTATCATTAGTAATAGCCCCCGAAGAAACCTGACATGAAAGTGAAATGGGCCCCATTGGGAATTTGACCAAGAGATTAATTCCAACAGATAAGTGTTTGGTTTTCGTTTTGGTGTATGCATAGCTGAACATATATTTTTGGTCACGTATTTTCACTGTTAAGTACTTGCTATATGAAAAAAGTCTGGGTTTTTGCAGGACCGATGAATGATAAGCGAACCCTATGAGTAAAGAACAGAAGTCGCTGTACAAATCTGCCTATCTGGGTTACTGTGGTCCTTTTTCCATGTGCAATACCAGCATATAAATGCAAAAGTATCGATCTGTATCAGATTAATTTATGGGGCTCCTTGGGTTTGAATACTTTGGATGAATCCTAATGATCCAAGTGTTTCTTGACTTTCTGGTTTACCTTTAGTAAAAGGACCCCATAGTTATTAATAAATCCTATTCTATTGACTAAAAAAATTTCCTATTCATTCTGTAAATGGTGCCCAAAGTTAGGCAGGCAATTAGGAGCACGGTTACAGAATAGAGTCAGTTAGGCAAATTAATTGACTAATTGGCACTTAATAGATGCTAATTGTGAATTGAACTTAAGTGCTAATTGGAGGTAATTAATATATACGCACGTAACTGCTTTACATTCCTAACACTGCACCTAATTTTTACGGCATGCAACTCCAAAGTGGGTGTGGACCTGGGAGGGGCGTGGGTGTGGACCTGGGAGGGGCATGGGTGGGTCAGGGACGTGCCAAGCAATTAGATGTAGTGTTCTAGAATACATTCATTTAAGCACCTAAATGCCGGTATTTAGGTGCAAACATTTACATCAGCCTTTGCTTGGAGTAAATGCTCATGCCTAAGTTGGGAGTGGAAATGCAGACTTAAGTTAGTAATTTTAGGTGCCATTTATTGAATCTACCCCTTAATGTATAAGTTAGAAATAAACATGTTCCTTTCTTCATTTGATAGATTGCATCTAAACAGCATCACACAGTTACGTTCAAACCCTCTTCACTTACTTTCATTTTCCTGTGTAAGCACCACAAGCTTGCTCTGTAATTTCTGAAAGAAATAAGAATTAAAGTTAGACCAAATGAATATCATGAGATGTAGGTTAAGAAAGAGTTGCTCTCATAGAGGATAATTTTATAACAGGGCACCTAGGAGCCCTTTTACTAAGCAGAGGTAGGGCTAATGAATGGGTAGCGTGCGCTAAATCAACACTACTGCTGGGGTAGCATGGGAACCCAGCGGTAATTCCAAATTTGGCGTGCACTGTTTCCTGCGGTAGAAAATAGGTGGTGGTAAGGGCTCAGGTATAGCTGAACGCTACTTTTAATTTTAGCTTACGACCATTTACTGCCCACATTAAAAAAGGCTTTTTTACCCGTCAATGTAAAAAATGACCCAGAGTGCGCCAATTTCACATTCCAGGCCACTTTTTACCATAGCTTAGTGAAAGAGCCCCCAAGTTAGGGAAGACACACATGTACATATGTTGTGCTTATTTTATAAAGGCAATTTATAACCCTATGTGCCTTTTAAAAAATTACCCTTCACTTCTCCTGGAAACTAGAGGGCCCTTTTACAAAGGCAAGCTGAAAAATGGCCTGCGGTAGTGTAGACACGTGTTTTGGGCACGCACAGAATCATTTTTCAGCGCATCTGTAAAAAATGCCTGTTTTTTATTTTTGCCAAAAATGGACATGTGGCAAAATGAAAACTAGTGTGCATGCATTTTGGGTCTGAGACCTTACCGCCAGCCATTGACCTAGTGGTAAGGTCTCACACGGTAACCGGGCGGTAATGACCTATGCGCATGAAATGCCACTTGGTGTGCGTCTGATACACACGCCCGAAAATAAAAATTATTTTTCGGCTGCGTGCCAAAAATGAAATTACCGCAAGAGCCACGTGGTAGCTGGGTGGTAACTCCATTTTGGCACATGTTGAGTGCGTGTAGATGCTTACGCGGCTTAGTACAAGGGCCTCTAGGGGCAGGCATTTACATATGTCCTGAACATCACAAAGTTCCCTTCCTATTTTTCTTTCAGGTTTATATTTAAAACTTTTTTTTTTGTTTAAAACAAATTTTATTAAAGGAAAAGGAAAAACAAATACAGTCAATCACATGCTCAAGTTGTTCAATATTTTACATTTTTCATACCTCTTCCCCCCACCCCCCCATCCTCTATACCATAATCCAAGAACTTTGATGAGACCATGCAATAATAAAAATACAATAAATGCGCTACTTTGGACATCTCCATTTGTTTTATATTGTTTCCCCTCCTCCCTCTCTTTCCCCCTCCCCAACGGCATCTCATATCACGCAAATCCTAGAATATCCCCCTCCCCCACCTACACTGAGGTGGCAATTTATAGTAAAATCAGTCATCAGAAGGCCTGCTTTCTTGTTACCTTCTGGACCTGTTTTAAAAAGGTGCCAGCTTACCCCAATTCTACAATGTACATTAAAAACCTTTAATGGTGACAAACTAACTTGACAAACATTAAATGTATTCAAGTGTAATCAAGGATAATTATACAAAATTATGTATGGCTAAGACCACTGTTCCCTCTAAGCTGTGCGAACGGGTGTGCACACATGACTCAGCAAACCTAAGCACAAGGGCAAAAATAGTGTGCACAGAAATTAAAATGTATGCAAAAATCATCAGGATTCAGACTTTTGCCCCTGTGTAGTAAAGATTATCCTTTGTGCACAATTAGTCACTCTTAAATCCGTAATTGTTTTATTATCTTTGGTACATTAACTTCCTACATGAAACTTCTGGTTCCGCCATACTACTGAACATTCACCGCATGGCTTGCAAACTTCAAGTACTGTTATCTTAATTTTTACTACTTCTGGATAACTGATGAGACAGACGTACCAGTCTGGTAAGTTTATTACTTTTTTGGCATTAATGATGTATACTTGAGGTGTTTTTAGCCTTAGTTTCTCTTTTGGATCGATCAGTACAGTGTGTTTTATTACTAATTCTGACCTGATACAATACTACTGCTATGATCATACATATTTTTTCACCAAGGAGTTCATATGTTTGCGGTCCAACTGAAAGATATAAGTAATTTTTGGTTTGAAAATGCATGCCAGTGCTGAAGGCGAGCACACAACTTGAGGTTTTAGCGAGTAATGATGTTATGATTTTTGTGGGAATTTTATTTAAAAATGAAGTTGTGATTTGCAGTTTACAAATATTTTTATAGTTATAACATATTATAACTTTTTCCATAATTGTACATATGTGACTTTTTAAAGTATTAAGGCCCTGTTTACTAAGGTACGCTCAGGGCCGATGCTAGGGTCTGTGGCTCCACCCCCCCCCCCCCCCCCGGTCTAGCATCTCCTTTCTCTCTTTCTCCCACCTGCCGCCCCCACCCCCCTTTTTCAGCCCAGTGCCTTAAAAGGTGGAGGACAAAAGTTGTTGTGTTTTTTTTTTTTACTTTTTGACAGCTTTTTAGTTTATTTGAAAGCTTCCCATATGTAGATATAAATATCATGAAAAAAATTGAATACTACTAAAACAGCATAAAAAATTATTGCAGCTAGTAAAAACAGCACTAATTTTGTGCTCATGTTTTCTACACTGTTCTATACAATACAGTATTACATGGCCAAATTTCAGTGAGGATATCCTGTTTACTGATGGGTTCATCTTAACTGTTGTTGTAATCTGCCTTGGGAAGGAATATACTGAAATTAAATTAAACTCTCATTTCATTGGGGCATATGAAATCACATCTTCACCTCATCTTTTTTGTACAAATGGATTATTCTGTTTTGAACATGTTTCAGGGACAAGTGGTTTTCATAAGTCAAAATAATAAAAATAAATATTTTTTCATGCAGATCTCTCATTTGTTTAAATATAACTAAATGGGCTATAAGCCCCTAATGCAGTTAACTGGTTTTCTTATATTTTGTCCTTGTAATGACGTAAACAACAAAAAAAACAAAAAGGCACACAACTGCTTACAAAACAGTAGATGAAAAACAACAAAGCAGTGGAATCAAATGTATTTATTGGAACAATACCCAATAAATACTTGTAATGACGTATACTATGCCAAAATTAGAAATACAGTGAGACAGAATAATAGAATGAATGGTGATGACAGCAGAGTGGGGGAGGGGAAAGAGAGAGACTATACATATTGGCTTCAACGTTTTGACGTTATGCCATCTCCTGTTCTCAATCTAACCTCCTTGGCCAAAACCCTGCCTTAACTGCTCCTCCAGTAAACATCTCCCACCGACCCTGTCAGGGACCCCAGTACTGTTCAATACAGCGCTCCCAGTCCTGAAGCCTTCTCTCTGCCAATTTTGGCTCCCCTTCCTTCCTGCTGCCACAGGGACTGAACTTGACAAATGGAAGGCTTTGGGACCAGAGCCAGTAGCATTATCTGAAACGTTACTGATTGAGGGGAGACATGTTTGTAGGATTCCTGCGGCAGTGAAAAAGATGCAACCGCTCTGCTAAGTATTCCAAAGTGCAGGTCAGCTGGGGAGAACTAAAGCCAGTGGAGCGCAAAGGATAAGCATTGGCGGTTCCTGATGCCCCCATTGTGCATAACCTGCTTACTGTATTCCGCCGGCCCTGGGTGCATTAGCGTTTTTAGTGCGTGCTAAATGCTAGAGACACCCATATATTCCTATGGATGTCTCTAGAATTTAGCGAACACTAATTTTTAGGATGCAGCAAAAAACGCTAGCGCACCTACAGCGCGGCTTAGTAAACATGGTCCTTAGTTGGTTAGCAGTTGGTCCTCTAAAACGTACTGCCATTTGTTCCTTTCAATTTTTTTTCTGTGAATGCCGACATGGTGCTTTTAGTAGTTGACACATTAACATCCAATTGGGTAGTTGATATTGACTGACACCTCTTTTCCTTTCTTTTGGTGCTGCATGCGATATATTTTTGGAAGTTTAAATTGGTCAATTGAATAGGATGTAAAAATGTTTTAATTTAATTTTGACTATTATATAAAAACATACCTTACAGAAGCAGCATGAGTCATGTTTTTCATTTTTTCATTTTCTATATATCAAATTTTTTGCTTAAAATGTCTCTGATATAGAGTAATATATTAACATTGCTTTTTCTATGTCAAATTATAATTTGATGTTAGTACAGTTAAGAATGAATGCCATATCTACATTCTGTTACTCAATAAAACATAAAAATGCCATAGTCCAGGACTGTAGAACAAGTGATCAATTACTGCCATATTTTTTGTTTTTATATGGAATATTAATCAATTCATATGTGTTATCTAACAGTGTCTTTATAATGATTTTACTAAATGGAAATTTCATAATGTATATTACAGCTGTTTTGTGTTATAATAGCTTGTCGGATCTCCAAATAAAATTTGCTTCCTTAGATATTGGTCTCTGCCTGTATGTTCCATCTGTGGACCACTTCACTGCCTTTCCATGCATTAACTTTAAAATGTCAAAGTTAATATGAGGTCTTGAAATGAAAGTGAACTGCAGTAACTTTTAAGCCAGAGTTGCTAGAAGAAACTGCTGAAACGAATACGCCGGTGGAGTTCCAAAGCACAGTGCTTGTTCAACTGAGGGCTGAGGGGGATATGATTGAGGTCTATAAAATCCTGAGTGGTGTAGAATGTAAAGACGTTAATCAATATTTCACTCTTTCAAAAAGTACAAAGACCAGAGGACACGCAATGAAATTACATGGAAATACTTTTAAACAAATAGGAGGAAATATTTTTTCACTCAAAGAATAGTTAAGCTCTGGAACTCATTGCCAGAGGTTGTAGTAACAGCAGTTAGCATATCTGGGTTTAAAAAAGGTTTGCAGAAGTTCCTGGAGGAAAAGGTCATAGTCTGTTATTGAGATGGACATGGGGGAAGCCACTGCTTGTACCAGAATTGGTAGCATGGAACGTTGTTACTAATATGGTTTCTGCCAGATACTTGCGACCTGGATTGGCCATTGTTGGAAGCAAGATACTGGGCTAGATGGACCATTGATCTGACCCAGTATGTCTAGTCTTATGTTCTTAAGTATTTACCTATGATGATAATAATGGAGTGGTTTACTTACACTGTTCAAGATGCTAAAGCACCCAGAGAATTCTCAACTGAAAAAGAGAAAAGTAAAATACTGAATTCCTTAACATTTAAGCAATTTGAAGGTAATGCATTTGGAGGCCCCTCTAGTTGAAGGGGAAGGGAAGGGAAAAGGGACTTGATAAACTGCCTTTCTGAGGTTTTTGCAACTACATTCAAAGCAGTTTACATATTGTAAGGAGGTTGGAGGGTCTAAGCAGCCCAGGAGGAGGTATGGGACCAGACTACATTCCCCACAAGGCCCTGAGAGAAGGGATCGGGGGGGGGGGGGGGGGGGGGGGGTAGGTCCCAAAACCCGGTATGGCCCCCACGTGGAAGGGAGGGAGAAAAGGACTGGAAAGAGCAGCTGCTATGGCAGGCGAGGGCCAGAAGGGGGAGCAGGGATGACAAAGCTCAATTCCCTTGGGTTAGAAATCAGTACAAGATTCTTCCACCTGGGGGGGGGGGGGGGGGGGGGGGGGAGGAGGTCTCCAACCAACAGCCTAGCAGAGAAGCCGAGTTAATGGAGTGTTTGGAGGAAGGAGAAGGGGGAGAGACCAACACACCAGGTTTGGAGGAACCAGTGGACATGGACTGTAATTGTACCTTGGGGCAGAGTTGCAGGGACTGAAGTCACAGGAGTCAATTAGCTGTGTTGTGGGCGGTGTACTGCCATTCTGCAACCACCCAAGCGGAAAGACCTTTAAAACTGAAACCCAGGCTGCTGAACTGGGGGAGAACTTGGATTTAAAGGAAAGTTTTTTCTTGTTGCTTTATTTTGGAAACTGAATGGGACTTTAACCCCCTTGAACTGAGATTTTGTGGAGGCGGGGAAATAAACTGTTTGGAACTAAAAGCTGTGTTGTCTGGAAGGACTTTCTTTGTGGACTGCTGAAGGGAGCCTACCACCCCCTGAAGGTTTGCTACCGGGATTACAGATATTACAATATATTGTACCAGGGGCAATGGAGGATTAAGTGACTTGCCCAGAGTCACAAGGAGCTGCAGTGGGAATCAAACTCAGTTCCCCAGGATCAAAGTCCACTGCACTAACCACTAGGCTACTCCTCCACTCCAGCTGAACATTGGCAAGATAGCGGTCATGTCATTCAAGATCTGAAATTTGTTGTATTATGTCGAATAGTCACTACAAGGGACGGTAATATCTCTGTGATGTTGGAACATAAAGAACAAAGATTTATTTTTGAATGGAAAACAGTGCACCCTAGAGTGTTGAACAGAGAAACTGATTGGTTGTGGATTCAGTGAATGATAGTATTCAACGTAGTTCCATCCATATATTTGGTGCACATTCTCCGGCATTTCATAGGCTTCTGGTGCCATTTTGGAGCATCAGTCCTGTCCGAGAGACTAACTGTGTTTAACGTCCAGTATTTCAGTTTATACTGATTGGTAAGCATATGAATAAGATGCAATGTGTTAGATATTATGATAGGTTTTTAGTCTATGTAGGATGCATATATTGGTAGATATGTTTCATTTTAGTTTGGCCCTTGATGATGCATGTTGGCCCTGGTACTGAGACTTAAACTTAATGCTGGCGGGGAGCGTCTTTGATTTGAGACAACTGTAAGAAAGCTGGATTCTTCCATTATGTCAACATTTGAATGAACACGTGGAGGGGCATAATTGAAAGGGACGCCCAAGTTTTGCTGAGGATGTCCTCGCAAAACGTACCGGTGGAGGGGCGGGGAAACCCGTATTATCAAAACAAGATGGACGTCCATCTTTCGTTTAAATAATACGGTTGGGGACGCCCAAATCTTGAAATTTAGGTCGTCCCTAGACTTGGTCGGTTCTGATTTTTGGCGATAATGGAAACCAAGGATGTCCATCTCAGAAACGGCCAAATGCAAGCCCTTTTGTTATGGGAGGAGCCAGCATGCATAGTGCACTGGTCCCCCTGATATGCCAGGTCACCAACCGGGCACCCTAGGGGGCACTGCAGTGGAAATTGCTCCCAGGTACATAGCTCCCTTAACTTGTGTGCTGAGCTCCCCAACCACCCCCGCCCCCAAAACCCACTACCCACAACTGTAAACCACTACCATAGCCCTTACGGGTGAAGGGGCCACCTAGATGTGGGTACAGTGGGTTTGTGGTGGGTTTTGGACGGCTCACATTTACCACCACTAGTGTAATAGGTAGGGGGAGATGGGCCTGGGTCCGCCTGCCTGAAGTGCACTGCACCCATTAAAACTGCTCCAGGGACCTGCATACTGCTGTGATGGACCCGAATATGACATTTGAGGCTGGCATAGAGGCTGGCACAAAATATTTTTAAAGATATTTTTGAGAGTGGGGGGGGGGGTTAGTGACCACTGGGGGAGTAAGGGGAGGTCATCCCCAATTCTCTCTGGTGGTCATCTGGTCAGTTCGGGCACCTTTTTGTGCCTTGGTCGTAAGGAAAACAGGACCAGGTAAAGTCGTCCAAGTGCACGTCAGGGACGCTCTTTTTTTTTCCATTATGGGTCGAGGACGTCCATGTGTTAGGCACGCCCAAGTCTCGTCTTCGCTACACCTCCGACACACCCCCATGAACTATGGTCGTCCCTGCGACAGAAAGCAGTTGGGGACGCCCAAAATTGGCTTTCGATTATACTGATTTGGGCGACCCTGTGAGAAGGACGCCCATCTTCCGATTTGTATCGAAAGATGGGCATCCTTCTCTTTCGAAAACGAGCCTGATAGCGGTTTGGGAGACTGGAGACTTACGGTTTTCATACTGGATCTGGTTTGAGTCAAGATTATTGTAGGACTTTTGTCTGTGACATGGTGTAGTCCCCACTTTTTGAACAGTGAGCTTGATATAGGACTCATTCAATCCAGTGGATTGTAATTCTGTGATGGGAGGGTCTGGTTCTGTATATTTTAGGTGGTTATATGTATGCTAGTATGAGTATGTGTGAAGAATTTTTATATTGGATTGTGATAAACTGACAATAAAAGAAGATTATATATTTAGTAGTACATCATAGTGACTATTTATATGGAAATAACTGAAAAGGTATGGGATGACGTGTGAAAACTTGGGGCCCTGTTTACGCCATGCTGTAGGTGCGCTAGAGTTTTTAGCATGCACTAAAAATTAGCGCGCGCTAACACTAGAGACACCTTAGTAAACAGGGCCCCTGATTTGTTAAGACACCATCTATCAACATCTATCATGCTGGCAGGGTAAAGAGAAACAAAAATTGACAATGTTTTACTGGCTATTAACATAAATGCTTCTGTAACCCTGGTCCCACTCCAAGCAGTTCAGGATGCTGGCTATGCTCTTCAAGGTAAGCATCTGGACCAGGGTCCACAAAAAAAATGAAGTCAAAGTCAAATAGGGCGTAGGCCAGGGCTGGGTAATCCCAGTAGGCAGAGGGGTTCAGCTCCAAAAACTGCACTCACACACTGGGTTTTGTAAAAAAAAAAAAAAACCAGTTTAACTTTACTTACAGTGATAGAATCATATTAACAGCCCTTGCAAGTAGCAAACTTGAAAAATCAAAAGGTAATGAAATGTGAATCCTCTCATTCAAACCTCTGTTGCTTCCTATTCCTAGAGGGTTCTGTCTGTCCACTTCTTGATATGTGGTTCCCCTCACCCACCTCTTTAACTAGCAGATCGTTCTCCCCCTCACCTCTTGGGGTTTTCAATCCTTTTTACACTGCAGCGCTCGTATTCTTTTAACTTCATCCCACTATTAGGCAGAACGCTTCACCATACTCCTCCACCCTCCGTTTCTTTAGCCAGATCCAGCCCCCAATTTAATCATACATGTCAATCATCTCTTAAAATTAAATATTTACTGAAGTCAATTACAGCTCCCCCCCCCCCCCCCCCCCTTCAAACCACTGGGCCATCCCCCAGTGGCATTGCATTCCATAATCCCAGTTCCTTCTGGCTGTTTCACAGACCACCTCCTCCAATAACCCCCAAGAAAACCTACTCACCCCTTCTGTGCCCAAAAAGGTTTGCCTGAGTGGATTATACTTCCATGTTCTCTGTTAAAGATATTAATGAGCACATGGAAAAGTACATATGCATACCAGAAAGCTGGAGAAGTAAAAACTATGTGTATGAATTTCTTAAAATTACGGGCAGCATTATTCAAAATGATGTCATGGTAGAAATTGCACTGGCTATTCCAATACACTTCCAATGAAAGCACTAACATTTCAGTTAACAAAATACTTGATCCTCAACTGATTATAAAAGCTCATTTCGTGGGATATTACAGTTGGAAGGATGCATGCTATGTCAACAGTCATGGCAATCAGGGAATTCTATAAGAAACAATATTTACCTTAATAAAATGGTAATGTTTACATTGGACAGACCAAATAGTGTTGCAGTGCAACTGAGAACAATGTTTCACATCTAATCAGCAACACTGTTGCACATTGCGGAAGACTTGGGAATTTCAGAGGAGTGAAAGGAGGTATCGGTCTTACACTAAAAGATGTAAGTTTCAGGAAACAGCAAATGTTTCTGAATGCAATGCAGTGGGGCTTTTAGACCTTTAAATGAGGTGTGCTGGTTATTTAGACATTTTGCACTTCAAACAATTATCCAAAATATTGACCCTCTCAGGAAATATTATCAAGAGGACAAAAATAACGATCCAATTTCTAAATATATAATCTCTCTATATAAAACGCACCTCCAACGTTCTAATGAAGCCTCAGAAATTTCCAACATTCTAAATTTCCAACATTCTAAACTGAAGTTGTGTAGATCAAATAAGTGTCTGCCTTGCCCTCGGGTCACCATGTGATGACGTCGAGGGCGGGGCAATGACACTCACCCAATCGCATCGCTCGCACGCCCCGCCCTCGTGTCATTCCGTCGGGTAAACAAACAAAAAAAAAAAGAGGAACTTCACTGAGCTTGAGGAAGGCGGCGCACACACTCATTCTGAAACACACACACTCATTCACAGATACACAAGCACTCAATCTCTCTCTCACAATCGCACAGTCACTCTCTCTCTCTTACACACACACACTCACTCTAACATACACACTACGAGGAAAACCTGGCTAGCGCCCGTTTCATTTGTTTCCGAAACGGGCCTTTTTTACTAGTAGCTTATAATTCCAAATAGCATTGAAAGTTTTGAATGATGTATTATCAAAACTAGCATGATTAACTATGATATTTCAAAAATGAGGCTAAGGCACCATTAGAAACTTATCATTTTGAACATGGTAAATTAAATAAGATCCAAAAGCAGCACTTTGGTGACACTGTTAAACAGAGTGTTAAAGTTAGCAGGCTTCTTGAGAAGCGTTCTGAAGAAAATTAATTTTCATCAATATCCCACGTTTGCATATGGGTGAAAAATTTCCAGAATACGAAATTGAGGATTGCTCTGCATTTGACTGTGCAGCAATAGCACAGTGTGAATATGAATTTGGAGTTACACAAATCCAAAAAGTGTTATTCAGAAATACAATAACTTTAGATTCTTTAGTTGCTGAAAAAATAAAAAGCAAGTTGATAAACACTATTCCAGAAATGCTGGCATTTGCACTTCATCAGAATGATCAGATTAGGGATTTGGGAAAATTGCTGGACATTGGAGGAACATTCTTGGCATCAAGTGCAGGCTTCGCCTTATGAACAATTTAAAAATGAAACTGAGGAACAAGCTTCAGTTGGAGCATTTGGAAATGCTAATGCATATTAACAGTTATCTTCAGGATGGGGGAATATGAAATCTGTACAGAGTTTATTCAGAATGAGTGAATGTTAAAGATAGGAGGGAAACTTTTGATGACTTTTAAATTCAGTTATGTAACATAAGAATTCATATTCCAATAAAACTTGCAATGTCATTTTGTATCATTATATTTGTCTTGTTTATAATCATGCCATGGGCCCACAGCATAGGTTATCGTTACACTTAGGGCTAGATTCTATACACGGTGCCTGAAATTTCTGCGCAGAAAATAATACGCCTACATTTTATAGAATAGGCTTAAATCTACGTGTGGTATATAGAATATGCCGAGCACCTCTCCACACAACCAAATTTAGTTTATGCCACATTTTACTTGGCATAAATCCCAATGCCTAAATTAGGTGCAGAGTGGGTGTATTCTATAACAACATGCATAGATTTTAGAAACACCCACACCCCACCCACAGCCATGCCCCCTTTTTCAACTTTGTGACTTAGAATTTACATGCCCCATGCTACAGAATATGGTAAGCGAGTTTTGCACGTAAACCTTAATGCCAATTAGTGCTAATTGCTTGTTAACATCAAACTGACAGCACTGATTAGCTAATCAATGAACTTACTCATATTGTTATCGAATATGCTTCAATTTCCGAACGGAAATTAAGGCGTGATATCTAAAATCCAGCAGACAGTACACAATTTTAATTTGAATTAAAGAAATCTGCACAGATGATATTTTTTGCACGCAACCTATAAAACATTAGAGGGAACATTAACTAAGGCTAATTGTCATCCGATTTTTGCTTAATCTTCCCCTATCACTCCTCATTCCCTTAATTATTTTATAGTTCTTAACTCAGAAATGTAAGAGGCTTGTGTTAGTATAGTATCCTACTACTACATCATGCAATGTGATTCCCCATTCTTAATCTTCCCCTCTTTTTCCTTCTCCCAAATACCCCCTTCCCTTGCTCCCCCAACCCCCTTCACCCCATTCCTTCCATACTTATAGACACATTTGAAGTACACTAGCCAGAACAATCTCATCTCACCAACGTCACACAGCAATCACTCATGTTCTCTCTTACTTAAAATCAGTGGCACATATAATTATGACACTGTCAGTTGTGATGAGCTTTATGAAAGCTAACTGTTTGAAACTGAACATGAATAAAACTAAAATATTGTTGTCTTCATATACTTCTACATATATTCCAGATTCATTGCCATTTGAAAATTCTGTAATAGCTATAGAGATTTAGGTGTAATTGTGGATTCCAGTTTGACAAAAAAAAAATGGCATACAAATAAGATTGTGAAGGATGTGTTCTTTAAATTGCGATTGCTAAGACATCTTAAAATATTATTAACTCCATCAAATTTTAGGTCAGTAATTCAGAGCTTTGTAATGCCGTGTTTCAATTATTGTAATGGTCTACTGCTTAGCTTACCTAAATCTCAGTTGAAAGCTTTACAGATTGCACAAAATTCAATGGCCAGGGTATTAATGGGTGTTGGTAAATATAAGCATATTGTGCCAGTTTTGAAATCTTTGAATTGGTTACCCATTGAGTATCATATTAAACTTAAAAATCTTCTTTTAGTTTTTAAGATCTTAACTGGTAAGGTATGATAAATGTTGGCAGCGAAACCGAGTATTTATCAGCCTTCAAGTTCTTTAAGATCCACACAATTGTATTTGGATGTACCCTCGCATCGAGTTATAAGACTGAATGACTATTGAGCAACTGTATTTTATATAGCAGGTCCTACTTTGTGGAATAACTTACTATTAAGACTTAAAAAAATTGCAGGAGTAGAGAATGGTTAAAGATTAAATTGGCAGAAAGTATTAAAGGGTTTTAAAGTTTTTAGTACAGTTTTATACATGTAATTTGCATTTTATGTATATACATTTTGTAAACTGCTGAGAACTTTTGGATTGTGCAGTATAGAATTGATTGAATAAATAAATAAATAAAATTAGATGTACAGTGAGGCCACCCAAAATTCACCACTATAACGCTAGAGCATTGAGGATCAAGCTACAAGCTCTCTAAGGCATGGACTGGATATAATCTTCCCAGCATAGCTAGACCTCTCCTATTTTATATGACTGCACATAGTTCATAAAGTATACAACGAAGTCTCCTTCCGAGAACTCCTATGTGTATATCATATAAAAGTAGGAACTATGTTGTCCTAGCACCATTTTGCTATGTGTCTATTCCAGAGAAAATTAATAAGCCCTTGAGCACATAAAATGATGTCCACATACTCAAGTCACCTATAAGATACTTGGACACAGAGAAGGGGTGTGTGTGTGGGGGGGGGGGGGGGGGGGGACGACAGATGCCAGGATGACTTCTGTTTTATTCCAGATGCTTATAGTAGAGTAGTATATTTGACACTGTTCCGTACTGTAACATACCACCATATCTATTCATAATCTATACTGTCATAAAATTATTTTGTCCTTAAATAACAGAATTGATGAAAAAACGGTAGTAAATGGTCAGCAGTGTCATTCCGTAACACATTTAAGGATCCTTTTACTAAGCCGTTGCAAAAGGTGGCCTTAGTGCGCCCTTACTTGAGTCTTTCCCGCAAACTAAGGCCATTTTAACCGCAGCCATAAAAAGGCCAATTTTTTAAATTAATGACCATGTGCTAATGTTACTGTTAGCATGCAGCCATTTAAAAGAATTATCACACGAGCACTTATCACCATTTTGAAGCAGTTAACAGCTCATGTGGTATTCCTGTGCTAATCAGTTAGATCGCAGTATTGTAGCTGTGCATGAACACGCACTCTCTGCCCCATTTTTTTTAATGTGCAGTTAGCGTGCACACATTTTGGCATTACTGCAGGATGCCTGAGTGCATCCTGCAGTACTCCATTTCTAGCTGTGTTAGGCACACATTAGCACATAACGCAGTTTAGCAAAAAGGCCTCTTAGTTTATTTGGGAGTTTTGGTGCTTAGGGATAAAAGTCTGAGGCTCATGAGCACGTTTCTCATATGGACACTCATTTCTTTGTCTGGCTATTACTATTTGTAGTGTAAGGGTCTATCCACTACAATAATAATATCGGGGTTGATATTCAAAGCAATAACCAGCAAGAAACGGTTCCTGGCCAGTTTAAATTGCCTGTTCAGGGCTAACCGCTAATTTTCAGTGGCACTTAACTGGTTAGTACTGCTGAAAATAACCAATTAGCGCCAAACTGAAAACCAGCTATTTTGGGGGCATTCCAAGGGCGGATTTCACACTTGGCCAGTTTAGTGCCGATATTTAGCACTGAACTGGCCAGGTTAACTACATAAATGGAACCGCATAAAAGGCAGTCCTATCTTTATGTAGTAACCCATAGCAGGTTAAGTGCTGAATATCGCATTTAACTGGCTATGCGTTAGCCTGCTCCAGAAATCTGGAAATTCAATGCTGGTGCCCAAATATGGCCTGTTATTGAATTTCCAGGTTTAACGCCAGCAGTGGTCTGCAACACATTGATCATTGCTGGCTGAATATCAGGCCCATTGTTTTAAATAGAGGCATTAAGATCAAACAGGGTCTCAAGTGACAAAAAAAAGAGAAAATAACAGAGTCTGAGAAACCAAAGATAGAGCTATGACTGAAAATAGAACATGTAGCCCCAGGTCCTGTGAAAAGAAATACCACACCCCTAAATAATAAAGTATTTATGCCAAAAGGACTCCTAAAAGCCTCATGAATTCCCTGCAAGATTCTGAAGATGAATACTGACCATTTTTCATGAGTATTTTTCATTTAACACTACATAAAATTGCAAAATAACCAAGAATTTACATACTTAAAGATTTAATAACTGTTGGGACCTTTAGTGTCATTTAATTATCCATTCCTCAATACAAAGTTCTGATGGCCTGCCATGAAAGCAAAGCCTGATAGTACAATAGTGAGAAACTGTCTGCTTCTAAAAATAGCTAACATTGGCTGTTTTGGAATCAGGGCCAGGACAAAGCGGTGGCAAACACAACAGCTGCTCCAAGTGACAGATGGGGAGGGACTTTAGGGAATATCTACTAAGAAAATGTCATACTCGGGGTGCAGTGTACAATATGGCACATTCAACACCAGGGGCAGCAAGCTATTTGGGCATGCTGTGTCCCATGAGGAGAGGAACGGGCAACAGAGCACGTGCTGATGAGGAGGGTTGCATAGATCTCTGGAGTGTTCCCACACCACCACTATTCTTGTTCAAGTAGATACCACAAGACTGCAGCAATAACAAGGTGGTGTTCGAGTCCAAGCTGAAAGAGGAGTGGAATGAAGAAGGAACAGTTGCTGCAACAGCTGTCTGGTGCGATTCAAGTTTGTGACCTAACTAAAAGCCAGTTGTGGTCAGTGAAAAGTTGCTGTAGCCATGGGGAGTGCACAGGGCCTATTGTGCTGTGCTGCACTGCAAGTGCACATAATAATGTTGCTTAGCTCTAGTTTCGTATGGCCAGACTGATGTAATGGGTTGTGGATAATGCATGCTCTCTGCGCCTCTGCTTGACTACAGCGCCAGCGGTAGTTATAAGGAACACAGCTGAGGTTGCTGCACAAGTAAAGTGCACTAGCTCATGACTGGTTTCTGCCAGTCCTTTGCGCTCGTCAACTCTGCCTTTATGCCAAGGTTGACTCCATCAACAAGCAGGAAGCTTTCCTTTTTTTATTTCTACACACTAAAGCTATCTAGACCATGGCTGGAGGGGTGGGGTGGGGGGGGCGAGATGGTGGATGTACGGAAGGTTCAGGAGAAAGGTGAGAATCAGATGTTGGATGAAGAACACAAGAAATGGCAGGGGGAGCTCCGATAGATGAGGAGGAGAAGGGAAGAGTTGCTAGGCATAGATAAGACAAAAGCAAGTCTAAAATTCTGGATGCAGGGAAGAAGTAGTGGAAAGGGGAAGGAAGGGGAGATGCCAGGGGGCAGGGGAGGGGAAGATATGCCTGAATACAGGGAAAGAGAAGGGGGAAGAGAGATGCATTGATGCAGAGATGAAGAAACAGTAGGGGGAAGGAGGAGAGATGCTTAAAGCAGGAAGAGTAAGAAAGGCTGATCTTATGTGTCTATCAAAGTATGACAGGCCTAATACTACAGACAGCAATCAATTCACACAGATATAAAATCAAATACCATAAATCAGACCAAACTGACATTTCTGTTGGCTTTATGTTCAGCATCACAAGACATTAGAGCTTAGAAAGACCAAGTACTTAGGAAATCCTAAGAAAGGATGTAAAAAAACCTGGGAGCTGGTAACACACTTGAGTCATAAACTTCTGCCTTCAGTCACCTTCAGATCACTCATCAACACCCCCCCACTTCTCCCTTTCACTGGAATGCTTTTGATAATTCACTTTTATTTCTGGTGCTGCCAGCTTTTACCCATTTGGTTCTAAGCTAAAGGAAGGGGCTGTTTATTCCAAAAAGCTTGTCAAGAACCATATTAAGTTAGTCTAAGAACATGATATCACCTTCTATATTTTTTTGTTTTGTTTTTATTAACCTTTATTTCTGTGCATTCAAGTGGTTTAATATAGCAATGACACACTTATGTTTTAACTGCACCACTGAGCCAGTGGATTATTTTGGTTATATCTTTCAGATACTGAGGTTTGTAATTGTTTCATATTATTTTGGAACAAATAAAGGCTCATTTTCTTCTTTCTTGAAGTAATTTTTCTCTTATATTAACTCATTACTGTTGCATTATACAAGTGATAATACCATTATTATAGAAATGCATGCAAAACCACTTTGCCCATGACTACAGTGCACTCAGAAACAAAAGTGGGGTGGATGCAAGGGAGGGAGTGTAATTGTGACTGTCCTGACAGCAAAAACATTTGTTCCGACTGAATAAAAAGACAGTTATGAGGGATCACAAACATCAGTGAATTCTTCTTTGAATATCTGTGATGCCTTTATTTAAATTCACTCTCAAAGCAAAGGAGAGGCCAAATATACCCTAGAACCTTTATATTCCTGACCATATAGACATGGAGTACAGGAAAAAGAGAGAAAAGAGGATTAAAAGTCAGAAACCATCAGTGAACTGAGAATCCAAATGATGGCTGACACAGCTAACACATTAATGGCACACTCTAAGCTTTAATGGTCAACAGAGGAGTACATGTACAGTTAAACTGTTTGTTCCATTTTCCTTTTAAAATGCAAAAGGCTATTTTCATGCGTGGAAAGCCTTTCAAAGGTCCACAACTACAAATATGTTAACTAATTTGTAATTTATGGAAAATATCAAGCATATCTTGCCTATACCTCAGCAGCTGGCACATTTGGAAGTGTGTCACACTTTGCATGCCATGTGCTAGTAAGCTAACTGATTTATCCACTAGATGTGATGCTATCTGTGATATTATGGATGGATTGAATTAAATTCGGTAGAATACTCTTCCATACACAGGCTGGAGATTTTTTTGGCCAGTCCTGGTTTTGTATGTTTCTGCGTCTCTGGTGGGGACAGCCTCATTAGCTCTCTATGAAAATCTGGGCTGGAATGAAGATGTACAGCACTACTAGTACAAATGTAACTCTGTTAATAAAAAATGAAGGGACGTTTTCAGCCTGGGGAACTGACCCATCTGTTAAGTTTTCTGGGCCAAATGCTAACTGCCATAATACTGCTTCCTTACTGAAAGCTAAGGGGTCAATATTTAAAGCAATTTAAATGTTGAAATTGCTCGTCTGGTGCTAATCAGGGATATTCAACAGCACTTAATTGCATTGTGCTGCTGAATATGCTTGGTTAGTGCCTGGAGGGAGGAGTGGCTTAATGGTTAGTGCAGTGGACTTTGATCCTGGCAACCAGGGTTCGGTTCTCACTGCAGCTCCTTGTGACCTTAGGCAAGTGACTCAACCTTCCATTGCCCCAGGTACAAAAGCTTAGATTGTGAGACATCTAGGAACAGAGAAATGAAATGCTTATAATGTGTGCAACACTGCGTACGTCTAGTAGCGCTACAGAAGTGATTAGCAGTAAGTCAAAACCAGCTATTTTGTGGGCAGTCCACTCATGAGCTAAGTGCCAAAATTCATTGCTTAACCACATAAATAGGACCACATAAACACACTCCTATCTTTATGCGGCTCAGTGCTGAATATTACACTTTATGCCCAGGAATTCAATGTCGATGCCTGAACATGGCCTGTCATTGAATATCTGAGGATAAAGCCAGCAGCAGCCAAAAAAACAAAAAAAACAAAACGCTAACTGCTGCTGGCTGAATATCTACCCCTAAGTCTTCCATTTGTGAAGCTTTTTTCACATGTAAAAATTTTGTAAATTTTGTAAATTTGTACCTCAGACACATACTCCACCATTCCATTACTTGTTGAGTGCATGTGTAAGTTATAGAATACTAGTACTTAAGCATGTCACTATTACAGTTACCCACATAAGTGCCAGCTAGGCATTAAGTAGTATTCTATAACTTTAGGGGGCATGGACAGGAGGAGGCATATGGGTGTGTCCTATATTTATGCATGTAACTTACAGAATACTTTAAGTTGTGGGCTAAAGTGTCACATTCAGTCACATGCATTTACATCTATTTTAGAAAAGATAAGTAGTAGTAGTAGTTTTGACATGACATTTTTTAGGACTGTCATATAAGAAGCAAGCTCTACTTTCAGAAAAATGCTTTGAGTTGAACTTCCAGTCATTCAATGTATAATCATCAGTCCTACCAAGAGTTGTGAAAATATTCCCAAGATAATTCAAGTATCATTCTGTGTATAACTAAAAAAAAAAATAAGTAAATAAATTGAAACAAAGCTTTTAAAATGAAGCTTAAGCTGTAATCCTTTCATATCTACATGTCCATTACACTTTGTGAGGCATTCTTTCTTACTTTAGCTTTGTAGCACCCGGCCATTGGAATTCTCTTCCTCTAGAGATTTTACTTAGTTTAGATAGGCCTTTTCCATAGCAGATACACTATTTGCTCCCTCCCTTAGACCTAAGTGGTTTACAGTTTCATTTTACAGGTACTGGGTCTCTTTCCCTAGTGGGCTCACAATCTACAGAAGGTTAAGTGACTTGCCCAGGATCACACAGAGCTGCAGAGGGAATTGAACCTAGTTCCCTAGGACCTCAATCCACTGGTGACCATCAGGCAGCAGTGGGAATTGAACCCCAGGTCCGCAACCGGTTGCACTAACCATTAGTCACTCCCCCACTCTAAGGTGGAATGCAGTCAGGGCATTCCAGATACACAGTATTCACCAAATCCCCACCCTGCTCTACCAACATGCTATTTTACCTTTGATCCAGTTGGTCTCTTCCATTGTCAGCAAAAGAGCAGACAGCACAATTGGAGCAAAGGAGTAATCCCACCTCACAGGGCCTTCAGTGGATACACAATCTCCAAAAGATTAGGGGACACTGTCAGATATGCTCAGCATTCAGGAGGCTAGGATTACCAAATGGCTGGATTTTTTCAGGATTCTAAAAATTTGTACATTACCTGTCTCAAAGTCAGAAGGACGGCTAAGTGTGTGGATATTTTTCAGAGTTTATCTCACTACAGCTGTTCAATTCCTTCCCCCCCCCCCCCCACCTTCTAGTGCAAAGGTTGTGGTAGAATCCAGCCAATAGGAAGGCTTCTAGTCACAGTCACAGGAAGGATGGGCTGAGCTGCATGGGCTGTGGGAGAAGCTGAGCTCTGCACAGGCTGGTCTTTGGAGAGAACCAGTACCTTTCTGGGGCTGGGAGGAGATTGTTGAAAAAGAGTACAGAGCTGCTAAGAGGTCCCAATTTTTGAGTGGGAGATTTTAGTACACGCCCCCAGCCCCACCCCACTTTGCCTTGGCTCCACCCACTCTACATGGCTGTGCCCCTCTGGCACACCTCAAACCCACAGTCATTTCAGAAAATGTTTTATTTAATAGCCTAATACCCTTTTCAATTAGCTTTCAGAGGCCAAAACCTCCTGCCTCATATGTCTTCCCTCTTTTTCTCACCATCCTTCCACCCATCTACCCTCTCTCCTGATCCTGGTGACATCAACTTCCTGCTCCAGGGGTAGAGATAGGAGAGAGGAGAGGCAGAGTAGACAGTGTATGCCTGAAGGCTGCTGCGGCCCCGCGCTTGGTTTTATTTTGTCGTGGCCGCTGCTGCCCAACATGAGAAGCAGCAGTGGTCAGGAAATGAATACCGGGTGGAAGGGGAGCCGAGGGGAAGGCAGGAGTTGTTTTACCAATGCGGTGTCTCAGAGGGAGACTTTCCTGCTTGGGCGGGAGATGACCCGCCAAAGCGTGAGTCTCTCGCTGAATGAAGGAGACTTGGCAGGTCTGACAGTAGGACTGAAGAATGGGGAAAGTGTGAAGGGACTACTGTAAGCGGAGGAAATGGACTGGCAGGAAATGGCATAATTTTACATGATGGTAGGCCGATCGGGGGGGGGGGGAGGGGGCTGGGTGGCACCAACTAAATGAGTACATGAGCAGCAGAGTAGCACTAGAAAAAAGCGCTATAGAATTCATGCACTTGTATATGTTTCTGAGTCCCTGGTGAGCAAAGTCTCATATAAATAAAACTTCCCTTTGAAAATATGGGCTGGAGTGAAGTTCATCCTGGCACCTAACTTTAGGAGACGTTTTAAGAATTACCCCTATAAGTGCTGGTTTTCTGTTGACCGCTGGATTCAGGTGATGCTCCCTCCCACCTCCTTCCTCCTCCCTCCTCCACTGTTGCATCAGGCACAGATTATTTTGCCTTTACCAATTCTCAAGGTCATCCATTTTTTCCTATAACTGCGCAAGCTGGCGATCCATCTGCTGCACTGTAGTTTCCACCTCTCCAACTCGTTGCTGCGTTTCCATAAAATGTAGTTGAAGGCCTTCCAAACTGGCTGCCACAGAGTTCAGCTTATCGAAAATAGTTTGTAGTTTCCTCTCCAGTGTTGACTCTATGGCTGCTGTAACCTCTGTTGTTATTTCAACCACCCACATTGAACTAATCGTACGTGCAGAGGGGCTAGTGTGATCCCTGGGGGATAGCTTCCAGCTTATTTAGGCCACAGAGTATTCTTCTCCGTCTACTTTTTGTGCTAAGATGGCCCAGAGCCCAACATCTGACGCATCCATCTGTATCACAAAGGTCCGGCCAAAGTCCAGGCTGACCAGCACTGGCTCAGAGCAGAGGGCTTTCTTCAGGGTCTGGAAGACCATGTCCAGCTCCAATTTCCAATGTACCTTCTCAAGGGCCTTCTTCTGCAGGAGGTAGGTTAATGGCTCTGCCTTCTCAGTAAACCCCAGATCGAAGTGATGGTAATATCTAACCAGGCCCAGGAAGGCTCACACCTGCTGCTTGAACTGTGGTATTGGTACTTGCATGATCGCTTCCACCTTCTGGAACTGGTGTCTCACCTGCCCTTTCGCAACAGAGTACTGGACTTCTTGTCTTCCCAGCAAGCATTTCTTAAGACTCACCATCAATCCAGCTGTCCTTAAACTGTCCAGTACTGCTTCCACATGGATTAGGTGAGCTCTCCAGTCTTTGCCATAAATGATGATGTTGTCCAAGTAGGTGGCCACATAACCACAGGGCTGTTTTAGCAGGTGGTCAGCATGTTGATGGAGCCCCATGGAGGCCAAAAGGCAGTACGATGATTTAGAACAGACCTTGAGGCATTGAAAAAGTTGTCTTTTCTTTGGCAGTTGGAGTGAGCACTCTTTGGTCAAGTCCACTGTCAAGATAAACTGGCTCTTCCCTGCCTTTTGACGAGTTCATCCACCCTTGGCACTGGGTATGCCTCCAATTTGGAAATGGTGTTCACCTTCCAGTATCAATGCAGAATCAGATGTCCCTGTACAGTTTAGGCACCAGCACAATGGGGGACAATCAATTACTGGTGAATTCTTCCATAAACCCCAGTTTCAGCATCTCAGTTATCTCCTTAACCACAGTCAGCTGATGGGCTTCTGGAATCTGTTTTTTGGATAGAGCCAACCTGTCCTACCCCCTTCTCCGCGACATGAGTGCTGCTAGACCATCACTCTGGGCTTGGTGGTGATATCATGGGTTGTACGATGGGGTCTGGCCTGGCATGCTGGAGAACACATCCTGGTTTTGGCAGACCAACTATTCCAGGATGGATTCCTGTGAGGCTGAAAGCTGCTCGCCAAACTTGATTTGCAGGGATCAGGTATGTTGGAACCTCCAGACCAAAGTTATCTTCTTGGACCAGTGCCGCAGTCACCGGGATCCATTTCTTTAATAGATTGATGTGGAAGATCTTCTTTGCTGCTCTTGTCTGGCTGTACCACTTTGTAGTTGACAGGTTCTGTCTTCTCTACCACCTAATATGGCCCATGCCACTTTTATAGCCGTTTGCTCTATGATAAGGGCTGAAGGACTAGAACTCTGTTTCTTGGCTGGAAGGTTCTCTGAACAGCTTTCTGGTTGAAGGCTTGGGCTTGCTCCACCTGAGCCTTCTCCAAACAGAATTTGGCAGCCTTACCTGCTTTCCTTAGTCTTTCTTGGATGGTGAGCACGTACTCTACCAAATTCCTCCCCAGGCTAAGTTCTTCCTCTCAAGCTTCTCGGACATCCTGAATTCTCCTAGTCTTCATTCATATAACAATTCAAAGGGAGAGAATCCTGTTGAACTCTGAGGCACCTCCCAGATAGTAAACAGGATATATGGGATCAGGGTATCCTAGTTTCCCCCCATCTTTGGCCACAAAGTTTTATAACTTTCGCTGGAGAGTCTTGTTAAAGCGCTCCACCAGACTGTCTGTCTGTCTATGACACACTGATGTCTGCAAGATCTTTAATTTTAGTAGGGCACACACTTGCTTCATGATTCGAGACATAAAAGTTGTGCCCTGGTCAGTCAGGATCATGGTGGGAATCTCCATGTGAGAGAAAATCTCACATAGGGCACGGGCCACTGTGGCAATCTTCATATTGCACAGTGCATTTCATAATCCAAAATGACTAAGATGTACTTGTTGCCACAGTTTGTTCATTTCAGTAGGCCCACGAAGGCCATAGCTACCCTGATGAATGGGGTATCGATGATGGGCATGGGCACAAAAGGGGCAGGTGTAACCTTTGGAAGACTGCTTAACTGCGGGTTAGGAAGCATTGGCAGAAAAGCCCTACTTGATTATTTATTTGTTACATTTATATCCCACATTTTCCCACCTATTGGATACCTGGCAAGAAAAACCAGACCAAGCTATGCTCCTGAGTTTTCTTTTCCCCCAAGTGACCTCCTAACAGGTGACTGTGTGCTCACTGCATAATTCAGCTGTGATAAGTATGTGGAACTATCGGCTACTCCACCTTTTCCCCTTCCAGGGTTCCCTTGGCCACCCTATACAGCAAGCTGTACTTCAATATAAAATACATGGTGTTACTTTAGAGGGATCCTGATTGCCCATTCATTCCCATCTGCCATGCTTCTCTAAGAGACTCATCCTTTAACTGAGCCCTCTTAAATCAGACAGAATATCTAAAGAGTTTGGGGTATCCTCTACATTTTCCCCTGGCATTGGGTTATCAACTACACCTTCTAAATTCAGAGGACAGTGGAGGTTGTGGGGTTTACGAAATTTCAGATTTTCTATATACAAGTCAAGATCCTCTAAGAGGAAGATTTCAGGAAAGACGCCTCTTCCTTCATCAGGCCAGTGGTTACTTGGAGCCAGATAGTTCCGATTTTGGGGAAATCCTGGCCCAGAACAACTGGGTAGGGAAGCCAGGGCAAAATCCCATTGAACTGTGCTTCTTCAACCAGTGTTTTGAGAATACTTGAGCTATGGGATACTGTCTCTGATCCCCATGCACACATAACAAGGTCACAGTTCATACATAGTTCAGTTGTATTAAAGTGATTATCTCCCTCCGAACAAAGGACTTCATACTGCTGGAATCTATCAGTGCCTGGTAGGGGTTTCCATTGAATTTTGACTTGCAGCACAAAGTTCTTGCTCTTGAGGTGGGAAGCTTCCACAAAATTGCAGGCATGCAGAGTTACCACATTCACATCTGTGGCCTTTTACCCTAACCCCTGTTGGTCCCGAGCTATATGGACTTTCTCCTCACGTCTGAAACAGATGAGTGAATGTGATTCTTGCAACTGGGTCAGAATAGTGTGCTGGGTTCTTGGCAAAGAACGCCTCCATTGCCCCAAACCCCATTTTCTGAGATGCCAGGCTAGAAGGTGGCTTCTGGTACTTAAGAATTCTCAGAACCTACTCTTTCTCTTCCTGGGAACTCTCAATTCCTGCCCTTGTAGGGCTCAGGTTCTGGTTGCGCTTGATAAAGGACCTCGGCCACTTCCAAGGCACTCTCTGATGTCAATTTAAGGTGTTGCTTCACCCACTGTTTCATAGACGGGAGCAGCTCTTCAAGAAACTGCTCAAGGAGAACGACTCTTGCTATCTCTAGGCTAGTCTTGCCTTCCAGTTGTGGCCATCTCCAGGATACTTCTTTAAGCCTTTAAAAGAAATTCCAGGGGCTTTCACTTGTAGAGACCCCTTTTGTAATTGTTGTCAATGGGCTTCTTGGTTGCAGCCTGCCCTCTCCAGAATGGCGGCCTTAACTTTCATTATGCTATTGGAGTTGATGTATTGAAACACAGTTGGGCTGCTACCAGTCAGTAGGTTTCCTAAGTAAATAGTCCATGATGCTTTCAGCCAAGCAAGCAAGCAAGCAAGCAGTTCAGGTCATTTTCCAGTACCATCTTTCGTAGGGTTACCATATGGCTCCAGAAAAAGGAGGACGGATTGAGCCAGCCGGGTTTTACTTCCATTGCTTTCCATTGAAAGCAATGGAAGTAAAACCCGGCTGGCTCAATTACTTCCATTGAAAGCAATGGAAGTAAAACCCGGCTGGCTCAATCCGTCCTCCTTTTTCTGGAGCCATATGGTAACCCTAATCTTTCGTAACACTGGGACAGGAGTTTGCAGCATGGGTGTCTGTAGTGCATGTGTCACTTGACCAAGGGAATTCTGTTGAGCTTTCAGAGATCTCTGTAAACCTGTTGCTATTTCCATTGCCTTTGCATAACTTGTTGCAGCTGCTACTGGCCTTCAACTAAAGCCTGGAGTGGCCTTTCTATGGTTTCCTTGCCACCTTAGTAAACACTGCATGAGAGAAACAAAGCAAAATAAAGCCTGCCTGTCCGGCACTTACTGTATTTCTTCTGGTCCCTAACTAGGACAGGGCTAGTCTCTTTAGCCCAATTTTCTTGTGTGGTAGTCCTACCAGGCCCAGAACCCAGGAAGCTAAGGTTTCTGGTTTCAAATAGGATTAGCTTAATCCTACCACCTGAACCATATGTGGTAACATGAATGAGATAACAAAAAAAAAAAAAAGAAGAACTAGCCTTTGCACACAAAAGAAGAAACACAAAAAGCAAAGGTGACACAAAAGTCCAAGAAACAAATGGTGTAGTGCAATAATTTATAGTAAAGAAAAATAAAAAGGCAAAAAGGCTGCTTATGACAGATATACAAACACAAAAGCAGACTAAAATAAAAACAAAATAAAGAATGAAAGGTGCAATAATTTATTCCAATATCAATGACATGCATTGTTGACTCAACACGGGCTGTGTTTCAGCCACAAAGGACCTGTCCCAGAAGTCAATACCGATGGTTTTGATAGATCAGTGTATGAATACAGAATCAAAAATGAATGCACTAGGTGAAAACGCAGTGAGGTTTACCACTACATCGTTTGTTCCTTGGACTTTTGTGTCACCTTTGCTGTTTGTGTTTTTTCGTTGTAACATGAACGAGGGTAGGCTCAGGGTCTAGATAAAGCAGAGACACAGCAGGTTAAGGTGAAAAAAAAAATATTATATTAATGGTGCCAGGTACAGGGCTAGAGGATCTTCTTCAATTCATAGGTAGGGGAGAAAATAAATATAGAAAGCTAGTCCTTGGATCTCCTCTCATGACCTTCTGCTGCAGGGACACAGTGTGCACTATTATCTTCTCAGCAAGGCAGCACACTCCACTTGACTCTGGCCTGGATGACCAGAGATACCAGTCCCGACTCTAGTAAATAACATTCACCGGCCAGCCTCCGGCTGGTTTAAGAATACAATTCTGCAAAGTCTCAAGTTCAACTTGGTCTGAATATTGAGGTGTAGTTCATACACAAGTGGTGGAGGCATATGCAATGGGGCTTGGCTGCCTCCCTCTGGGCCTCCTCAACCTAGCTGGGCACTGGTCTTTTATACTGCTTGGACCACACCCTTCCCCTTGTTACTTCCTCCCTGGCAAGAATGTGAGGTTTAAGGTGGTTCTGCCACTGTGAGGGAGTGTCTTTAATGTGGAATGGCAGATTCCTATAGACTCCCTCACAGGAACACTTTAAACTAATTAATAGTAACCTCTCAGGAGACCAGCTCCAGAGCCAAAAGGGTGCTAATTCTGATTAGCTGAACTCTGATGTCAGTATATTGAAAAACACAGAATTTAAGTAAGGGGAAAGGGGATGGGAAATGATATAGTGCTTTTCTGTGGTTAAAAATCAAAGAGATTTACATATTATATGCAGGTGCTTATTTTGTGTCTGGGACAACGAGGGTGAACAAACATTGGATAAAGGTGAGCCAGTCGATATTGTATATCTGGATTTTCAAAAGGCATTTGACAAAGTACCTCATGAAAGACTCCAGAGAAAATTGGAAAGTCATGGGATAGGAGGTAGTATTTTATTGTGGATTAAAAACTGGTTAAAAGAAAGAAAATAGAGAGTAGGGTTAAATGGTGGGTATTCTCAATGGAGAAAGGTTGATAGTGGGGCTCTGCAGGGGTCTGTGCTGGAACCGCTGCTTTTAAACATATTTATAAATGATCTAGATATGGGAATAATTAGTGGGGTAAACAAATTTGCTGATGCCACAAAGTTATTTAAAGTTGTTAAATCGCAAGAGGATTGTGAAAAATTGCAAGAGGTCCTTATGAGAATGGGAGACTGGACATCCAAATGGCAGGTGACATTTAATGTAAGCAAGTGCAAAGTGATGCATGTGGGAAAGAGGAACTCAAACTATAGCTATGTGATACAAGGTTCCATATTAAGTTACCGACCAGGAAAAGGATCTAGGTGTCATCGTTGATGATACATTGAAACCCTCAGCTCAGTGTGCAGCAGCGGCAGCAGCAGCGAAGAAAGCAAAAAGAATGTTAGAAATTATTAGGAAAGGAATGGAAAACAAAAAGGATGTTATAATGCCTTTGTATCGCTCCATGATGCGACCGCACCTCAAATACTGTGTGCAATTCTGGCTGTCGCATCTAAAAATATATATAGTAGAATTACAAAAGGTACAGAGAAGAGGAACAAAAATGATAAAGGGGATGGGACGACTTCCCTATATGGAAAGGCTGAAGCAGCTAGGGCTCATCAGCTTGGAGAAAAGACTGAGGGGAGATATGATAGAGGTATATAAAATAATGAGTAGCGTGGAACGGGTAGACGTGAATCGCTTGTTTACTTTTTCCAAAAATACTAGGACTAAGGGGCATCCGGCCAGTCCTACAAAGTAGTACATTTAAAACAAATCACAGAAAATACTCAACATGTAATTAAACTCTGGAATTTGCTGCCAGAGAACATGGTAAAAGCAGTTAGCTTAGCAGGGGTTTAAAAAAAGGTTTGGATATCTTCCTAAAAGAAAAGTCCATAAGCCATTGTTAAATTGGACTTGGAAATATCCACTGCTTATTTCTAAGATAAGCAGCATAAAATGTATTGTACACTTTTGGGATCTTGTCAGGTACTTGTGACCTGGATTGGCCACTGTTGGAAACAGGATATTGGGCTTGATGGACCTTTGGTCTGTCCCAGTATGGCAATGCTTATGTTCTAAGGTGCTTATTCAGAGACACAATGAGCTGCAGTGAGTCTTGAACCCGGTTCCCCTGGTTCTCGAGCCACTCCACTAACCATTAGGCTACTCCTTCATTGGAATATTTTTCATTTTGAGACATGCAACATACCAATCATTTCTGACATAACTTTTGTCAATAAATAAAACAACAGGATTTGGAATGTTCAGGGAATTTTTGTCTGGTTTCACAGACAGCAAGTCTGTTAGTCTCTGCTGTCAGTTTGATAATTCATGCTTTACAGAACAACTGCATAAACATTGAATTAATTTTAAACCTGTTTTTGCTGATAATTGGATTCCTAAATCACCAATGAAGCAATCCACTGGTGATTTTAGTGCTTTTGTAATTAAACTTCAGGTATCTTGTAAAATTTAAAGCAAGCAGTAAATACTCAAGTGTACACACACATACAAGTTTAAATAAATTTTATTTTTTGAATCCAGTGAGCAGTAACTGAATAATACATTCACTAAGTAAAAGTTATCCATATGTGTGCAAATCTATTAGACTCTCTCAGACCAACTGGAGTAGATAAGGTTTTCTTTTGCTTGACAGATTATTTAGATAGGGACACTAATGGGCAGGTAATGACATCAAGAAACAGATGGTACAGAACCTTCAAGAAATTTTGGACATGAAGCATTCAGCGTTTATGTGATATCTTGCACCTACACATATGCCTGAAATCAAATAATTCTGATTAGAAGTTCAGGAAGAATATCCAAACTGTTACAAAATGATTTACTTATCCATGTTGTTCAATACATACAGAGGTATTATTATTATAAGTGGACACATCTGTAAAAGAAAAGGAACAAAAAGATCACAGAGAGGGAGATGCAGTAAGTCTGACGGTAGAGCCACAGCAATACCGCTCAAAACATGACTGCTGAATTAAAATCGTGACAATATTACAGTTTATTGATTAATGTCAGCATTCCTGTCAGTGTCTGAGTGGTGCTTGGCTCAGGCATTCACAGGAAGGGTGACAATTAAAAACAAAGAACAAAACACTGGCATCTCCCTCCCTCTCTCCCAAACCTTCTTTGTAAAGGTCCCTTTCTTTCCCCAACCCAAACACCCTACACACAATTAAAAAAACGTCCTGGTAGTCTAGTGCCCCCCCCTACACTTACATTTCCCTGGTACTCTAGTGGCCACCCCCCCTTCCACCCCCAGCCCACCTGATGTACCTAAGAGGAGAGGCAGGATTGATGCCCACTCACTCTTGTCTCTGGCACTGCCATCTTGAAAAATAGTGGCGTGTGGCCCTGCACAGTGCCTATCTGCCATATAAAGGACAATTGAGGGTAAACCAGGATTAGCTCAGTCTCTCACTGACACCCAGATGCACAAAAACTAAGGAGCCAGCAACATGCATTTTATACTGGCTGTAGCCGGTAAAACGAGCACAGAGGTCAGCGAGATATGCTGAAAGGGGCTCTGCAAGCTAAGTTATTTAAATGAGCTAATTACCATTCAAATTTGCATTCAGAGTAATGCACAGCCATTTTCCTAGTGATGCACAGAAAGGACCGCCTCCCCTAACAATAATTTTTACCAGGTGGTCAGGAGCTGTTGGTACTGTCTGGCTGACTGAGGAGAGCTAAGCTGTGGACCGGCCAGTCCTGCCTGACAGGTCAAACATGAGCTGTGAGAGCTGCGGACTGTCAAGTCCTGCATGGGAAACAAATTCTCTCCACTTAAAAGTTAACAGATGTAAAAGGTGTACAAGTGAAGAGACACAAAGTAAACAGATAACCCTTATCTGTATTTATTCAAGTCTACAACTTAATCTTGTTAAAACCTCTCTATCTCCAAAATAAATAAAATAACATTGCAAAAGTCCATTAAGACCAGTATCCTGTCTCTGACAGTGGTCAAATCCAGTTTATAAAATACCTAGCAGGATCCCAAGCAGTAAATGTATTTCTTATTGCTCTTACCCAGAGATAAGCAGTGGTTTTCCCAAGGCGAAATAGCTAATAATGGTTTATGGGCTTTTCCTCCAGGAATTTGTCTGAACCCCATTTTAAACCCAGCTACGCCAACTGCCTTAACCACAGCTTAACTGTAGGATAAGTGAAAAAACATGTTCTCTGATTTGTTATAAATGTGCTACCTACAAATATTACCTGGTCTTGTAGCATTTAAAAGGATAAACAACCATCTACTTGTTCCATACCGCTTACTATTTTATAGACCTCTACAAAGTCCCTTTCTTAACCATCTCCTCCAAGTTTAGGAGCCCTAACCTATTTAGCCTTAAATTCATAGCAGACACATTACAATGTTAGTTCCACATTTCTAAAGCTCTTCTAGTTCCACTATATCTTTTTCTGAGATAAAATGACTGAACTGCAGACAGTACTGAAGGTGAGGTTGCATCATGGACTGACACAGAAGCACTTCTCCTAAACTCCCCCCATGTGACACTACCCCAGAAGCCCTACTAAGAACAGGTTCCCTCCCACATCCAGTGTACCTGACACCCCTCAGCTTGCTCCCTTATGCACATACACATTCATCCTGCCCCAAATATCTCACCTACTGCTGATACCCTGATGGACACACATACATCGCACCCTACTGTGCCCCCGATATACACAAGCTTCTACACCCACATCTCACTCACAGTAGACAACCCTCCACAAAGTCCCCTGCCCTACACAACCAAAACCCTGGACCCTCACTCCTACCCTACCCCAGATACTCCTCAATTTCCACCTCCTCTCCTTGAGTAAGGCTCTGAAAGGGATATTTCGTTGGCCTCCACTACTTTGGGAATCATGATGTTACAGGAGCCCCTCTTAAATTTTCTACCCAGGACTCATTCAATCCAAGCTACAAAGCTACACCACTGGTAAAAAGTATCATACTCTTTTCATAGGCTCTTCCATTGGTTGCCATTGTAAAGATCATACTGTGGATGCCATTAAGTGTATCCATTTTATACTGAAAAAAGAGCTGGGTCACTTAAATCATTAGGCATCTCCTGAAGTGGCAGCTTCCAAGGATGTGGCAAAAAGAAAACAATAGATTTTATGAGTCATATTAACTCAAAGAGCTAGGAATGTGTGCATTGACTCACAGGTTGGGTGGGCAATTTTCAAAACCGCCCTTTTAAGCTGGAACATGAGTTTTAGAAAATGCTCTTATTTTGTGTATGAAACACTGTTCAATACTTAAAAGTATGAAGTCTACTGGACTGCTCTGGAAGAGATGGTATTGAGAATAATTTGCTTGTGACATTAAATTACCAAAATCATAAGAGGAATCTTAGATCCTAAAAATTAAGAGGCCCTAGGGCATCTAATACCCCTTAAAAGGGGGATTTTTGTTTATCCTCTTTGTAGCCTCCCCTTCCTGTCCATTCCAGACAGCATGATTGAGCAGCACCTGTGCTGCACCAGGGAAGTTGGATGAAAACAGGAGACGGGATGACATCAAAAAGTTGAAGCCAATTAGGGTAGCTTTTGTTTCCCCTTCCCTGCACAGCTGTCATCCTAGTACACTCGAAACAAAGCAAACAAACCTATGAGCTGCTGCATCCACATTGTTGTTCTTTATTGTTGGTAGCATTTTTATTTATTGTCACTTATATTTTCAAACATGTTAGCTTGTGCTGCATAGAGATGTACACAGAGGAAGTATAACAACAGAATAACTTTTCATAGGTAGAGTAGTACTTTGTTATAAATCGTAATCAGTGTGTCATTTGGAATGGCTAGTTATAGGAACACCCTAGCATGTGTTATACTTGTGCACAGAATTCTTTTCTCCTGGTAAAGGGCCACTAAAACAGACATGATATTTATGACATTTATATTCCATATCAAACATGAATTAGGTTGAAACCTGGGAGCATTTAAAATCTTTTTTATTTCCTGTGCCTACATCAAAAGAAAATATGGAACTTGCTCCTTTTGTTTTGTGGATTGCAGTGGTATATTATAAAAATACACTTGATATTTTTTATGACTACTATTTAAAAGTCAGATATTGAAAGATGAGGGAAGTCCAGAGTCGGTCTAAATGTACTATCATTGTCCAGTTCAGCACACTATTAATCGCCAAGTTCATACAGAGTTAATTATGGTCAATGGAAAACAAATCTGTTGGCTTAGGCTGCTTGATATGTGAATATTCCATCATTGTTTCATTATTGCTACCAAGTATTACATATTAAGGGCATTTGCTTTAAACTTTGTTTTAATTTGTTTATCCAGTCCTTAGATGCTCATGGTTTTGCTTTTTAAACCCAAAGAGGAATCCTAAAAGTAATGGAACAATTTGGTATAAACTGTGTTATTTCTGACTTTGTTTTGGACTGCTTTGTGTCCTGCTGATCTGTACATTTGCTGTCTGGAATTTTGGAAGATGCAAATGAGAAAATACAAATTAAGTTTTGGACATACTCTGTAGAAGTTGTTGTTTACTTTTGCAATCAGGGCTGGTGCAACACGGTAAGCATGGCAGTGGGACACCGACATTTGGGGATGCTAGCAGCTGCCACTGCTTACCTGGTGTGCTGACCCAGCAAAACATAATCACTGGCTTTAAGCCTCTCCAGCTACCTCTTCTTCTACCTGACCTGCAGTTAAGAAGCATTTGCAAGGCAACAGCAGTGTCTCCTCCTAATACTGCTGTTCTGCCTGTCCTCAAACTGGTCTGGCGCCTGCACTGCACTCTCCTCCAAGTGTGAGATTAACTACTTCTGCTTTCGCAAGACCAGAAGTAGTTAATCTCTGACTCAAAGCCACATCGGAGGAGCATGCAGTACAGGCATTAGACCAGATTGAGGACAGGTAGAGTGGCGGCAGCAAGAGACGCTGCTGTGGCTCTACAAATGATTCTTAAATGCAGGGCAGGTAGGAGAAGAGGGGTTACTATCAAATATGATACTGGGGATGGGGGGGAGGAAGGGCTTGGATTCAGAAATGCACTGATGCAAGGACAGAAACAGGGGACAGGTGTGAGAAGGAGGACTAGAGCTGGTGCTTGATGTATGGGTCAGGTAAGAAAAGGAGGGCTGGAGTTGGACTCTGGAGCTGGGGGTTGATGCAGGGGGCTGCTAAGAGAAGAGGGCTAATGCGGAGGGCTGGTAAGGGAAGGGGAGCTGGGGGTTTGATGTAGAGGGCAGATAAAAGAAGGGGGGTGGAGCTGGAGCTGATGATGTAGGGGGCAGGTGAGAGAACTGAGGCTGGAACTGGGTGCCAATGCGGGAGGGGGCAGATTGGAGAATGGGAGCTGAGCAGGGGGCAGATGCCCCCTCCCCCTTTGGTAAGTGGAAGAAGGGGGCTAGAGTTTGGAAATGGCTCTGATTTAGGAACTAGGAGGTGGTAGCCAAGGGCTGATAACAAGGCTGGGGATAGGAATGGACTGACGCGGGGGCAGATGCCAGAAGGGGGATAATACTAGGGCAGGGAGATAGGGGACTAGGAGCTATCAGACTGGGGGTGGCAATGGGATGGGTGAAGGGATCTACTGCTAGGCCTGAGAAAAGGGGCTGGGGTCTTACAAGGGACAGATGTGAGACAGGAGTTAGGTGCTGATGCAGGGGCTGTAAGGACATATCCACATGGAAAACAAAATGGTCAGACAAAAAAGGTACAAAAAAATTTGCTTTTAAATATTTAGGCCCCGAAATTCAGACCGTAAGAGATAGCCGGGATATCTCTGTGGTCTGCGCTGAACCTGGATATTCAATGTTGGGCAGTTTTCAGTGACTGGAATTGAACATCTGGAGTTTTTTTGGCCAGTTTGAAGATACCAGCTATGTCGATATTCAGACATAGTCAGTTATCTTTAAACTGGCCACAGATATACTAGGGTTTGACACGGCCAAATATGACCACTAAACTCAGTTTTAAAATCAACAGATAGCTTGTTATATTGCATGATATAACTGGTTATCCGCTGGACGCAGATATTCAGCGGAGGATAGCTAGTTATATCCCGTTGAATATCGGCAGATAGCCGGTTAAGCAGTATTTAACCAGTCAGTATCCGTTCTTACTGGTTAAGTAGCTCTAAATATTGGGCGGTTAGAGAATAAGATGTAAGTTGTGAAAATGTGGATTTTTTTGTCTTTTGTTCTGTACAGGAGGAAATGTCTTTCTAGTTCTCTTTTTCAGTGTTCTACTCCTTACAGTCTGGTTTTTTGGGTTTTCAAATTCATTTTTTGTCTATATAATTTTTCTAATCTGTAGTCTCTTTTTTTTTTTTTTTTTTAACTAGATGACGGTTTGTGTTTTCCTTCTGAAACCACAGAGGAGGATTCTTGTAACATGTAGATTCTGTGTTTGGTTGTTCTCTTTTTCCAACTTGAGGTGTACTGGTGGTGGTCTAGAATTTTTGCACTGCTAACTTTTCATAGGTAGGGTTAGTGCAGTTTGAGAGTGCACTTGCAAGGTTTTGCGTTACTTCTCAGTGTCTGGTTGTGAAGAGAGTTTCTATTGCTCTCACTGATGTGACAGAGTTTGAATGGAATGTTTTTAGAATTCTACTTCTGTTCTGTATCTGTTGTTAGGAGTTTTATCAGTTGATTTGGGAATGTCCCTTCTGAATGAATAATTATAATCTATGGGGACAATTCTAGAACTAGGTGCCACAATTTAGGCATGCCAATACCATGTACTGAGGCACCAATTCTGCAATGGAATCTGTGTGCCAAAACACCATTATAGAATACTAGAGTAAGTTGAAATTGATGTGCCTAAATGTAGGAAGAAACACATACCAGGTCTATTTTTTTAATATTTATTTATTATTATTTTTTTTATCATTTTATAATTTTTTAAATATTTTTTTAAATATTTTTTTAAACAATTTATTATCACTAATTTGTTATTATACCATTTTGGTTACTTTTCATATTATACAGGTATTATATTACTCACCATTATCTTAAACGTTTCAATTTACAATGAACAAAATGTTGATTTTACATCGATTACTACCTAAATGTCCAAGACATAATTTTTTATAAATTAAATGTTTTAAACATAGTTACTTTCCCCTTACATATACACTGTATACACTGCCCATGTATTCACCCCTCGTGTTGTAGTCCTTTCATATACATATCCGACGTCAAAGGATGGCGTTATTTTTTCTTTTACCATTTCTATGTCCAATTTTGTATGATTATATAATTATTTTTTAATATATAAATTTATAAAAAATCTTTATATATTTTTTTATATAAACAAATTTTTCCACATAATTTTTTTGGATCATTTCATATACAGTTTGATGACCATCACCACCAATACATCATTGTTGTGTAAGACATATATACAGAATTTATTTATCCATTATCCTTTGTATTTTCTATAAAATATCATCTAACGCTATCCACGATTTTTAGATCTTGTGGTTTATTTCTCTGCACAATCACATTTTTTTGCACAATCAATACCTATGTTTGGCTCAGTTTACGTCGCATTAGCTAAAAGCATGACACCATGGAACTTTTTTACTTTTCCATCCCTGATACAATTTGATTTATATAATTGTCTGTAAATTCTTTGGTTTTATAGATTACATACATTTTCAACTCGTTTACTCGCCACAGTACACCTCACTGTGACATCATATCCCCCACTTTTTTCGTATAAAGGCGTTCATCATTGATCAGCTGTTTTTTCAACAATACTGATTCATCTGCGAACTAGAAAGAGTATTCATACTAACAGTCTTTTTTAAGGTAAGTTTGAATTTATGTTTCCTATCCGCAAATCTATAATTACCACGTTTTTCTATATATGTTCAGTCCTTGCTATTTTATCTCGTAGTTTGCTTATTGCATTACCACTGTCCTGTGCCTCACCGCCCACTCTCTTTTTTAAGCCTATATAGCCGATTGCAGTTTTTATGGCTTTTCCTCGTTGTTCTACAGACACACTATTCAATATTGGCTGATGGTGTTTGATCATCCTACATTTTTGTAGCTCCATCTGCATGGTCCTTCTTTAGCTACTATTATCTCCATTTTAATGTTGTGTGTAATTTTTAAACCATCCATTTATGTTTCCTGCCATCACCGCGTTTTTCTACGTACGTTTAGTCCTTGCTATATTATCTCGTAGTTTGCTCACTACATTACTTCCGTCCTTTTCCTTACCATCCCCTTTTTTAAGCCTATAGAGCCAATTGTATTTTTTATGGTTTATCCTCATTGTTCTACAGACACACTATTCAATATTGGTTGATGGGGTCTTTTTATCATTAGTCAATAATGTTTAAATATTACCGCCTACACAGTTTATCACATTTCTGTAGCTCTATCTGAATGGCCTTTTTCAGCCACCTTTATCTCCCTTTTAATACTGTATTTAATTTTTCAACCATCCGTTGGTGTTTCCTGCCACTTGCTCTTTTAAATTTATACAGACTAGTTAATTCCGCTACTTTTTTTCTACCATCCCTTTTGTGTTTCCTGCCATTTGTTTTTTCCAATTTACACAGACCAGCTTATTATGTTATTTTGCTCCTCATCTCTCTAGACCACCATTTTCCATCATTGCCAGTTTTGGATTTTCATTTTTTACTCCAAAATACAGGTGAGTCCCCTTCTTCTTTTGATTATTAATATTCATTATTGCATTAAACACATACATTATTTTTCATTAAAAAAAATTTTTTTTCTTTTTCACGATTTTATTTTTTCACTATGACATCTTGTTTGTACAATCAGATTCTACATATTGGTTATGTATCTTTTTATGTTTTTCTTTGTATTTTTCTATTTTCCATTTTTTGTTTTTGTGCTCTAGCCTCTTATGTTAAGACACAGAAGTATGGTTACCCTTTCACACCATTACTATCTAATGTTATTTATATACACAATTTTTTGATTTACATTTTTACATTTTTTATATAAATGGATTGTTTCATTCAGGGTTTATTCATTTTTTCTAGACACATAATTGTTCAAAGAAAAATTATATTTCTATTGCATATCCAGGTTTTAACATCTTTTAGTAAGTTTGTTCAATTTGTTCAAATTTAGTTTTATATTTTTGTCTGAATTTTTATTTATTTTTTTGTATACATTGTTTTTATTTGTAGATTCCTGATGTAGGCCTTCTGGCCGAAACACAACGTTGTGTCGAGTCATTTTATTGGTTAATTAGTAAAAAAAGGCCCGTTTCTGACACAAATGAAACGGGCGCTAGCAAGGTTTTCCTCGGAGTGTGTATGTTTGAGAGAGAGTGTGTATGTGTGTGAGAGATGGAGTGTGTGTGTGTGAGAGAGAGACAGTGTGTGTGTGTGTTTGTGTCAGAGAGAGAGAGAGAGAGAGAGAGAGAGAGAGAGAGTGTGTGTGAGACAGAGTGTATGTGTGTGTGAGAGTGAGAGTATGTGTGAGACAGAGGGTATGTGTGACAGAGAGATAGAGTGTGATAGACAGTGTATGTGAGAGACAGAGAGTGAGTGTGTGTGGGGCTCCAAGTTCCATGACCCTCTCCCTTCCCTCCCTCTCCTCCGAGTTCCAGGCCCCCCTCGCTCTCCTCCCTCCTTCTCTCTCCTCCCCTCTGAGTTCTTGCCCCCCCCTGCGAGTTCCATGCCCCTGTCTTCGGAGTTCCAGACCCCCGTGCCTCCCTCCCTCTCTCTCTCAGTGGCAGCCTGACCTGCGTTGGCCGCTCCCTCCCTCCCCTGTGAGTTCCATGCCCCCCTGTCTTCGTAGTTCCACACCCCGCGCCTCCCTCCCTCCCTCTCTCAGTGTCAGCCCGAACTGCGTTGGCCACTCCCTCCCCTCCCCCTCCCCTGCGAGTTCCATGCCACCCTGTCTTCAGAGTTCCAGACCCCCGCGCCTCCCTTCCTCTCTCTCAGTGGCAGCCCGACCTGCGTTGGATGCTCCCTCCCTCCCCTGCGAGTTCCATGCCCCCTATCTTTGGAGTTCCACATCCCCCCAACCTCCCTCCCTCTCTCTCTCTCAGTGGCAGCCTGACCTGCGTTGACCTCTCCCTCTCACAGTCCTGCGCCTGCCCCTTGCCTTCCTGCGTGCCAGCTGTAATTTAAAAGTTCTTACCTAGATGTATGCCGGCAGCAGTGAAAGTAGAGCACGCACGGCGCTTCAGCGTGCCTTCCCTTCTATCTCAGTTCTGCCTCTGGTCCCGCCCTCATTTCCTGTTTCCGGAAGGACGGGGCCAGAGGCAAGGATTGAGACAGACGGGAAGGCATGCTGAAGCGCCGTGCATGCTCTAGTTTCACTGCTGCCAGCATACACTGAGGTAAGAACTTTTAAATTACAGCCGGCACACAGGAAAGCGAGGGGCAGGCACAGGACTGCGAGAAGAGGGCGGCCAATGCAGGTCGGGCTGCCACTGAGAGAGAGAGAGGGAAGGAGGCGCAGGGGTGTGGAACTCGCAGGGGGGGAGGGGGCAGCCAACGCAGGTCGGGCTGCCACTGAGAGAGGGAGGGAGGCGCGTGGGTCTGGAACTCCGAAGACAGGGGGGCGTGGAACTCGCAGGGGAGGGAGGGAGGACGGCCGCCCTGGAAGTCTGAGGACAGGGCGGCCGCCCTGGAAGTCGGAGGAGAGGGGGGGCTGAAATTCGGAGGACAGGGAGGAGGGAGGGGGGGCGATTCTCAACCGATTCAATCGTCACCTCCAACGTTCTTTTGCTGGCTGGTGCTGGTTTTGCTTTCTTCTAATTGATCCAACCTCTGACATCATCACGTTCCGATGCAAGGACGGACCAATGGGAATTGTGTTACGAACCCAGGCATCCAGACGTAGAACGTTGGAGCTGCAAATTATTATATAGGATAAACTTTGCTTTATATTTATAACTTCTGTGGTCCAGTTTTTGGGAATCCTGGTTTTCATCCCCACTTCCTTTTGTTATTTGAGTTTCTCCATGGGACTTTTTTTGAGTTCTCTACGTCTGTGGATTCTCTTTTGGTTCTATGGCAGGCATAACCATTCATGCCTAAATGTGGCACTTTAGTGAGTAACACTTATGTGTGTATGTGTGCAATATATACACATAAGACAAGTGCTAGTATTCGATATCATATGTGTATAAGTGGTGCCTAACTTTAGGTGCCCTGTTAAAGAAATTAGGGGGTATATGATTTATATAAAGTTGACTAAATGTAAATCAATGTAGGAACTGGAGATGGAGCTTGAGTTCCCCCAAACAAAAAGATGCTGCTACCCCTTGGGAGGGGAATGATAAACGAGGGAAGTTTGAAGGAGAGAAGAAATAGGAAATGCTGGATTGGGGGCGGGGGGAGGTGCCAACAGTTAGTTTGCAGGGGGGTGCAGAAACCCTAGTACCGGCCCTGTTTGCAATGTGTGTATGGATGCTTGTTCTGGTGTATGCATGTGATATTTGAATAACTGTATAAACTTAAGGCTATGATTTCTGAACATACGGCATCATTAAAGGACAGACTTTTAAATGCCCAGTTGGGTATATAAGCTAATCTTAACTTTGTTAAATGTTTTAGACATATTCATCTATTTGGTCCCATGATATAACGGAATTCTATTATTCTATCTCACTGTATTTTCAAATGTAAACCACATTGAACCTGACTTTGCTTGGGATAAGGTGTGATATAAATGAAAAAAAAATTCTTTATCCTCCACCTTTTAAGACACTGCCTATCCGGCTGGATGGTGATGACACAAGGAAAGCAAGTTTGGTCCTGTGAAGTCTAACTCAAAATAACCTGCTCCTTAGCTGGGCCCTAGTATTGCCTTATTGAAAATGCAACCATACCATGCCTCTGTGGTAAGGTTCCACTAATAAGTCAAACGATTAATTGGCTTTCTTGAAAGGATTATATAAACTCTGGATGCATGACTATGGACAAAAACATACACTTACTTATTCAATATCACAGTTCCTAATGTACAGTGGATAGTGTTCACAATGAGCTTCTTTTATTATCGACCAGATAAAGATAAGAGTTTTCAGTTTTGGCACAGTATACGTCATCACAAGAACAAAATATAAGAAAACCAATGAACTGCATTAGGGGCTCATACCCCATTTAGTTATGTTTAAACAAAAGAGATCTAAATGAAACAAAATATTTTAGTTTTATTTTCACTTATAAAACCACTTGCCCCTAAAACATGTTCAAAAACAGAATAATCCATCTGTGTATCTAAAATGTAAACTTCTACAAAACAGATGAAGATGTGATTCCATGTGCCCCAATGAAAGGAGAGTTTAATTTTACTTCCATGTAATTTCAATATATTCTATAACACCAGCCTTCCCAAGGCAGATTACAACAACAGTTAGTATAGCTGTATATAGAACAGTATAGAAAAATGAACACAAAATACAGAGTTTATAAGCGCTGTTTTAGTGATATTCAAATTTTATTTCATAAAATTTATATGTAAATATGGGAAGATTTCAAATACATCAAAAAGTTGTCAAATAAGTAAAAAAAAAAAAAAACTTTTGTCCTCCACATTTTAAGACACTGTCTATCCAACTGGAACAGCTTTAGACGTTTTACAGATGGACCATGCATAAGCAGTCCGTTATTTATAATATTCTTTTGCTATTGTTTTCAATAGTGTTTGCTATTGTTTTGGGTGTACTAAAATGGCAGCAAGCTCCACCTACTGACTTCAGCCCATATAAATGACTTGATAGGCTCACCCCATCTCCCGTTTTCATCCAACCTCCTTGTGCTGCACCATCATCCAGAAGTGATAGCAGCCACTTTCCTTACCTCCAAAATGTGCTCAACCTCTGTGGGCACTGTATAGAAGGAAACTTCAAACAGAGACTCGGCCTGAACCACAAGCCTGGTCTTAGATTAAACTTCAAAAGGAAGATGTTTCCTTTTTCAAAAAGTCTCTTGCAATCTTTTCTGAACACTCAGAATTTGTTTTCTATCAGCCTTTGCTGACTTCAAACAGTAATGGACACACAATATGCTATTCAAGCCAAGCTGAGGAAGTGCAGTGATCTGTGATGTGTGTAGACCTTTTAAGCTTGCTGGTTTCTCTAATGAGGTTCATTCTGCATCTCTTTTTAAACAGAACACTGAGGTTTTACAGCTTCAGTGGACTAATTTCAATACCAATAGCTGTGATGATACTGAAGCACATTATAGCACGGGAAGAGGGTAGGCTCTGTAAAATAAGGATGTCACCCTAAAATGAAGATGACCTTTAGGGTGTGTGTGTGTGTGTGATGCATAAAACAGAAATCAATTGACAGTGGAGGAGGGGGAGGGATTAAAATTGATTTAAAAATATAAAACAAAATAAAACATCTATTAAAACTATTACATGTATGGATTGCAGGAAAGTACACTAATGTAAAAATGATTGCATGTTCTGTAAAACTGAGGTGACTAGGTTTTGTCTCAAGTTTGCATATTCAAATAGGAATATATATATTAACCTTATTGTACAAACTAAGTAGTATTCCTGCTAAGAAATTCACCGCTGGCCTACTAACAAAGTAGGTGATGGGCATCAGCTCCAGAAGGATACCTCTAGCAGTTATCTTTGCAGAAAAAAGCAATGCAATGGAAGCTATCAGCTATGCTACAACAATAGTTGTCATGCTTGGACAAGCACTACAGGAAATACTTTCAGATGTGACCTACTAGAAGCAGTCCATTAAAACTTCCTTTACTGCATATGCAAAGTCACTTTACGTGTTCAGTGGCCAACTTAACTCTGCAGCTGACCCCTCCAGTCGGGGTGGGGAAGAGATAAATAATCCCCTCTGAAATCACGGCCTCGGTGGACCCAGGAGTTTCCCCAAATGTCACATTGGTCAGTTGACATAAAATAAGAAATGGGGCTGCACAGGAGCATAATTTTCAGTGACAAGAGCAAACCACTGGTGATGGGATAGCTGCCTCCTTTGCTTATTAAGAAGCCCATCCATGCAAACTTGGAAAATATTACAACAAACACTAACCCCAAGTAACATTATTACCTAAATATGCAATACACAGAAATAAGTAATGTTGGACTATTTATAAAATGCCAATATCTATGTCCAATTCAGGTGTCTGCTGCAGTCAGCTGCATGTATAAGCAAGGCTGCTTACCTGTAATTGAAGAGGGGTGAGGTTCTCTGTAGAAGCAGGATAAATAAGACACATTAATGGGAGCTATCATCTAACATTCACATAGACCCACTTTCTCAAGAGCTCAACTTACTTAAGATCATGTGTGGGAGTTCTGGTATGCATGACTGCCTTACAGGGTCTCTTTTGTAGCTCTATGGTCAATTTACCAGGCCAGATCATCCTGGTGTCTATGAAAAACCCCATTAAAGGTACAGTAAGAAACCTTTACTCCTGGGGGAATTCTGCAAAACTGCACAGTCCAGCATTCCCCACCCATGCAGGATACTCGCCATACAGAATTCAGCGCAAGCATAGACAGCAGCAGCTCTGCTCACTCTTTCTTCCTCTCCCCCACTGAACTCCTGTGAGAAGAAGAGGAGGAAGAAGTGAACCAGTGCACACCAGGTTACATCCTCCTCCTATGCTGGTTTAGATTTGACTATATGAACTGCAGTTCACATAAACATTTGGGTCTAAGCCAGCACTGATGTGCAGTGGTTCACTACCTCCTCCTGTTTCTGCAATGGGAGTTCAGCAGGGAAGGAGAAGAGAGACCTGAATAGAGTAAAGGCTGCCCATGTCTAAGAATGAGAAGGGGCCAGAGCAAGATGAATCTGCAGTGGGGGATTGGGGGCAAAGATGAGAGATCAGTGTGCAATGGGGACTGGGGGAGGGGGAGATCAAGATGAGTGTGCAATGTGAGACTGGGGGAGGCACATCAAAGTGAATATGCAATGGGGGATAAATCAAGGTGAATATGCAACGAGGGGATGGGGGTAGATCAAGGTGCGCATGAAATGAGGATTAGGGAGTCAGAGCAAGATGAGTATGCAATGGGGATTGGAGAGTGGGCAGAGAAATCTGAGATTGTGGCATGGGGTTGTGAGCAGCAAGCTAAAAGTGTGCCACTGGTGTGTGGAAGATCAAGCCTGGAGTGCCATGGAGAAAGGATGGGAGGAGAGAAAAAAGAATGAAAGGTGTATGTGGGGGGGGGGGGGGTGCCTGAGGAAGAAAGAATGAGAGGTTGGAAAGAAGACTTTGGGGACAGACAGAATCAGGACTCTTGTTGGGAGTTAGGAGAAGGAACTTGGGGACACTGGCGCCTGAAAAAGAAAAAGGCAGGAAGGGATTTCAGGGCTTATGATAGGGTAATTCTGCACAAAATGCTACAATGCAGAATTTTGCTGTTTTAAAATATTGTGTGCAGAATTTTCAAACATTTTGTGAGAAGTTTTACATCTTTTGTGCAGAATTCTCCCAGGAGTAAACCTGGCGTTCTCCATCAATACACATATAATTTTAGACTCCTACATACATATTGATTGCGTCATATATGAATCCTATTTGAATTATAGAGGAAAAGCCTCGATCCTGGCGTGTGCTCCTTATGTTGTGAAACAACGTTAGAGAGCACCGCCTGATCATCACTGGCTCAAAAACCTCTGTTTAAGTATCCCACGTTTATTTTCCAATTTTAATCAAATTAAACTTCATGGGTACTTAGCTTGCTGCTAGAACAATTCTGGGCAGTCTCACAAACGGAATACAGTCATGTAAACCCCGTCCACAGCCCGACTCAGCCCAAGTTTCGCGTTCTTTTTCAGGGTCCGTGGGTCAATCGACTGTATTTCAATCAGCACTCAGCTCGCTTCTATACAGTAGTGTCAAGTAAATGTACATGCATTTTGAGACGAGGTTCGTGCTTTTCAGATTTCTTCAATCTTGACTAAATGAAGATGATGGAGACCAGCTACACCACAGCAGTGAGTTATAATGTCTCCCAGCCAAGTGAAGGGAGTGCACTTGGATACTGCAATACCCATTCAAAAGTCGCCAATAGCTGAGATAACTGATGGATGTCAGAGCCCATCTGCAATCCAAAGTGTTTAATGTTTGTTCTTCCTTGTACAAATGAGGCTTTGAAAAGAAGGTGGGAAAAATAATGATCCAAGGGCTTCTTTTATAAAGCCAGGATAGAGATTCCTGGTTGGCAAATGAGAGGAAGCCTATAGGAATTGAATGGGCTTTCTCTCATTTGCTGCACCAAGAATCGGTAGCGTAGCTTTGTAAAAGAAGCCCTGAATGAGGTGAAACGCAGAGATTAAATTTTATAAGAACATAGAGCAAGTCCAGAAAAAAATTAACACCCTCCATGCTTTTGTTTAGGATTTGAAACTGCTGATCCCATGCCTTTTTTTAAATGCAAGATTCATTCTCTATACTTGGCTCCTATCTTCTTGTTATTTAGGGGTCCTCTGTGTTTATCCCACATTCCTTTCTGAATTCTATCTCTAGTTTTGTCTCCACCACTTCCATTGGGAGGGAATTCCAAGCATCCACTACCCTTTCCCATCAATTCGCAGGCTCAATGTGGCTTACACATTTGCCGTAATGGCAATTGTTATTTCCGGGTCACAGAATACAAAAGTCGCTGCATTAAGGTGCATGCATATGTGGTAGAGAGGAATACATTGTGGTAGTGCATATTAATTTCTATGTGATAAATAGGAATGTAACATACATTGGGTCATCGACTGTAGAGAAGTTATTCAACATAAGGGTTAAAGTGACACTATACTCAGCATAAGGGTTAAAGTGAAAGAGGTCAGTCAGTCAAGTGTTAAGAGTTCGGTTTTTCTAGTTCATGTGTAGTCTTTATTATTATGTATTGAGGATGAATATTATCGGTATGCCTTCTTGAATAGATCAGTTTTCAGTAGCCTTTGGAAGATAGTTAAATCTTGCGTTGTTTTAATGGCCTTCGGTAGTGCATTCCATAGTTGCGTGCAGATGTAGGAGAAACTAGTTGCGTATACGGATTTATATTTTAATCCTTTGCAGTTGGGGTAGTGGAGATTGAGGAATGAGCGTGCTGATCTTTTTGCGTTCCTAGTGGGCAGGTCTATAAGATCTGACATGTAGGCCGGTGCTTCCCCGTGAACGATTTTGTGGACCAAGGTGCAGACTTTGAACGCAATACGTTCTTTTAGTGGAAGCCAGTGCAGTTTTTCCCTTAGGGGTTTGGCACTTTCGTATTTCCATATATGAGTCTGGCTGCTATATTTTGAGCGGTTTGAAGCTTCTTGATGATTTGTTCTTTGCATCCGGCATAGATGGCATTACAGTAATCTAGATGGCTTAGTACCATTGATTGTATTAGGCTTCGGAATTCTTCCCTTGGGAAGAAAGGTTTGATCCTTTTAAGTTTCCACATTGAGCAGAACATTTTCCTTGCTGTGTTTTTCGCATGGTCTTCAAATGTAAGATTTCGGTCAATTGTGACTCCCAGAATTTTCAGGCTGTCTGAGACTGGCAGGGTGTAGTCTGGGGTGTTGGGTCTGTGAATGCTTTCTGGGAATTGTGGGGCCACTGGGAGTATAGCCCCAGTAACCTAGAAATCACTGGGGATAATTTGAGAGTAGGAGACTCGCCAGACACGGTTGGAACCCAGTCGATGGGAGGAGGGTGCTAGTGTACAGCACAAACGGCAGGTGCAGGCGGACCTGAGCTATGCTGGAGATAGCCCCGATACGTGGCTGCAGGGTAGGCGTTTCATGACAGGCGCTAAAAGTTAGGTGCTAAGATAGTATTCCAGAACAGCTAATTTGTGTGCCTACTGCATCATAGAATACTAGCGTAAGTCAGCAATTAGGCACCACCACTCACGCCTGCTCTATGGCAGGTATAAATGTGAGTGCCTAAATGCAACAATCAGGTGTCTAATTGTATTCAATAAAGCACGTGCTGAAATAGAACAACCATTTATTTTATTTTTGTTACATTTGTATCCCGCGCTTTCCCACTCATGGCAGGCTCAATGTGGCTTACATATTGTATACAGGTACTTATTTGTACCTGGGGCAATGGAGGGTTAAGTGACTTGCCCAGAGTCACAAGGAGCTGCCTGTGCCTGAAGTGGGAATCAAACTCAGTTCCTCAGGACCAAAGTCCACTACCCTAACCGCTGGGCCATTCCTCCACCATGACCTGCCCACATCCCCTGTGCAGTTATTGCTCAGTTATAAAACAGCATCTAATTGTATTTAGGCGCTTATCTGCTGTTTTACCCCATTTTGGTGTTTAATTACTGTTAACTTCCATTTGAATGCCTAACATATGGCACACTGTACAGAATTACCCCATAAGGGATAATTCTAAAAAGTACATACTAAACCTTAAAAACCTGACAGTTCCCTGGAAAGAATGATGGAGGCTGAGGATGAGTCTGATTATGCTATTTAGTAGGAGAAGAGGGGATGAGGAACTCAAGATTTTTAAATGATTTTTAGAATTTTTAATTTTGGGGGTATAATTGAACATGTTATATTGGGTATGGGGAGGAGGGAGGTGGTTAGAGGGAGAGGTGGGTTGATTTTCTTTTGTTGTTGTTCTATACCGCTTCGATTGTTTTTAATAACTTGTAAAAAGTATATAAAAAAAATCATAAAATAACATTTATGTGCCAATACACATGTAAATGTTTAAAATAAAGGTATAAAAAGCATGTAAATGCCAAAATTCCGCCTAAGCTCTATTCTGTAAATGTGTGCATATCTTATATAGTGTGTGTTTTAAAGGAAAGACATACCAATAGATGGAGTCTGGGTGGGACTCAAATTTTATTTTTAAACTATTTTATTGACGATATGCATAATACCAATCAGCTTGGAGTAATCATACAACATGGATCAATATACAAATCAACATTCCAACAACATATGTAACATCGTCAGTTGCTTTTCCCCCATTTTCTCCCCCCTTGCCCCCCTCTCCTCCTTACAACTTTCCAACAGTTTTCATCAATGACAACATCAATAAAGGGTATGATACATACCTGTAGCAGTTGTTCTCCGAGGACAGCAGGCTGATTGTTCTCACGACTGGGTGACGTCCGCGGCAGCCCCCACCAACCGGAAAGAAGCTTCGCGGGACGGTCGGCACGCAGGGCACGCCCACCGCGCATGCGCGGCCGTCTTCCCGCCCGTGCGCGACCGCTCCCGCCAGTTGAATGACTAGCAAAAGATGAAACACACAACTCCAAAGGGGAGGAGGGAGGGTAGGTGAGAACAATCAGCCTGCTGTCCTCGGAGAACAACTGCTACAGGTATGTATCATACCCTTTCTCCGAGGACAAGCAGGCTGCTTGTTCTCACGACTGGGGTATCCCTAGCTCTCAGGCTCACTCAAAACAAGAACCCAGGTCAATTGAACCTCGCAACGGCGAGGGTACAACAGAAATTGACCTACGAAGAACAACTAACTGAGAGTGCAGCCTGACCAGAATAAATTCGGGTCCTGGAGGGTGGAGTTGGATTTACACCCCAAACAGATTCTGCAGCACCGACTGCCCGAACCGACTGTCGCGTCGGGTATCCTGCTGGAGGCAGTAATGAGATGTGAATGTGTGGACAGATGACCACGTCGCAGCCTTGCAGATCTCTTCAATAGTGGCTGACTTCAAGTGGGCCACCGACGCTGCCATGGCTCTGACACTATGAGCCGTGACATGACCCTCAAGAGTCAGCCCAGCCTGGGCGTAAGTGAAGGAAATGCAATCTGCTAGCCAATTGGAGATGGTGCGTTTCCCGACAGCGACCCCTAGCCTGTTAGGGTCGAAAGAAATAAACAATTGGGCGGACTGTCTGTTGGGCTGTGTCCGCTCCAAGTAGAAGGCCAATGCTCTCTTGCAGTCCAATGTGTGCAACTGACGTTCAGCAGGGCGGGTATGCGGCCTGGGGAAGAATGTTGGCAAGACAATTGACTGGTTAAGATGGAACTCCGACACCACCTTCGGCAGGAACTTTGGGTGGGTGCGGAGCACTACTCTGTTGTGATGAAATTTGGTATATGGAGCATGAGCTACTAGGGCTTGAAGCTCACTGACCCTACGAGCTGAAGTAACTGCCACCAAGAAAATGACCTTCCAGGTCAAGTACTTCAGATGGCAGGTATTCAGTGGCTCAAAAGGAGGTTTCATCAGCTGGGTGAGGACGACGTTGAGATCCCATGACACAGTAGGAGGCTTGATAGGGGGCTTTGACAAAAGCAAGCCTCTCATGAATCGAACGACTAAAGGCTCTCCAGAGATGGCTTTACCTTCCACACGATAATGGTAAGCACTAATCGCACTAAGGTGATTCCTTACTGAGTTGGTCTTGAGGCCAGACTCTGATAAGTGCAGAAGGTATTCAAGCAGGTTCTGTGCAGGGCAAGAACGAGGTTCTAGGGCCCTGCTCTCACACCACACGACAAACCTCCTCCACTTGAAAAAGTAACTCTTTTTAGTGGAATCCTTCCTAGAGGCAAGCAAGACCCGGGAGACACCCTCAGACAGACCCAACGCAGTGAAGTCTACGCCCTCAACATCCAGGCCGTGAGAGCCAGGGACTGAAGGTTGGGGTGCAGCAACGCTCCGTCGTTCTGCGAGATGAGAGTCGGAAAACACTCCAATCTCCACGGTTCCTCGGAGGACAACTCCAGAAGAAGAGGGAACCAGATCTGACGGGGCCAAAAAGGCGCTATCAGAATCATGGTGCCGCGGTCTTGCTTGAGCTTCAGTAAGGTCTTCCCCACCAAAGGTATGGGAGGATAAGCATACAGGAGGCCGGTCCCCCAATGGAGGAGAAAGGCATCCGACGCTAGCCTGCCGTGTGCCTGAAGTCTGGAACAGAACAGAGGCAGCTTGTGGTTGGTCTGAGAGGCGAAAAGGTCCACCGAGGGGGAGCCCCACACTCGGAAGATCTTGCGTACCACTCTGGCATGGAGCGACCACTCGTGCGGTTGCATGACTCTGCTCAGTCTGTCGGCCAGACTGTTGTTTACGCCTGCCAGGTACGTGGCTTGGAGGAGCATGCCGAACCGACACGCCCAACGCCACATCCCGACGGCCTCCTGGCACAGGGGGCGAGATCCGGTGCCCCCCTGCTTGTTGACGTAATACATTGCAACCTGATTGTCTGTCCGAATTTGGATAATTTGGCAGGACAGCCGATCTCTGAAAGCCTTCAGTGCGTTCCAGATCGCTCGGAGCTCCAGGAGGTTGATCTGCAGACCCTTTTCCTGGAGGGACCACAGACCCTGGGTGTGAAGCCCATCGACATGGGCTCCCCACCCCAGGCGAGATGCATCCGTCGTCAGCACTTTCGTGGGCTGCGGAATTTGGAATGGACGTCCCAGGGTCAAATTGGTCCGTATGGTCCACCAGAGCAGTGAAGTGCGGCAACTGGTGGAGAGGCGGATGACATCTTCTAGATTCCCGGTGGCTTGGAACCACTGGGAAGCTAGGGTCCATTGAGCAGATCTCATGTGAAGACGAGCCATGGGAGTCACATGAACTGTGGAGGCCATATGACCCAGAAGTCTCAACATCTGCCGAGCTGTGATCTGCTGAGACGCTCTGGTCTGCGAAGCCAGGGCCAAGAGATTGGTGGCCCTCGCTTCGGGAAGGTAGGCCTGAGCCGTCTGGGAATTCAGCAGCGCTCCTATGAATTCCAGAGACTGAGTTGGCTGGAGATGGGACTTTGGGTAATTTATCACAAACCCCAGCAGCTCCAGAAGTTGAATAGTGCACTGCATGGACCGGAGGGCTCCTGCCTCCGAGGTGTTCTTGACCAGCCAATCGTCGAGGTATGGGAACACGTGCACTCCCAGCTTGCGTAGGTAGGCCGCTACCACCACGAGGCATTTGGTAAACACTCGTGGGGCAGAGGCGAGCCCAAATGGCAGCACACAATACTGAAAGTGGCGTGCGCCCAGGCGGAATCTGAGATACTGTCTGTGAGCTGGCAGTATCGGTATGTGAGTATATGCGTCCTTTAAATCCAGGGAACATAGCCAATCGTTTTTCTGAATCATTGGCAGAAGGGTGCCCAAGGAAAGCATCCTGAACTTTTCTTTGACCAGGAATTTGTTCAGGCCTCTCAGGTCTAGGATGGGACGCATCCCCCCTGTTTTCTTTTCCACAAGGAAGTACCTGGAATAGAATCCCTGCCCTTCCTGCCCGGGTGGTACGGGCTCAACCGCATTGGCGCTGAGAAGGGCGGAGAGTTCCTCTGCAAGTACCTGCTTGTGATGGGAGCTGAAAGACTGAGCTCCCGGAGGACAATTTGGAGGCAGGGAGGCCAAATTCAGGGCGTATCCGCACCGCACTATTTGGAGAACCCACTGGTCGGAGGTTATGAGAGGCCACCTTTGGTGAAAAAATTTTAACCTCCCTCCGACCGGCAGATCGTCCGGTACGGACACTTGTAGGGCGGCTATGTTCCCGTGGATCCAGTCAAAAGCCCGTCCCCGGCTTTTGCTGTGGAGGCGCAGGGGGCTGCTTAGGCGCACGCTGTTGACGAGAACGAGCGCGCTGGGGCTGTCCCTGTGCCTGACGAGGCCTTCGGGCCGGCTGGTTGTACCTACGCTTTGCAAAAGAATAGGGTGCAGCTTGCCGTGCCCGGGAAAAACGCCCACCCGTGGGGGCGGATGCTGAAGGCGCCCGGTGGGAGAGCTTGTCGAGAGCGGTTTCCCGCTGATGCAGTTGGTCCACCATCTGCTCGACCTTCTCACCGAAAATGTTATCCCCTCGGCAAGGGACGTCGGCCAGTCTCTGCTGGGTGCGGTTGTCCAGGTCAGAGGCGCGCAGCCATGAGAGCCTGCGCATCACTATACCTTGGGCCGCAGCACGAGATGCCACGTCACAGGTGTCAAAAATACCCCTGGACAGGAACTTTCTGCATGCCTTCAGCTGCCTGACCACCTCCTGATAAGGCCTGGACTGCTCCGGCGGGAGCTTCTCGACCAGGTCCGCCAGCTGTTGCACATTGGTCCGCATGTGGATGCTCATATAGAGCAGGTATGACTGGATGCGGGTCACGAGCATGGAGGATTGGTAGGCCTTCCTCCCAAACGAGTCCAGAGTGCGAGACTCCCGCCCCGGGGGCGCCGAGGCGGTATCCCTCGAACTCCGTGCCCTCTTGAGAGCAGAATCCACGACCGCTGAGTCATGGGGCAATTGGGGCCGCATGAGCTCTGGGTCGGAGTGGATCCTGTACTGGGACTCTGCTTTCTTGGGAATGGTGGGGTTAGTTAATGGTCGCACCCAGTTCCGAAGCAGTGTCTCCTTCAGGACATTGTGCAGCGGCACCGTGGAGGACTCTCTAGGTGGTGATGGATAGTCGAGGACCTCGAGCATCTCGGCCCTCGGCTCTTCCACAGAGACCACGGGGAAGGGAATGCTGATAGACATATCCCGCACAAAAGAGGCAAAGGAGAGACTCTCAGGAGGTGAGAGCTTCCTCTCCGGTGAAGGCGTGGGGTCCGAGGGAAGGCCCGTAGACTCCTCTGAGGAGAAATATCTAGGGTCCTCCTCTTCCCCCCACGAGTCCTCATCCTCGGTATCGGACATTAGCTCATGTAGCTGAGTCCTGTACCGGGCCCGGCTCGACGTCGAGGCACCGAGGTCTCGGTGTCGTCGAGCGGTGGACTCCCGCGCCGGCGGGGACGGAGCTCCCTCCATCGACGTCGACGGGGACTCCACCTGCGTGGCAGTCGAGACCGGCACCGCAAGCGGCGGCGGTGTCGACAGCCCCGGCGCCGGGCTAGAGCTCGCCGGCGCCACAGTCATCGGCGCCGAGGGCGCAAGCACCCCCGGCGCCGGCACAGCCTGGCGCATCAGCCCTTCCAGGATCCCCGGAAGGATGGCTCTGAGGCACTCGTCCAGGCCCGCTGCCGGGAAAGGCGGTGGGGCCGGTAAGGGTGTTGGTGCCGGAAGCTGCTGGGAGCCAGGAGACGGCACCGAGGTGCCGGAACCCCGACGCGTCGGTACCTCCACAACCGACGGAGACCTCTCCTCTCGACGATGACGCTTCGGCGTCGACTCCTCTTCGGGATGCACCGAGGGCGTCCGGTGACGACGCTTCTTATCCTTTTTTCGATGCACGTCACCGGCGCCGGAGGGCATGGAGGAGGAGGAGGTCGATCCCCCTCGGTCTCGAGGCACCGGGTCAGACAGGGGTCGGTCCCGTGGCTCACGAGCTGAGGGAGTGACCGGGGCCGACTGCCCACGCGGCCTCTCAACCCCACTCTCACCGGCGGACCGGCGGGCCAACGGGACCTGTTCTCCTGGGGTCGCTGCCATCAGTGCCGATGTCTCGGGCATCGATACCGGTACCGAAGAACCGGCCTTCGATACCGATGCCGTCGAGGTCGACGTCGAGGGGCCGGCGCAAGTTCCAAAAAGACGGTCCCGCAGAACTTGCCTCGCAACCTGAGTCCGTTTCCGGAGACCGAGACACAAGGCACACGACTTGAGATTGTGCTCCGGCCCGAGGCACTGGAGGCACCAAGCGTGGGTGTCGGTCTGCGAGATCGGCCGGCCGCAGCGACCACACTTTTTAAATCCACTCGGGACCTTCGAGGACATCGACGGAAAAATCGCGTCGGCGAAGTCAAAGTCGTCAATGGTGGCTAAAATCACACCACGAAAAGATAAACGACCGAGCGACCACTAGGCCGCCACGTGGCGTCCCCGCTGGAAGCGAGGGAAAAGGGGAGCGCGTGCTCCACACGCGCAGAGATTTTCTTTTTTTTTTTTTTTTTTAACAAACAAGAAAAAGGAAAACCGAACGGTAATCCGAGCGAAGCGACGACCCGCGTAAACGCGGTCGAAAAATCCGGCGGCTGAAACAGAGAGAGTGGCAGAAGCACAACTCTCTCCAGTCGCGGAAAAAAAGGAACTGGCGGGAGCGGTCGCGCACGGGCGGGAAGACGGCCGCGCATGCGCGGTGGACGTGCCCTGCGTGCCGACCGTCCCGCGAAGCTTCTTTCCGGTTGGTGGGGGCTGCCGCGGACGTCACCCAGTCGTGAGAACAAGCAGCCTGCTTGTCCTCGGAGAATAGGGCTGCACCATAAGTCAGCCAATATATTCTAACACATTTGGTTCTCTGCAATAGAACTCCCCAGGTACATTCCATCCTTAGGATTTTAACATTTTATGTTACTCCCCCTCTCTCCCCCTATTCCATCAGTTGTACCCCATCAACAGTTCCAATGGTGATCACATAATTTCCATATCTTCACAATAAACTATACAAATTTCCAACTGGACCTTTCTCCAACTGTTTCTTATATAGAAACCCATCATACATCAGAATCAGAAATAGCCCCATGCTATCAACTTAATGATATATGTCAATCTTTGAATTTGGAGCTATTCTACACATATAACTCCCCACACCTTTGTGACCCACCTTAATCAAATTCCCCCATCTATTCCCTCGGTTATTTAGTTTGATGTTGTCTATTACCATTGAATATACTTGTCCCCCCCCCCTCCCTTCCCCTCCCCCCTTCCCATCCCTCTATTCTATCTTATCTTACCTATCTTAGGAAGTCATCAGTGTAATTTATGTGTGTGTGGTTGTAAACTGCCCGAAGATCTTTTGATTCATGCGTGTTAGTCCAACAATCTTACAACGTATTAAGGATATGGCTTCTACCTTTCTGAGTTAGAGTCCCCAAGAGTGGTCCCCAAATATTAAGGAAGCGCTTCTTACGTTTGCAAGATCCTCTTGCTTCCCGCGCTTCCCATGCCATTAATTGATGTGCTTGGTTACGCCAGTGCCAATATTCTGGAGGATTCTCTGACACCCAGACCTGTAATATGCATTTCCTGGCTACTAAACTCAGTTTACGACACAGAAATATCTTATCCGCGGTTAAATCCCCAAATGACCCTAAACAATCTAATATTAACTGACATGGGGTACCTGTTATCCGTGTTGATAATATTTCAGATAAAAATTTCACTACACCTTTCCAAAATCTCTGTATTTTAACACATTCCCAAAAGGCATGATAAAATGTATTCTCATGTTGTCCACACTTCGAACATACTGGTGAGTGAATCCTTCCGGATCGGAACAATTGTGTTTGTGTAAAGTATGCCCTATGTAATGTCCTAAAAGCGCACTCCCTATATCTAGCTCCTGTAATTAGCTTAGGGATCCTCCCAATTTGTCTGTCAATATCCCAATTAGTTAAATCTAATTTTAGATCTGCTTCCCAGCGTTGCCGGAGCTGCTCCCGTCCATTGTTCGGAATCACTACCCATATTTTCCTATATATTCCTGAAATAGATGGAGCTTCAGGTGAGATCTCATCGTAAAAAGCCTGAACTTTTTCTCCCAATTTGGTTTCAAGGTTCGCTTTACCCAAGGACTGAACATAATGTCGAATCTGATTATATGCAAATACATCTCCCCATCTCTGCTCAGCGCGTGAAATTAATTGGTCTAGAGATTTGATTTCCCCTGACTCATCTAGGATGTTATTTAGATTACAATATCCTCTGATTGCCCATTGTTGAAAGACCGAATTTTCAAGTCCCGGAAGAAATTCTGGATTCCCTTTAATCGTGATTAATTCTGAAGTCTTCGGGTCTCCCCCTAAGCTTCTCCCTAGAAATTGCCATGCGTTCCATAGAGGTAATAATAAAGTACTATGTCCAAAGGCTTTTGGTATCAACTGTTTTCTAGTATGTAATAACGTTATTAAATCAAAGGGCTTAAAAAAGGCCCTCTCCAACTCATACGGCACGTGTATACTAGTCCCAAACAGCCAATCTCTCAGTGATCTCAGCAGACAGGCCATATTGTAATACCTTAAATGGGGTAGGCCGAAACCTCCCTGACTCCAATTACCCATCAAAAACTGCAACTTAAGTTTTGCTTTCTTTTTTGCCCAGCAAAATCTCATCACCACTTTATAGAATTGCCTAATGTCTTTCTTAAAGAGCCGCAATGGTAGTATTTGCAATACATAAATCCATCTAGGCAGTATCACCATCCGGATGAGACTAATACGGCCTCCCAAAGGCATCATCACTACATTCCATGCATCTAACTGCCTTTCTGTCTGCTCTAATAGTCTATTAATATTCATCTTATATATCTCTGCAGTGTTGGCTGCCAGGAGAATCCCCAGATACTGAAATGCTTTGTCAGTCCACTTCAAAGGGAATCCCTCTGCCCACAGACTACGAACATCTGATGTGACTGCTATAGCCTCTGATTTATCCAGGTTCAATTTGAAGCCTGAGAAATCTCCAAATTCATGAATAAGATCTAGTAGATCTCCCAAAGATGGTTTCGGGTTTGTTATTATGACCAGTAAATCATCAGCGAATGCTGCAATTTTGAACTCCTGTCGGCCTATCTTCACTCCCTTAATGGTCTGACAATCCTGGATGTCTCTGATCATGGGGTCTAAATAAAGAGCAAACAGCAACGGGGACAAAGGGCACCCTTGCCTCGTCCCCCTATTAATCTCAAAATCTTCAGATCTCCCTCCATTCACCATTATTCTGGCACGGGGAGATGAATATAATGCTTTAATCGCTTGTACAAACCAACCCTGGAATCCATACTTGTCCAAGATGTCGAACAAAAAAGCCCATTCCACCCGGTCAAAGGCCTTTTCAGCATCAAAACTAATCAAAAGAGCAGGTTCCGGGTCCCGTCCAAGCTTCTCCAAGGCCGTTAAGATACTCCGTAAATTCTTAGTAACAGACCGGTCTTGGACAAATCCTACCTGCGCTTCATGGGACAATCTGGGCAATACTCTGCTCAAGCGGTTAGCTAATATCTTTGCAAACAACTTCACTTCATTATTTAATAACGAAATAGGCCTATAGGAAGATGCTAACAATGGGTCTCGGTTAGGTTTGGGCAACAATATAATTTGAGCCATATTTAGACGCTCAGGCAAACGCCCTTCCTCCACCCATTCATTAAATGTTCCAGTCAGAGTGGGAATGATATGCTCACCCAGTAGCTTATAAAACTCGGCCTTAAATCCATCAGGGCCAGGGGCCTTCCCCAACTTACTTTGACCAATGGCCCATTGAACTTCATCATTGCTAATAGGAGTGTTCAATTTTATACGTTCTCTTTGTGTCAAATTAGGAGTCAATACATTCTGCAGATAGACCTCACCCTGTAGGCCTTGAGATTCTCCTGCTTTATATAGATTCTGAAAAAAATTTCTAAAGACTTCTTGAATTTTTTTATCAGTGTGCACCACTCTACCCTCCCTATCCTTGATACCTAAAATGTGCTTGGATGTATACTGCGGTGCCACTAGCCTTGCCAATAGTTTGCCCCCCTTATCCCCATGTTTATATAGCTGATATTTATAATATATTTGAGATTTTACTGCACGTTCATGGAGTAATGAGTTCAATGCTATTTGGTCAGCTTCCATGTCTTTCCGCACTCTGACCTCTGGAGTTCTCCCAAATTGTTGTCTCATTTTAGCCAATCGTTTCTCTAATCGCAATATCTCCCTATCTTGGGATTTTTTATAATGGCTAGCAAAGCTAATTATATGCCCTCTCAGCACCGCTTTGGCCGCTTCCCAGTAGATCGAGGCACTTTGTACTGTCCCCTCATTAAATAGCTTATACTCTTCCCATTTTTTACCGATGAACTCTCTGAATTTTTCATTGCTATAAAGATAACTGGGAAACGACCACCCCCTTGTATCCTGATCTGAATTTTCTATTTGCCAAGTCAACCATACTGCTGCATGGTCAGAAATTACACAAGGACCTATGACCGCTTCTTTAATATGAGTAAAAAATGTTCTCGAGACTAATAGGTAATCAATCCTAGAATGGGTATTATGTGCTCTTGATTGATGGGTGTATTCCCTATCCCCTGGGTGCAATGTGCGCCATACATCTATGAGGCCTAAAGTATCACACATGTCTGGTAGCCCCCTTGTTCTGTTATGACCTCCTGCCGGTGAAGGGTGTGATCTGTCATACTGTGGGTCCCAGGCCGTATTAAAATCTCCACCTAGAATCACAGGAAGTGAGTTGTTCTCACTAAGAATCATAGTCAATTTCTTATAGAATCTCATATCTAGTGTGTTGGGAGCATAAATGTTTCCTAACCTAAATTGCCTCCTCGCAATAGTAACGTTACAAAAAACAAAACGTCCTTCCGGATCTTTATGCAACTGATGAATCTGTGAGGCAATCCCTTTTCTAAATAAAATGGCAACCCCCCCTTTGCGCCCCGCCGCTGCAGAAGCAATGCAATCTCCTACCCACCATTTGGCCAATTTTGCATGTTCTAGATCTGATAGATGGGTTTCTTGCAAAAGGGCCACATCTGCCTTCATTCTTTGAAGATATTGTAAAATTTTTGACCTTTTAATAGGTGAGTGAATGCCCCCTACATTCCAAGTCACTACTTTAATCCCCCCCATCTCTTAGCTCATTGTTTACTCTCTGACAATCAATGATAATTATCGAGTGGAGCCATCCCAGCCTATAACTCCCCTCTATCTTATAACATTTTTGTTGTACTGGATCTAACCTTCTAGTCCATTCATTCCACCACATCCTACACCAAACTGTTTCATTCTTCCCAACCACACATAGAGCCCCGTCAAATATAAGTCTCTTGTCTCTTTGTACTTTCTTCCCTTTACGATCTTCCCCTATATTTCCCATCCCCCCTTCCCCCCCTCCCCTCCCAATCCCAGAATCCCCCTCTTTCCATGCTTCCCTATCGGAAGCCATCACGCTTAACGTTTACCTCACTACTCTCTGGCATTCTTAGTCCCTAACTCCATGTTCCCTTTTCCCCCCTTTTCTTTTAACTCTTTAATAAATGATACCTCTGTTCCCTGTATTCAAATCAATATACGTCTCATATTTATAACAACCATTTCCTCCTCTCTCCCCTCATTACCCTAACAGGGTCAACTTATTCGTTCTGATTGTAATACAGCGATCAACAGATTTATACACGTTGCTACATTCCATTCACCATTCCCGCTTATCTTTATCTGTTGTCCCCAGAATCACTGATTCCACGAAAGCTTCTTTCCCTCTTCTGTACCAGGGTAATGGTTTCTTAATTTAGTAGAGATTTCTTAAATCAGATCTATAGCATAGCTCCAGCGTTTAGTTCAATACTTGCCGGTTATTCACTTCTCTCCATTTGAGGGTTCAAAATTTCGAGTATACCCACTGGGCTTATTGTCCGCATGTAGCTGACAGATGTAGCCACAAAAAATAGGACCCCCATTTGAGGCCCTGCCCAATCAAAAGGTCTCACGACTTGCTCTTAGATCTGCAAGGATATCCTTCGTGTGTTCCTGCTGTGCCGTTGTTAAAAGGAGCGGCACCAGTTGCTGGCTTAAACACGTTAACACTATAGAATCTAACAGTTAACTTTCAACTGTAATTTGCATATACAACAAATGCTACACTGCATTTCAAAAAGATTTCCAACTTTAAACTCGGCATCATATCCTTGTTTATTATGCCCTTTTGCTTTGTAATCCCCTAGAAGTGCAGGTTGTGGTCTCTCAAGTTTGTCCGCCATCTTTCGTTGCTCTGCAATCAGATTTTGCCAGTTGCTCCACATAATTTCTTGCTTCTTTGTCGGATACAAATGATCTTGTAGTACCTTTATATATAATTTTCAGCGTGGCTGGATATTGGAGTGTGAATCGGATCTTCATGGTAAACAGCTGGGAGCACACTGCCGAAAAAGCGCGCCTTTTGGCTACTATGGCGGCCGAATAATCCTGAAAACACAGGATCTTCGATTCCTCAAAGGTCAGGGCTTTATCGGATCGCGCTGCTTGCAGTATCAATTGTTTATGTGCAAAATTTAATACTCTGCATATCACCACTCTTGGTTTATTTCTCTCCTCATGTTGCACTCCTAGTCTGTGGGCTCTCTCTATACGTAAAGGACCCAATTCAGCGGGAAAGTCAACTGTTTTTGTAAGCCATTGCTCCAGCACTCGCTCTAATGAGCGGCCCCCGAGAGCTTCAGGTAATCCTACCAAGCGAATATTGTTCCGCCTGGAGCGGTTTTCTAAGTCTTCCAACTTAGCTTCCATTTCCTTGCACTTGTTATTTAAATCAGCTTGATGGCTTTCCATTACAGTCATCCTTTCCTCCACTTCGCTGGTTCTGGACTGGTAAGCTCCACATTCTTTGGTCAGCTCTTCCAGTTTCAAACTTAACTGTTCAAGTTTATTATCTAATTTTTTGTCAAGCGGGGCAAGGCGACGTTCTAATAATTCCTCCATCACCACCGTCATCTCCGCCGTAATCTCGCTTACCCAAGCGGATGACACCGACGTCCCTGCCTCGGGAGAAGCGGCCGCCATTTTGTATTCCGGTCCCTTTCCTCGGAGTTTGTCTTTTTGTGCTGATTTCGCTGCCATCCTACTATTTTAAAGTTGCAAACTTGTATTATCTCATTCCCTGCCGATTGTTGTTTCAGGGAACCTTCCGTTCCGGGCTTCAAAACTATTATTGAATCTAGTTAGAGCAGTCAGGCCACGGAGAAAAGCTCACACACGTCTTCTCTCCACCATAACGTCACGTGACCCCTGGGACTCACATTTTAATGTATAACTTAATACACCCCTGCTGACCCCTTAAACCTTTTAATGCATACAATGGACTCCCTAAATCCACTAACACACCCCACTGAAGCCTCTAAAACTAGTAATATCTCTGTTATATAGGTGTACACATTTACATCAGCTCTACAGCTGGCATAAATGCTTATGCCTAAATTATAGGTATGCATTTTTGTTACACTAGGATTCTATAAAGAAAAGTAGGCACCTATGTTCCTTTATAGAATAAGCTCCTAACCCCTCTGGGTACCTTTTTAGAGGCACAAAGGTACAGGTTAACATCCACATTCTATACAGGCATTCTGGAAAAGAATATGTCAAATAACAGAACACACTGAGATTAATTACAGCAATGGGGCAAGTCAGGGAGGAGATACACTGATAACATCTTACTGTGCTAGAAGATAAAGCTTACTTCAAGCATGACAAGAAATGCTCCATGGACATCGCCCTTCTTCTCCAGGAGATAGGCAGACGCTTCCAGAAGCTTGTGTTTTTGAGCAATCTGCAGGGATTGAAGGATTTACATTAGATGCTCTTTTTCAAGTAAAAGTAAGAAGAAAAATTACACTCATTCACCATTTTTTCTAGAACTGATTAAAAAAAACATCTGCCTGGCTAAACGTTTTATGGGACTGCTAAGATACAGCCTTAGCTTTAAACATCCCAAAAGTGCTGACTTTCATCTATAATAGATACCCTTCAATGCCTCATTGTCATTTTAAAACAGTTATTTACATAAGATATTCTATAGCTTCTGATCTGATCCACTGTATTAGGCTGAGATTTCACAGCAGAGCCCTTTCAGAGCTGGGATTCTTCCCAGCATTTAAAAATAAATAAGAGAACTCTTGGCAGGTTATCCAAATATTTTAAATAAACTTACCTTGTGGACATTGCACAAAATTAAACCCCTCTGAGACCCTTAAGGGCCAAGGGGCTGATGCAGAAAGATTGTGTTAAGAGCTGTTAAATAGTGAGCACACTTAAATGGCTGAGCACACCGCTTCTAATGCAAGCATGGTTCAGTGATTCCTGTGAATGGGATGCTAACATGGAGGAGCATAATCGAACGTTGCCGGATTTTGGCGGCAGCGCAACAGCTGGCCGGAACCGTATTATCGAAAAAGATGGCCGGCAATCTTTTTTTTCGATAATACGGTTTAGCTCGCACAAATGCCAGAGTTCGCCGGGTTTGAGATCGCTGGTTTTGTTTTTCAGCGATACTGGAAAAAAATGCCGGCCATCTCAAACCCGGCGAAATCCAAGGCATTTGGTCATGGGAGGAGCCTGTATTTGTAGTGCACTGCTCCCCCTCACATGCTAGGACACCAACCAGGAACCCTAGGGGGCATGTCTAAAAAGTTTTTTAAAATACCAAAAAAGCTCCCAGGTGCATAGTTCCCTTACCTTGGGTGCTGAGCCCCCCAAATCCCCCCCAAACCCACTCTCCACAACTCTACACCATTACCATAGCCCTTATGGGTGAAGGGGGCACCTACATGTGGGTAGAGTGGGTTTTGGGGGGGGGGGGGTTGGAGGGCTTAACATTTACCACCACAAGTGTAACAGGTGGGGCGGGGGGTGGGGGGGTGGGGTGGACCTGGGTCTGCCTGCCTGAAGTGCACTGCACCCATTAAAAAGTGCTCCAGGGACCTGCATACTCCTGTCAGCTGGGTATGACATTTGAGGCTGGCATACAGGCTGGTAAAAAAAGGTTTTGATTTGTATTTTTTTTACTGTGGGAGGGGGTTGGTGACCACTGGGGGAGTACGGGGAGGTCATCACCCATTCCCTCCGGTGGTTATCTGGTCAGTTGGGGCACCTTTTTGAGGCTTGGTTGTGAAAATAAAAGGACCAAGTAAACCCGGCGAAATACTGCTTAACGCCACTTTTTTTTCCATTAGCCGTGAAAGCCGGCCATCTGGTAGCCACGCCCATGCCCACCCATGTCCCGCCTTCACTACGCCACCGACATGCCCCCTTGAACTTTCGCCGGCGAGGCAACGGGAAAGCAGCGATGCTGTCAAAAAAGACGCTTTCGATTATACCGATTTCGCCACTTTTGAAAGTTCGCCGGCCATCTCCCGATTTATGTCGGGAAATGGCCGGCGATCACTTTCGAAAATAAGCCTGAAAGTAACATAGTAAGTGACGGCAGATATAGGCCTGAACGGTGTCCATCCAGTCTGCCCAACAGTCTCATTCATTCTCAATTCTAGCTTGAATCAACAATGAATGTGATATTATATACTTGATCATGGTCTTTCTTTGTGGTTTCAGGGACATAGACCGAAGTCCACTCAGCTCTAACCTTATGCTCCAACTACAGGAGTTACCGTCAAAGCCTATTTGAAACCAAATGTAATTCCAAGAATGAGGACTGAATCATGGAAAGGAAGTGAAACATTTGAAGAGGAGCGGGTCAACTAGTGCAGGAGGTTAGGGAAAAGGACAGATTCACATTAAGAGGTGATTGGGTTGAAGCCAATCTGAAACTGCAGTTAAGCATTGATTGAAGATGGAGGTGTCAACCGAAGAGGGTGGTAAATGAAAGAGGAATGTACATCATCCACATAGCAAAATGTGCTACCACCAAGGAACTGGATAATGAGAAGGGACAAGAGGAAAATATTAAAGCGGGAAGGGGCCAGGATTGAGTCCTGAGTTACCCCACAAGGGGAATGGTAAGCTGCAGAGTAGGCGGCTTTGAATGTGCTCTTCACTTGAAATGATCTACTGGAATGGCAGGACTCAAACCAAAAAAAAATGCTTCCATCAAATGCCCAGTAACTGTAATCTGGGCAAGAAGAGATCAAGAGAGACAAGAACAGAGGAAATCTGATCCAAGGTGCATCAAATCTCATTATAAAGAGCAGTAAGCAGACTCCCAGTTCTATGAGCAATGCAGAAACCAGACTGCCATGGGTAAAGTACTAAGAACCTTGTCAAGAAATGTGGAGAGCTGGTCATTGGCAACACGTTCATGATGTTTTGACATAAAAGACAAGTTGGAAATAGGTCTGTAGTTAGCCAAGTAAGAAGAATTAAGGTGAGGTTTTCTTTAGTATAGTTATGACAACAGCATACTTCCATGCCAGTGGGACATGGCCTAAAGTAAGATTGTCTTGTAAAAGCGGTAGACAGAGTGGCAACAGGAGGTTAGAGTACTCACAGACTAAGCGGGCTAGCGAAGGGTCCAGTGGAGACACCGGGCTATAATCTATTTGGGAAGGACAAAGATGGTCAAAAAGGTGGAGGAGTAGCTCTATGTGAGAAACAATATCAAAGTGACTAAAATACAGGGGGCCTGGGGAAAGAAAGAAGCAATATGGATTGCCTTGAAAAGGGAAGATGGAACCTCTGACTTAAAGAAACTCTACCTCTGAATATTCTGAAATGTCTTAAAAAAGGAGCTGTACCTTTAGCACAGCAGCAAGCCCAAAAACCTGACAATATATAAATTACATAATAAAAGAAATGGTTCTTCCATGCCCATTACAAAGACCCTTTCATAACACTTATGGTTTCTTCCAAATATAATGTTTTTTTTATGAATGGTTTCTCTTTTTTTTTTTCAGAGCTCTTGAATTACCTGAATGGTCTCCTCTATTCTGTAGTGCTCCAAGGCTTTCAGTGCCTCAGTCACATGGAGGGGACTAAACCCACATAGCAGGTCAATATACAACTCACTGACAGCTGGATTCATCAGAGGCGGTTCTTGACTGATTTGAGCACCATCCCTGTCAATATAAGAGAAACAAAAAAGATAGTGTGAGTTGGAAAGAACACAATGGGAGTTGCTGTTAGTGTTCAAACATGCATGACCATTCTACCGATATCTCAACCTGATCTAAAGTACGTAATGCTTTCTCCATTTCACAGAATGCAAGAGCCCGGTTGAAACTCCAATTCTTAAACTTCACCAGAATAACAAAGGGTCTTAAATTTAAGAAAAAAATATGGTCTTAAATGATAATTTTCATCCTTAAGAATCACATGACCAGTCTAGAACCAATGGGTTATGCTCATCAGCCAAAAGATAAAGACAGAGACCAATCATTTGCAAACTCTGCCCTATAAAGGACACTGTACACTCCATGATCACCAGTTTTCCAACAACAAAGCAATGAAAACACTATTTATTTATTTTATAGGCACAATCCAGGATTGTAAGAAAATTTATGGTCAATAAGGTGCTCATATCTTCATTTCTCATCAGAAAAAGCAATAAACAGAATATAGGGAGAGAAGTCTGGATGGTCTGACAGATCGACAGTTCATGATACGAAGTGTAACCAGCCAGGACAGATGGGTTTCTTTCAGTGTTCTTAGAGGTGAGATTGAAGGAAAATAAATTAACAAAGATATGACCAAATGTTTCCTTACAGACCTCACTAGACCAGTCCTGAACCAATATGTTGTAACAAAGCATGCAGTGAAATGGGCAGGAAATCGAAATCCCTGCTCTCCTGTATCATTCAATTCAAAATATTCTTTAATATCCACACAAATATTTCTATCTTCCAACAATGATTCAGTTAGTCTCTAAAATTGCAGACCTCTGCCCCTCTGTCCTCATTCAAATTATAAACGTTTCTGACAGGAACCATAATATGCTGTAACCTATTTTTTTATTTTTACTATGCTATTAATATGTGAAAATACAATATATATATATATATATATATATATATATATATATATATATATATATATATATATATATATACACACATATATTGTAAAAGTGCTCAGTAAAGTGCCAATTTGCTACGGCTGGTCTACAGAATTATACCAAGACTGGGGCATGATCTGTCCATGTTCTCTGTTCAGTTCCTACCCCTGTCACCTTTTGCAAAATTTGGTGATCCATAAGAAGTAAATCTGTCCTACTATATGTATTATGTGGATGAGAGTAAAATGTGTAATCTTGCTGTTTCATCTTTCTCACTCTTCTACATATCTACCAACACCGGGGCATGTATCATGTCTTTTAACCTTCTCTTATATTTCACTAGTCCCATGGTCTCCCCTATCGAGCTGTCCACTTTCCAATATCAAATTTAAATCACAACCTAAAAATAATGGTCCAGTTCTCCACCCCACTAATTTCTCCCACAAGGCCTTAAAATACAAAATAAACAATGCAAGTCCCTATTATATATTTGGAGGAAATACCACCAACAACATTGCATTTTTATATACCCTTAACCCTTAGTTCTGGGCAGTTAACAATAATAAAAGCTGTGGCCAATCACAGAGAGAAAAATTGCATAATATGATTTAGAAATTTAAAATATCCTACTATTAAAATATCAACACAAAATATTGTCATTATAATACTTGTTTAATGGCCAAAACTTCAACAGTTTTTGGAAATTGCTAATTTTGTTAAACCTCTAATATTATCAGGCACAGAATTCCAGAGAATCAGAGTAGCAATGTTAAAAAGGTCCCCCCCCCCCCCAACAAGAAGAGGCTAAACAGATCGCTGAAGCTGAGAGCAATTCAAACTTATTTGAATAAGTTCTACTATTAGAGTCTACATTTGATATAACTTTTCACTAGGATATTAAATACTAAGGGCATTCCCCATACATCAACTTAAATGCCAAACACAGAATCTTAAACTCAATCCGAGCTAATATGGATAGCCAGTGTAAAGATTTCAAGAGTAGGGTAGCTTTGCCATATTTTTTTTAAACAAGATTATCTTAGCAGCAGAATTTTCCAACAACTGCACTCCTAGGACACAGACTTCCTTTTTCGGTGAGAGCAGGATGCTGCAGAACCATCAGTGTAGGTCCTGCGCTGCCGTCTGAGGATGGCATCACTGCTGCATCTTCAGGTGAGCCAATGGCAATCACCGGTAAGAGGATAGAGGGGCTGCAGGGAAGGGAGTTGCCGCAAGAGACAAGAGGATTTGGAGGAGAGCTAAAGGGGTGCCTTGGGTGGAAAATAAGGATCCAGAGGAAAGATGCTAGGGAACTCAGGGGAGGGGAAAGGGAGGGATAAAGACAGAGAAAAGGACAAGGAAATAAATAAGAGATGCTGGTTTTGAGGGAGGGGAAACAATGTACAGAAGGAATGCTGGACATGAGGGAAGAAATGGGGGGGATCTGAACTCAGGGAGGAAGAGGACAAAGAGGGCATGATGGACATGAGAGAAAAATGAAGAGGATTCTGAACAAAGGGAGGAATAGGACACAGAGAGGGCATGTTGGACATGAGGGAAATGGGGGGAGGGGATTCTGGACACAGAGCAGCCATAATGGACATGAGGGAAGGCGCAGGGAAAATTCTGGCTACAAGGGAAGACTGCACACAGAAAGGGGATGATCGAAGATACAGGGAGGGACAGAACACAGGGCATGCTGGACATGAGAGAATGAATAGGGGGAGATTCTGGACACAGGGAAGGAACGGGAGGAGATTCTAGACACATGGAAGGACAGGACAGAGAGGAGATGGCAGGCATGAGGGAAGGAAAAGGAGAGATTCTGGGTACAGGGAAGGGTTCACAAAGGTGAGATACTGGACACATTGTCTGGTTTCTGCTTTATTCTCTTTTCTCTTAACTCTCTTGTCAGGATATTTCTTCTCTCTCCATGTTGATCATTTATCATCCTTCTGTATCCCTATCCACTTTGTCCAGTACTCTGTGTCCCTGCCCCTATCCCTATCCTCCTGCTATGTGGAGCATCTCTCTTCTCTGTGTCCTTATTCTTGCCCTGTTCACCATCTCTCCTCTGTGACCATACCTCTCTCTTCTCCCCATTCCCAGAATTACCCTTCTTTGTCCTTAACCCTCCCCATGTTGAGCTTCTCCCCTCATTCTTCCCTTCCCTCACACCACCCACCACTACCTCTGTGCCAGCAGCTCTCCATATTTCTTCCCTCCCTCCTGTCCTCCCCACCCCCCATCACCTCCAGGATCCAGCATCTATTTTCTTTCCCTATCATCCTGCCTCCAGAGGGGCCAGCATCTTTCTTCATTTCCTCCTGCCCCCAATTCCCCATCCCAGCATTTCTTTTCCTTCCCCGTCCTCCTACCCCAAGGGCCAGTATTTCTTTTCCTTCCCTCCTGTCCCCCCCACTCTCAAGGATCACCATCTCTCCCTCTCTCTTCCCTTCCTCCTGCTTTCCCCTCCCCCCAGGTCCAGCAATTGTTCCTTTTTCCCTCCCTCCTGCCATATACATTCTGGTCCAAGATCTGGGTCTCCTAATCCAACCCTCTCTTCTTCCCCTCCTCCACCCACCTTCCACAGACCCAGTATTTTCTAAACCCTTACCTCTACCCCCCCTCCAGCACATCATGGGCCTCGCCTGTCTGGCAAATGATCCATAACAGAACTATTGTTACAAATATATACATGTAAATTTCCTAACACTACCAGTTAGAAAATCAAGAACAAGCTTCAATTAGTTGTTCATAAAAATGGACGATGATGAGGACCAAACTGCAGGCACTCTATAACCCAATAAAAATCCCAATGAATCTACTGAACTTGTAGTAGGCACTTGACAAAGCATAATCTCTAAACTAGTAGTCTTATAAGTATTAATCACAGAGAACAATAAAAAAAATCCTTATAGATGACAGCTAAGCCACTACCTCGTTTCTATTCTAGTGAAGAATAAACAATAGAATAACCAGGAGGACATAAATTCTTGATTATAGGAATAGAAGAGTCATTCAACCAAGTTTGTACAATAAAATAAATCTAACCCCTGCATCCGCGTATTAAAAAAGGAGGACGGAAGACAAAGCGACAGTCTGCATGGTTAAAAAGTGAGGTGAAGGAAGCTATTAGAGCTGAAAGAAAATCCTTCATGGAAGAAGGCACCGAATAAAAATAATAAGAAACAGAATAAGGAATGGCAAATCAAATGCAAAGCAATGATAAGGAAGGCTACTAGGGACTTCGAAAAAAAAGATTGCGTTGGAGGAAAAAACACATAGTACAATTTTTTTTTAGGTATATTAAAAGCAGAAAGCCGGCAAAAGAATCGGTTGGACTGCTAGATGACAGAGGGTTAAAAGGGGCGATCAGGGAAGTCAAAGCCATAGCGGAGAGATTCAATGACTTCTTTGCTTCGGTCTTCACAGAGGAAGATTTGGGAGAGATACCGGTGCCAGAAATGGTATTCGAAGCTCACGAATCGGAGAACCTGAATGAATTCTCTATAAACCTGGAGGATGTTCTCCCTCAACCGCTGCAATACGATCTTCACGTGCTCCTGGTGCTCTTCCTCAGCCCTTGAAAAAATCAAAATGTCGTCCAAGTAGACCATCACAAATTTATACAGGAGATCCCTGAAGATGTCATTCATGAAGGCTTGGAAGACGGCTGGAGCATTAGCAAGTCCAAACGGCATTACCAGATATTCGTAATGCCCGTCGCGGGTGTTAAACGCCGTCTTCCACTCATCCCCCTCCTTGATCCGCACAAGGTTGTAGGCCCCCCTGAGATCGAGCTTGGAGAAGATCTGGGCCCCCTGGAGGCGGTCAAACATCTCAGAAATCAAGGGAAGGGGGTATTTGTCCTTCCGCGTGATGGCATTGAGTCCCCTGTAGTCAATACAGGGGCGCAACCCCCCATCCTTCTTCTCCACGAAGAAGAATCCAGCCCCCGCGGGCGATTTAGAGGGCCGGATGAAGCCTTGAGCTAGGTTCTCTCGAATATACTGGGGCATGGCTTCCGTCTCTAGCCAGGATAGGGGGTATACACGGCCACGGGGAGGTTCAGTGCCAGGTAGCTCTATGGCACAGTCATAGGAGCGATGAGGAGGCAGAATCTCTGCTTATTGTTTGGAAAACACATCTCCAAAGGATCTGTAGGGCCCCGGTAACATAACATTGGCTCGATCCAAAGGAAGCGTCACTGGGGCTGGTGAGACCTTATCCAAACAGACCTTCTGGCAGCCCGGGCCCCACGCCGTCAATTCACCCCGGGCCCAATCAATGCAAGGGTTATGCAGGCGAAGCCAGGGTAATCCCAGGATTATGGCCTCAGTGGCCGACGGAAGGACGTAGAAGGAGATAACTTCTTTGTGTAAGACTCCTACCCGTATGGTCATAGGCACGGTCCTGGAGCGGAGAACTCCCCGAACCAGTCCCCAAGCTGCTGAGACAGTGATGGACTGAGGTAACTCCATCATAGGAATTTGATGAACCCGCACCAGGTCCGCGCTAATAAAGTTGCCTCCCGCCCCCGAGTCAACTAGCGACTCAAAACAAGGGGTATCCTTAATCGCCAGTAGAACTGGCACCAAAACCTGCATCCAAGGGGAGAAGGACTTTGGCCCTTACCCGGTCTCCCTAGCCGGTATCAGGGCTGCTGGTTTCCCGACTTCTTTCTCTTCGGGCACTCACGGACAAAGTGCCCCTTCACTCCACAATGCAGGCACAGCCCCTTAGAGCGTCTCCGCTGTCTCTCCTGGGCCGCCCGGTCAACCTGCATAGGTTCAGACCCATTGGGCACACACAGCGACGGGGAAGCAGGGCTCTTGTGCGAGCTCCTCGAGTTAGCCCTTGCAACCTGCTGACCAGTGCGACGTTCACAGGCCCGCTCCCTGAACCGGATGTCCACCTGGGTGCAGAGACGGATGAGGTCGTTCAGATCTGAGGGCAGCTCCCGGCCTGTGAGTTCGTCCTTAATGTTGGCCGAGACCCCATGCCAGAATACCGCAGTCAGGCTTGGGTTATCCCAACATAGCTCCGCGGCCAAGGTCCGAAACTGGATGGCGTACTCACCCAGAGAGAGTCGCCCTTGATGTAGGTTCAACAGCTGAGTCGCCGCCGAAGAGGGCTTCCCAGGTTCCTCAAAGATGAGCCGAAATTGTTTCAAGAACTCTGCCAAATTATCCAGGAGGGGATCCTTCTTCTCCCATAAGGGCGAGGCCCAGGCCAGAGCGGGGCCTGCCAGTAGAGAGATAATATAAGCCACCTTCGCCCGATCCGAAGGAAAATCCCGGGCCTGCAACTCGAAGACAATTTGGCATTGGTTGAGGAACCCCCGGCAGGTCTTACTGTCGCCCTCGTACCTCGGGGGCGTAGCCACCCGAATCCTTGGCCACATGCATGGGAACCCGGCGGAGTAGAAGCTGGCGGGCCCTCCGCAGCCCCCGTGACAGTCAGCGTGTCTACCCGTTGAGACAGTGCGTTCACGACTCTCGATACCTGTTGTAGCTGAGCATGCAATTGCTGGAGCAGCTGCATGGCGGATGGATCGGTCGAGCTCATGGCTTTTGCATTCTGTAATCCGTTGGGTTGGTCGTGAGACCTTGGGCCCTGGCCAATGCCAGCAGGGCGCCGACCCAGGCCAAGGGGAGACCGACCCACCACCGCACACCCCAGCTACACAATACCCTCTAAGCTACCCCTCCCCACAGTTCCTCAGGAAGAAGGGAAATAGGCATACAGGCGGGCCTCGCGGCCGAACCGGAACCCACGCACACAGAGCCACTCGTGCGAGCCTCACGGCTGAACTGGAACCCAATCACACACAGGGAGGGGTGAAAGAACCCAGAGAGCCCCAAGATGCCAGACACGCGCTGAACACCAGCAATAGGGCAGAGGGGGAAACAAAGGACCAGAGCGGGCCACGCCCACGCAGGGGACTAGCGCAGGACAGGGGAACTAACACAGCAACCCCCCCCCCCCCACCAGGGTAGGAGCCCCAGGAACCTGACACAAAAGGAAGGCAGAAAGCCTTTGCCTCAAACCCACTGTAGACAGAGGCACACGGAACACAAAGGGTTAAGCTTGTAGAGCCAGCAGAGAGAGAGTGCCATAAATCAACAAACAATCAGAGAGAACACTTCCCCTCCCGAGAGGGAGTGGGGCCCATCCAACAAACACACTGGCAGAGGCAGGAATACAATACACACAGTACACAAAGGGTTAAACTCACTGAGCCAGCAGGCCCGGACACTGGGAAGAGAAATCCTTAAAACAAACAAACAAAGGAGAAGGCTCTCACTCAGCCCAGAGCCCGGGAGGCTGAGCAATGCCCAGCCCCCACTAAACAAACGAGCAGCTGACCCTGATTACAGAGCTACGCACACACACACATAGCAGCAGCTAACCCAGAGGGAAGGAAAAGAATACTCTAATACAACACAGATCCCTGTTAGAACCTAGAGCACGTTCTGAGAGAACCCTATCAGGCTTTCCTGTGACCACCAAGTAAGTAACGTAAAAGCAGAGAAACTCTTCAGCTGCAGGCTAAAGTACTATCCCCTGACGTCTGCACAATCCCTGGCAGCCAATCAGAAGAGATGTCCCCCCTCCCCCTCAGCCAAACCGGCAAAATCATAACAACGCCGATTTTTTTAAAAGGTTCCAGAGGAGATCCGGGAAATTATACACTGGTGAGCCTGACGTCGGTTCCGGGCAAAATGGTATTATAAAGAACAAAATTATAGAGCACATTCAAAAGCATGGATTAATGAGACCAAGCCAACATGGATTTAAGGAAGGGAAATCTTGCCTCACCAATCTACTGCATTTCTTTGAAGGGGTGAACAAACATGTAGATAAAGGTGAGCCAGTTGATGTTGTGTATCTGGATTTTCAGAAGGCATTTGACAAAGCATCTCATGAAAGACTCCAAAGGAAATTGGAGAGTCATGGGATAGGAGGTACTGTCCTATTGTGGATTAAAAACTGGTTAAAAGATAGAAAAAAAGAGTAGGGTTAAATGGTCAGTATTCTCAATGGAGAAGGGTAGTTAGTGGAGTTCCCCAGGGGTCTGTGCTGGGACCGCTGCTTTTTAACATATTTATAAATAACCTAGAGATGGGAGTAACTAGTGAGGTAATTAAATTAGCTGATGACACAAAGTTATTCAAAGTCGTTAAAACGCGGAAGGATTGTGAAAAATTACAAGAGGACTGGGCGTCTAAATAGCAGATAACGTTTAATGTGAGCAAGTGCAAAGTGATGCATGTGGGAAAGAGGAACCCAAATTATAGCTACGTAATGCAAGGTTCCACGTTAGGAGTCACCGACCAAGAAAGGGATCTAGGTGTCATCGTTGATGATACGTTGAAACCTTCTGCTCAGTGTGCTGCGGCGGCTAAGAAAGCAAATAGAATGTTAGATATTATTAGGAAAGGAATGGAAAACAAAAATGAGGATGTTATAATGCCTTTGTATCGCTCTATGGTGCAACCGCACCTTGAATATTGTGTTCAATTCTGGTCACTGCGTCTCAAAAAGGATATAGTGGAATTAGAAAAGGTGCAGAGAAGGGCGACAAAAATGATAAAGGGGATGGGACGACTTCCCTATGAGGAAAGGCTAAAGCGGCTAAGGCTCTTCAGCTTGGAGAAAAGACGGCTGAGGGGAGATATGATAGAGGTGTATAAAATAATGAGTGGCGTGGAAAGGGTAGACGTGATGAGTCTGTTTACGCTTTCCAAAAATATTAGGACCAGGGGGCATTTGATGAAGCTACAAAGTAGTAAATTTAAAATGAATCAGGAAAATTAAACTCTGGAATTCACTGCCAGAGAATGTGGTAAAGGGGGTTAGATTAGCGGGGTTCAAAAAAGGTTTGGACGGCTTCCTAAAGGAAAAGTCCATAGACCATTATTAAAATGGACTTGGGGAAACTCCACTGCTTATTTCTGGGATAAGTAGCATAAATGTTTTGTACTTTTTGGGATCTTGCCAGGTATTTGTGACCTGGATTGGCCACTGTTGGAAACAGGATGCTGGGCTTTGTGGATGCTGGGCTTTGGTCTGTCCCAGTATGGCAATGCTTATGTACTTATCCGTTTATTCACTATGTTCTCCCATTCAACATTCACTGCCAACTCCTCCCTCCTCCCTCCCCCCAATCCCCTAACTCCTGCTCCATCCATTTGTAAAGATAATCACAGCAGCCATGCAATATCTCAGGCTGCACACCCCAGTAAGAGATGAGGAAGAAGCGAGAGGTGTTCCTACTTCTGTCACTTGCCAGGCCTCAGTTTCATGGAGATTATTCAAGGAATTCCTCAGGAAAGGCTGAATTTTACCACCTTTCCCACAGCATCATAGGACACTGGAGAGCTTGTGCTCTCTATTTCTGAACTGACTGAGGATATATTTCCATTGTAAAACTCAGATAACACGCGGAGGTGTATTTTCAAAGCAGTTAGACTTACAAAGTTCCATAGGTTACTATGGAACTTTGTGTGCTTTGAAAATACACCTCATAGAGTGGCATTTTCGAAAGAAAATCCATGTTGGGATTTGGACATCCTCATAAAACGTCTAAATCCCAGGGCGGGGAAAACAGTATTTTTGAAAAAAGATGGACGTCCATCTTTCGTTTCGAAAATACCAAGGACGTCCTTAGAGATGGACGTCTTTGACTTTTGGCAATTTTTGAAACCAAAGACGTCCATATCAAAAACGTCCTAATGCAAGCCATTTGGACGTGGGAGGAACCAGCATTTGTAGTGCACTGGTCCCCCTGACATGCCAGGACACCAACCGGGCACCCTAGAGGGCACTGCAGTGGACTTCATAAATTGCTCCCAGGTACATAGATCCCTTACCCGTGTGTGCTGAGCTTCCCAAACCCCACTACCTCCAACTGTACACCACTACCATAGCCCTTACGGGTGAAGGGGGGCACCTAGATGTGGGTACAGTGGGTTTCTGGTGAAGGCCTTGCTGTTTCCTCCACAAACGTAACAGGTAGGGGGGGTATGGGCCTGGGTCCGCCTGCCTGAAGTGCACTGCACCCACTAAAACTGCTCCATGGACCTGCATGCGCTGTCATGGACCCGATTATTACATCTGAGGCTGGCATAAAATATTTTTAGAGATTTTTTGAGGGTGGGAGGGGGTTAGTGACCACTGGGAGAGTGGTCAACTGGTCATTTCGGGCACCCTTTTGTGCCTTATTCATAAAAAAAAACATGTCTGGGTGAAAACGTCCAAGTTTTACTTTAGGACGTTCCTGCTTTTTTCGATTATGGCTCAAAGACGTCCCAGTGTTAGGCACGCCCAAGTCCCACCTTCACCACGCCTCCGACACGCCCCATTGAAATTTGGACGTCCTTGCGACGGACTGCAGTTGGAGACGTCCAAAATCAGGTTTTGATTATACCGATTTGGACGTCTCTGGGAGATGGACGCCCATGTTCCGATTTATGTCGAAAGATGGACGTCCATCTCTTTTAAAAATGAGCCTGATAGTCTCCCAAAAGAAAGCCTTGACAAAAGATCTGTATAACACTGCAAAAACATTTGCAGTTCAAGCTCAAAAACATTATGAAGCAATATTTATACTGAAGTGGCAAAATATTCCATAGCACAAAGACCACTCTTTACAAACAAACCACTAACGCAGCAAATGAATATCTCAAGTAAGCACTAGGCAGTTAGTTCCTCACTTCTAAACAGACTGCAGCAGAATTTCAGGTTAATTACCAATTTGTCATGATATCTTAGACAGGTTTGCTGTAGTATAATGTAATTTAACACAGCCAGACTTCCTTTCGCCTTAATTTAAAGAAGTCTCAAAGACTACAAAGCATAAACACAAAATCTTTATTCTTTGTTTAATGTGTCTTGGGAAATGTTGCCTTGTTGAAAGTTTTAAATGGAAAGATCACTGAAAGAGGGCTGGGAGAATGACCTTCTTAGTTTCCAAAGGCCATAACCCCCCCCCCCCCCCCCCCCCCAAAGAGACACTACACGTGATGAAGTCATTCTTAGTTTCCAAAGGCCATAGCCTCCCCAAAGAGACACTACATGTGATGATGCCATTCTGCACAGAACTGAAGGAGTGTTTTATGTATCATTTTGCTCCTACCAACAACCTGGGGAACCTAACTTTTCACGGTCAGGAGTTAAGTCATGGTACTGTGGTCTTTCTTTCTCTATTTAAAAAAAAAAAAAGAAAAGAAAAAGATGTAAGACTTCTTATTCTTTCCAGAAGAAAGAACATGATGTGTCATTACCATGCTACTGAAAAAGGCTATTATTCTGTTTATTTTCATCAATCATTAAGGCCACAAAGATAGGATTTTAGTATCCCTAACAGTAATTTAGGATATGTTACCATTCAAGAGAAGAATCCTGTTTTAGATCGTTATTATTATTATTTAGATCTACATCTTATTTAACATGTATTTTGCTGCACTGGAGTCACTGGGAAGGAAAATTGGGCTGTCTAAAAACTGCTTCCTTGAGAACTGGTTAAAAAAAGTAAATGGGGGGGGGGGGGGGGGTTTCACAATGAACATATTAGATTTTACCTGCATCCAAAAGAGGGAGGATTCTTCTGGGTGCATTTAGATTGGATGAAGGAAAACAGTGCGGGTCTATGACATTTTCTAAATTCCTCCCTCCCCTTTTACAAAGCCTTTTCCCCCTCTCAGACACCTTCACAAAAGAGTAGTCCTTCAAAATGTGGGCTGTTTTTTTTTTAAGTAATATTTATTAAATAACAAAAAAACAACAACCAAAGAGAAATAAGACTCAGTTGAGTCATAACATCGAAATAAAATGTCAGAAGTAGCAGCCTACTGGTTAGAGTGCTAGGCTGACAACCAGGGAAGCCCTGCTTAAATCTGTAGCTGGGTCCCCCATCCAGGACCCAGCCAGGCTCAACCCTGCTTAGCTGCCTCTTCCTCCACATGACTGTTGCCTTCACTCCACAGCAGTCTGGCTCCTCTGAGCCTTGGCTCCAGGCCCTGCGAACTCCCAGGACTTCCTCCTCCCTCCGTTCCTTTCACAGAGGCACATTCAAAGCCCAATGTTTATAAGTAAGAGCTTTTATTTTCTTGCTTCAAATCAACACAACACCCTTCACTCCAGGTTGTTTAGGCTAGCAGCCCAGAGCACCATTCAGGTTCAACATAGTCAAATTCAGGTTCAAAAACAGTCCATATAACTTCAAACTCAGGTTCAACACAGTCCATATAACTTCACTTCACTTTAGCTCAGATTACTTCACTTAGGGAACAGTACATTATCAGAGGGAAAAACCCAATAGCTTGGTAGGTTGCAGCCCAGACCTTTTAGTATGAAACAGTTTACACAGTCTTTCTTGCACCTTCTTACAGCACGGTTACACAGCTTTATTCCCACCTGGTTCAAGCTGGGGTTTCAATTGTGCCCAGCTCTCTTTCTCTCCTACAGGCTGCACCTGTTTCCTCATTAGTAGAGATTTCCCCCAGTGCCTCTGCCTCTCTCCTCCGGTCTTCCACCAGGCTCTCCAAGGTACAGCTAGCCACCCTCTTACAGCAGCTTTTTGGGGTTTTAGCCAGGGCTCCAATCTCCATCTGTTCCTCCCCTAGCCCTTCAGTAATCTCCATTTTATCCTCCTCTTCAACTTCCCCCACCCCCAATCTCTCCAGCTGGCCCTCATCACCTTCCTCAGAGACCATTTCCCAATCTTCTATCTCCTCCCCTAACTCTTGCACAGCTGGGTGGGGAAGAGAAGGATTCTGGGACTGGTAGTTCCTCCCCTTCTTCCTTAACCCATCCAACCTCTCTGCCTCCGGTAGCCCAGCTTTCTGAATGTGGGTGTTGTGCACATGAAATCTGCCCCGTTGGGATTCCCCGGCTCCCTGTACCCCCTTTCTTTGTGCCTTCCCGGATCCCCTTTCACCTGCATTCTCACAAATCCCACTGTTGCTTCTTGTGTTTTTGGGCAAATCATTTAACCCTCCATTGCTTCAGGTAGATTGGGAACAGGGAAATACCTAGTGTACCTAAATGTAATTCACTTTGAGCTACTAGCGAAAAAAAGTGTGGGCTAAATCCAACTAAATAAATAAATGTAAGAATGAAAATTAATTGTTCTCTATTGCAACCACTGCATCCCAATTGGCTGCTTCCTGACTAAGGAATATTATGGGCATCTACACGGTTAGCGCACGCTAAAAACGCTAGCATGCCTTTGTAAACAGGGCCCTAAATGCCTCCAAGTGTTCAGTCAACTTGTCTATCTCTATATGCAAAGATAGAATTTATTTTTTTAATACAGCTAGTTAAATAAAAAGCCCTCCCAATCTCAGGTAGCAAGTCAGAGTTCTAATGTATAATATCAACAAAATATTAATTCAACATTTCATAAGCTGAAATCAAATTCTGTGTTCAATTTTTCTAATTTAACAGATATCATCATATTCCCCTTCACCAATGCAATATTAGAGGTTTCTAAGACATCTATCCTCAATTTGTGCATCAACAGTTTTTCCCTGCTCACTTAACTACTTCTCCAACTTTTCCTAAATATTTCTCCAAAAAACTTAGAAAGCTGGGACAAGCATCCTGACAAAGTGACTTCAGGTTTAGCTACAATTTGCCATATTTCCAAATTAATAACTTTTCTGGGAGAATTCAATGGCGAAGGATCATCAGATCTCAAAAATCCCACAAAAGTCACAAGTTTCAAAAACCCCTGTATTCGCAGAAGAGCCACCATCCAATCATAATTGATATACTGTGAGCCCTAATACCTTCTTGCAAGGGACCAACATTTGACGTAAATCCTAAAGAAATAACTTGATTTTCATTACTGTTGGTACCTGAGTAGTCATCCTAAATATCATGAACTCCTGTTCTTCTCTAAGGCTGGAGGCAAGTGATCTGTTTCAATACATGGATTATACACAAGTTTTCCTACGGGACATGAAGTGTATAGTTTTCCTTGGAAAAACTGGGTTAGGCACATGTGATCAAATCTTTCATGTAATTTGCAACCAGCAGGGTAATTTTATAAGCAACTCAAATCATGTGAAACAGCTTATAAACTTGCCACTCAGTATATACATATAAAAGTAGGTGATCAAAAAACATAGGACAAGAATCTTTATATGGCATCTGAAAACTCTGCGCGGAAAACATTTCTGCCTAAGCATATTCTATAAGCAGCATCTATATTTAGGTGTGATATATAGAATACGCTTAGTTGATATTCTAGCACCTAAAACTACACGCATCCATTTATACCAACAAAAATGTGGCTTAAATCCCGGAGCATAGATTTAGGCTAAGTGGGCCATATCGCCACCCATATCCACATCCCTTTCTGCCTATGTGCATTAAAATATAGGTGCAGTGTATTACAGAAATGCTTAGGAAGTTGTGCGCATAAATTCCAATTATTGCCAATTAGTGCTCATTACAGCTTAAGTGCTGTTAACAATGCTGATTGGCTTGGAATATGCTTGGATTTCGGTGCAGAACACTAGGCACTCTATATGGAATCTGGTGGGTAGTGGCTATCTTTATGATATATGAGTCCCTTTTACAAAGGCATGCTAGTGTTTTTAGTGTATGCTAAACGCTAAGACACCCATTATATTCCTATGGGTGTCTTAGCATTAGACACCCAGCCTCTAGTGATTTGCAAATTATCCCCTAACTACTTTAGGGGAGTAACCAACACAGGAACAGGAAATAAATTCATATACTTTCCACAATGTGATTTTCCGGATTTAATTTGTGATGTGCTATCTCTCACTGTTACCAATAACCTACCCTTCAATTATGGGCTGCTCATGTCTTTGTCAGTGGGCAAACTTACAAAATCAGCAAGGGATCAAATACTTATTTCCCCCACTGTACATAGACAGTAATTTGAAATAATAAAGGCAGGTATACATAAGTGACAAAAGAGAGAGGATGTGGAGAAACAAAGGGTGGAGGAAGAAAGCAGCCGTTATCACTGAGCCAGGTAACAGCCATCCAATCTCCATGACCCCCCACCCGCATAAGAAATAATGTTTCAGATTTTCTGGCCTGCTACCTCAAAGGTGAAGGCCCTTATGATATCATGGATGATGCATAGAGGATATGGGATCTACCGGACTTCTATGAAGTGATAACATCTAAAGCTGCTGTAAGATATGAGCTCCAAAGCGAGGTCATGTCATTTACAGGTAAGGAGTTAAAAATCATCTGAAAATACTGCAGAAAATGGGGTCACTGTTGAAAAATCAATACCATGAACATACCTTGACAACATCCTCATCTGTGGTAGGGAGGGTATTCTAGAGGATTTCAGGTCAAAGGTTACTAGATAGTGAAATGACCAAGAAAGGGATTGTGCAGAAAAGCTAGAAAGGCAGATAAGCGAATGTTTCTGGGAAATAACCAGATCAAGGATATGACCTGCTTTTGTGTCTGTGTTGGGACATGCTGTATCATGACAAAATCATCTAAAAGCTAATAAAAACACTTATTTTTTGGTCTAGTTGGATAATCAAGATGGAAATTTAAATCACCTACTATAAGGTAGGTAAAATGGATATTAATCAGAGCCAGCGTTTGATATAATGAGGCCCACTGCTCACTTGTTAAAAAAGAAAAAAAAAACAGTAGTGGAAAAATATATTAGTTATAAACGAGTGAGAAGGACTACATTTATTTGCAGAAGTGGAGACTCAGGAAAGAATAACACGTCTCTAGACAATTCAGCAACCTCTAGGGAGGTGTGATAAATAAAGGCTAACCCATTCCTTTTTCTTCCTACTCTTATTCTGTGTTATCAGTTCCTGATTTGTGGAAGATATTTAAAAAGAAGAGATTCCTCACCATCACACAGCCATGTCTCTTTAAGACCAAGACATGACAGCCTATGACTAGAGATAGAGAGATCACTGTAGTCCTCGATCTCAGACCACAGCAGTTCAACAAAGAACATTTTAAATTCTCAGTGGCTGGAGGTAGATTGTACGTTTGCAAACTGACATTAGTGAGGAAAGTGCAAACCATTAAAAGTCTTACCTTAGGCCACTTAGGTTTAGATAGCCCTCAAATAAAGAAGATGCCAAAAATAAAACAAATTCCACCACCAGTAAAAATGCCTGTCACTATAGAAATTTGAATCACCCCAAGGAGCATGCACAAGGAGCACATCCTCTTCCTATGGCGTGCGCTGCTGTGGCATGTACACCATTAATGAAGTCACTTTAATAGCAGCAAGAAGGTACTAAAATCTGTTTTTGAATCATGTCTGGCACGCAGATGGATGGGTCTTAAATGGGAAGCACAGGTCCAGTGAAGCAAGCAAGTCAGGCAGCTTATATATATATATATATATAACAAAAACATTCAGAAGTACACAACAAACAGTGCAACAGAAGTTACACTCGCAAACACCGCTAAAGGAGTCACATTTATAACAGCAAGAGGTTACTAATGCCTGCTTCTGGGTCACATCTGGCACGCGGGTGGGCGGGGCTTATATGGTAAGCAAAAGTCCAATGAAGCAAAACAAGCAGGCAAACCTGCTTCCAGCTCATGACTGGCACACAGGTGGGTGGAGCTTCAATGAGAAGCACAGGTCCAGTGAAGCAAGCAAAGAACATCAGACGTAGAGAGGATTTCTCCTAGCACACACTTCTCTCTTCAGTTCCGGTTTTACGCGCCCATAGTTTTGATGCACCTACACTTTGTGCGCCCCTACTCTGATGCTTTCACTTTAAAACTAGGAGTTTCCCACCTCTCTTTGCCTCAGCTACTAATTCCTGGTATCTGGTGCGTTACTGTTGTGATTACTCCTGTTTTACCTGGTTTTGACTCTGTGTCTGGACCTGACTTCTACTGGATTGCTGCCTGCCCTGGCTCTGTGCCTGGACCTGACTTCGGCTGGTTTGCTGCTTGCTCTGACTCTGTGCCTGGACCTGACCTCTGCTGATTTGTTGCCTGTCTCTGTCATCTCCTGAGTCCTTCTCTCCTCCCACTTCCAAGTCCTGCTGGCCACCTGAGCCCAGGGGTTCAACCTTTGGGGAACGGCGGTCGCTACGGGTGAAGTGTTGGGAATTCTGACTGTTGATCTTCGGACCAGCACAAGGGCTCACTCCATTCCTGAACACTGTGACAACCTCGTATAAAATACAATACATTCAGAACAGTAGATACTACAGAATGGGTAAAATAGAAAATATATGGGAAAGGGAAGAAAAAGGGAAATGGGACGTGATATACCTCCTTTCTGTGTTTGTTTGTTTTGCAACTACATTCAAAGAGGTTTAACACAGTATATACAGGTAATTATTGTACCTGGGGCAATGGAGGGTTAAGTGACTTGCCAGAGTCACAAAGAGCTGCAGTGGGAATTGAACCCAGTTCACCAGGATCAAAGTCCGCTGAACTAACCACTAAGCTATTCCTCCACTGGGCTCTGTTAAAAAATTATTGTGCCACTTATTTCACAGGATGGCTTATATTGGTTAAAGCAGTTAAATAACAATTTTAACTTTTCATTGGGACACAGTAACATAATAGATGATGGCAGATAAAGACCTGTATTGGTCCATCCAGTCTGCCCAATAAGATAAACTCATTGCATATGGTATGAAGTGATACATCATACGCATACCTGATCCTGCTACATAAACCCCCTACCATTTTAGTCGCTTTTCTATTAATCATTTCAAGTCTTTTTACGTCCTTAGCGAGATAAGGCTTCCCAGACTGAACACAATACTCCAAGTGGGGCCTCACCAACAACTTGTACAGGGGCATCAAAACCTCCTTTCTTCTGCTGGTTATACCCCTCTCTATGCAGCCACCGCCTTGTTGCACTGTTTCGTCACCTTGAGATCTTCAGACACCATCACCCCAAGGTCCCTCTCCTGAACAGAGCTTACCAATTTCTCCCCATCTATCCAGTACATCTTTTTTGTGTTTCTGCACCCCAAGTGTATCATTCTGCACTTCTTGGCATTAAAGTTTAACTGCTAGACCCTCGACCATTTTTCTAACATTTGAAGATTCCTTCTCATGGTTTCTACTCCCTCTAGGGTATCCACTCTATTGGCTACCTTCATGTCATCCGCAAAAAGGCAAACCTTTCCTTCTAACCCTTTAGCAATGTCTCACAAATTTATTGAACAGAATCGGCCCCAGCACCAATTCCTAAGGCACGCCACTACTCACCTTCCTTTCCTCCTATCCGATTCCATTTACCACCAACCTCTGCCGCCTGTTGATCAACCAGTTTCCAATCCACTTTGAGTCCTAAGTTCAGTCCTCTCAGCTTATTCACGAGTCATCTGTGTGGGACTGTATCAAAGGCTTTGCTAAAATCCAAGTAGATCACATCTATCGCATGTCGTTCATCCAGTTCTTTGCTCACCCAGTTGAAGAAGTCAATCAGATTCGTTTGGCATGATTTTCCTTTGGTAAAGCCACGTTATCTTGGATCCTGTAACCCGTTAGCTTCTAGAACAGGGGCATAGCTACAGGTGGGCCTAGGTCCACCCAATCTCGGCTCAGGCCCATCTAGTTTATCCTAATAGGTGCAGGTTTAATTAGTTAATGATTAAATAAGTATATCTTTCCCCTCCCCAAGGCAGTGAAGAGCCCATCCCCACCCAGAAACCCACCAACAATACATTTTAATAGTGCCTAGATTCAAATTTTAAAAAATTATATATATTTTTCATCCTGTGAGTTTTTTGGTGGGGATAGCTCTGCAGTGCTCAGGTTAAAAAAAAAAGTTTTAAACTTAATGTAGGCAGGGTTTTGGGTGAAGGTGGGCTCTGCAGTGCCCAGGACATTATAAAACACAAAAGGTCTTATATTTAATGCTGGTGTGCTTCAGGGTGGTGGAGGGGAAATGCCAGACCAAGGGGGATGGGTAGGGGTAGGACAGGGCTGACACTAGGCTACAGGGAGGGGTGGGGGAGGTAGGGTAGGGCTTATGCCTAACTATGAGATGGATGGTGGGGAAGGAAAAGGCTGATGCTGGGCTACTGGGATGGATGGGGGGGGGGTAGGGAAGGGAAAGGCTGATGCCAGGCTACTGGGATGGATGGGGGGGCTAGGGAAGGGAAGGGAAAGGCTGATGCCAGGTTACGGGGTTGGAAGGATGGATGGGGGGTAGGGAAGGGAAAGGTTGATTCCAGTCTACAGGCATGGATGGGGGGGTGGGGGGGGTAAGGAAGGAAAGGGCTGATGCTGGCCTATAGGATAATTTCTAATTTTTGGTCCTTTATTCAGAAATTGATGAGGGTTGGTTTGTGTTCTGCATGTGACCGAGTATGTGAGAGATTCTGCTGGAATGTGGTTTGTGTGGGGATCTATTAGTCTAGTCTGGCTTTTCTAACAGGATTACATATTGCTGTTGTGTATATTCACTGCTGCCTTTTTAAAGGTACTATTACTTGAACTGGTGCTAAGGTTTGCAGCATAGGCTCTAAGAAGTCTCTTTGTAGGATTAAGTGTTACTTCACTATTGCAGTTGGTGGGGTTTCTCCAGGGTGTCAGCAGTGACTGCTAATTGGTGTGTTTGTTTGGTGATATATGATTATATTTTGAATGTGTATTTGGAATGTATGCCTCAAATAAGGGTGCTTTACTATTTGATTTTTGAGTTCTTTTCTTAATTTCCATTTTATTGTTGTACACTGCTGTGTTCTTATCTGTATAAGCCAAACAGTATAGAAAATATAATAAACTGTAACTGGTCTATGAAGACAAAAGGAGACAGCAACCACAAATAGTTTTCAGAATACCCATAAACAATACTCATCAGGAATATCTACAGACATTTGGTCCTAGAACCTGATTAATTTGCATAGCCTGAAAACCAGACTGGCTTGTAGCCATCACGAACAGAAGGTGTGCCAATTGCTGCCCAGTTCTCAAGGTCACTTAAATTTCTTCATTCGCAGAATGCTACATTGTCTTTCATATCACTGACCTCAAATTATTCCTCAGCATGTTCATAAGTACATAAGTACGTAAGTAGTGCCATACTGGGAAAGACCAAAGGTCCATCTAGCCCAGCATCCTGTCACCGACAGTGGCCAATCCAGGTCAAGGGCACCTGGCACGCTCCCCAAACGTAAAAACATTCCAGACAAGTTATACCTAAAAATGCGGAATTTTTCCAAGTCCATTTAATAGCGGTCTATGGACTTGTCCTTTAGGAATCTATCTAACCCCTTTTTAAACTCCGTCAAGCTAACCGCCCGTACCACGTTCTCCGGCAACGAATTCCAGAGTCTAATTACACGTTGGGTGAAGAAAAATTTTCTCCGATTCGTTTTAAATTTACCACACTGTAGCTTCAACTCATGCCCTCTAGTCCTATTATTTTTGGATAGCGTGAACAGTCGCTTCACATCCACCCGATCCATTCCACTCATTATTTTATACACTTCTATCATATCTCCCCTCAGCCGTCTCTTCTCCAAGCTGAAAAGCCCTAGCCTTCTCAGCCTCTCTTCATAGGAAAGTCGTCCCATCCCCACTATCATTTTCGTCGCCCTTCGCTGTTCTTGAATTACATTTTTATAGATATATTACAGATAACAAACATTAATGCATAATACATTTTTCATCAGTTCTTCAACGTTATCTTGGATTTTTATCTTTTCTCTAGTCATAGTTCTCTTCCCAACCAACCATTCATTTTGGTCTCCTAACTGGCTTTTCTTCATCCTCATTCTAGAGTTCCCAGAGTTCAGTTTTAGGAACCATCCTCTTTTCTCTTTATGTGGGTATTGAGTAGACTGCAACTATGCAGAATACGACTGTAAAACTGATTTACGGCAGGGGTGGACTGACCATTCAGGCAACCAGGCAGTGCCCGAGGGCCCAGAGGCTATAGGGGGCCCAGAGGCTCTGCCCAGATGCCCGCCACATACTACAGCCCTCCCTGGTCCTACCTTTAAAGGCACGCCGATGGTGATCTAGTGGCCTCTGGGGGGGGGGGGGGGGGAGAGACACGTCTTTCCTGCCCATTGTGTTGCCGTTATTCCTCCTACCCGGCACCACTGTACTTTAAAAATGGTGGCCAAGACTCCTTGCGGAAGTCTCAAAAGCCTGTCAAGATCTGCGAGACTACCACGGGAAGTATCGGCCATTTTGAAAATACAGTGGTGCCAGCAGGTGGGAGAATAGCGGCAGCGCATCGGCCAGGAAAGAACATGCTCCCCTCCCCCCACATCACATTTCACTTCCAGCGTTCCCCTACAGCAGCCCTGAAACGGCAAAAAAATACCGACAGACCAAGAACGTGCTCCTCTACCTTCCGCCCATCTAAAACAACACTGCTGCCTCAGCACAACACAAAAAAAAAAATAACCCAGGAAAAAACAATCCACCACTCAGCAAAGGCTGACCCCCCTACAACCACATTTACATTTCACCAACAGAAAGACCCCCCTCCACAAACCTCCTTGACAGACAAAACCACACACACACAATACAACAGAAACACACCCTCAAAGCCACACACCAATCCATCCCACTTTGCCAGCACAGCACAGCACAGCACATCCCCCAACCCCCCACCCAAAAAACAAATTAAAAAAAAAAAAAGACACACATCAACAACCTGCACACACACCCCACCCTCACACACTCACACAAAAACTCTGTGACACATACACACACAAAAAAAAAAGCCACATGCTAGCACCCGTTTCATTGGTTTCGGAAACGGGCCTTTTTTACTAGTGATATTATAATCCACAGTGTCAAAAGCTGCTGAGAAATCTAGCAGTACTAACACCAAGGCAAATCCCCTGTCTCAGTTCTGTGAAGATCATGTAATTTATCCTTAAAATCGAGCGTGGTACCGGAAGATTGGAAGGTGGCCAATGTAACGCCAATTTTTTTAAAAGGTTCCAGAGGAGATCCAGGAAATTATAGACTGGTGAATCTGACGTCGGTGACGGGAAAAATGGTAGAGACTATTATTAAGAATAAAATTACAGAGCATATTCAAAAGCATAGATTAATGTGACAAAGTCAACATGGATTTAGTGAAGGGAAATCTTGCTGAGGGGAGATATGATAGAGGTCTATAAAATAATGAGTGCAGTTGAACTGGTAGATGTGAAGCGTCTGTTCACGCTTTCCAAAAATACTAGGACTAGGGGGCATGCGGTGAAGCTAGAATCTAGTAAATTTAAAACAAATCGGAGAAAAAATTTTTTCACTCAACGTGTAATTAAACTCTGGAACTCATTGTCAGAGAATGTGGTAAAGGCGGTTAGCTTAGCAGAGTTTTAAAAAGATTTGGACGGCTTCCTAAAGGAAAAGTCCATAGACCATTATTAAATGGACTGGGGAAAATCCACTATTTCTGGGATAAGCAGTATAAAATGTTCTGTACATTTTTGGGATCTTGCCAGGTATTTGTGACCTGGATTGGCCACTGTTGGAAACAGAATGCTGGGCTCAATGGACCTTTGGTCTTCCCCAGTATGGCAAAACATATTTACTTATGTAGGGATACAAGGACTGTTTCTGTTCCATAACTGGGTCTGAATCCAGACTGACATGGATCTAGACAGTTTCTCTCTTCTAGCCAATCACTGAGTTGAACACAGATTGTTCTATAAGTTTCCTAGAAATTAAATGTTGGATACTGGTCGGTAACTTTCAAGTTTGTCTTGGTCAAGGTTGTTTTTCTTTAGCAAAGGGTGAACCAATGCCCTTTTTAATGCTGTTGGTAGTTGCCCATTAGAAAGAGAGGAGTTCACAATTTTTGTGGTGCCTTGTATGAGGCCTATATTTGTCTGCTGCACTATCTTTGATGGGCGGGGTCGAGGGAGCAGGTAGTTGGTCGAAGGTCTCTTAGGATTTTGTCAAGGCTGTATTGGGTTAAAAGTGTCACATCTGTCTCTGTCAGGAGGGGGCGAATTTGTGCACTCCTGGTTAACTGATTGGAGACTGGGTGGGATTGCCTATAAATCTTGGTGGAGACTTAATTTTGATGGCAAACTATGCAGCAAAATCATTGCAGTTCAGTTTAGACTGGGCTGACTTGTTCTGTTGTGGCGGTTGCAGTAGGCTGTTTACTATACTGAACAACTGCTTGGTTCAATTGGCAGCTGTGTAATGCATTGAGAGAAATATTGTTTTTTGGTTGCTGTTAAGGCTTGGCAGTACTTTGTCGTGTGGTTCCTACAGTTTAGACTGTCTTCATTCAGGCGAGATTTATGCCATCTCCTTTCCAGTTCCATCTTTCATGTTTAAGGATCCAAAGTTCTGGAGAAAACCAAGGTGAGCATTCATTAGTAGGTCTAAAGATATTTTTTATTGGTGCCATTTTCTCTAAAGTCTTTGCTAAGTGTGTATTCCAAATGTCAACCTGTTCTGACACTGCAGTTGTCTTTTCATCCACATGTGGATAGTCCAGGGCCTCTAGGAAATTCTCAATGGTCAGCTTTTTTTTTTTGTCTCTCTGATCTCCTTCTAAACTCTGGGAGGTACCATTTGTTTCAGGTGGTCATTTAGGAAAAATTTAATTAGAAATGATAGGCGTATTATTTAAATACTGTTATCCCAGCATTCTGGGATGTCAACCCCTTTGTAGAATACCAGATCTAGTAAGTGACCCTTTTAGTGGGTTGGAGAATTGATCAACTATATGAATCCTAGTGCTGTCATCATGTCCAGAAAGACAGCTGTGGTGGTATCTATGGTTTCAATGTGTAGACTGAAATCTCCCATGATCACCAGGCTAGGGTAATCCAGGGTCATTTGAGTAATCAGGTCTAGGAGTTCTTGCACAGAAAACGTGTTGTATCGAGGTGCTCGGTATACCATGAGCAGCCAGATTGGTTTCTCCTCTTCAAGCTGGATTAAAAGATTCTGATTCATTTAGCTGGAGGATGGAGATTCTGCACAGTTTGATTGTATCCCGAATGAAGACTGCTATCCCTCCACCCCATCTTCCTGGTCTTGGTGATGTTGTATGTTGAAACCTGTAGAGCATAGTTCAGAAAGTGGTAAACCCCCACTTTCATCTAGCCAGGTTTCACTTCTTCCTAGGAAGTCAAGATGTTGTCTATGTATGATATAATGGATCACTGAGGATTTCTTTGCAGCTGATCTGGCATTCACAAGTCCTTTAGTTCCCAAGAGTGGTCTGGGGGTGCTGGTGGTAGCTTTGGTGTGGCAATGAGGTATTTTAAGTACTGTTATGTAGGTGTTTGACCTCTTGCACTTTTGCCTTCTCTTTGGTTGGTGGGGATTATAGTTTCCTCTACCACATACCACTGGGATACCCGAGGTCTGTTGGTGTGCCGGACCAAGGCCCATTCTTTATGCCAGAAGCTAGTTAGGCAAAATTTCACTGGGTAACACTGCAGTCCACCCTGTGGATCAGCAATTTTACTAATTGGCAATTCAGGGTTAAGGCTTTAAATAATCTAAGAGAACAGATCTTTTTCATACCAGGCCTGAAGATTAAAGGCTTTCTGCAACAGAGAAACAAATGGCTGTACTTAGCACTATGTGAATTTCTTTGGAGACTTAATACAGAGGAGGATGATGGTTGACTTTAGGTTTAAGGAATCTAACAAGATTCAGAACTTTATAAATATTTATTTATAATATTTGTATCCCACATTTTCCCACCTATTTGCAGGCTCAATGTGGCTTACGTAGTTCCATAATGGTGATTACCAGTTCCGGAAAAAAGAAATACATAGTTAAGGTAGAGGAGACAGAAATGGAGTAGGTATCCAGGAAGGAAAGTTCATCTAGTTAAAATAAAACTTTAACTCACGAATTGTAGGTATGTACGTTATAGTTTCTGGTTCTGATATCCTTGGATGGTCCAATTGATGCAGGCTGCTGTAGGCTTTTTCTTTGTTATCCAGGAGGAGGGTTAGTGTAAATATAGATCCAGCTCTGATCACAGGGCATGAGGAGAGTTATTTGTAATATGAAGGGAAGATAAAAGCTTCCTTTCTCCAGTCAAAATAAATTTATGTGTAGCATACAACTTCAGAGCAGATGTAAATTTGTGCAATATTGAGGCTAGTTCTTGGTGACTATTTTATGAAAGAATATGGTAGAGATGTACATGGGCACATAATCTGGATCCCATCTCCAGTAATTCTTTTCCATCCCCATTATATTGCTACAGTCCCCTTACCATCCCCGTAGATTTCTCGTCCCCATGCACACCTCTAGCACATAGGCACTTCTGTTGCCTTTTTTGACATTAAACATAGGCAGACATGGACCCTACCATGGCCAGTTCTGGAAGCTGCATACCCAACAAGATATAGACAGTAAAGGGAGTAAGACGCTATCAAACTGTATATAGACAGTAAAGGGAGTAAGACGCTATCAAACTGTGCAGATTCTACATCAAAAGTCCTAAGAAATGAGACACTTGTTATAGGTGTAAGAGAAAGAGGGAACAAGATGTTCAATTACTTCTAAGATATAAATCAAGCAGAAAAACAAATATTTTCTGAGTGCAAAGGAAGCTACAGAATAAGAGGTCAAAGGTTTGATTTGTACATCACTCAGAAGAGTTATTCAACTGATTTTATAGTATATAAGATGTTGAACTAAATTAAATTACAAGGTTTAAAGAGAGCAAATTTCAAGGTTGCTGACCCAGTTAATTGACCTTGATGAATACTGGCCTCCAGAAACATAGCTAAAAATATCTGAGAGGTTGAAATGTGTAGTTTTAGTCACATTAAAAAGGTTAGATCAGGAGATGAAAATACAGTACATATTTTTCATAAATATATACACTCCCTTCCACTCCACCACCTAGATAAAGCTGGATAAAACAAGTACATTATGTACATGACATTTTCATAAATGTCTACACTCTCCTGCCCCCACCCTGAGCTACCCGGATAAAAAAGTACTTGTGCAGTTTTCATTTGAAAACTGAGGTTAAGTATGTATAGATATTCCCCATGCAATTTGCAACTACACGGGCTGTTTGAAAATGTCATCCAGTGTTTAAAGTCACTTTAGAAAATGTTTCTTCATAGAAAGGGTGAGAGATGAATGGAATGGCTTCCTAGTGGAGGCATGAACCATAATGGATTTTGTAATCTGACTTTAACACTCAATGGGAAGGCATAATATAAATTCAAATTAACTGATGCATTGTGAAGTTTGCTGGGGTAGTCCATTCATGCCCCGGTCTCTGCTAAGTTACCTCTTCCGAGCCTGACCCATTACCTTTTGCCTGAACATTTAGCTCCTTCTATCCCCATGCCTCCCAGCCCCAATACAAACATGAACACAGCACTCTCTCTCTCTCTCTTAATCCCTCCTCACCCCTGTTCCTACACTCTCTCTCAATTCTGACTCACACCGCTCTCTCTATAACCCTTTCCTGTCTTCACTCAGCTCTCTCTCTCTGTCTCCCCATCACCCTATGCCAACCAATCTGTCATTTTTCTACATCACATTCACATCACCACTCTATCTCCACCAGTGATTTCTTTTTCTTCCGGAGGCAATGTCTCCAAATGAGTTAGTTTTACACATACCATGACCAAAATGAACCTTGCTCCTAAATCAGGGTATGTAGAGTACGGTTCAGTCTCTCAAACTTACTGTTAATGTTCACTGTAGTACTTGCATCGTGCAAAAGAGAGCTTCCTTCTTGAGTTCATAAGATATAACATGTATAGACAGCTTATCAAGGTTTGCTCGCCTACTGCACCAATTAAATTGGGGAATATTTATTTATCTTTCTCCCACATTTTCTTTGTCTGGTTCCATTGCTTGGCAACTTTATTTAATTGCACAAATTATATTCTGCAACTTTCAGATAATATAACTGTACAGTCAGTGAAGATTAAAAAAACAAGTTTTAAAACACTATTAAATCATATTTTCTCATCTTCCCTACCCCAACTTCCCAACTACAGGTAAACAAAAACCAAGAATACTCATCCCCATAAAGCTTAAAAGAAAATGGAGGAGTAACTTAATGGTTAGAACAGCAGGCTGAGAATCAGAGAAATCCAATTCAAATCCCACTGCAGCTTCTTGTGATCTTGGGGAAGTCATTTAACCTTCCACTGCAAAAACCTACTGTACCTGAATGTACACTGCTGTGATATCTTTCAGGCTTGCAAGTAGTATATAAGAAATAAAATTAAATACATAAATAAACCAAAAAAAAATCACATCTTCACATAAAATGTAGTAAAAAGCTGTGTTTTTAATAATTTCCTAAAAGGCAAATACTTCTTGATATTTCTATGTTTGGCTAGTAGTAATTCCACTTAGTAGGAGCAACTGCAAAAAATGAACAGAAGGCAGCTCCAAATTTGTTGACAAATTGCAAAGCAAATTCCAGGCTGAAGAAGCTATAACCAATTTTTCATTCAAACATTTAGGTCTAATGCTATGATCTACCTTAAAGCTCAAACACATCTGAAATCTGATCCAATACTTCACTGGGAGTCAGTGCAAGGCACAGAATAATGGAATAACTGTATCCCAAAGTTTACTGTATGTCACAACTCTCACAGCCAAATGTTGAAGTTGCTGTAACCTTTTACTGCTTTCTTCGGCAGGCCCAAATAATTTGTGTTACAATAATCAAGATGACTAAAAACTATCATTGGGACTGCTGTCTGAAAATCCTGTGGTGTCAAATATGATTTAAGCTGCCAAACCAACTTTAGCTTATACCAGGACTTCTTTACAACTTGATCAATCTGTGAATCCAGCACTAAAGTAGAAGACCAAAGCACATCCAAAAGTCTTCAATTCCTGCACAACAGGAACAGCAAAATCCAGTAAAGGTACTGTTGCTAATTCAGGAGCAATACTAAAGTACTCATCCACAGAATTTCAGTTTTCACCAAGTTAAGCTTTAACCAGTGTCGCTGCACCCGACCTTCCAAAAACATCCAATATTTTGGTTGTAGACATCTGTTTACAAAAATGGTTTAAAACCCCAAGACCATACCAATTGGATTATGAAGCTAAAATACCTTAAAAAGCAACGGAGAGAGAGAGAGATACCATCTCTTAGCTGCAAGACTTTTGAACAGGTATTTCCATCCCAAACCTAAAAAGACCCAATAAAAAAAGAGAACTAACTAGTCTAATACTTTCCCTCCCACCCCAACCTCCTTCATCCACGTTTTAAAATAAAAATGATTTACAGCATCAAATGTGGCTGTATGGTCCAATGATATCAATTGCCCCGACTGACCCCTATTTTTTTTTTTTATATTTGTTTATTGGTTTTTCAAAAATAAACAACCTCTACTGATACAAGCTTCTGATAAACTTATTACATCAACTACATACAAACAATGCAGATCGTACAGCTCATATGCTCATTTCTTTTCCCCTTCAATTCTTCCCCCCTCCCTCCCCTCCCCCCCCCCCCTCGGGTGTGCATCATCCTGCCTCATTCCACTCCTTTCCATTGTTCATATGCATCCCATACTTTTTGAAACTTTTGAAGCTGACCTTTTCGCAATGCCGTCAACTTTGACATTTGATACAGGTGATGTAACCTGCCCATCACCACCTGCATGGCTGGAGTCTCCTGCTGCTTCCAGGCCCGAGCGAGCGCTAATTTTGCTGCTCCTAAGACATGGATGACCAGCTTGTGACTATGTATGGGGCTCTTGCTAGGTCTTACATGCAGAAGACAACTCTCTGCCGTTTTCGGATAGCTAATCTCAGTCATTTCCTTCACCCTGTCCATGATCTCCGTCCAGAATTTTTGAACCTTTGGGCATTCCCACCATATATGCCAAAATGTGCCTTTCCCTCCACAGTCCCTCCAGCAATTTGTCGACATTTGTGGGCAGAATTTCTGTAGTCTAACTGGGGTATAGTACCACCAGTATAAGATCTTATACCCATTCTCTGCCAGAGGCTGGGCAATGGAGGGCTTCAATAGGTGTCTATAGCTATGTGTCCACCACTCTTCCGTATAGTTACCCTGTAGTTCCTCCTCCCATTTTCTAGTATAGAATCCCAGTGGGGACGAGAGCAGAAGCAGAGCTCTATATATCCTCGTTATGCCACCCCTACCCCCTCCTTGTCTCATTGCCTTTTCCACCTCCGTCTCTGCCAACTCCAATTCATCCCTAGCTCTTTTAAGTATATAATTTCTGATGCAGTTATAATAAACTAAGTCCCTCTCCTCCAATCCGTACTCATCTTGCAACTCCTCAAATGACCTCATCTCTCCGTTGACCCAAATTTGCCCCAGTTGGTAAAGACCCCTCTTGGCCCAGATCTGAAATACCCTCTCCTCCCTCCCCAAGGGGAACCCTGGAGCATCTTGTATTGCCATCTGTTGGAAATATTCTCTTTCTGGGAAAGCCCGCTTTCTTAATTGAAGCCAGGTATGTAAGATGTGGCTCAAGCCCAACGGAACCCTCTCAATTATCTTTAAGAGTTCCTTTCTCGGTTTCCAGAGTGCGTCCCCTGTGTATCTAGTCCCCATCCATGCTCGCTCCCAGTGAAGCCACTTTTTGGTATTGGTCGGGTACCATTCTGCGCATACCCGCAGTTGCGCTGCCTGGTAGTAGAGAAAAAAATTTGGGACCCCCATGCCGCCTTTGTTCGGCCTTTGGTACATTACACTTCTTCGCACCCTGGGTGGCCGCTTCCTCCAAATATATGCAAAAACCTTTTTAGTCAACTGCTGGAAAAAGATACGCGGTATGGGAACTGGAAGCGCCATAAATAAATAAAGCAGCTTCGGCAGGAGCATCATTTTTACCGCATGTATTCTACCCAACCACGAAATCGTGAGGCCCTCCCACCTATCCAGTTCTTCAAAAAGCTCCCTGACCTTCTTAGGGAAGTTTTCTTGATATAAAAGCTCTATTCTTGGGGTAATCATAGCCCCAAGATACCTTATTGCCCTCGCTGCCCATTTAAATGGGTATAATTTCTGCAATTCCTGGGCCTCCCTCTGCGGAACCGTAAGATTAAGTATTTCGGACTTAGTGGTATTAATTTTAAAGCCCGAGAGCTCCCCATACTGCAAGATCACTTCTGTAACCTGCTGTAGCGATTGTTTAGGCTGTGCCAAGGTCAGCAATACATCATCCGCAAACAGCATAATCTTGTGCTCCCTCTTACCTCTAACCACCCCCCGTATACTCTTGTGTTCTCTAATCCTCTGTGCTAATGGTTCAATGGATATTGCGAACAACAGGGGCGATACCGCACACCCCTGCCTCGTCCCCCTACCCAGCCCTATCGGCTCCGAATAAGCCCCATTTATCTTTATGATTGCCAGGGGATTAGTATAAAGCAAGCTGAACCATTTTAAGATTCTTCCCTCCAGTCCCATCTGCTTTAGGACCCCAAACAGAAAAGGCCACTCCACCCGGTCGAACGCTTTTTCAGCATCCACCGAGAGGAGTAGAACCGAGTCTGGCTCTTCATTAGCTTGCTGAATCACATGGAGCAGGCATCTAATATTGTCGAACGTCTGCCGGCCCTCTATGAAGCCCGCCTGATCCTCATGAACCACTCTCGGGAGTACCCTCTGCAGCCTTGCAGCCAGAATTTTAGTGAAAATTTTATAGTCCACATTTAATAGGGAAATGGGTCTATATGATCCACAACATAGGGGATCCTTGTCCGGCTTTTGTATCAAGACTACCTCTGCCACCCTCCACGAGTAAGGCATTTCCCCCATGTTGTCAAATGCTGTGACTGCTTTTAACAGTAATGGTGCTAACCACTTGGAGAACAGCTTATAGAAGCTCGCTGGGAATCCGTCAGGCCCAGGCGCCTTATTATTTGGCAAACTCGCGATTGCCCTTTCTATCTCCTCAAGCGTTATGGGGGAGGACAACTCCTCTACCTCCTTCTCCGATAGGCCTGGCATTTGTATCCCCTGTAGATATTGTGCAATCTCTTCCCTTGTGCCCCTCAGGTCCGACTTATATAGTTGGCCATAATAATCCCGAAACACTTCCTGTATCTCTTCTGTGCTGTTTACTAACTGACCTGATGCATTATATACCCCTGCAATATAATTTCTTTGGGTTTGCTTTTTCAATTTATTTGCTAATAGCCGGCCAGCCCTATTTCCAAATTCAAAATGCTCCTGCCGAACCCGCTGAAGCTGCCCTGCTATCTCCGTCATCTGGAGATCATTAAGCTGTGCTCGGAGTTGCTGCACTTCCTGCAATTTTTGCGTGTCGGACGGATCCTCTTTATGCTTTCTTTCACTGGCCTCCATGTTATTTCTAACTGCGTCCTCCTTCCCCCTATGATCCCTGACGATGTGTGCCTGCCATGCTATTATCTGACCCCTTAATACCGCTTTCATTCCCTCCCAAATACTGGTCGGATGGGCTTCTTCATTATCATTAAGCTCTATATATTCCTTCATGTACTTTTCCAATTCAGCTATATTCTGTGGCTCTAGGAGTAAGGCTTCGTTTAGCCTCCAATGGGGACGGCCTATAGGCCTTCTTCCCATCCTCAGCGTTAGCACCACCAGAGAGTGATCCGACCAACTACAGGGCTCGATAGTCACCCTTTCAACCTGCCTCCTCACCATCGCATCGCCCAGCCAATAGTCAATTCTCGAGTAGGTTTTGTGGAGGGGGGCATAATGGGTAAAATCTTTTCAGTCCCATGCGTATCTCTCCATAAGTCAGTCAGCCCCCACCTTGCCAGCCAGGCCTGGAAGGCTACTCTATCTCCCTGCGCGTATTTTGCCACCCCCCCTGAGTTATCTAGCTTCGGGTCCAGTGTCAAGTTCATGTCGCCCCCTATCACCAAATGACCTTTAGCATGCTTTTGTAAAATCCTCTCCAGTTCCTGCATAAATATCCTCTGATTCTCATTGGGTGCATATGCACATACCAGTGTGTAATATTCCTTATCAAGGGAGACCACCATCAATATATATCTGCCCACTGTATCCCTGACCGTTGTATGCACCTGCCAGGGTAGGGACCGGGATAGAGCTATCAAAACTCCCCTCTTTTTCTGAACCTCTGTGGCTGATGCACATCTTATATATGGGTACTGCTTATTATTCATTAAGTATTCATGGACTTTTCTAAGGTGGGTCTCCTGGAGAAACATTACATCGGCTTGCTGGCGTTGCATTTCCCTAAATACCTGCTTCCGTTTTTGCGGAGTATTCAAGCCCCGCACATTTATAGTCACACATTTAAGCATTGTATATATAGACAACTTCTTCAGTTATGAGCATCATTATAGCATATCTCAATATTAGCCACCCATCTCTCCCACCCTTCTTCCCTCCCCCCCCCTCCCCTCCTCCGCTCCTTTCCTTCTCCCTCCCCCCCTAGTCTCCCCTTCCCTCCCCCAAAACCTTAGCACCTTTACCATATTCTGGATGGTGCAACACGGAGGTGTTGTAACTCACTAGTACCCCTTCACATTTTTAGCTATTAATATCTTTAACTTAACTCTTATCTTGCTCCCTGTTTAAACCAATGTTCTATATTACCCTACTGCACCTTATAACCAACAATAACTTTCGACCAGGCCAGCTTGCCGCTCTCCAAGTCCACGGCACCTGGTAAACTCGCCACAAGGGCGCATCCTGTTAAACAAGTGGGATCTTATCTCCCATTGTTGCCATGCAAAGTCAGGTGAGGCGTCCCGCTGACTTCTGGCGCTGTAGTCGACTCTGACCCACTCTTTGCCATCTGGGGTGGGTCCTGGGATCCGCTGCCATCGATGGGCGCTCCGCTGCCGAGGGTGTATCCATCTGATAGTCTCCCTGCAGTATTCTCTGCGCCTCTGCCAAGGTTTTGACCATGTGCTGTTTCCCATCCTTGTAGAATGCTAGTCCAAACGGATATCTCCAGCGATAACGAATATCCAGTTCTCGCAACTTTGCCGTTACCGGCTTCAACTCAGCCCTTCTCTTCAGGGTGGCAGCCGCCAAGTCCTGGTATATTTCCACTCTATTGGTGTCCCATTTATAATCCTTTATTTGTCTTGCCGCTGCCATGACTCGCTCTTTCACTTTGAAGTCCTGGAAGCATGCTATAATATCTTTTGGTAAGTTCTTTCTATTAGCCCCCAGGGCCCGATGTGCTCTGTCCAAGTTTATTTTTTCTGGTGGAATCGGATCCTCCGTGTTCGCTAGAACATCGCTGGCAATTTGCTGGACCACTTGCTCACTATTTTGATACTTTGAAACCTCCGGCAAGCCCCGAATGCGGATGTTATGGCGCCTGCTCCTATTTTCCAGATCCTCCAGTTTTCAGAGAGAAGCTGCTGCCCTATTCGCTCATCTGCGATCTGCCTCTCAAGGGAGCCCAGGGACTCCGAATGGTCATCTATTCGGCCTTCCGCCTCCTCCACCCGGTGTCCGAGCTCAGCTATCTCCCCTCTCAGGTCAGCCCCCAGCGTCGCCAGCTCTGACCTCATGGCTTTTAGATCCGATCGGATTTCCTGGATCCAAGCGCATAGCTCCGGCAGTCCGGCCCCCTCAGGCTCTCCCTGGGTCTGCGATGCGAACATGTCTCCCGATGGTTGCAATTCCGCATCCATTCGCTCCGCCATTTCTTCGTTCGCTCTGGCCGCCATGTTGGATTTCGTCGCGCCTTTCTTATACGCGAATTTTGACAGGTTTAGCGGCGTAGACCGCCTTTGCATGGACGTCTCTGGCCTCCTCCGCTCCTCGTTCTTAAGTGGCGCCGTTTTCTTTGCCCTCCTTGCTTATTGTAAGTGCCGGGTAGCGCTCTTTGCACCTCGGGTACTCGGGAGCACAGAAGTTAGGCAGCCATGCTCTCCGGTGACGTCACTTCCTCCCCCCCGACTGACCCCTATTCATCAACAACCACATTTCATCTAGAAGGGCCACCAAAACCACATCAGTACTATACTTGGAATGAAAACCTAACTGCACCATCCAAGTCCCATTTCTCCTCTAAATAATCAAAAAGTTGGACCCTCACACAAGATTCAATCATCTTCAACACCATTCCCAAATTTGTCATTGGATGTTAATAAGCTGTGATACCAGCAGGGATAAATTCTTAATAACAAGTCGCACCACTGCCATCTTAAAAGCATCCAGTTTCCAATGATTTTCTGCCATCAGAATTTCACAGCCAAATACAAGATGAGTGACCATTTCTAGTTCTTTCTTACAGAATCTACAGATGTCTGCTGCATCAGTTTTTCTATGCTTGATGTAAACCATCTTGTCTGTAATTCACTCTCTGAGGATGAAACTATCAATTGCTCACCCTTAGGTTTTGATTCACCTCTCTTTAAGCATTCATGTGTCTGGTTTTGATCAATGAATAGTTCCAGGAGTAAAACTTTGTATTTCAACTACACCTATGTAGTTTCTCACCTGCTGATCTAGTTTCTTGAAGATTGTTTTTCTCTATCTTTGCAAATTCTGTTGCTTCCTTCCCTTTTGGAACCAGTGGATTCTCACTCATTCATTTCTTCTACACATCAGAATGCTTGTCATCAAAGAAGCCAGGAAGAGTAAGATTTTGGAATTGTTTTACCATGTGCAACCCTCCCATTGGCTCTGATGGAAGCCTCTTCTATTGTCAACACTGATAACTGTAACCATGCCAGGGACCGTCACATCATTGAATTTTAGAGATGGACTGTACCTCCACCTCAGCAGCTAATGCCCGAGAAGAAAACATTAGAAAAAGTGAGAAAGCTAGAGATCAATTGGAATTTATGTCATTATAACAGGAAATAAATTTGGTATAACTGATGAGCCTTAGGGTCTTTATCATATTATATTCTTCATTGATATGCTTTCCCTAGCTGACTTCAGCTATCCTATTAGCTTCAAATACCAGGTCTATGCTAGCACTCCCAGGTTTATTTTTATCCTCCCCATTCTGAGTTTCTGCCTGTCTTCTCTGCAACCTACTCATTGATATACCTGTACCTCTGAATTCCCAAATTTAAAATGTCAATAATTAAGATCTTTCTCTCTACTTCCTTCATCACAGTGCCACTACAAAAGAATAACAGGTTCATATCAGTAGCCCTCTGATCAATGTTCTCTCTAATTTTTGCATTAAACACATTTTGTGCGCAAGTTTTCAGCCTCGGCTTTATAGTCTAAGTTCATAATAAAGAAAGCCATCAAAAATTTTGTGCATGCAGTTGCTGGCCGTGTGCATAAGCATACAGCTTAGAGGGAACACTGCTCCTATACAGTTTTATAAGAAGGTACTCAATTTGGACATAATTAATACTGTGAAATAAACTGCAATTGTTACAGTCAGAAATCCATTTTCCTGATGCAATTATAGATCTATTACTTGTCAAACCAACCCAAAAGGCTGATCAAAGGCTTAAGCATTGACTACCATTATTCAGGGCAGAATTAATTCTTTGGCAGGCCTAAGCAAACAGGAGCACTATGCCCCTCAATGCAGAGAAAACATGATATCTAGTGTACCAGCTTCATTTTTATTTGGCACATTAAAACAGAGGAAGTCACTAGGGTAGCTACACACTGTCATTTTGTCCTAATCATGGCTTTTTAATTTTTTCAGGAATCTCTCAAGAAGGATTTTGTTAAGTGCCTTATAAAAATCCAGATATGCTAAAATAACCAGCTCACTTTTAAATACGTTTATTAACACCTTAAAAAAAAATCTAACAGTTTAGTAAGGCAAGACTTTCCTTTCCTAATCCATGTTGACTTTTCCCCATTAAGCCATGTCTACCCATATGGAGTCAATATTCAAAGAGGTTTACCCAGGCAGAAGATGCTCCTGGCCGGTTACACCCCTCTGAGCTGGCTGGCCGCTGATATTCACGTTACTTAACCGGGTAGTGTCACTGAACAGTCATGTGCAAATTAGCTAAGTTAGGGGCAGTCCAGGGGTGCAGTTTGTCCAGACACGCTACTTAGCTAGTTAGTGGAAATATTCAATCCAGTAACTGGCTAAGTAAGCAAATAAAGTTAGGATAGTGAAAATGCTGAGTTAACTGGGCACCAGTGGATCTGTATATAAATCAGTGCCCAGTTAATTGCCAGGTTGCTGCCCTAATCTGGATATTCAATTCTGGAGGCCAGACATGCTCTGTTACTTAGCCTGCGGCTGGGAGCAGCTTACAAGTCACTTAATGCCATGGACTAAACAACAGGTCCTTTGTTCTTTGTTTTGCTTAATCAGGCTCACTGGTTTGAAGTTTATCGGATCAGCCTTAGAGCCCATTTTAAAGACTGGAATTCAATGACCACCTTCTAATTCTCAGGTATCATAACTGCTTTTAATTATAGATTAGAAGGTTAGCAGCAATAGATCTGCAAGTTCATTTTTGAGATCTTTTAGAACATCTTCCTTGTCAATGGTGATGTGTTTTAGTTCCTCTGAGTCATCACAATCAACAACTGTTTTCAATGTGAGCATATCACTGACACCCTCTTCTTCTATGATCTTGTCCACTCTGCATGCCCTTTTTATCCCTTAATGTACTAGAAAAGGTTTTGCTTCCATGGTGAGCTTCTTTCCAAATTTTCTTTTAAATTCAAATTTTCCATTCTTTATGCTCTTTTCTATTTTCTTAATTTGGATCTGATTTCCATTACTTGAAAGATATCCTTTTTAGAGCTGCTCTTTGATCAAAATTATTAATTTCAAAAAATTGCATTTTTAATCATGGTCCTGAAGATAATTGGTAGAGCAGGATGCCTCCTGGCTCAACCAGGATCCTTGGGCCACCAGCCCAGGCAGTGCATTCTTTAACTGAGGAGACTCACATCCATGGTGCTCACAACCCACTGAAGGAGATCTAGCGGAACTCCCTTCGACAAATGAACCTGACTGTTCAATCAAGCCAGAGTCTCGCCTTGGACAAGAGAGGCAGAGGATGATGAAAGTCCTGTGAGGCTGGTACCCACCGCAACAAGAGGGCCCATCATGAAGGGTGCAAATGAGCCCTCGTCCAGGCCACCACCTCTAGGGTCAGAGCAATGGAATCTAGGAGCTACAAATAATCCCAGGTAATGGGCCCCGGGAGCTCATACAACCTGCGCAGCTGCAGGTGGAGCTTCTCCGCCCGCTCCTCCAGAAGAAACACCATCCCCTTTGCCGTGTTGAAGCAGACTCTGAGATACTCCAGGGATTGAAATGGTGCCACCAAGCCCAGAAATTGCAGGAGAGAAATAACCTGAGAAGTAACCAAACTTGTTTCTGTGACTGAATCAGCCCAAATAAGCCAGTTATCCAGGTATGGATGAACCTGGACCCCATGGCACCAGATGCGTGTAGCCACCACCACCATCACCTTGAAAAATGTGTGGGGTGCTATAGCCAGGCCAAAGGGGAAGGCCCAAAACTGAAAGTGCTGCCCAAACACACAAATGCGCAGAAACCTCTTATAGTGAGCTGCGAAAGAGATGTGTAGATACAGTGGGGGAAATAAGTATTTGATCCCTTGCTGATTTTGTAAGTTTGCCCACTGACAAAGACATGAGCAGCTCATAATTGAAGGGTAGGTTATTGGTAACAGTGAGAGATAGCACATCACAAATTAAATCCGGAAAATCACATTGTGGAAAGTATATGAATTTATTTGCATTCTGCAGAGGGAAATAAGTATTTAATCCCTCTGGCAAACAAGACCTAATACTTGGTGGCAAAACCCTTGTTGGCAAGCACAGCGGTCAGACGTCTTCTGTAGTTGATGATGAGGTTTGCACACATGTCAGGAGGAATTTTGGTCCACTCCTCTTTGCAGATCATCTCTAAATCATTAAGAGTTCTGGGCTGTCGCTTGGCAACTCGCAGCTTCAGCTCCCTCCATAAGTTTTCAATGGGATTAAGGTCTGGTGACTGGCTAGGCCACTCCATGACCCTAATGTGCTTCTTCCTGAGCCACTCCTTTGTTGCCTTGGCTGTATGTTTTGGGTCATTGTCGTGCTGGAAGACCCAGCCACGACCCATTTTTAAGGCCCTGGCGGAGGGAAGGAGGTTGTCACTCAGAATTGTACGGTACATGGCCCCATCCATTCTCCCATTGATGCGATGAAGTAGTCCTGTGCCCTTAGCAGAGAAACACCCCCAAAACATAACATTTCCACCTCCATGCTTGACAGTGGGGACGGTGTTACATAAGTACATAAGTAGTGCCATACTGGGAAAGACCAAAGGTCCATCTAGCCCAGCATCCTGTCACCGACAGTGGCCAATCCAGGTCAAGGGCACCTGGCACGCTCCCCAAACGTAAAAACATTCCAGACAAGTTATACCTAAAAATGAGGAATTTTTCCAGTCCATTTAATAGCGGTCTATGGACTTGTCCTTTAGGAATCTATCTAACCCCTTTTTAAACTCCGTCAAGCTAACCGCCCGTACCACGTTCTCCGGCAATGAATTCCAGAGTCTAATTACACGTTGGGTGAAGAAAAATTTTCTCCGATTCGTTTTAAATTTACCACACTGTAGCTTCAACTCATGCCCTCTAGTCCTAGTATTTTTGGATAGCGTGAACAGTCGCTTCACATCCACCCGATCCATTCCACTCATTATTTTATACACTTCTATCATATCTCCCCTCAGCCGTCTCTTCTCCAAGCTGAAAAGCCCTAGCCTTCTCAGCCTCTCTTCATAGGAAAGTCGTCCCATCCCCACTATCATTTTCGTCGCCCTTCGCTGTACCTTTTCCAATTCTACTATATCTTTTTTGAGATACGGAGACCAGTACTGAACACAATACTCCAGGTGCGGTCGCACCATGGAGCGATACAACGGCATTATAACATCCGCACACCTGGACTCCATACCCTTCTTAATAACACCCAACATTCTATTCGCTTTCCTAGCCGCAGCAGCACACTGAGCAGAAGGTTTCAGCGTATCATCGACGACGACACCCAGATCCCTTTCTTGATCCGCAACTCCTAACGCGGAACCTTGCAAGACGTAGCTATAATTCGGGTTCCTCTTACCCACATGCATCACTTTGCACTTGTCAACATTGAACTTCATCTGCCACTTGCACGCCCATTCTCCCAGTCTCGCAAGGTCCTCCTGTAATCGTTCACATTCCTCCTGCGACTTGACGACCCTGAATAATTTTGTGTCATCGGCGAATTTAATTACCTCACTAGTTATTCCCATCTCTAGGTCATTTATAAATACATTAAAAAGCAACGGACCCAGCACAGACCCCTGCGGGACCCCACTAACTACCCTCCTCCACTGAGAATACTGGCCACGCAATCCTACTCTCTGCTTCCTATCTTTCAACCAGTTCTTAATCCATAATAATACCCTACCTCCGATTCCATGACTCTGCAATTTCTTCAGGAGTCTTTCGTGCGGCACTTTGTCAAACGCCTTCTGAAAATCCAGATATACAATATCAACCGGCTCCCCATTGTCCACATGTTTGCTTACCCCCTCAAAAAAATGCATTAGATTGGTGAGGCAAGACTTCCCTTCACTAAATCCGTGCTGACTTTGTCTCATCAGTCCATGTTTTTGTATATGCTCTGCAATTTTATTCTTAATAATAGCCTCCACCATCTTGCCCGGCACCGACGTCAGACTCACCGGTCTATAATTTCCCGGATCTCCTCTGGAACCTTTCTTAAAAATCGGAGTAACATTGGCTACCCTCCAGTCTTCCGGTATTACACTCGATTTTAGGGACAGATTGCATATTTCTAACAGTAGCTCCGCAAGTTCATTTTTTAGTTCTATTAATACTCTGGGATGAATACCATCAGGTCCCGGTGATTTACTACTCTTCAGCTTGCTGAACTGACCCATTACATCCTCCAAGGTTACAGAGAATTTGTTTAGTTTCTCTGACTCCCCCGCTTCAAATATTCTTCCGGCACCGGTGTCCCCCCCAAATCCTCCTCGGTGAAGACCGAAGCAAAGAATTCATTTAATTTCTCCGCTACGGCTTTGTCCTCCTTGATCGCCCCTTTAACACCATTTTCGTCCAGCGGCCCCAACCGACTCTTTGGCCGGTTTCCTGCTTTTAATGTATCTAAAAAAGTTTTTACTATGTATTTTTGCTTCCAACGCTAATTTCTTCTCAAAGTCCTTTTTTGCCCTCCTTATCTCCGCTTTGCATTTGGCTTGGCATTCCTTATGATCTATCCTGTTACTTTCAGTTGGTTCTCTTCTCCACTTTCTGAAGGATTGTTTTTTGGCTCTAATGATTTCCTTTATCTTACTGTTTAGCCACGCCGGCTGACGTTTAGTCTTTTTTCCCTTTTTTCTAATACGTGGAATATATTTGTCCTGAACCTCCAGGATGGTGTTTTTAAACAGCATCCACGCCTGATGCAAGTTTTTTACTCTGCGAGCTGCTCCTTTCAGTCTTTTTTTCACCATTTTTCTCATTTTGTCGTAATCACCTTTTCTATAGTTAAACGCTAGCGTACTTGATTTCCTAGTTTCACTTCCTTCAATGCCAATATCAAAACCGATCATATTATGATCACCGTTATCAAGCGGCCCTCGTATCGTTACCCCCTGCACTAGATCATGAGCACCACTAAGGACTAAGTCTAGTATTTTTCCTTCTCTTGTCGGCTCCTGAACTAGCTGTTCCATGAAGCTGTCCTTGATTTCATCAAGAAATCTTATGTCCCTTGCGTGTACAGATGTTACATTACCCCAGTCTATATGCGGGTAATTGAAATCCCCCATTATTATTGTGTTGCCCAGTTTGTTTGCGTCCCTGATTTCCTTTAACATTTCCGCATCCGTCTGTTCGTCCTGGCCAGGCGGACGGTAGTACACTCCTATCACTATCCTTTTCCCCTTTGCACATGGAATTTCAATCCACAGTGATTCCAAGGAGTGTTTTGCTTCCTGCAGAATTTTCAATCTATTTGATTCAAGGCTCTCGTTAATATACAATGCTACCCCTCCACCAATCCGATTCACCCTATCACTACGATATAATTTGTACCCCGGTATGACAGTGTCCCACTGGTTATCCTCCTTCCACCAGGTCTCAGAGATGCCTATTATATCTAATTTTTCATTTAGTGCAATATATTCTAACTCCCCATCTTATTTCTTAGGCTCCTGGCATTCGCATATAGACATTTCAAACTATGTTTGTTGTTCCTAAGTACATCATGCTTAGTACTTGACAGTATTAATTGGCAATCTTTTGTCTGATTTTTATTGTTATTTAAAGATACCCGATCTACTACAATCTCTTTTGCAACCTCACTATCAGGATACTCTATCTTCCCTGTTATGGTGATATCTTTGAAAGATACCTTATCCCGAACCATGCTCTTTTGAGCGACTGTCGGCCTTCCCCCCATTTCTAGTTTAAAAGCTGCTCTATCTCCTTCTTAAACGCCGATGCCAGCAGCCTGGTCCCACTCTGGTTAAGATGGAGCCCATCCTTTCGGAATAGGCTCCCCCTTCCCCAGAATGTTGCCCAGTTCCTAACAAATCTAAAGCCCTCCTCCCTGCACCATCGTCTCATCCACGCATTGAGACTCTGGAGCTCTGCCTGTCTCTTGGGCCCTGCGCGTGGCACAGGTAGCATTTCAGAAAATGCTACCCTGGAGGATCTGGATTTCAGCTTTCTACCTAAGAGCCTAAATTTTGCTTCCAGAACCTCTCTCCCACATTTTCCTATGTCATTGGTACCCACATGTACCAAGACAGCGGACTCCTCCCCAGCACTATCTAGAATCCTATCTAGGTGACACGTGAGGTCCGCCACCTTCGCACCAGGCAGGCAAGTCACCAGGCGATCCTCACGTCCACCAGCCACCCAGCTATCTATATGCCTAATGATCGAATCACCAAGTACAACAGCTGTCCTAACCTTTCCCTCCCGGGCAACATTTGGAGATATATCCTCGGTGCGAAAGGATAATACATCCCCTGGTGGGCAGGTCCTGGCTACAGGAGTACTTCCTACTTCACCAGGGTGATGCTCTCCTTCTAGGAGACCTACCTCCTCCAAGGTAGCACAGGGGCTACCTGACTGGAGGTGGGACTTCTCTACAACATCCCTGTAGGTCTCCTCTATGTACCTCTCTGTCTCCCTCAGCTCCATCAAGTCTGCTACTCTAGCCTCAAGGGAACGGACACGTTCTCTGAGAGCTAGGAGCTCTTTGCATCGGGCACACACATATGACACCTCACCAATTGGGAGATAATCATACATGTGACACTCAATGCAAAAGACTGGATAGCACCCCTCTCGCTGCTGGACTGCTGACTCCATCTTAGTGTTTTTTGAGTTTTTCCGTAATTTAAAACTTGCTAAAGTATTAAGGATATCAGCCTATCACTAACTTACAGTTCCTCCTTTAAACCCCAATCTTCAAGTTCCGAAAGCACAAGCAAAATTTGTTCACTTACCAGAGAAATATCCTCTTCTCCCAGAACTTATTAGAAGGAAAGCTTTCGCGCGCCTAACGGCGCGCGGCACCTTGAGCAGAGGCCCCGAGTGGATCGGAACGGACCTGGGAGTCACTCTGGCGAAGGCTCCGAGGATATGCAGATGAGCTGCAAGTCCTCCACGGCACCTGAGAAGGCAACCGGTGGGAGAGCTGGGCACCTCTCAACCAAGAAAAGGCTTACCAGGGGTTAGGCCGAAGCCAGCATTCCTCCCCCTGAGGGTCACCTGATCCTGGCTAAGAAGTACCTGGTTCTTTGGGTCATAGGCAGCATTTCTCTTCCTCCAAACACGGCGAGTTGAGTTCATGCCAAAGAGCTCAATTTTTGTCTCATCTGACCACAGCACCTTCTCCCAATCACTCTCGGCATCATCCAGGTGTTCACTGGCAAACTTCAGACGGGCCGTCACATGTGCCTTCCGGAGCAGGGGGACCTTGCGGGCACTGCAGGATTGCAATCCGTTATGTCGTAATGTGTTACCAATGGTTTTCGTGGTGACAGTGGTCCCAGCTGCCTTGAGATCATTGACAAGTTCCCCCCTTGTAGTTGTAGGCTGATTTCTAACCTTCCTCATGATCAAGGATACCCCACGAGGTGAGATTTTGCGTGGAGCCCCAGATCTTTGTCGATTGACAGTCATTTTGTACTTCTTCCATTTTCTTACTATGGCACCAACAGTTGTCTCCTTCTCGCCCAGCGTCTTACAGATGGTTTTGTAGCCCATTCCAGCCTTGTGCAGGTGTATGATCTTGTCCCTGACATCCTTAGACAGCTCCTTGCTCTTGGCCATTTTGTAGAGGTTAGAGTCTGACTGATTCACTGAGTCTGTGGACAGGTGTCTTTCATACAGGTGACCATTGCCGACAGCTGTCTGTCATGCAGGTAACGAGTTGATTTGGAGCATCTACCTGGTCTGTAGGGGCCAGATCTCTTACTGGTTGATGGGGGATCAAATACTTATTTCCCTCTGCAGAATGCAAATAAATTCATATACTTTCCACAATGTGATTTTCCGGATTTAATTTGTGATGTGCTATCTCTCACTGTTACCAATAACCTACCCTTCAATTATGGGCTGCTCATGTCTTTGTCAGTGGGCAAACTTACAAAATCAGCAAGGGATCAAATACTTATTTCCCCCACTGTAGGCCTCTGTCAGGTCCAGGGAGGTCAAGGACTCTCCCAGCTGCACTGATGCGATTACTGAGCGAAGAGTCTCCATGTGAAAGTGCTGGACCCTCAAACAAACATTCACACCCTTGAGGTCCAGAATGGGGTGAAAGGAGCCAACCTTCTTTGGGACCACTAAATATATGGAGTACCTTCCCAGTACATGTTCCTCCCATGAAAGACACTCCATTGCCTCCTTGTTGCGCAGATGCTGCAGCGTAAGCATGACTGCTTATCACTTTAGGTCCGAGCCACATGGGGATACCATGAAGGTATCCTGTACAAGGTGTGTGAACTCCAGAGAGTACCTCTCTTTGACCATCTCCAGCACCCACTGGTCTGTGGTGATTTGGGTCCACTCACTCCAGAAAAGAAACAGTCTGTCCTCCACCGGGATCAATGAGAGGCCTGATGCACCCTCATTGGGAAGGACGAGCAGCTGGGGTTCCGCCGGAAGGACCTGAAGGTCCAGCTCTCTTGGAATCCTGTTTGAAGGGCCATCCCTAACCACTCATCTGGGCTGAAAAGTGGCAAGCAGGCCTAAAGCGATCCATCCCTCTGGAGCACCCTCTGGAAGCAGAGGATCTCTGTGCCCCTTTCTGCCTCAACTCAGGGAAGGCAAAGAGGCTAGCCCCCCCCCCCCCCCCCCCATGTCCTTCACTAACTTTTCTAGGTTCTCATCAAAGAGCAAGCACCCCTTAAAGAGCAGCTGTCTCAAGAGCTTATTGGAGGACGCATCTACGACCCAGCTGCGGAGCCATAGCCAACGGCGCCCAACCACAGCAGAATCCATTAATCGTAGAGAACATCCACCAAAAAGGCAGTCTCAGACTCCAAGTGAGTGACTTCTGGGGACTCTGGAAGCTATTGCAACCAACACAGCATAGCTCTAGCCACACAGATGCCACAGAAGGATGCTCCCACCATGAAGACTAGAAAGAGCTGGTGCGCCATCTTCTTATCATGAAGTTCCTTGATGGCAGAGCCCCCCTGGACAGGCACAGCAGTTGTCTTTGTGACTGCCATCACCAGCGCATCCCACCTTGAGGAACGCCCAGTACTTCTCGACCTCCTGAGGAACAAAGGTGTACAGGCAATCAAGAGCTCATACAGACGAGGGCTTTGTGAAAACAAAAATGATTTGATGGCCTTGCGAGTCTTTCTAGCAGCAGACCTTTGCTGGCAGGAACACAGGTGGATGACTCCTGTGCAGCTGACAAGATGTATTTAGGGCACTGGTTTTCGCTATTTTTAAAGTGGGGCCATATATTGGTAAAAAAAAGAGTTCAATGTGAGATCCAGGACCAGTGCTGGATAAGGCAGATAGTGGTCAGAGGCGATAAAAGGGGAGGTGTGGGGGTGGAGGGGTGGAGAGAGTCCTTCTTCAATAATATAGCCAGTCTAGCTGCTAAGACCCAGAGCAATATGTGTAAATAACAAGATCTTTGTTTCTCCAGAATCTCCCTCAGCCCATCTTGTGTCCCCCAATCCACATTTCCCTTAAAAGTCTTCCCCCAATGCACACTCTCCCCTAGCCCTATCCCAATCATTATCAATTCCCATTGGCCTCTCCTCAGTCATTATCATCCTGTCCTCAGTCTCTCCAAGCTCATTTTCCCCCATGTTTTTAAATGCCCCCTGACCTTTCCCTGAATGTTGTTTCAGGTACTGCCTCTGGGAGAGTTCTGTTTTCTTCCAACATCATAAGGCTCAGTGAACTTGATACATGATGTGTCCAAACTTCCTCACTGCTTGCAGTCTTGTAAGATTAGTATGGGAGTTTGTATGTTTGAGAGCTGCACAATCCTGAAGGAAAATAGAACAATTTGTTCTAGAGATAGTCCTAGCAGAAAGCCTTTGGACAAGGTGGGGAGAAGTTTGTATTAAGAAAAGAGAATTATGAATCTACACCTGGGGTTAATGGGAGCTGCCAAAGGGCCCTGGGCCTTGCAACAAAGAACTGATTTAGGGAATGGTTATCAGAAACCTGGCTAACCTAAATAAGAGTCTCTTCGTGTCTGAGCTAGGGGAAGTGCTCATTTAAACACTGAGTAATAAAGTTCTTGGTTGAAAGGTAGAAGGTCAGAAGTGCTCATCACAAGCTTCCCAGTTGAAAAAATAGGCTGTGGTACTGCAGAGTGCACAGCAAATGAGGAATCATTGCAGTGGGAACTAATAGATTAATTCAGGTAGCAATTCACTTCTTAGCAATACCACAGTAGGTGAGACTAAACAAAAAACTACACAGATGATGAGACTGCCACTGAAATGTTGTTGGGAAGCAATGACACAAATGCTTGCAGTCTAAGTAACAAAGTTCATGATCTGTAAGCCCTGATGGTAGAGGCAGATTTAGATGTAGTCGCTATCACAGAGACATGGTTGCAATCTGTCATGGCCACGGGGGCCTTTGCAATTCAGGGATGGTGAGCCCTTGGACTACAGCCGGAGCTGTGGCAGACAAGTCACCTGGGCTGGCACAGGGCAGGAGTCAGAACATGTCAGGATTAGGAGAGGCAAGAGAAGACTGGGCTAGACAAGAAAGGGCAAAAATAAACCAGGAGACTAGACAAGGCTGGACTAGGCAAGAGAGAGGTAACAAAGTACAAAAGACAAGAAAAGGACTGGATACAGAAGAGGCAAAGGAGCTAAAACTAGAACCCAGACAGAACAAGGCAAGAATTGAAACTAGATTAAAACTGGGACCGGGACTCAGGCAATACAGAACAAGTCAAGACACGGAGCTAGATTAAAACTAGGACCAGAAAAGGTAAGATAAGGACAATGCAAGGACTGGATCCGGACAGGACTGGACTGGATAAGACAAGGCAAGGCTAGGCATAATTGGACAAAGCAGACAGACAAGACAGAAGCTGGATTTAGACATGATAAGAAAGCAAGGCAAAGGACTGCACAAAACGGCAGAAAAAGCTAGGCAACAAGAACAAACAGAAGCACGACTATAAACAAAGCAGAAGCAGGACTTGGCTTGGCAAGAACAGGATTTGGCTTAACAGAACAGAACAGAAACCAGGAACAGGACTTGGCTTGGCAGGAATAGAAACCAGGAACTTCACTGTAGCAGAAACCGGGAACAGAGCTTTGGCTGTAGCAGGAATCAGGAACAGAGCTTTGGCTTTAGCAGAAAGCAGGAACAGAGAGTTTTGGCTTTAGCAGAAAGCAGGAACAGGGTTAGACTGTAGCAAGAGTCAAGAGCAGGGTTAGACTGTAGCAAGAGTAAAGAGCAGGGTTAGACTGTAGCAAGAGTCAAGAGCAGTGTTAGACTGTAACAGGAGAAGGGTTCGGCTATAGAAGGAGCCAAGCTTTTGTAGATAATAAACACAGTTATGCACCCTGGAGTAGAGTCAAAGGGCAAAGGCCATAAATCGTGAGGCCCAGGAATTCATGATCTGATATGATATCCTTACGGGCAAACAGGCCTAGGAAAGGAGTAAGCATAAAGAAACATGAGAATGTGGTCTAGCAGGTGAGGGAAACCAGATAGTTTTGAAAAAAGACCAGATGATCCCGAGTAAGATAACTTGCTGAAGCCTTGTAAATCATTGTTAAATACAAGTGTTAGAATGATAGATACAGAAAGCATATGTATGCAGTAGTTCTATCCTCCCATGAGAAAATATTAATTGTATCAATACTTGGTAAGTAAATAAATTACTTTTTTCATAAGCAGCAGTCTCAATCTTTTACCTCTACAAATTGGGGGTAACTGGTATATGAAGATTTGGAGAGGTGGTAAAAAGACCTAAAATATTTAACACTTTCAGGAACAAGGATTCAGGGACAAGACTCACAGGAACAAAGCCAGGCAGGAATCAAAGCTTCAAGGAATAAGGCTTCCATGAACAAGGTTTGCAAGAGCAAGGCTTTCAGGAACAGGGTTCAGAAACAAGGCTCTCAGGTATAAGACTCAAAGAAACCCAGATAGCCAGGAACAAGTCTACACAGGAGTTGTCATGCCACTGCGGGTACTCCGGGGTAGTGAGCCCTTGGGATGCTGCCAGATACCGGCAACAGCAGGAAAACCACACAACCTGCAGGAACTGCCTTGGCTTAGCCAGACAGGAACCAAAAGCTGGAGTGGACTTAGCTTGGCTGAGCTGGAAGCAAAAGCTAGCACGGACTCAGCGTGGCTGAACCGGAAACCCAAGCTGGAGCAGACTTGGCGTGGCTGAACCGGAAACCCAAGCTGGAGCCGACTTGGCGTGGCTGAACTGGAACCAAGAGCTGGAGCGGATTTGGTGCCGAGCAAACCCCGAGACTTCACCTGAGAGGACCACCGTTCCCCCGAGGGTTGAGCCCCCAGGTGCAGGTGGCCCGCAGGACTTCCTGGATACGGTCGGGGTCAGGATACAGGGTTTAGAAGCAAGCTTGGCTGGAGTTCAGGGTTCTCCCCAATGCAGATTCCAGCAGGACAGAGCAGAGGCTAAGGACAGAAAGGGTGATACAAGCAGGAAGAGAAATACAACTGAAGGCAGCCAAGCCAGAGACACACAGCAGAGAACTAAAGCCAGAGACACGCAAGGTAGATACAAACAGTGAGGCACTAAAGCTACAAACACACTAAGCAAACAATCAGGAAGCTAGAACTGAAAACAAGCAAGGCAGGTACCAAACACAAGGCATTAAAGTTAAAGACACACAAGAAAAGGACTAGCAGAGCTAGAACTGCAACAAGCACGCACAGACAAAAGCTCATCTGAAGACCTCTGTTGCCAAGGCAAAGTAGAAAGTTTCTAGGTGGTTAATAAAGGCAACATACAAGGGAAATCACCAGGTAAGGGTCCCAAGACAGTTTGGAAGGCTGGAAGATCCGGACTGGATCGGTATGACTTCTGGAACATGGGAAACAGCAAACAGACAGCCCACAGCAGCCACCCGGTCTGACCACCAGGTGGCGAGATGAATGAGAACATGAACCATGGGCACAATCGTGACAGGAGTAAAGCTTCTGGAACGAGGTTCACAGAAACAAGGCTTTCAGGTACAAAACTCATAGAAACACAGTTGTGCAAGAACAGGACTACAAACAGAAATAAGGCTTCAAGGACAAGACTCACAGGAACCAGACTAAGCAGGAACAAGAAACACACAGGAACCAAGCTTCAAGGCCCCAGCAAGAACTTAACAAGGCAAGACTGGAGCAGGAACTAGCACCAAGCAGGGAACACAAAGGCAAGGTTAAAAGACCTCTTGCAAAGGCAAAGCATGAACGTTCCAAGGTGCATTATAAAGGACTTTGTTGCTGATGTCATGACTTGGAATGAGGCTTGGATGCAGGCACACCAGAGCGAGATTTGGATGCAGGCACACCAGAGCGAGGCTTGGATGCAGGAACACCAGAGCGAGGCTTGGATGCAGGAACACCACAGCGAGGCTTGGATGCAGGAACACCACAGCGAGGCTTGGATGCAGGAACACCACAGCGAGGCTTGGATAACAGGAAAGCAGGCAGGAGATGCATCAATGCAAGAAAAAGGCAGTCTGGAGAAGCCACAGAACCAGATCACTGGAAAAAAGGTGAGTCTGGACGTGGGGGCCATGACAACCTCTATCCACATGGGTGTTGTCTACAGACTTCTGACACAATCGGAGCACATGGATAAAGATCTGGCTACAGATATCCAAATGTTGGGAAAGAAAGGGGAAGTGCTGTTACTTGGTGTTTTCAACTTGTCAGATGTGGCCTGGAAAGTTCCATCTGCAGAATCGGAAATAAGTAGGCAGATAGTGAATGCCCTTCAAAGTGCTCTGCTCAGACAAATGGTGATGGATCCCATGAGGGAAGGAGCAATTCTGGATCTGTTGCTCATGAATGGAGAAAGTGTGTCTAATGTCAGAGTAGATGCTGACCTGGGCAGTAGTGATCATATAATGGTTTGGTTTCATATAACAGCTAGAGTGGAGGGCAGCTACTCGTGGCCCTGGATTTCAAACACACTGACTTTAACAAAATGGAGGCATACCTGAAGAAAGAGCTGATGGGATGGGACGACATAGAAGTGGAAAGACTGTGGTCCCAGCTGAAAGGAGCTATTAAAATGATTACTCACATTTACATAAGAGAAAATAAAAGCAAGAAAAGGAAACCGATAATGTCCTCCAAACTAGTGGCAACAGAAGTGGCATTCATGAAATACAGGAAACCTCAAGACGAGGAACACAGAAAAGTATACCAGGAGAAACCGAAGAAGCCAAGAGGGAGATACATCTAGCAAAAGCAGAGGCAGAAGAGCAAATGGCTAGAAATGAAGGGAGACAACATTTTTTTCAGGTGTATTAATGAAAGAAGGAAGGCTAAAAATGGAGTTATGAGACTGAAAGATGTTGTGGATGGCTATATGGAGAGCGATGAAGAAAAAGTGAATGTGCTACAAAATTCTGATGACCAGCTGGTAAAGGTACATATAAGAATAGAGTGGATATCACACCATTCACAGAAGAAAATGTTTATGAACAACTTGAAAAATTGAAGGTGGACAAAGCCATGGGACAGGATGGGATCCATCCCAGGATATTGAGGGAGCTTAGAGAGATTCTGGCAGGTCTTCTTAAAGATTTGTTTAATAAATCCTTAGACAGGAGAGGTTCTGCAGGATTGGAGAACAGCGGATGTGGTCCCTCTTTACAAAAGAGGCGACAAAGAAATGGTAAACTACAGGCTAATAAGCCTTACTTTGATTATTGGAAAAGTAATGGAAGCATTGCTGAATTAAAGGATAGTGGATTTCTTCAAATCTAATGAATTATAAGATCTGAGGCAACATGGTTTTACCAAAGGTAAATCGTGCCAAACAAATCTGATTGAATTCTTTGACTGGGTGACCAGAGAACTGGATCAAGGACATGCGCTGATTGTAAACTACTTGGATTTCAGCAAAGCCTTTGACAAGGTCCCTCATAGAAGGCTCTTGAATAAACTTGAAATGCTGCTGTTAGGACAAAAATTAGTGAATTGGTATAGAAACTGGTTGACGGACAGACACCAGAGGTTGGTGGTCAATGGAATTCACTCGGAGGAAGGAAAGGTGAGTAATAGAGTGCCTCAGGGATCGGTGCTGGGTGCAATTCTGTTCAATATATTTGTGAGTGACATTGCCAAAGGGTTAAAAGGTAAAGTAACGTAGTAACATAGTAGATGATGGCAGATAAAGACTTTACGGTCCATTCAGTCTGCCCAACAAGATAAACTCATTGTATGTGGTACTTTATATGTATAAAGATATGCCTTTTTTGAGCATGATACAAAGATTTGTAACAGAGTGGACACCCCGGAGGGAGTAGAAAACATGAAAAGGGATCTGCAGAAGTGTTTAAGAGTGGTCTAATGATTAAAATTTAATGCAAAAAAGTGGAAAGTGATGCAAACCCAAGGGAGCTGAATGTCCTAGGAGGTGAGAGGCTGATAGACACCTCTACCCCAAGGTCCTGCTCCCTGTCTGTGCATAAGGACCTTAAAGCAAAAAAAAAAAAAAAAAATTTGACAAAGCAGTGACCGTAGCCAGAAGGATGCTAGGCTGCATCAAGAGAGGAGTAACGAGCAGAAAAAAAGGAGATATTTGATGCCACTGTACAAGTTGCTGGTGAGGCCCCACCTGGAGTATTGTGTTCAGTTTTGGAGGCTGTATCTAAGGATGTAAAAAGACTAGAAGCGGTCCAGAGGAAGGAGACACGGGTCTTGTGCCATAAGACGTACGAGAAGAGACTGCAAGACCTGAATATGTATAGCCTATAGGAAAGAAGGGACAGGGGAGATATAATACAGGTGTTTAAATACTTGAAAGGTATTAATATAGAAACAAATCTCTTCCAGAGAAGGGGAAATGATAAAACAATAGGACATGAGCTGAGGTTGCAGGGTAGTAGACTTAGGAGTAATGCCAGGAAATTCTTTTTCACGGAAAAGGTAGTCGATGCCTGGAATGGTCTCCCGAGAGAGGTGGTAGAAACAAAAACAGTGACAGAATTCAATAAGGCATGGGATGAACTCTATTTAGAAAATAGAGGGTAGAAAACAAAAACAAAAAGAAAAGAAAACAAACAAATGGCTGCAGGGGGTGGATGTATGAGTCACACTTGGATGGCTACTCTGGCTGTAAAGAACTAAGGCCAGTGCCAGGCAGACTTTATAGGTCTGTGTTTGTATATGGCAATCTGGTTTAGGATAAGCTAGAAAGGGCTTCAATGGCAACTTCTGTATCTGGAACCAAGGACAGCGCTGGGCAGACTTTTATGGTCTGGGTCCCCCAAATAACAAGACGGATTTGGATAGGCTGGAGTGGGCTTTGATGGCAACTCCAGTAGGTGGAACATAAAGGTAGGCTGTAAACTTTGTAGCTAGATATGCTAGCAGAAACACAGGCACTCGTGTAGCCAGATCTGTCCGGCATGCTAAGGAGGGAAAAAGGAGGCCCTTTTTGTCAGTTCCTTATCCATTACAGCAATGGCTTTCCTTTCACTGTCCTGTCTTCCTTTTCACTACCCTTCCCCACCTTGTGTAACCTACCTGTGAATTGTAGTAATTCTCCTCTGACTGATATTTTTCCCCTTGTATCCTTAGAATTCCTTTTGTGGCTCTCCCTCCCCTTTTCTAGTTTATTTTACGAATGCTTGTAAACTGCTTAGATAAATATTTTATTTGCGGTATAATAAATAAATATGAATGTTCAGACAATAACTATGCTAGTAATTTGGCTATTCAATTAGAGTCTTGTGATTAGCTATGGAAAAGGTGTGTCCTGAAGGACACTAAGTGGGAATATTAAATGCTTTTCAACTGAAAAGGTTGAAATACAAAGGAGGAAAACAAAAAAATACTGTTGTAGATAAAGAGAAGTCTTATAGGCGGTCAAACTCAGAAACTGGTAGCTTGGATGTTTCCCCAGCAGCACAGAGAGGATAACTGGGCAGACTGGATGGGCTAGATGTCTTTCTCTGCCATCTATTTCTATAACTTTCAAATTGTGCAACTACACCAGATATATATATATATATATATATATATATATATATATATATATATATATATATATATATATATATATATATATATATATATATATATATATATATGAACCAGAGACAAAAGAGACAAACAAGTGGTATAAATATGAGGGAAATCAAACAAGGCTACATGGTACTAAAGCAAACTCTATGAAATTGGTGTGCACTGAAATCTGTTCTAAAATAATATATGACCGCTAAGTAAATTGAAGACTCTGGTACTTCATAAACCACTTGAACACTTTCTAGTATTAAATAAGCTTTCAATTTCTATTAATTTCCTCAAACATATATTATTCTATATGTACAGTAATTCATTTCATTTAAAATAATGCCCTTTAAAAAATGTATTTTTAAACTGACCTGCTACTTCAACGGTGGATTTAAAAGTGACACATTAAACTGAAAAATTGAATTAAAAGCCATAAACAAACAACTGTTGGCAGGCAGTGGAGTAGAAAAGAAATGTGCTTCTAAAAACACATTAACATTTGAACACATACATTCAAGCCAAATAATGAAAATGAACACATTTCAGTATGCTTGTGTTAGATGGCAGAAAATGTGCAACTGCAGAAATAATTAGACATTGAAAGAAATAATGAAAAATAATGAAACATTCAAAGTGAGAACGGTGTTACATAATTAGCAAACTTGAGGTATGAAATCATTTTCCTTTCCTCACTTATCAGGCATTTCCACAAGTACACTTAGTTGTGTTAATTTCCCTAAGGCAATTGCCACATAGGGAAAGAAAAGTCCCAACTTTAAAATAAACCTCTAGCTCACTTAAATGTGCTGTCAAAATCATTTTCCATTACAGACATTAAATGGGCTGGGGTCTTTTCAGGGATCGACTAATTTAATAGCGGTCATGCCTGGCAGCGAGGAGATAAACACTCAAAGAGGGAACAGAGAGAGATCCATCTTCTGAACTATATCAAGCATGGCTTTATTCTGACAGGCTGTGCCTCTTTTCTTTCTGTTTTTTTTTTTTTATCTTTTCTTCTGGTGCTAATATGTTCCCACAGTCCTCCTCAGCCTTACAGTACTCAAAAAAAATATGTAATGATACATCTGATTGATCCTTTTAGCATAAACTAAAACACAGAGCTAACAGCAAAAAAAAATAAAAAATAAAAAACACAACAGCTGACCCATCCACTCTGCTCAACCTTATTTTCTCTCCATGCAGTCAAGGATTATCACAGCTGCCGAGCCACAGAACATGACTGCCTATAGAATGTAGCTCCAAAAGAAAGAAGCCAAATTAGACTAAGAGTAAACAAAAAGAGCCCTGATCTGGAGAAACCAGGACAACAGATTCCCACTTTGTTTTTGCAATTGCTATGGTTTCTCCAGATAGGGACACCTTTTGATTACTGAATGTAACTCCAAGACAGATTTTGTCATCTTTCTCCACTGTACTTCACCCTCTTGAGTGGCTGAGCATGCATTTTTAGTTTATAACAGCAACCCTCTCTTCCCATGCCCAAACAGCCACCCAATACAACATGACTTTGAACATCTGGGTTCATAGGTCTCTCTGGTCTTTACGAAAGGCATCCAGCCACCCGCAACCCACTACATCGACCCCATCTACATGAACAGCACTTAGCCTGTCAGATCTGGCTACATGAGCATCTGCATTTCCACTAGGACTTCCAGTTATTATAGTACTAGTACCTTACTCGATTACCTCCTGCTTGATGTGGATAGTAGATCAGAAGTGGCTGCAAAGAGGGTCTAAAATATAGAACAACTGTTTTTAATCTGATCAATTGTCTCCTTCACTGTTTTTCATAAGAGGTTATCTCCCTTTCATGACATACCAGTAAATTTTTCCTGCATGTCATATCTAAGGTACAAAGCCCAAAGTCTTGATGACCTGTAGGCACCAATAATGATGCTAGAAGCTCTTAATGTCATCTTGGCAAAGCCTAAGTCATGAGTGCCTGCAGTCACCAATTACAATGGTAAAAACTCTTGATGTCATCTTGAAAAAAATTATAGGTTGACCTTATTGTGTGTTTTCTACACTCTTTTTTCTTGTCCACTAGTAATCTAAGGTCATTACTTTGCTCTTGAGGATGACACCCTTCTACCTTGTCCACAATGTTTCACATGTGTTGGCTTGCAACAAGTTAACAAAATACTATGCAGGAACATAAAAAATGCCATAGTGGGATTAAAGGTCTATTACAATCAACATTCTGTCTCCTAGATTGGCCAATCCAGGTCAGAAGTACCCAACAGGATCCTAAAAAATAGATCCAATCCTTATTGCTTACCCAGAAAAGGGCAGTGAATTCCCAGGTCTACCTGGCTTATAATGGTGCATGGACTTTTCCTCCAGGAATTTGTCTTAAACCCAGCTATGGTAGCTGCTTTCACCAATCTTCTGGCAGCAAATTCCACTATTTAACTGTGGGATGAGTGGAAAAAATATTTTTTCTAATTTGTTTCAAAAGTGCCATTTATTAACATCATGGAGTATCCCCTAGTTCTAGAAGTGGTTGAAAGGGTAAATTATCATTTTCTCACATTCTGAAAAACTTTCTTCCTAAGAAGGTTTTTTTTTTTTTTGGGGGGGGGGGGGGGGAGAGGATAGGCATGAAGGAGTAGGTTTTTGTCCATTTGGCATTCTTGAGAACAAATTTGACGGATGTGGTAACTCTCATTTCTTACTTTTGAGATGTATCTGGACTCTACATAGAGTCTGTGGGCTGGATACTCGAAACTCGAAAGGACTTATCCCTGATTAAAATGTAAAGGACAGTGAGAAAAGGAAGAGATCTGCCAGCATGGGGGTAGTGCTGCGGGAGCCCATAGAACTCAGAAGCAGCAGGGAAGCATCCAGGGGAGCTATGCATCTGGGTGGCCAGTTTGGCCAGTAAAGGATATAAGATTATTCCCACATTCCAAGTAGGCCTAAACAGGAGAAGAGGCATTGGAGAGGCTCATAGACTAAGGGAAAGTTTGGAGGAAGAGTCAGCGGAGAAGTTATTTCAAGCAGTGGAAATATAAAGAATATGAGCAAATGTTCTTGAATGAAAACAGCTGCTGCAAGGAATCTGTTTAATCCCTTAAGAGGTGAGTGGGACTACCAAAGTGCATCCTACCTTATCAACTAAGAAGTCCAGTCTGTGCTGTGAGGGACTGAACCCCAGCATATCCCAAATACACAGAGAGGAGGGCACTTGAGTATTTTTGCCAGAAAATTTGCCAATGAGCAATTTTTGATATTTTTGGATTTTATACAGAGGTTCAGCGGCACAGGCAGTAAGAGCACTGGGAAAGATTTTGTGAGTTTTGAGACTTGTATTACGATGTAATAGTGTCTTGCAGAAAATGAGAATGACTGATGAGTCTGGGATACCCAAATTAGGATCCATGAAGAAAGGAAGAGGTAGTGTCAACCTAGGGACTACAGAAGAGAGATCTTTCATGGAGACCAGAAGAGTCCTGCTAGGTATTAACACAGAGAGGAGGGAAAACTACCAAAGAAACCTGCCTAATTGATTTCTGCCACTTTGTTATTTTGCTCTCATAAATAACTTATTTTCATGGGCATACCTAATAAAGGTATTTGCACAGAAAGTACCCTCTGGAATGGAATTGATGTTTTTGGACAGCATTATGGTAATTTTGGAATTTCCTTCATTGTCAGTCTGTTAAGACCCTGGGGGCCATCTGCCCCCCCTGACTACCAAATATTTTTGTGTACGTTCTAGAGGAAACCTCACTCCACTGCAAGAAAGTTTATATCATTATTTAATTTTTCATGTATTATAGTTTATGGTTTATTCAGATTTGTTGAATCGCCTTTTTTACCAAATAATTCAAGGCGATGTACAATAAAATTAAACTGAGGAAAATAACTCCAATTTGTTCACAGGAAAGTACACCAATCATACAAGTGAACAGCAACATCACACTCATAGGCGCCCGGTATCGAAGGCTTGGGGAGGCTAAGCCTCCCCAGCCGCAGCGAGCCGGCTCCTCCCCCTCCCTCAGGATCCGGTCCCGGTCCGTCACGTTACCGACCTGACTCTTCGTCTTCGGAGCTGTTTCAAATCCCACACACCTGTCAGTGCCCATGAATGTGCAGACCTGTTTCATCCAGCTGCAGAGCACATCTTCCGAGCTGTCAGCGATAACTCTCCCTCCGCTGCGCTGGCGCTGCCGGCGTTCGCGCTTTAAAAATGGCCACCGAGACTTTCAGAGGCGGCCTCGCGAGACTTCTGCTGAAGTCTCAGCGGCCATTTTGAAGCGCGAACGCCAGCAGCGCCAGCGCAGCGGGGGGAGAGTTAGCGCTGACAGCTCGGAAGATGTGCTCTGCAGCTGGATGAAACAGGTCTGCACATTCATGGGCACTGACAGGTGTGTGGGATTTGAAACTGCTTGCAAGCATATTGCTGTTGCTTTTTATGTAGTCAGCACAGAAAGACAAGAAACCGATTCACAGTTAGTAGTTGAAAATTATCCACAATCTCTCCCCCATTAAATATAAAAATACTAATAGTAAACAGAACTTATAACCCACTGAAACCTTGAAGTTCAGAGCAGCTCACATGATAAGAAACTGGTCAAATCTAGGAATTAACATAAATTCATGACAACCAGTGTGCTAACAATTGGAAAGTAATGCAAAGTAGGCTTAAGTTGTAAACCGTAAAATGAAATTATACAGAATTTAGAATACATTAAAAAAAAAATAAAGATCTTTAAATTTAATTGAAAACCTACTTAGGGGATCAAAGTCCTAATCATAACCGAGAGTCATATGTGGAATTCAAGACCTCAGGGTTATGGCAGTTGCTGTTGGTCAGGATTCAGAATACCCTTAACTCATCTTAATGAGATGGAGTCACATTCATATGACCTACATCATATGCAAATCGATCTCATGCATATTCATGAGGCATAGCACAAAACCTAACTCATTGATGATACATATCTAATATCTAAATTTAATAAAAGGTATTGTGACTTTTATTTTTACTTATTCATTTTTTCTGTGTGTTATCAGACAATTATGGATTTAAGCTCCACCCCTGGCCCCACCCCTAACCCCACCCCCTTTAGCCTCCCCAAACAGTTGGGCCACCGACCGCCTATGATCACACTAATGTTCAGGCAGGGAGTCAATTAAAGGCCTCATTACATAGATGAGTTTTGAGACTCAATTTAAAGTTTTTCAGAGATGATTCAGCTTGAATCCAAGGGGGCAGACTGTTCCAAAGGAACTGAGCCATAAAGTAAAAAGCACTTTTTCATGTTGACTCCCAGTTGGCCTGAAATTGGTTAGGTAGAGTAAGTCTATGATTGTTGATAGAGCAAAGTATATGGGGACTTGAGTTGCTATATTCTGCAAAGTTTGAAGATTCTTTGTTTCAGATTTTGGAAGATCTGCATAAACAATGTTACAGTAATCCAAACCTGAACCTACGCATGCATGATACAAAATATGTAGTGAATTGATGTCTAGGAATGCTTGAACAGATCTAATTTTGTGGAGGATAAGAAATCCGGCCCTTATACTGATGACATTTGTGCAGGGCCGGTCCTAGGGTTTCTGGCGCCCCCCTGCAGACTATGAGTTGGCGCCCGCGCACCCCCCTCCGGCACTCGCGCGCCCCCACCCACCCCCAGCATCTCCTTTCTCTCTTCTCCCACCCTGCCCCTGTCCAGCGATTCTCCTTCGCCCCCATCCCCCACCGCCCTTGGTGCTTTAAATCTTTAATTTACCTCCGCTCCAGCAGCTGCGTCATTTGAAAGCCTTGCCCCGTCTCTAGCCTTCCCTCCCTTCGTGAGTTCGTTCTGCAGTCCCGCCCTCGAGGAAATGATGTCAGAAGGCGGGACTGCGGAACGAACTCACGAAGGGAGAGAAGGCTAGAGACGGGGCAGGGATTTCAAATGATACGGCTGCTGGAACGGAGGTAAAATTAAAGATTTAAAGCACCAAATGCGGCACCCTTGAAGGCAGGCGCCCCCCTGCAGTGCTTACCCCGCTTACCGGGTTTGACCGGCCCTGCATTTGTGGTGAGAAGCTTAATTTTGAATCTAAAATAACTCCCAGGTATTTGAATTGACTCACTGGTTGGACCAAGGTACCGAACAGAATGGGGTTAAATGAGAAGATGGAGGTGTACCCTGTGATCCAGCATGCTGTTGTCTTTTGAGGATTCAGAATAAGCCACTGCTCCTGTAACCAGTCTGATACTTTGTTTAGACATTTACAGATGCTACTAGCAAATAGCTCATAGCATATGGGCAAAAACAAGATCAAAAGTAAAAAACATTTGCCCTCTACCCCCTAAACTTACTGGCCCTATGGGTAAACATGTCATTGCAGTCTCTAAAATGGGCATTATAGAAGAAAGTCCAGCAGCACCAGGAATTGAAGGGATTTTTCTCAGCTCTGGTGATAAGGTCTCTGCCCCACCTCCTGGAACTTTGAACTTGACTAGGGCAAACCTATCAGAAGCACTCACTATGGACCAAGCAGGTGCAACTTGTTTGTCTTCCCCTATCATTTTCCCAAACTTGTTCAAGTTCTTAAGTCTTTTCCATTGCCATCTTTAGAGGCTTTATCAGAAATTACACTTATGGACATTTGGAGAATTGGCTCTCATTCTGAGTCATTACTTCATAAATAAATAAATAAATAAATAAATAAATAAATAAATAAATAAATAAATATGCCGTTACTCAGCTCTGCAGTTTTACAGCTAAATCCAAGTTGAAGTTTCAGGATGTAGATCAGAGATTGAGTACTTTGATACTAAAATGGATGGCTAGGACTCTTTGATCCAATCATGTAAAACTGGAAAATATGGACAATCTTCTTAGGAATAAAATTTTGCATTTTCTTAATTTTGCAGTTATAAGGTATTTGTCTCCAGAGATCCTTTTGCAAAAACACTTTTCTTTTGTGTTCCAGTTAGCAAATCCAGAAAAGACTCAGATTACTAACATATATAAACTGGGAGATGATTGTTAAAATCTTAGCCAATCCTCAGTCACTAAAAAACTACCCTAAAAAGTTCCCCCAACTCCTCCATACATCACCTTTCACTGTACTTGAAACTCTGCTGAATAGCAATAACAATTCAAGCTCAACTCTTGAACTTTTTCTAAGCAGCAGCACCACATAAATGTTGAACAAATAAAGGTACAAAGTAGACCCTCTGCAGCACACCACGCTGCCTGTCTCTCAAAAAACAGATAAATGATTTCAAAACTAGCCCACCTATCCCTCTTTCCTTTAAATGATTCAACAAGTGATACCAGACCAAATCAAAAGCAGAGGAGAGCTCTAAAAGCAGCAGAGCAGGGCCTTCATCTTTATTCCTCCACATATAAATTGTATTCAGTAGTGACAATAACACTCTTGTACAATGATTTACATGGAAACCCAATTGGTACCTATCCAAAATTTGAAAGTCCTCCATAACCATAAGTATCTACTTAATCACTACTTTTTTTCTTACAATCGTCCCCAAAAAGGCAAGTTTAAAACTGATTATCCTTCACCCTAGGATCCAAATTACAATAGCCTGTTTCATATGGGTAGATACTTTACCTGTACTCCTGCATCTCATCTATAAAAGGACACTTCAAAATATGATTTCCAAGTATGAATGAAAATTGAAATCACTACACATCCTGATATTAATTCATCAGATCTTCATGTCGACTCTCTCTGATACCAAGGCTCAATAGACCAGTAAGAATCCCTGGACTCGGAAGACCTCAATAATCATTCAACATCTCCAATCCTTTTGAATGGCTCTCCCCTCAAACCCTATTCTATCTTAAAAACAGCTTGAACTCCTCCCCCACCCCCATACAGTTTAGGCACACTCTAAAATGAGTATTGATATGGACGTAACAGATTTAAAATTATCTTCTTATTCCTCCAATATCATGACTCTAATCAACATCACATCCAGATATTATTGTCCACTTATTATTTATAGATCGCACTTTAATCAAACAACCCATCTAACTTCTGCTTCTCTCTCAACCAAGTGTGTCTCCCTACACTCTTAATATAGCATAATACCCATTGCCTTGTTGATTTACAAACCTGCATTGCCTTCCCTCCATATTAATCTTTCCCCACCATTATATATATATGCTGAGACATATTTACTGGAACTGAAAACCTCTTCTTCCACCTAGAACCACCCAGCCTATAATCCTCTCTACTACAAACCTCCTTGATAGCTGGAGCAGCCATACTTAGCCCTGCCCCCCCCCCCCCCCCCCCCCATCAAAATAAAAAAAATCTCACAAAACAATAACCACGACATCCTAATACACAATTATCCCAAAAACTCACACATCAAATTACACCACTTTAACATAGTAACATAGTAGATGATGGCAGAGAAAGTCCTGCACGGTCCATCCAGTCTGCCCAACAAGATAAACTCATATGTGCTACTTTTTGTGTATACCTGACCTTGATTTGTACCTGCCATTTTCAAGGCACAGATCGTAGAAGTCTGCACAGCACTAGCCCAGCCTCCCAACCACTAGCCCCGCCTCCCCCACCGGCTCTGCCACCCAATCTCCGCTAAGCTTCTGAGGATCCATTCCTTCCAAACAGGATTCCTTTATGTTTATCCCACGCATTTTTGAATTCCGTTACCGTTTTCATCTCCACCATCTCCCGTGGGACGGCATTCCAAGTATCCACCACTCTCTCCGTGAAAAAAATACTTCCTGACATTTTTCTTGAGTCTGCCCCCCTTCAATCTCATTTCATGTCCTCTAGTTCTACCACCTTCCCATCTACGGAAAAGGTTTGTTTGCGGATTAATACCTTTCAAATATTTGAAAGTCTGTATCATATCACCCCTGTTTCTCCTTTCCTCCAGGGTATACATGTTCAGGTCCACAAGTCACTCCTCATACGTCTTGTAACACAAATCCCATACCATTCTCGTAGCTTTTCTTTGCACCGCTTCAATTCTTTTTACATCCTTAGCAAGATACGGCCTCCAAAACTGAACACAATACTCCAGGTGGGGCCTCACCGACTTATACAGGGGCATCAACACCTCCTTTCTTCTGCTGGTCACACCTCTTTCTATACAGTCTAGCAACCTTCTAGCTATGGCCACCGCCTTCTCACACAGTTTTGTCGCATTCAGATTCTCAGATACTATCAACCCAAGATCCCTCTCCCCATCCGTACATATTAGACTCTCACTGCCTAACACATACGTCTCCCGTGGATTTCTACTCCCTAAGTGCATCACTTTGCATTTCTTCGCATTGAATTTTAATTGCCAAACCTTAGACCATTCTTCTATCTTCCGCAGATCCTTTTTCATGTTTTCCACTCCCTCCCGTGTGTCCACTCTGTTACAAATCTTAGTATCATCCGCAAAAAGGCAAACGTTACCTTCTAACCCTTCGGCAATGTCACTCACAAACATATTGAATAGAATCGGCCCCAGCATGGAGCTATCAACAGAAAGAACCAGGTACACCCGTTAAAGGGGGGCCGACCACAACCGGGCTGAAGGCCAGCGAAGACAGGAGTGTGGGGGAGAGTACAGGGAAGGCCAGCTAAAGAGCAGAGGTAGTAGTGGGAGGGAAACAAGGGGTAGCAAGGGGAGGGGGCAGGAAGGAAGGGGAGGAGCAAGGGAGGAGAGAGGAATTCGAACTGCACAGGAAGTCCTTTTGAATTTGGAGGCAGGAGAAGAACAACGCCCACCCGCCCACCCACTTGAGAGGTAAGGTTTGTCGCAGCGAGGTGTTAGACTACAATGTTTACGCACAGCCAGCAATGGGTACACAGCAGCTTGACACATAACAGTTACAAGTTTGGGGTAACTACTGCTGCAGAAAGAGTTGTGTGGAGTTATCAAATTGATGCAAATGGTAGGCTTGCATATGAGCAGCCTTGTTATAAGGAAACAACATGTATACAGCTTGTCTCCTGGCTTCGACGGCCGGGAGGCCTAGAATGTCATTTTGTAAATGTGGTAAGTGCCTCCTTCAACGGGAGTCACCAAGTGACGTCGGGTGCTTGGAAAACAGCACAGGGGGCCACAGGGGCTTGGTACGGCTTGGCCTGTGGCCCAGAATATGCAACTACGTGTAGAACCTGTGTACCCGGGTAGAAATGCAAATGCTGGCATAATGATTATTAGAAGATGTAATGTAATTTGTTTAAGTTGTAACAATTTTGATGTTCCTGGCTGCGGCCAAAATAAATCCAATTCTATCGAAGATACGGCTTGTAGTGTGGTATTGAAGGGGGCGGGGGTTGATACGTCTGAGTGTGTGCCGAATGCCCGAGTTGAGATACATAACTTGCCCAAAATGTTACAGAATTATACAAGTTTGAGAAATGTATGCAGGGACAAAAATTATGGCAAAATTAGAGTGAATATATGATTCTGCTTACATTTTTGTATTTTAGTTTTCCTCGCTAAACCACCTTCTTCGTGACTTCCTTCCTTGTACTTTTTCCAAGAAACATCAATGCCTTTGCTCCCCTTTCCCTATTGATATTCAAATATCCTCAGTATAGTTTGTAAAAAAAAAGAAGAGAGAAAGAGAGAGAGAGAGAGAGAGTATTCCTTGACATCTTACCAAGGCAGAATCCCTGTTGTATTGCTAGAAGAACGAATACAAGAACTTTAAGAAAATGATTCAGTTTTGAACGTTTATGAATGATTCAGACATGATCAGTAGTTAGGTATGAAGTTGGTCGTCCCCAGTTTTCAACGATAATGGAAACCGAGGACGCCCATCTCAGAAATGACCAAATCCAAGCCATTTGGTCGTGGGAGGAGCCAGCATTCTTAGTGCACTGGTCTCCCTCACATGCCAGGACACCAACCGGGCACTGCAGTAGACTTCAGAAATTGCTCCCAGGTGCATAGCTCTCTTACCTTGGGTGCTGAGCCCCCCCCCCCCAAAACCCACTCCCCACAACTGTACAACACTACCATAGCCCTAAGGGGTGAAGGGAGGCACCTACATGTGGGTACAGTGGGTTTGTGGTGGGTTTTGAAGGGCTCACATTTACCACCACAAGTGTAACAGGTGGGGGGGGGGGATGGGCCTGGGTCTGCCTGCCTGAAATGCACTGCACCCACTAAAAAACTGCTCCAGGGACCTGCATACTGCTGTCATGGAGCTTGGTATGACATTTGAGGCTGGCAAAAAAATATTTTAAAAGTTTTTTTTAAGGTGGAAGGGGGTTAGTGACCACTGGGGAAGTAAGGGGAGGTCATCCCTGATTCCCTCCGGTGGTCATCTGTTCAGTTCGGCCACCTTTTTGAGGCTTGGTCGCAAGAAAAAATGGACCAAGTCGGCCAAGTGCTTGTCAGGGACGCCCTTCTTTTTTCCATTATTGGCCGAGGACACCCATGTGTTAAGCACGCCCCAGTCCCGCCTTCGCTATGCTTCTGACATGCCCCCGTGAACTTTGGTAATCCCTGCAACGGAAAGCAGTTGACGATGCCCAAAATCGGCTTTCGATTATGCTGATTTGGGCGACCCTGGGAGGACGCCCATCTTCTGATTTGTGTCGAAAGATGGGAACCCTTCTCTTTCGAAAATAAGCCTGATAGTATACTACTTGTGGGTATCATATCATGTAATGTCTTTTGGAGAGGGTGTGGTTAGTGATAGTCCTTGAGAGGACCTTAGTGTCCTAGGCAGTGTGTGGAGGATCATCCCATTCTTCAGGTACTTAGGGCCATTTCCTTTAAGGGCCTTGAAGATCAGACACAGAGTTTTAAATTTAGCCCTGTATTGTACTGGTAGCCAATGGAATTTTTGCAAAAATGGTGTGATGAGGTCATGTCGCTTGCAACCTTCTATGAGTCTTGCTGCTGCATTCTGAATTAACTGGAGCTGGCTAGGCCCTTTGTAGTAAGACCATTGTATAGAGCATTGCAGTAATCCAGTCTTGATGTTACCATGGCATGCACAACTGGGATAAGATTTACCTTCTTGATGTAAGGAGAGAGGCAGCGTAGCTGTCGCAAATAGTAGAAGCAGCTCTTGAAGGCTGCATGGATTTGGGAAATCAGAGTAAGTTTTGAATCTAACTGTATTCCTTTCAGTACAGTGTGCTCGCTCTCGAGCTTACTCTTGTTATGACCTGGTTGTGGAACAAGGTTCCTCCCTTTATTTTGGGATTTCATAAGGCTGTTAAAACCAACATGTTTTTAATCTAGCAATTTGATGACAATTTGATGATTTGAAATAGAACCATTGTTTAGTTTAATTTAGTTATGATGTTGTACTGTTTTATTATATAATGCATGTAATTTTATAACCCATTCTTGGTGAAGTAAGGACTTGCTAAATAACTGAATAAATAAATAGTAAAAGGACCGCACATTCACTCCAGAGAAACACTATCCACTCCAAGTTTTGTATATTATGCAAACAAACTTTTCTGAAACTCTGTAAAAGGCAGCAATTCAAAGTCCACCTAGATTTCACAACAGATAGTTCACTTGATATCAAACTATGTCTCTTACATTCAACAGTATGTTTGCTAAAAGCAATTTATATATCAGTGAATCTCTAAGGAGATTTCTCTTATCTATTCAAGGTAATGGTCTCTTATTAATCCTACGAGTATTCACATATATACAACTTCACCAATCTAATTACCATCCTTTTAGGTGGAATAATCCAAACCTGTGTTTGCAGTGATTGATGTCACAAGATGTCCTCCATTGGGCTTTCCCCAGCTGGTGAATCCACTCAGGAGCAGACCTCCCTGTCTGTCCTCTTCTTCAGTGATGCACTTTCATATATGTTACAGCATATATGTAAATAAATCTCTAATGAGATGCTATTCCTGAGTATGACTTATCACTGTGGGACCTCAGTCTGATACTCAGTCACTATCCAATTTCCCCTTCTCCCACTGTGCATGTACTAAATAAAACAGTGGAGTTCCACTCCAAGTGCAGCATGGACCTTTTAAATAAGAAGGAATAAATTCTGTTTTTATCTCACATTTTTCCTTGCTATCACTTCTCTTGTGAAATGTGCTATGCCCAAGGGTATCAATGTTGAGACTTTTCTTCTGCTTTCCTTAGTGCAAGTAGCATAGGGTCATGTGTGAAATAGGAAAATGCATCAAAACCTCTCTTTGCCTGTGGCATTCTGGCAAAATGGAAAAACATAAACCTCACAGTATAAACCCTGCAGATTAAAAAATATTTGATAAAAGAAAACTCCCAAATACAATATATTCTGGTCTGGGACTTGTGCAGACTGCACTAGAATCTGTATCACATATCATGCATCCTATGATAACTTTGAAAATCATCCCCTTTATAACGGCAGACTTACAGCCTGAATAACAAGTTTATCTATTATTATAGTTCTTGTAGACAGTAATTCTCCAACAAATTTGTTCCTTATAAATAGAATACAATGACATACTTCCTTAGAAGAATTCATTTTGCTAATTATACACAGTGGAAAAATTGTACATTCTAACGTCAGAAAAAATAAAGAAAATTATGAAGCCAAGTTTTCTAATGCAGCAACTGTTCAAGGTTACCTCTGAAAGGGGGGGGGAGAGAGGAAGGAATTTTGAATTTAGCTCATGCCTTTGATAAGGGAGTCACATGCAGTAGGTGTTTTCCTGCTCCACATGGTTTACAATCTAAGGACCCTGTTGAACAAGCCATGCTGTAGGCGCGCTAGCATTTTTAGTCCGCGCAAATGCTAAAGACACCCATAAATGCTAGCACACCTTAGTAAACCTTAGTTTGCCACTTCAGGGAGGCAATGGAGGTTTTAGTGACTTGCCCAAGATCACAGTGAGTAGCAGTGGGATTTGAAACTGGCCTCCCTGATTTTCAGCCCACTGCTCTATCCATTAGGCTACTCCTCAGCATTTCAAGTTATCTGCTTACTTGTACTATATCCAAGTTTTAATGTATGCAGACAATATCCATCTCTGAATACTAGCTGGAAATGATAGGGATCAACATGTTCAATGACTGAATGACTGTCTCTTACATATAAAAACACAGAAAAATGTAGGCAGATAAAGACCATATGGCCTATCCGTTCTGCCCAAACATGCCATCTATTTTCCTTATCAATCCCTTACAGATCCTATGTACTTGTCCCAAGATCTCTTGAATTCAGATACTGTTTTTATGTCCACCCCTTCATCGGGAGGCCGCTCCATGAATTCACCACCCTTTCCGTGAAGAAGTATTTCCTCAGGCTACTTCTGAGTCTATCCCCTTTCACCTTCATCTTATGCCCCCTCGTTCCCGAGCTTCCTTTCAACTGAAAGAGATTCACCTCCTGTGCATTTATGCTGCACAGGTATTTAAATAACTCTATCATATATCCCCTCACTTGCCTTTCTTCCAAAGAATACATATTGAGATCATTAAGTCTGTCCTGATATGCTTTATGACGAAGACCACTGAACATTTTAGTAGTTGCCCTCTGGATTGACTCCATTCTGTTTATATCTTTTTGAAAGTGTGGTCTCCAGAATTGTACACAATATTCTAAATGAGGTCTCACCAGTCTTATACAAGGGCATCATCACCTCCTTTTTCCTACTGGCCATTCCACTCGCTATGCACCCAAGCATCCTTCTAGCTTTCACTGTTACCTTTTCTATCTGTTTGGCCACCATAAGTTCATCACATATGATCACACTCAATTTCCACTTCTTTTTTGTGTACAAAAGTTCTTCACCCTCTAAACTGTACCGACAGCAAGATGGATGGAATTAAATCCTTCTAAATATTAGATTTTATCAAAATTTGTCAGTTTTCAATGGCTGCATTCTTATTCTAGGTGTATTGGCTAACTTCAGTCAACAAGTGGGGACAACATGCAGAGCATGGCTCGTGAAATTCTTTACAACTCCACTGTGTGTCTTTGACCTGGGAGAGAAGGAAGAGGGGTGGGTCTGAATGGAGCAGTACCCAAACATTCTGTTGGTTTGCAAAAAATAATAAAATTAAATCAAGTATGATAATATATCAAACCATTAAATGTTACCATCAACACATGGGGATTTACAGTTTAACCCTAAGATGCCACTGTCCCACAGCAATAAGTATTAGTTGGCAGTGCACATAGCAAACATTAGGAAAGTTATACAGTTCAGTCAGTAGGTTTCAAATAGAATTTTCAATAAAAAATGGAATAAACATCTGAATGAAGAGCCACCCATCAAGCATAGGGGTGAGGAAGCTCTGGGTGGGGAGTTGCGATACATACTGGGGAAAGCATGCAGAACATCCTCATGGAATTAGTTCCAATTCGTGTCTGTCTGTATTCTTGTATAACTTTGCTCTTTGTTGTGTGTGTGTGTGCTGACGTGTATGTCTCTAACGACGAACGTTTCTATGCTGCAGTAGTTGGAACTGCCTCTTCCACTGGAAAAGTTTTTGGGGGGAGAGGAGCTTATTTTTCTGGACCCCCCTCCCCACCCCCCACCACATACACAGTCTAATTGGGCCCAATTTTTGGATTCGATGTGTTTGTTCACCAGATTTTGCTCTTGTTCCTTTTAAATTTTGGAGAGCTATTTCACCCCTAGGCAGACATTCTTGACCCTTAATACAGCTTCTTTCCAACATCCATTGCATTGGAAAGAATAAAAAAATGAGTGAACAGATATCAGCAGACTAGAACTGTACAATATTATTTACATCTACTTAGATGACTTATTTTAGATCATTTTTTGAGATTAATGATTTCAGTTCCATGATTCAGTCCTTGGTTGTTTTTAGGACTGATCACTGAAACAGTAGGTATTTGGGTTTCTCAAATAAAAAAAAAAAAAAACAAGTTCTCCAGAATTCATCTGCAAGGTTAGAACTGTGGTTCATAATAGAGAGCACATTACTCCTAAAATGATAGAGGGGATGGGATTCCTCCCATATGAGGAAAGCTAAAGAGGCTAGGGCTCTTCAGCCTGGAAAAGAGACAGCTGAGGGGGGATATGATTGAGGTCTATAAAATCCTGAGTGGTGTAGAACAGGTAGAAGTGAATCAATTTCTCACTCTTTCAAGAAGTACAAAGAGCAGGGGATACTCAATGAAATTACATGGAAATACTTTTAACACAAATAGAAGAAATATTTTTTCATTCAAAGAATAGTTGAGCTCTGGGACTCGCTTCTGGAGGATGTGGTAACAGTGGTTAGTGTATCTGGGCTTAAAAAAGGTTTGGACAATTTCCTGTAGGAAAAGTCCATAGCCTGTTATTGAGATGGACATGGGGGAAGCCACTGCTTGTCCCAGGATTGGTAGCATGGAATGTTGCTATTAATTGGGTTTCTGCCAGGTACTTGTGACCTGGATAGGCCACTGTTGGAAGCAAGATACTAGGCTAGATGGACCACTGGTCTGACCCAGTTTGGCTATTCTTATGACCCTCTCTCTATCAATGGCCATGGCAGGAAACTGTACTGAAGCTCTGCCACTAGCCAGGGTTGCAGGAGTGCATCCAGCCCCTCTGCCTCGGCTGAAAAAACATGCTACCCTGGATTTGGCTTGAGTCACTATCAGGTCCATTGTTAGCTTGCCCCAATGCACAGTGATAATATGGAACACTGTCGAGGACAACTCCCGTTCCACTGGATCCAAAGCAGTCCTGCTGAGAAAATCCACCTACACATTGAGGCGGCCCACGATGTGAGCTCCAGAGAGGAGCTGCAGATGTTGCGCCACCCACGCGTATAAAAGGAGGGCCTTCGCTGCCAGCATGATACTACACATGCCCCCCTGGCAAATGATGTCATGTCGGAGAACCCCCTCACCGGCTTGCCCTCCACCAGGTCCTGGAATGCCTCCAGAGCCCTGGTGACCGCAAGGAGTGCCAAGCAATTGATGGGCCACTGCACCTTCATTGTGGTCCATCGATCCTGAGCACTGCAGGCAATAAGTCCCCCCCGCCTGCCAGGCTGGCATCGCTTGCAACCAAAATCCACGACGGGGACACCAATGGCATCCTCCTCAGCAGATTGGCATTCTGGAGCCACCAATGCATACTGCACCTGGCCTGCAGGGTCCAATGGAGCCATACGTTAATCCTCCAAAACAGATAACCACCAACTCATGAGCGAATGCTGGAGTGGGCACATGCGTGCTCATGCCAAGGGTACCACATCCATGGCCACCATCATGGAGCCCAGAACCCGCATATAATCCAACAAGAGTGGGCATGGAGCATGGAACAGAGATTCCCAATCTGCTCCAGCAGTTTGTCCCTCCACTGGTCTGAGAAGTAGACCTTTCTCTGAATTGTATTAAAACAGACCCCGAGATACTCCAGCATCTGTATGCACCAGATGGCGCTTAGGAAAGTTGACCACCCATCCAAGAGATTATAAAAGAGACACCACCCGGTTGGTGCCCTTCCACCTCTCCCATTCCGTTGCCACTCATATCAGCCAGTCGTCTAGATACGGGTGAACCAAAAAATCCCTTCCTTCTGGAGGAATGCTGCCACCACTACTATGACCTTGGAAAATGTTCTAGGAGCTATAGCCAGGCCGAAGGGCAGAACCTGGAATTGGAAATGTTGACCCAGTACTGCACAGCAGAGAGAGCCTCATTTGGCCACCACACCAGTGCTCTCTCTGCTTTGGAGAGAGCACTGGTGTGGTGGCCAAATGAGGCTTTATAAATAAGCCTTCATGAGATCCAGTGCTGTCAAAACTTCTCCAGCTGTATTGTAACATTTCCATATGGAAATGCTGAACCTTGAGAAACTGGTTCACGTGCTTGAGGTCCAGCTTACCACCCACAGCCTCCTTTAATTCTGAAATTGACCGGCCTTTTTTTTTTTTCTTGTCCCACAGTCAAAATCTCTTCAAAGAAAATTCAGATGCTAGCTGGCAGGACAAGGACAGGGGACACCTCAGGGTGGGGGAGGGACCTGGGGTGACCAGGTATGCCCCCTAAAGCTGGCGTCCCACAGCCAGAACACCCCCAAGCTCTACTGACTAGGAGACTTAGACCAGGAGCACTGTGAAACAGGAATCCAGGAGCTAGAGGAATTCCATCCGCCTGCTGGAGATAGAGATATACTGACTTTCTGGAGAGCTACCTATCCTCTATTACTGTATTCAAGTCAGTGATCTCTATCTCCACATGCCAAAAGATGGACACAACCCACTAGTTTCTGGATTCATCTGCTGCTAATGATAAGGAAACTCTAATTTATAAACACCTAAGAACAGAAGCCTGTCTATAACCTACACAGCAATCATCTCCTGGGCTCTCTTGTTCAAAGGATAAATAGTAGAAACATGTCCTATATGGTGGGATCTCAGGAAATTCCTGGCCCTGGAGGTAAGCCAAAGAAAATGCAACACAAGGGATGGACCATCTGCTCACCAGCAGCATAATTTCCACAAAAATGATTGAATTCTTTAGAGAATTAATAATTTTTCACAGCAATTGGTCTCAAATTTGCCCTTTAAAAATGATACTGTGTGTTGAACTGAGCAGCTCTTTGAGCTATGGACAGACACTGCTTTCATCTGTCTATTAGACTCACACTGTGTAGCAAATCTCTTCCAGGTGTGATCATCAAAAGCAGACCCAAGACAATGAGATAGGGAATGAATATAAATTATTTACATAAAAAGGTCCACATTTTCATTTCAAACTATCAACACTACAAATTCCACCCTCCTCCTATTTCCACCCCTCAGTAACTGGTAGAGATGCGCTTGACTGCACAAGATTTCAGCTTCTAAAAGATTTTGTTGCCAGTTGCCCAGGGTACTTCACCCTTTCTCTTGTATTCCGTAGCTTTACTTTATATGTGCTTCTCTTCTTACACAGTGTGTGTCATAGTCTATGTGTTTCTCTTTCTTTTATCTGTTTTTGGTCATTCTTTTTGGCCTTCCTAGTTCTAATTTGCTTTCTTAGCAGTTTGGACCTAGTAGGACATTTTTTTTTAATTCTTTGCCCCTCTATATTTGCCATTTTCCTTATACTTTATCATGAGCTGCTTCTTATTTCTCGCTCTGTATATTTTGAGTCAATATGAAATTATTTTTAATTATTTTTTATGGGTGGATTTTAAAATGTCTTCTGAGTAAATCTCATTAATACACTTTGATTGTGATTCCTTCCATTCTAAATATATCATCACTCAGTATCTGCAATGGTTCTCTAAGCTTCCTACTTATTTCCATAATACTTTCTTCTGTTTTTATATTCTTTCTTATTATATAATTATATGCTCCTTTTATTTAACACATCCTATTAAGAAGGTACTGCCATGACATCTCTGGAATGAGCTATACATTTGTTTTTAACAGTGAGCCTGCTGGTTGTTTCATGGAAAGTACATAAGTAGATCTACTTATGTAGAGTTTTAAAGCATCAGTACTAGCAAACACAATTAGCAAGATGTGCTCCATGGAGTCCACAATATTTCCAAAGGCATTTCTTGCACATTAAATTTTAAAACTTTGCCACTGTGTCTCACAATCAAAGTGGAGCTTGGGAGGTCTAGGGCTGAAGGGAAAGGAAGCTAGGATTGGGACAGGAAGAAATGATGTGGGAATGGAGTGAAGGAGGAGGGGAATAATCAGATATCAAGAGGAGAGATCTGGCATGAGAAGGAGGGAGGTGCCCCTCCTTAGACTCAAATCCTGCTCCTCTTAGCATCTCCACTCTTTCTTTAACCACACACCTCCCAACATCCCATATATCTTCTCACCCTCCTCCAATCCATTCTGTCACCCATATGTCCTGCCATTCCCTTCTTGCTCTTATATATACTACTTCAGTTGATCCCTTCTAAACAACCCAACCAATTCTCCTCTTACCTACTTAGTAATCTCCTTCTAGCCCTCTCAGCCAATCTGTTGACTTCCTATTCCCTCCTCATACACCCTCACATCCTTAGCATATCCTTACCCACAACACTTGTATTCAATCCTGGCTATGTCAGTCCATTGCCCACATAGTATAGTAACTCAGTTTTGACCTGCAGCATATTATACAAGATTCCTATACAATGCTTTCAGGTAATTCTGGTGATGTATTTATCCATCCCCTTCTCCTCTACTGCTAATTCTAGACTTCGTTCCTTTTGTCTTGCTGCACCCCATGCTTGGAATAGACTTCCCGAGCCTGTGCGTCTAGCCCTGTCTTTAGCTGTTTTCAAGTCCAAACTTAAAGCCCACCTCTTTACCTCTGCTTTTGACTCCTAACCACTACTCACTTGCCCTGTCCTTCAACCTCACCTATTATTCCCTTACCCTTAATTGTTCTGTCTGTTTATCTGTCTTATCTAGATTGTAAGCTCTTTGAGCAGGGACTGTCTTTTTTTGTGTGTGTATGGTGTACAGCGCTGCGTATGCCTTGTAGCGCTATAGAAATGATAAATAGTAGTAGTAGTAATGTATTGTAATGTTAATCTTCAGCAGCCCTGCTATTAAAGTTTTTGCATTCTTTAAGAGTAAGTGTACCACAGAGACAGAGACGAACATTCAACGTGGGGAAAAAACCTATGATTAAACTCATTTCACTTCTGCTTTGAGCCAAAATCTGTGGAAATGAATGGCTAGAGATCTTAACCCATTTTGTCACCTTATTTCCCCCTTCATACATTCAAATAAAGCTTCCAATTAAGTGATTCTCCATTCATTTACATACCTGGGCTCCAATAGGCTTTTCAGAAACTGGAAAAGTAAATATGTATCCTAAAAGGAAAAAATAATCTTGATAAAATAAAACCCTGCAAAAAGAAAATCCCACCTAACTGAACATTTTATCAAGTTGATGTAAGGGGAAAAAGGATAGGATTTGATATACCGCCTTTCTGTGGTTACAATCAAAGTGATTCACATTTAAAATATACAGGTACTTATTTTGTACTTGGAGCAATGGAAGGTTAGGTGACTTGCCCAGAATCACAATTGAATTGGCTTTACTTTGTACAGTTTTCAAATACTGTGACCATTTTCACAAGAAGAAAGAAATTATATACATACACACTCATATAGGCCCTATTATCTGGAACTCATCTTTAATGTTCAGGTTACTGGTATCACAAACAGATATTTATTTGATTGTGCAACTGTACAGAGACAGAGACATCTTAAAGGCAGGGAATATGCATATACAACACTCCTTTATTGTTCCATATCACCACACTGAGGACTGGGTGAAAGTGATGGGGCCTTCTGCAGTGCAGAATGAATGCAATCATTTATGGCCCTATGGCATCATGCTAAATGCTGAGTAAAGTGAAATTATTCACCTGCAGCAAGTGTTCTCTGAGGTGGGTGATGTCATCCGACGAATCCCTGGTGTGGACGCTACCCAGCATTCTATTACTTTCTTTGGCAGCGTCCCACCACACATGCGTGAGTGCCTTCCTGCACAGCGTGAACACATGGGACCAAATACCTAAGCATAAAGAGTGCAACTCCTAGGGGAGGTGGGAGGGTATGTAAGAATACTACTCCTGCTATCCTCAGAGAACACCTGCTGCAAGTGAGTAACTTCACTTTCTCCAAGTACAAGCAGGACTTAGTTTCTCATATGTGAGAATGCCTAGCTGTTAGTAGCTCTACTCTGGGCTCGTCCTCCATTGAGTCTCCACCATTTCCCTTAAAAAATTTACAAGGGAGTTTTCCTCAGGGGGAGACTTTCTTCTCAGGGGGAGGGATCAGATGGACAGCCAGTGGACCTCTCCCCTCTGAGCAGTTCTCTGGCTCTTCATCAGATACCCAGGAATGGTCTACCTCAGCAAAGTACTTATTATGGGAGATCTGAGTTTGTGCCTGTCTTGGCCTGCTGGAAGATGGTCCAGGCCTCGGAGAAGGGCGGCAAGGTACGGATCCCCATCTAGACTCCAGAGTAACTAACTCCCCTAATGTAGAGAGGGACATCGCATAGGTCAGTATTAGCCCTGATGCCCAGCGAGGCACTGGCATCGACAACCACTCAACAAGCAGGGTGCGGGTCTCAAAGTTGGGCTGGAGAGGCTCTGAAGATGGTGCAAGCATCCTCAATGTCTCTGCATCATGCTGTTCCAGGAGGCTCCCCAGCTCCTCCTGGAGCATGATCCAGAACTGTAAAGGCAGGGTCGTTGCCTGAGAAGATGGTGTGAATCGAAGGCAGGGTCCTGGCTGCGGGGAGACTGCTGCATTGGCACCACTACAACTGAGGATGAAAGGTCCCCTCAACAACATGCCTCAAGGAGGACCAATGCCAATGATTCTTTGCCTTCACTCGATGCATGGCATCAGGATCCCTCAGTGCCGAAGAGGACAATGTTGAATCCAAGACTGTCCTCAGTGTCGAGTCCAATGCAGACCAGTCCTGGGACTCCCAAACAACACCCAATGTCACGGCAGGGAGAGATCTCCTCAATGCCAGTACCAGTATCAGATGCAGCCCTTTCAGCCACATGGAGTCAATGCCTCCGATGCGGATGTCGATGAAGCAGACTTAGAAGTGCCAAAAAGTTTCTCCTGCTGGGTCAATCTGCTTTTCTGGGTTCTTTTCTGCATTTTCTAACAGAGAAGATAGTTAGAGGCTACAGGGTCAGGTCCTAGCACAAGAGACACCAGTGATAGGGGTCAGTCTCCAATATGACCCCATTAACACCTACTGGGGAGCTTCTTAGATATGAAGAGAAAAACAGACAAAGCAAAATCAAATGGCTCAATTATGAGGAAAAGAAAAAAAACAGAACTTCTTTGAGAAAGAAAAAGCAACATGGCTGGAGGAGCTGCAGGAAACAGAGAAAACAAACTTGACAAAAACCCTGTCAAAATAAAGAGGGGACAAGGAAAACTGAGAAGAAAGAATAATATAATCAAAAAGGTGTACCGCAGGGAAGATACTGAAGAAAACACTGCCAAAAATGGCAGATGTTCTGAGGACAGCTCACAGATGCGACCTCTCTGCTCTGCAGAAAATAAAGACTGCTGGTCCAGTGTGCTCACGCTGAGTGGGAAGGCACTCAAGCATAAGCAGTGGGACGCTACCACAGGCTTATTAAAGTAACAGAATGCTGGGTAACGTCCGCACGGGGGCTCCGTCGAATGATGTCACCCACACGTGAGAAACCAAGTCCTGCATGTCCTCGGAGAAAAGGGTATCACTGAAACTGCTGTCAGATAGGCTGAGCATGAAGAGGGTACTGGGAGAAGAGAGGACTGGGAAGAGGGAAGACAAGTAATGGTGGAAACAAGAGCATTTGGATGCGGGGAAATACCAGAGAGCGGCACATTTTCTTTCAAGAAAAGTACATGAATGAAAAGCTCCCAAATAATCAGTATATTTGATTAACTAAAACAGCCTGTTCTCCATGCATTCTGGATAATAGAACTTTTGATTTAGAGATGGAAGTAGCTAGTAAGGTAATTAAACTTACTGACAACATAAAGTTATTCAAAGTTGTTAAATTGCAAGAGGATTGTAAAAAATTACAAGAGGACCTACAAGACTGGGAGACTGGGCATCCAAATGGCAGATTACGTTTAATGTGAGCAAGTGCAAAGTGATGCATGTGGGAAAGAGGACTCTGAACTATAGCTATGTAATGCAAGGTTCCACATTATGAGTCACCGACCAGGAAAGGGATCTAGGTGCCATTGCTAATGATACATTGAAACCCTCTGCTCAGTGTGCAGTGGTGGCTAAGAACGCAAATAGAATGTTAGGTATTATTAGGAAAGGAATGGAAAACAAAAACGAGGACGTAATTATGCCTTTGAATCGTTCCATAGTGTGACCACACCTCGAATACTGTGTGCAGTTCTGGTCACCGCATCTCAAAAAAGAGAAATTAGAAAAGGTACAGAGAAGGGCAACAAAAATGATAAAGGGGATGGGACGACTTCCCCATGAGGAAAGGCTAAAGTGGCTAGGGCACTTCAGCTTGGAGAAGAGATGGCTGAGGGGAGATATGACAGAGGTCTATAAAATAATTAGTGGAATGGAACGGGTAGATGTGAATCGATTGTTTTACTTTTTCCAAAAATACTAGGACTAGGGCGCATGCAATGAAGCTACAAAGTAGCACATTTAAAACATCAGAGAAAATATTTCTTCACTCAACATGTAATTATACTCTGGAATTCGTTGCCAGAGAATGCAGTAATAGCAGCTTAGCGGGTTTTAAAAAGGTTTGCATAGCTTCTTAAAAGAAAAGTCCATAAACCATTATTAAAATGGACTTGGGGAAAATTCACTGCTTATTTCTAGTAGCATAAAATGTTTTGTACTGTTTTGGGATCTTGTCAGGTACTTGTGACCTGGATTGGCCACTGTTGGAAACAGGATGCTGGTCCTGATGGACCTTCGGTCTGTCCAAGTATGGCAATACTTATATACTGGGCAGCTTATCATTGGAATTCAGGGCCAGAGGTATCTCAAGAAAGATAAGGGTTCCAAAAGAGAGTGAGCTCATGGTAATGCTTTGAAACATAGCTCATGAAGGCCCTGAACCAAGAGGAAATGGGCTCATACTGCAGAAGTCTAGGAAATGATGTGAAGATGCAGTTGGGGTTTAAAACACAGGTAGAGACAGTTTAGTTCGCACATGGAACCAATTTGGAAAGCTGCTGATGAATGCCAAACGAAATGAGGTAAGAGCTTCATGGAAATAATGATCCTACAGATTCTATTAAGCAATTTTAAGGAACAGGGTAAAGTCCTAGACTCTAAGTATCAGACAAGCCAAAAGAGGAAATTTTCCTGCCAATTGGAAATGCATCCTGGATTCAGTTATAAAGGAGGAGACTGTGGTTCAGAAGATATCAATTAGAAGTCATGGTAAGGCATCCACTTAGTAGGATTAAAATACTTGGGCAGAAAGTTAAACAAGCTGAGGTATAACTTTATGGCCTATTGGAAATATATTGGGATAGTTGTATAAGAAAATTTAATGTTGGCTTGAAAGGTTACTGACCAGGCACCCATAGTAAAGCATCCTCCTGATAGATTAATGCCAAATGATTTAGTCTATATAATAGTATCAGACCAGTCAAGAACTGTAGACAGTGCTGAGAAACTGAAAGGATGGAACAATAATGAGCACAAAGAGAAAATCTTATTGCCTGTTGAAAATGCATTTTGAATTAGGTTGTGCAAGGGGGATGTAGCTGTGAAAGTTACTGATCAGATACTCTGAAGACGCATCCACCTAATTTTGTAAATAGGACACCAGTGTTCTGCCTCATCAATAGAAAAATAAGACGTAAAAACATGACAAGAGGGTTAGGGAAAAGATTACCGGAACAAGCTTAAAGAAGCGAAGAGGGAAATATGGCTAGCAAAAGCGCAGGCAGAAAAACAAAATGGTTAATGAGAAGAGAGGTGATGAGACCTTTTTCAGATACATTGGGGAAAGGAGAAAAGCTAGGAATAGAAACGGAAGACTGAAAGATGCTGAGAACAGCTATGTGGAGAGTAATGAGGATAAACAAACGTGTTAAACAAATACTTCTATTCAGTGTTCATGGAAGAAAATCCTGGAGAAGGGTTGTGGTTGGCTGCTGAGGGTATATCTGAAAATGGAATGGATATTGCACCATTCACTGAAGAAAGCGTTTATAAACAGCTTGAAAATCTGAAAGTAGACAAAGCTATGGGGCCAAATGGGATACATCCCAGGATACTGAGGGAGCTCAGAGAAATCCTGGCAGGATTTATTTAATAGATCTTTAGAGATGGAAGAGGTTCTGCAGGATTGGAGATGAGCTGATGTAGTCCCTCTTCATAAAAGCAGGGACAGGGAAGAAGCAAAAAACTACAGGCCAGTAAGCCTCACGTTGGAGGAAAGGAGAGACAGGGATGATATGATATAGACATTCAAATATTTGAAAGGTATTAATTTACAAACCTTTTCCAGAGATGGGAAGGTGGTAGAACTAGAGGACATGAATTGAGGTTGTGGGGGGGGACTCAGGAATAATATCAGGAAGTACTTTTTCATGGAAAGGGTGGTAGATACCTGGAATGCCCTCCCGCGGGAGGTGGTGGAGATGAAAACGTTAATGGAATTCAAAAATGTATGAGTTAAACATAAAGGAATCCTATATAGAAGGTATGGAACCAAACAAACTTAGCGGTAATTAGATGGCAACACTAGTAATTAGGAAGCAAAGCCAGTGCTGGGCAGACTTTTATGGTCTGTGCCCTCATCGTGGCTGGACAGATTCAGCTTCAGTAACTGGAGAACAAGGCCAGTGCCAGGCAGACTTCGATGGTCTGTGCCCTGAAAATGGCAAGGACAAATCAAATTCAAGTATAGGTATGCAGTACCACATCATACCTATGAGTGCAGATTGGATAAATCATACAGGCTAACTTAGAGGAACTGGTCGGGGAAAGTATTTAAGGCTCTTAGGTACATTTAACTGTGCTGACCCATTAAGGGGACAATTCTATAAATGGGCATCTGATACTGTGCGGTGAGTGCCTATACTATAAAGGCATCTGGGTGCCCAAATTTCGTTACAGAATTTGAGCACAACCTGGTATCGGCACACCTTACATTTAGGTGCCCATTGTTACATCAGCCACAGACTGCACAGAATAGTGCTTTAGTGTTTTGCTGTCATTTACTCGCATAAGCGTACACTCACCAGGGTAAAGTGTCAGTATTATGTACAATTACACACTCCAGTGGTAGATAAATGTGGTACCCTGTTATAGAACTGTACTTCACATATGTAACACCGATTATTTTAACAAACAAGTTTAAACTATGTTTATCCTGCATGCAAATATTGAAATATTTTAGATATATTTTCTTCTCATCTGCTAACCTCCTTATCTAAATTTCTTGACAGATGTCTGAACAGAATGAGCACATAGACCATATTTTCTCTTACCAATCAAATCTACTCTTCTCATACTGTTGCCAGTTCTTTTAAGTCAAATAAAAGAACCCCCAACCATATACATTTTGGTCTATCAATGTGAAATTAAAATCTTTAGTAAGCACAGAGAAGCAGAATGTACACCATCTACAGACTAATCAGCCTAGGAAAAACAAGAAGCAAAGTCAAACGTCTCATTGTTATGGGCACAAGATGAACATAAGCTAATAGTTATTATGATGTGTGTTTGACTCGGCTGAGCTACCTGACACTTTTTCATGGTTTCATTTTCTCTACAGCTCTAGAGGTTGTAAGGGTAATTGTTACTATTATTAGAGCATCAGTACAGCAATTTTGTCCAAAGCTCCATAAAGTGCTCTAACAAGGGATATATATATATATATTACACATGGAGCAGAGACTTCCATGACCCATGTACAAGTAATTCAGATAACTTCACAGACCTTGAAACAAAGTATGAGTGGGGATCTTATACCACCTTAACTTTTTGATATCATTAGAATAAGAACAGGATTGATTGGTAATAAAAGACACTTTCTTAGTTACTTTTTTTGCATGATGTTCTGGCACATCAGGAGGAAGAGTAGTGTACTATGTTTTAAAAAGTCTACCACTTAGATGTCAAACTCCGAGCTGACTAGGGTAGTAAGGATAACATTCTTTTCCCCTAGGAGAAGAGAATCCTGGTTACTGCACAACAGTGACTCCTAGAAGTGGGATTCAGGATTAGAGAATGACACGGGGATGGGGACCTGTGGTAAAACCACAACAAAGAATCTTCAGAGGATTTGCCACAGATGTGGGAGCAATACTGTCCCACAGGAATTGTAAAAAGCCTTGCTCCCATGGTAAAAAAATGTTTTAAAATGCAATTACTCCTCCCACGGGTCCAGCACCTCGCTCCCTTCCCTTTGGTCTGTGTCCTCCTCCTCCGTTTCACTACGGTGCCTCTACCTTGCTGAGCTGCTCTAGTGATTCTTACAGACCTGCTCTGGGGCCTTCCCTCTGCCGGGTCCCGACTTCTGATGCAACTTCCTGTTTCACAAGATGCTACACATGGGGAAAGACAGGAACACAGAGATGGAAGATGGATAATGAGCATGGAGAGAGAAGAAATGTCAAACTGGCAAGTGAGTTAAGAGAAGACAGAGGGAAACAGAAACCAGAGCCTGGGACCAACATGATTTGAAAAAATATGATAACCAGTCAACGAAAGCTAGAAAAAGTAACTTTATTTTCTATTTTGTGATTAGAATATGTCAAGGTTTCAAATGTGTATCCTGCCAGAACTAGTGTTAAACAAGGCTGGGGTCCAAGGCAGAAATTGGGAGGGAACCCAGAGCCCACTCCCAGCCTGTGCCTTCTTCATCTTCCAACAGGGCTTAGGGCTCTCTCTAACCAAGGGGCAGTTCTCCTAGTTGCACTCCTCTAACACCTTCCCTGGCATGTATTATCTTTATATTTTGAACAGTATAGAAGGAAATGTGTCTCTATATTTCTTTGATGTTGTACTACATGCAAGGTGTGGCTTCTTGGGATTTTGGTTTAATTTATGCTTATAATTTTTGGTCAGCTATTCTGTATTTGGCATTTGTGTTCTGTGCTGTAATTCTGTTAGCATGAATTTTCTATGTAGCATTCTATAGTAATTTGGCTTGTTCAGTTTTCCCGATAGTGGAAGGTATAGAAAACGAGTGTTATACTAGCCACTGAAACTAGCCATTTTAGTGCTTAGTGTACACTATCAGAGAGTCCTAACATGGATTCCACTGTGATATAATACAGAGGGTGAAGACAGAATCAAGAAAGGTCTCTAGAGTATTGTGCAACCTAATGGGGAGGGCAGAGCAGAAAACACAACAAGCACAGCCTGTTCTGTAGACTTGTAAGAGAAGCATAAATTTCACAGGGCATTCTGGGTCGCATAGTGAGAGAAGCATGCATGAAACAGAAGACTGGCCTTGAAAGTTTGGAAGGGGGATGTAAGAACAGGAAAAGAGAAAAGCAAGAAGTGATAAGCAGAAGAGTAAATTAGAAGAATACAGCTGTAAGATTCTGCCAATAAACAGGACAGACTGTCCAAATTATAGAGTATAAAGGTAGGAGAGAATAATTGGGCAAGGGGAACTTGTGCGGCAGACTGACTAGCGTCTTGTGGATGTCTGCTTTTACAACTTGCTCTCATAGGAAAAAAATGAGATCTGTATTCTGCCATTAAAGAAATTATATTATGTGAATCTTGTAGTTTCAAACTTGAAGTTGTGAACTATGAAATAATTTTATTTTTTCTGTTTTGTTTTTTTCTATTCTATATAAACATTTATTGGTTAATAAATTTTTAACTATTTGCAGAATACCTGGTTGGTCTTATCTAAATTTCTTTTTAAGAATTTTTTATTTACTTGTACAAGCCAAATTTATTTAAAAAAAATATAAGGGTGAATCTTTTTCCTGTGACACAGGATAAGGTAAGAGTTTTACCTGGGGAGAAGCATCCCGAAGGTTTAGCCTTCATTGGCCTTTTGAATATTGCACCCTTCTGGTATGGTGAGGAGGGGGGCTAAACAAGGGGATGTTTGTGAAGGGGAAGGGAGAAGGGGAGGTTGTTGATCCTTGTTCTGTATTGTTTGCGATTTATAAATGACAGTTGTACAGAACATTGTTCCTTTTTATACTTTAATAAGATTTACATATAAAATCATAACTGTTCAAGGCATAGGAGCCAACTTTTCAAAATTATTGGGGGTGCTGATTTTTTTTTTTTTTACAGGTGGTGCATTTCCCCCCTCCCCCTCCCTTTCTTTGAGTTCCAGGCACCCCTCCCTCCCCTCTCTCTCTCCTTTCCCTCCCCCCTCCCTCCTCCCTCTGAGTTCCAGGGTCCCCTTGCGAAAACAGGAAATGAGGGCGGGACCAGAGCTGAGAGAGAGAGAAGGGAAAACTGAACTAAGGGCCGAGCCTGCACGCTTTTTATCGGTGCTGCCGGCCGCCATAACCCCGACAAGGTAAGTCAAGATGACTTTTAAAATTCGGAAGGAGGGTGCCTGGAACTCGAAGGGAGGGAGGGAGGGACGACGACCCTGGAACTTGGAGGCGAACTTGGAGGCGAACTTCCGGTGGGTGAAATATTGGCGGTGCTCAAGCACCCACAGCATCCACAGAGTCGGCGCCTATGGTTCAAGGCCTATATGGATGGGGTCAGACTGAGCTTGCGGGACAGGGACAATGCTCGTGGGGATGGCACAGGGCAAGGTGGAGTGGTCTGCCCCAGGTGCTGGCAGCGAGGGGGTGTGTGAGGCAGGCGCACACTGTCGGCTCTGCCGGTCCCCTGCCCCTGCTCCGTGCACCTTCTTGCTTGGAGGAGGGAATGTGCGTGCTCCGCCTGAAGAGTGTGTGGTACATCGATGGGTACGTAGGTACACCGATAGGTGATAGAGAAAGATACGTGGTTAAAGACTACATACTTTTAGTACTCAGGCAGTGAACTGAAATCTTAATGCACATGCTGGAGTATACTAAAACACTTACCCAAAATTCTATAAAAGGTGCTAAAAATTGTGTGTGCCCAATTTGAGCGTGCAATTTAATTGAATAGCAAACCAATTAGTGCCAATAATTGGCTTAACAAATATTGGTGCTAAGTGGATTTAATTAAAATTTACGTGCGTAAATTTTTACGTGAGAGTCCAAAAAAGGGGTGCACCACCATGGGAAGGCCATCAGCGGATCGGGGGCTTTCCCACAATTTATATGCTTTTGTTATGGAATAATGGGGATCCACATCTAATTTATGTGCAAGGATTTACATCAAGGCTTCGTTGGTGTAAATGATCACGCCTAAATGCAGTCGCAGTTTACAGCGTTAGGTGCTATTCTATAAATGGCACCTAACTTTAAGTGTTGTTTATAGAATAGTGCTAAGCACTAATTTTATTGGCACCGATATTTAGGCGCCATTTATAGAATTTAGTCCTTATTGGGAGTAATTTTCTAAAAGCTTTTTCCAAGTGTAAATCCAGCTTTACATGCAGAAAAGTCTTCTATAAAACTGCACAAACACAGCAATGTAAAAAAAAAAAAATACATGCACAAAAAGCATGTGTCTACTTTTATGCAATCCTTGTGGAGGTATTCCCAGGGACATAGTTTGGGTACAGCAGAGGCAGAGATGCAATGTATTTGCATATTTAATATGCGAGGGGAGACACAGAGAATATATGCAAACATGTACACCTTTTGTAAATTTGTGAGCTATTGGGGCTAGTTCTCAGAATCTATTTTTTAAAGCCATAAAGGTGCTTGTGCTGCTTTCATGGCACTCTGACCAAGCAGTCCTGTTACAAAATTGTCCTCATAAAGTTACCTGGTACTAAAATGAATCCAGAGATTTCACTTTTAAAATAAAATCAATTACTACTACTACTACTACTACTAATACTATTTTACTATTACATCAGCTTTCTCAGTTCAAGTTTCCTTGGTGCTAAGGCACTTTGTGATACCACTGAGCTTTGTTAAAGCTAATTGCTCAGGGTTAAGGGTCTCATGGTTGGGGGTCTCATTGGTTGACTATGCACTGAAGGACTCTGAAGCACCCATACCTTCAGGCAATATATCAGAGTTCCCCAATTCCAGTCTTGAAGTACCCCTTGCCAGCCAGATTTTCAGGATATCCACAATGAATATGCATGAAAGAGATTTGCAGTGTATGCAAATCAAGTTCATGTATGTTCATTGTTGATATCCTGAAAACCTGACTGGCAAGGGGTACTCCAGGACCGGACTTGGGAAACACTATCTTATATTAAATGGTTGACAAAAATGATACTGCAAAGCCAATAATGTTAGGTTATGTATGTATACTGTAATCTGAATGCCAGATGCCAGCAACAATAATAGGGGAGGAGGACCAATATGCACTACTATAGAACAATGAAAATTCTCTTCTAAAATGGGTAAGAACATTGTTCTAGAGAGGCAATATCTTTCCTGCCATACAAATACAGTAGGGAGAAGGTGGAACCTAGAAAGTGCAGCATATTCAGCTTTACCAGACACTTGGGTAACATGACTAATTTGACTTACAAGACAGCAAACTTTTCACTATAGTAGCAAAAAATACTTTACACTACTTATTTTGTAAGAAATTGGGCAGAGTGATCCTGGATATCCAGATGGTATTAAACGAATACCTATGTAATTAGAACGCAATGGTTTCAAATGCTGTTTTATAAGTTACGTACCAACAAATGCAGTAGCCTGGAATCTCTCTTTTACTACTAGGAGGTGGGCCTCTTTTAATTGAAAGGAAGTTCTAGAATAAAGAGCCATATGATAAGGGTGAAAGGGAATAAACTCAGGAGTAATCAAATGTGGCGGATGTGTTGAACAACCTCCAAGGTTGGTACAGTATGAAATCACTGGTACAGTAAGAATACTGAAAGGTAACTTTAAAACAATACAGGAACGTAAGACCTTTGAAGTCAGAATGATTAAATATTTTGACACCCACCAGACAGGACTTAAAGATCTGGGTTTTCTAGCCCATTATAAACCATAAAGTTGTACTGCTCTGTTTGTCACCCTCCTGTCTCCATGCATATGTCACCTATCCACCCCCATCCTGTTAGACTGTCACTAAAATGCTTTGATGTTCCTATCCACCCCCCTCTTGTTAGACTGTCACTGAAATGCTTTGATGTTTCACTTATATATACTGTCATCTACCAACATTTGCTTATTTCCGATCTGACGAAGAAGGGCAACCTTCGAAAGCTAATCAAGAAATGTATTAAGTTATGTCCAATAAAAAAGGTATCATCTTATTTTCTTTTCCAAGTTTTATTTTGTTTTATTTCTATTGATTACCTTTAAAAGTGGAGTAAAATGGCTACCACACCTCTCTACTCAAGATAGAAGAAAAAAAATGAGGACTGCCAAATTAAAAGTGAGAGGATGAGGTTGGATATGGGGGGATGAGAAAGTCTATGGGTGGACATGAATAAGCTTTTAGGGGTAAATCAAGGCCACAAGTCTGTGTTGAAATGTGGAGAGTACTGAGCAGTGAGCGAATGGTGAATGCACCAGAGGGGGGAGTATGGGATTGTATGAATGAGTATCAATAAGAGTAGTGTGGGTGGAATAACTTCCCTTGATGTGAAAGGCCTAGGTAGCTTTACAAAGCAAAAACCTTCTTAAGGAGGCAAAACAGTTAAATACATTAATATTTTTCATTCAGGATAATTCTCATTGTGGCCTTGTCACTTGCTCACCTGTAACATCAGGATCGCCCTTTATGCTATGCCCCCTCCCAGAAACCTCTAGGTGCCCTCTGGAATGGATGGTCACATACCAGAGGTCCTACATGTGCTGGCCCTATCTATAGGCCCAGCAAGAGGGGAGATGTAGAAAACTGATGTTACTTGCCTTTGGGGAAAAACAGGTCAAGGAGAATTGCTTTTGATAATTGGGCCTCAATAAAATAAATCCTAGAGCCTGTCTGACTTAAAGATTGCAGCAGATTGCAGTAACACAAGTTGTGACAGCCTGAGGCAGTTACTGAAACTGGGCACTGATGAAAGAATTGGCAAAGAAGATGTAAGATGCCAGGTGGACAGGCCAAAATGAGAAGTTTGTGGTTAATGTTTTCTGTAAATGATAGAAAGCAATGGGCCAGGTGCAGAGGAAAGCAGAACTGCAGAGGGGGTGGGCCAAAACCTGTGGCCAGTGATGAAATTGCGGTTGAAACTAAGAAATGCTAGCATATTTGCTATAATTGAAATTAATAGATAATGTAATGGAAAGAGTATATAAGACTGACAGCTGAACGCATTAGCATAGCCAATCAGTGTTAACTATGACATTAACATAGACCCAATAAGGCGTGCTTACTGTCATATTACCACCCATATCCTGATTGGGCATATCAAAATGAGTGTACTTCCTACTTCAAGCGGGAGAGACAGCCGAGCTACTCTCTCCTATGAGAAACCAATGAATTGTATCTGAATTGGCAAGTAATCTGATTGCTTTCTCATAAGTAACCATGAGTCTTTTATATCTACTAATTGGGTTTGAGTGGTAAAATATAACATTAAAGACTCAAACCCAGAGAACACCTATGTGTAGCTGGGGTAATATATTCCCATAACCAATTGATTGCACATGTTGCTTGTATATTCTTTGGAGTCTTAGATATAGAGGTAATTACATGTAGCAACATTCTGTACTCCCAGTGAGATATCACTGATCTGTTGATTGTACAAATACTCAATGAGGTATCTAATAAAGAGAAATCTGGGAAGTATTCAGATACTGTGTTAACTGATTGGGTCACAAGTCTGAGCTTCCTATGAGAAATCCTATGCTTATATTGCTTTTCCTATTGATCTTATATGGCATTTATTTGGTGGGTAATAAAAACTTTATAAGATTATTTCTCATATCTGTAGTTGTCTCTTAAATAGTTTCTGTATTACTCAGAGTGCGTGCACTGCTCTGCTGAAGCAGAAGTCTAAGTATCACAGAGAAATAGATGTAATTCCCATAATAATGGACACATTAAGGCAGCCTTGGGTGTATTGTTCCTTCTAAGGTATTGTGGCTGAACCACAGAGCTGGGAGGGATAGATACACCCTAAAATATATTCAAAACCTACCTTTAAAAAAATCAGGTATTTCATAGAAAATAATATCTTTTTTCATACAATTGTGAACTCTTCTAGGCAAATAAGCAATGGAGAGTGGGGATTGGTGTTGCGAGAGAGTACAAAATACTGGTCTCCACTTCTAAAGTTATACTTCAGTGGGATTAAACTTACCCTTGCTAATATGTATACCTCCAATACAAGCCAGAAGCACTTCTCTGAGGTGCAGTTAATGCCATTCACAGAGGGCCCAGCAGTTGTAGGGAGGGGCTTTAACATCACTCTAAAACCCCTATTTTACAACTCTTCAGGAGACGGGGATGTTAATTGTTTTCATAGAAATATTCTTAAACAGCTACTGGAGAGGCTGAAGGCAGTCGATGTCTGGTGGCTCTATCAACCTTTGGGTGACCGAGTTAATGGAGCATTCAGTTATTTATTGGTCAGATCATGCCTCAATTATGGTTGGCTTTAGAGATTTTCAAGTATTGAAGGGAAAATAGTACTGGAAAATGAACAATAAAGATTTGTAGGTCATCTAATAGCTTAAGCTAGAGGAGGACATAATGGATTACTATGAATTAAATGATGATGGTTCAGTTCCAGTGCCAATGGTGTGGGACTGTATGAAAGCAGTCCAACATAGGAAATTGAAATTTCTTTTTTGAAATATCATCTTTATTAAGGAATCACATAAGATAAACAGAGTAAACCACCCCCAACTCCCACCCTTCATCCCTTCCTACCTTCCCCCATACCAATACCAACAAATACCAGACCTGGTGTATTCTTATCCAGGCTGGTAGCCAAAAGAAAGTGTGAGATGAGTGAAATAAACAATCAACAGTTCAATACCCAACTAAGCATTCGTTGTGACATAACAGACCAAAATGGTTCCCAAATAGATTGAAATCTCTTCCAGCGGCCAGGGTGGTGCCTACCCGCTTTATGATGTTGAAACTGAATCTTTAAGAAGAGGAAAAAGACTGCAAAGGAGTTATTATAGAAAAAAATTTAGCAAGGTAGAGCAGATACAGCTAGAAGCAGTGTTGAAGGTAGATGAGGTACTGTTTAATTTGAATAAAGTCAAACAAGTTCTTTTTTGAAGAGTTAAAGAAAGATGCTAACTGACCCTCAAACTGAAAACATGATCTAAAATCAGGTTTTGAAAATTATGGATGAACAGAGTTCCCTAGCGTTTGATACTATATCTATTTGATCTAGCTTTGTGCAGTTTTATAAGGTCCCATATGCCTTGGATGTGACTATTCAGGATGATGAAATCAATTTTTATCTTGGGCTGCCATCAATTTCAGTGGAGTAAGTCAGAACTTTAAATTGAAATATTTCAGGGGTGAAGGTACAGATGGTGATTAAGGTTCTAGAAATAGGCAAGGCTGGATGGTTTCTCTAGCAGATCCTACAGAAAGTTTAAAGGCTAGCTGGTGGGCTAATTAGGCATTTAATTCATTTTTGTAGGTGGAAGAGCTACGACACCTAATGGGCTTGGTGGACATACCAATACTATCAAAAGAAAGGTAAGACAATATGCTATGTGGATCTTATGACCCATATCATTGCTTAATATAGATAAGAGATATAAAGCTATTAGTTAAGATCTTGGTAAACCTCCAACAGGTAGTTACCACCATCTGGTTCATGAGGAACAGACAAGAGTTTTTTCCTGGGACACAAGATTTCTAATTCAATCAGGCAGATACTTAATCTTTTCAGATGGTGAAGTTAAAAGACATCCCTACAATGCTCCTTCCAACATATGCCAAAAGGCATTTGATGGGGAAGGGTCCACTGGAGCTTTATGTTTCAGTTACTTCAGAAAAAAGGTTGAGGATAAATTTCTCAAACAGATTTAGGTAGTACATAAGGCTCTATGGGAATGTATTAAAGTTAATAATGGGTATTAAGGGCCCTTCCTATTGGAGAGATCACAGGGCAGGAGATTCCCATGTTCTCCACTGTTGCCTCTTTTTATAGAAGCACTGGCAGAAAGCATTTGAAGGCGTGACATAAGAGATGTGTATGTGGCTACAGTGGAATATATGAGAGCTCTTTTTGTGGAATACATAATGTTTATGATTACCACTCTGGGCATATCTTTATCTGTCTTGATTAACAACTAGAACAGATATAGTAGAGCAGTGGTTTCCAACCTTTTTCATGTAAAGGGCCACAAAGTGGACATGAGAAAGCTCTGGGGACCACCAAAACATTTTAGGGTTACACATGTAATTTTAATACTAATTTTGATTCTACAAGGATATATTTTTTTAAAAATTAATTTATTTTGGCTTATTAACAGTTGCAAAAACCCATAAATGAGACTTCTACGTAAAATACTTGAGACATCATTAATGAGATACTAGTGCCCGCATATTCACAACAGACTTAATACAAGGCCTGTAACACATTCTTCAAATCACAACCCTCATCTACATGTCCTTACTAAGGTGCAGCCACCAAAGCTAAACACAGCATATTAGGTGGAATCTCACTAGCAACTCCAACAAGCACAATATTTACTCCTCTTTGATGCTGGTGGAGACAAGGACAGTTAATAACCAGAAGGATGTGGCTTTGTTGGGAGGCAGGGAGAAAAAAGGCCCCATGAAGCTCCATCGGGTAGAGTGTGCCTCATATTAACGCACACGTGTGCTAATGAATGTCAACGTGACCACACATGGCACGCAGGCACATGCAACCCAGTGAAGTTCTGTGGGGGCCTTTCTCTACCTGCCTCCTGACAGTGCCTTCTTCAGGTGAGCCAATTTAATTTTTCTGTCATGACTATGGGACTGCAAGGACGGACTGCTGGGGCCACATGTTGGAGACCACTGTAGTACACAGGCCAAGTCCATGTGTTTAGCAAAGGGGCATATAAAGACTCTTTAGATTTTAAGTGGCATAAAGGAGCTCCACACCTACATATGGCTATCTGTATTTCTGAAATGGAACAATATAAAGCAGGCTGGGATCTTGTTTAGATGAGAGGTCTAAGTTAATGGTAGAATTATAATTGTGGCCCATGGCGATTTAGACATTATTGCAAAATGTCTGGAAAAAGCAGAAGTCCAAGGGCATATCAAATGAAGTTACTCTTTTACCTGAAGCTTTTTGATGATTGCATCAATCTGTTCAATGAAATGGGTGGCAACCATGTCAGCAGCTTTACAGGGGTTTAGAGAGACCAACTCCTATAAAAGGAAAAGCACACAACTTTATTTTAAATCAAAATACAATATACACTAAAGAATTGCTAACTTAAAATTTAAGTTACAATAAACAAGAACTTGAGCACATATTTTATAACGCTAAAGTTTCTGACGTTCCACCTGCTTAATTCTGTAACTATTACAAACCTAAGCAAACCTGGTTAATGCCATAATGAAGTGCAGAGCTCTTTTATTTTTTCACTGATACTTCAAGACAAGCTTATTCATGTACAACAGGTCGTTCCCTGTACCCACAGGACTTACAATCTAAGGTCCCTATTTACTGAGCTGCATTATGGCAACATGTGTTATTTGCCAATTATGGAAATTAACACAGCTATGAGATTTCCAAACTTTTATACTCCTAGTACTCCCTGTGCACAATCCTTTTAGGGTTCAAAATTGTTTTTATATTAATTTCTGTATTTAAACCTTTGTGTGTCTCATAGTTTTCATATTGTACATAAAATGCAAAGTCTGGACTCTGATACAGGCATAAGCCTGCACACAACGGTTGGGCTGCTGGCTGAAAATGGTGTTAAAGGGGCGATCAGGGAAGACCAAGCCGTAGCAGAGAAAAAAAGCTTATCCCACTGATCCAACATAAATTCCCACACCCAGCAACACAAGATAATCTATGATCATATTGGACAATTTATTATCCTCGACCCCAGGACGCCTGAAAAACTTCTACCTGTGACCATAACACAACCTTGTATTTGTTATCAACCGTAATGGCAATCGCCACTACGATATTTTGTAAGCCACATTGAGCCTGCAAATAGGTGGGAAAATGTTGGGTATAAATGTAACAAATACAAATACAAAAATGAATTCTTTGCTTCGGTCTTCACCGAGGAGGATTTGGGAGGGACACTGGTGCCGGAAAGCGTATTTGAAGCAGGCGAGTTGGAGAAACTAAACAAATTCTCTGTAAACTTGGAGGATGTAATGGGTCAGTTCTGCAAACTGAAGAGTAGTAAATCACCAGGACCTGATGATGTTCATCCCAGAGTATTGAAACCGCACGTACTTGGCACTACTGACTCTCTCTTTAAGAGCACTTCAACTGTAACTACTCCCCTGACAAGGCTCATATATGGTTTTAACCTCCACCTTAACCATATATCATATAGAAATCATTCATATGTTTTTTATTGCCTCAGCAGTGCACATGACCAACTTCACTCTTTTATTGGACATTCAACAGCACCCAAATCCTCACTGGCGATAATATTTTATTAAACTGTTTCTTCATTTACTTATTTAACTGTTCATTTTACTTTTTAATCTCTAAGTTACTTATAAGCAATACTTAACTTGCACTGAATGGTCAGACCAGGGGTTCAACAATGCCCGACATGCATGTTTCGCCCTAAAAGGCTGTGTCAAAGGCTCCCCCCCTTAGCCGTTCTTAGTACCAGCCTCGCAATGTTTTCTTTCTGGATTTCTTAGCAGGAGGAAATCCAGAAAGAAAACATTGCGAGGGATTGTCCAGACCTATCCAAATGCAGGAGATACAGCAGGTACTTAAATCACTGCCACAGGGCTCGGCGCCGGGCCCCGACGGCATCTCAGCAGAGTATTATAAACTTCTCCCAGTTGACTTCGGGGCACCATTATTGGACTATTACGAGGCGGTGGTACAGAGAGGGAGTTTCATGCGGGGAGAGAATGAGGCCTGGATAACACTAATACCCAAGCCAGGGAAACCTGAAGACCGAGTGGAATCCTACAGGCCCATTTCTCTCCTCAATGTGGATCTTAAGATCTTAGCTCGAGTGTTAGCAAACAGGTTTGCAATATATATGCCAACCTTGACAGGGCAACACCAAGTAGGATTCGTGAAAGGGCGCCACTCAGTGCTCAATGTGAGGAAGGTTCTTTTAACCATAGCTCGGTGTCGGGCAACGGGAACTCCTCTCTTGTTGACTAGTCTTGATGCCAAAAAGACTTTTGACAGAGTGAGATGGAGTTTTCTGTTCCAGACGTTGGAGCATGTGGGCGTATCGGGCTGGTGTTTGGCTGCCATAAAGGCTTTGTATGCGGCGCCCACGGCTAGACTGTTGGTAAATGGCATGAGATCTGAGCCTTTGGAGATACAGGCGGGTACCAGGCAGGGATGTCCCCTATCCCCTTTGTTGTTTCTTTTATATTTAGAGCCCCTGCTCCGAACGATTGAAATGGATCCGGGAATTCAAGGGGTTTCGCTCCCAGGCCATCCGGTGAAGGTGTTGGCCTTTGCAGACGACCTTTTTCTAACATTCACAAGGCCTCAAGAGTCATTAAGGCGGTTGATTGAAGCTATAGATGAATACGGGTTCCACTCTAGATTTAAACTGAACACCCGAAAGTCGATGGCTCGGCCTTCCGAGTCAGACATTCAGACGGGATTGGGAGGGACCATTTCCATTGCAGTGGGCACAGGATGATTTGACGTACCTAGAGGTAAAAATCCCAATTGACTTAACCCACATTTATACAACAAACATGGACCCCTTGAAACGTAAGGTGGAGAGGACATTGAATAGGTGGCAGGCGTTGCCTATATCCTTGATGGGACGGGTGGCCCTATATAACATGATCTTGTTTCCTACCTGGGTTTACACGTATCAAATGATGCCCATGTATCTGCGGGGTAGGGACGAGAGGTGGCTAAAGAGGAAATTAGCAACATTCTTATGGCAGGGGAAGAGGTCCCAGATGACAATGAATAGCGCAATGCTGCCCCGGGAGAAGGGGGGCCTGGGAGTGTTAAATCTGCACCTCCTGTCCATAGCTAGCGGGATAAGACATCTCTCAGATTGGTTTGGGAACACAGAATATTTTACCCTCACAACATCTGAGTTACACTGGTTTAAAGAACAACATTTTGCAAGTTGGTTGCAAGGCCCCGGGGGGACAGGCACAGAAACTGGGTTTGGCAGCCCCGATATTTCAACCCTTGAGATATACCTGGAAATGGTTATGTAAATTCTTTACCCTTAATAAGGTCAGTTCTCCCATGCTGCCAATAAAGGGAAATCCTCAATTTCCAGTGGGTACCACTTCCCGTACGTTCCAAAATTGGGTAAAGAAAGGGGTGAGCTATGTGTATCATGTGGTGAATGAGCAAGGCATGATGAAACCATTTGGCGAACTCCCTGCCGAAAGAGACATTGACAATGGAAACTTGGGAGAGCTTTAATGAACTGTTAGGCCTGGATGCACAGGCTAGAGTCCCGTTAAAATATTTTCATTCACATTTGAGAGAGCACACTAAACCTGCAAACTATTCAGTGGTGACACAGCAGTGGAATGTAGAACTTGGAGTGAGAGTCACTCAAGAGCAATTGGAAAAGTGCATTAAACGGATATACAAGCTAACTGAAAATGTGCTGTGGTGGGAAACCCAATACAAATTTGTATTTCGCCTACATATATCGCCGCACAGAGCGTATCGGGCTAAACTGAGAGACAATGACTCATGTCCGAAATGTGGTCGCGCAAATGCACATTTGGGCCATATGTTTTGGACTTGCCCAAAAGTTCATGGCTTTTGGAAAAGTATAGCAGAACATGTTTCAAGTATGTGGCGTGTTAGATGGCACCACTCCCCCAAGCAACTTTTTCACATATTTACAATCCAGGGACAAGCCCCAGCTGGAGTAAGAGCGTTCCTTCAGCGGGCAATGTTGATGGGGAAGAAAACTATTCTGCAAGTATGGCTGACCGAGGAACAGCCCACAGTTGGCCGCTGGAGATCATTAATGATACAAATGTGTGCTTTGGAAAGACATAGTATAACGGACCTTGCATCAGAAACTGGAGACTTGTTTTGTAGAATCTGGTCCCCCTACTGGGATACACTGACACCAGTTGTTAAAAGCAGAATTTTGAATGCTTCAGTTGGGGAGGGAGGGGGGAAGGGGGGGGGGGGAGAATTTGAAAATGTTGAAATATGGGAATGTCAATCTACATGGCTGTAATCTGAAAATTTGTTGTTAACCTTGTTATGAAGAATATAATAAATATGATTAAACAAAAAAAAAGTGATTGAAAAAAAACATAAATGGGTTATAAATCCCTAATGTAGTCCATTGGTTTTCTTATATTTTGTTCTTGTGATGACTTATACTGTGTCAAAACTAAAAGTTCTTTATTTGGTCGATTATAAAGCGAATGCTACATACCTGTAGAAGGTATTCTCCAAGGACAGCAGGCTGATTGTTCTCACTGATGGGTGACGTCCACGGCAGCCCCCTCCAATCGGAATTTTCACTAGCAAAGGCCTTTGCTAGCACTCGCGCGCCCATGCGCACCGCGTATGCGCAACCGTCTTCCCGCCCGAACCGGCTCGTGTTCGTCAGTCCCATATATAGCAAGACAAAAACAAGGGAAGACACAACTCCAAAGGGGAGACGGGCGGGTATGTGAGAACAATCAGCCTGCTGTCCTCGGAGAATACCTTCTACAGGTATGTAGCATTCGCTTTCTCCGAGGACAAGCAGGCTGCTTGTTCTCACTGATGGGATATCCCTAGCCCCCAGGCTCACTCAAAACAACAAACATGGTCAATTGGGCCTCGCAACGGCGAGGACATAACTGAGATTGACCTAACAACTTATCCAACTAACTGAGAGTGTAGCCTGGAACAGAATAAACATGGGCCTAGGGGGGGTGAAGTTGGATTCTAAACCCCGAACAGATTCTGAAGCACTGACTGCCTGAACCGACTGTCGCGTCGCGTATCCTGCTGCAGGCAGTAATGAGATGTGAATGTGTGGACAGATGACCACGTCGCAGCCTTGCAAATCTCTTCAATAGTGGCTGACTTCAAGTGGGCCACAGATGCTGCCATGGATCTAACATTATGAGCCATGACATGACCCTCAAGAGCCAGCCCAGCCTGGGCGTAAGTGAAGGAAATGCAATCTGCTAGCCAATTGGAAATGGTGCGTTTCCCCACAGCCACTCCCCTCCTGTTGGGATCAAAAGAAACAAACAATTGGGCGGACTGTCTGTAGGGCTGCGTCCGCTCCAGATAGAAGGCCAATGCTCTTTTGCAGTCCAATGTGTGCAGCTGACGTTCAGCAGGGCAGGAATGAGGACGGGGAAAGAATGTTGGCAAGACAATTGACTGGTTCAGATGGAACTCCGACACTACCTTCGGCAAGAACTTAGGGTGAGTGCGGAGGACTACTCTATTATGATGAAATCTGGTGTAAGGGGCCTGGGCTACCAGTGCCTGAAGCTCACTGACTCTACGAGCTGAAGTAACTGCCACCAAGAAAATGACCTTCCAAGTCAAGTACTTCAGATGGCAGGAGTTCAGTGGCTCAAAAGGAGGTTTCATCAGCTGGGTGAGAACGACATTGAGATACCATGACACTGTAGGAGGTTTGACGGGGGGCTTTGACAAAAGCAAACCTCTCATGAAGCGAACAACTAAAGGCTGTCCTGAGATCGGCTTACCTTCCACACAGTAATGGTATGCACTGATTGCGCTAAGGTGAACCCTTACAGAGTTGGTCTTGAGACCAGACTCAGACAAGTGCAGAAGGTATTCAAGCAGGGTCTGTGTAGGACAGGAGCGAGGATCTAAGGCCTTGCTGTCACACCAGACGGCAAACCTCCTCCATAGAAAGAAGTAACTCCTCTTAGTGGAATCTTTTCTGGAAGCAAGCAAGACACGGGAGACACCCTCCGACAGACCCAAAGAGGCAAAGTCTACGCTCTCAACATCCAGGCCGTGAGAGCCAGAGACTGGAGGTTGGGATGCAGAATCGCCCCTTCGTCCTATGTGATGAGGGTCGGAAAACACTCCAATCTCCACGGTTCTTCAGAGGACAACTCCAGAAGGAGAGGGAACCAGATCTGACGCGGCCAAAAGGGAGCAATCAGAATCATGGTGCCTCGGTCTTGCTTGAGTTTCAACAAAGTCTTCCCCACCAGAGGTATGGGAGGATAAGCATACAGCAGGCCTTCCCCCCAATCCAGGAGGAAGGCATCCGATGCCAGTCGGCCGTGGGCCTGAAGTCTGGAACAGACCTTGTGGTTGGCTCGAGATGCGAAGAGATCTACCAAGGGGGTGCCCCACACTTGGAAGATCTGGCGCACTACTCTGGAGTTGAGCGACCACTTGTGAGGTTGCATAATCCTGCTCAACCTGTCGGCCAGACTGTTGTTTACGCCTGCCAGATACGTGGCTTGGAGCAACATGCCGTAACGGCGAGCCCACAGCCACATGCTGATGGCTTCCTGACACAGGGGGCGAGATCCGGTGCCCCCCTGCTTGTTGATGTAATACATGGCAACCTGGTTGTCTGTCTGAATTTGGATAATTTGGTGGGACAGCCGATCTCTGAAAGCCTTCAGAGCGTTCCAGACCGCTCGTAACTCCAGGAGATTGATCTGCAGATCGCGTTCCTGGAGGGACCAGCTTCCCTGGGTGTGAAGCCCATCGACATGAGCTCCCCACCACAGGAGAGACGCATCCGTAGTCAGCCTTTTTGTGGCTGAGGAATTTGGAAAGGGCGTCCCAGAGTCAAATTGGACCAAATCGTCCACCAGTACAGGGATTTGAGAAAACTCGTGGACAGGTGGATCACGTCCACTAGATCCCCAGCAGCCTGAAACCACTGGGAAGCTAGGGTCCATTGAGCAGATCGCATGTGAAGACGAGCCATGGGAGTCACATGAACTGTGGAGGCCATGTGGCCAAGCAATCTCAACATCTGCCGAGCTGTGATCTGCTGGGAGGCTCGTACCCGGGAGACGAGGGACAACAGATTGTTGGCCCTTGTCTCCGGATGATAGGCACGAGCCGTCCGAGAATCCAGCAGAGCTCCTATGAATTCGAGTCTCTGTACTGGGAGAAGATGGGACTTTGGATAATTTATCACAAACCCCAGTAGCTCCAGGAGTCGAATAGTCATCTGCATGGACTGTAGAGCTCCTGCCTCGGAACTGTTCTTCACCAGCCAATCGTCGAGATAAGGGAACACGTGCACTCCCAGCCTGCGAAGCGCTGCTGCTACTACAGCCAGGCACTTCGTGAACACCCTGGGCGCCGAGGCGAGCCCAAAGGGTAGCACACAGTACTGGAAGTGACGTGTGCCCAGCCGAAATCGCAGACACTGCCTGTGAGCTGGCAATATCGGGATGTGCATGTAGGAGTCCTTCAAGTCCAGAGAGCATAGCCAATCATTTTCCTGAATCATGGGAAGAAGGGTGCCCAGGGAAAGCATCCTGAACTTTTCCTTGACCAGATATTTGTTCAGGGCCCTTAGGTCTAGGATGGGACGCATCCCCCCTGTTTTCTTTTCCACAAGGAAGTACCTGGAATAGAATCCCAGCCCTTCTTGCCCGGATGGCACGGGCTCGACCGCATTGGTGCTGAGAAGGGCGGAGAGTTCCTCTGCAAGTACCTGTTTGTGCTGGAAGCTGTAGAACTGGGCTCCCGGTGGGCAATTTGGAGGCTTCGAGGCCAAATTGAGGGCGTACCCTTGCTGGACTATTTGAAGAACCCAACGGTTGGAGGTTATAAGAGGCCACCTTTGGTGAAAAACTTTCAATCTCCCCCTGACCGGCAGATCGCCCGGCACGGATACGTTGATGTCGGCTATGCTCTGCTGGAGCCAGTCAAAAGCTTGTCCCCTGCTTTTGCTGGGGAGCCGTGGGGCCTTGCTGAGGCGCACGCTGCTGACGAGAGCGAGTGCGCTGGGGCTTAGCCTGGGCCGCAGGCTGGCAAGAGGGAGGATTGTACCTACGCTTACCAGAAGAGTAGGGAACAGCCCTCCTTCCCCCATAAAAACGTCTACCTGAGGAGGTAGATGCTGAAGGCTGCCGGCGGGAGAATTTGTCGAGAGCGTTATCCAGCTGGTGGAGCTGTTCTACCACCTGTTCGACCTTTTCCCCAAAAATGTTTATCCGCTCGGCAAGGGGAGTCCGCAGTCCGCTGCTGGATCCTATTCTCCAGGTCGGAGGCACGCAGCCATGAGAGTCTGTGCATCACCACACCTTGAGCAGTGGCCCTGGACGCAACATCAAAGGTATCATATACCCCTCTGGCCAGGAATTTTCTGCACGCCTTCAGCTGCCTGACCACCTCCTGAAAGGGCTTGGCTTGCTCAGAAGGGAGCTTGTCCACCAAGCCCGCCAACTGTCGCACATTGTTCCGCATATGGATGCTCGTGTAGAGCTGGTAGGACTGAATCTTGGCCACGAGCATAGAGGAATGATAGGCCTTCCTCCAAAAGGAGTCTAAGGTTCTGGAGTCTCTGCCCGGGGGCGCCGAAGCATGCTCTCTAGAACTCTTAGCCTTCTTTAGGGCCAGATCCACCACACCAGATTCGTGAGGCAACTGAGTGCGCATCAGCTCTGGGTCCCCATGGATCCGATACTGGGATTCGATCTTCTTGGGAATGTGGGGATTAGTTAATGGCTTGGTCCAGTTCGCCAGCAATGTCTTTTTTGGACATGATGCATGGGTACTGTGGACGCTTCCTTAGGTGGAGAAGGATAGTCCAAGAGCTCAAACATCTCAGCCCTGGGCTCATCCTCCACGAGCACCGGGAAGGGGAAGGCCGTAGACATCTCCTGGACAAAGGCCACGAAAGACAGACTCTCGGGAGGAGAAAGCTGCCTTTCAGCGGAGGGAGTGGGGTCAGAAGGTAGGCCATCAGACTCCTCGTCAGAGAAATATCTGATGTCCTCCTCCTCCTCCCACAAGGCCTCACCATCGGTATCAGACACAAGTTCACGAACCTGCGTCTGAAGCCGTGCCCGACTCGACTCCGTGGAAACACGGCCATGGTAGGAGCGTCGAGAGGTGGACTCCCTCACCAGCACCGGTGAAGCTCCCTCCGCCGACGTCGTCGGAGAGTCTGCCTGGGAGGCGGCCGTAGCCGGTACCGCAAGCGGTACCGATACCCGAGACCTCACTTCGGACAAGGGGCCAGCCGTCGCCTCACTCGACGGTACCGGTGGCGCAAGCACCCCTGGTACCGGAGGAGAAGGGCGCAACAGCTCTCCCAGAATCTCTGGAAGAACGGCCCGAAGACTCTCGTGCAGAGCGGCTGTGGAGAAAGACTGAGAAGCCGATGCAGGCGTCGAGGTCACAGTCTGTTCCGGGCGTGGAGGCGGTTCCAGGCTGTCCAAGGGGGAGCGCGTCGACACCTCCTGAATAGAGGGTGAGCGATCCTCCCGATGCCGATGCCTACTGGGTGCCGACTCCCTCGGCGACCCAGAGCTCTCGGTACCGAGACGGGAAGGAGACCGGTGTCGATGCTTCTTTGACTTCTTCGAGTGAAGCATGTCACCGGAGCTTCCCGGTACCGACAAGGACGTAGAATCCAACCGTCGCTTCCTCGGGGCCGAGGCCGAAGAAGGTCGATCTCGGGGGAGGGGTGGGGGGATGTACCGCAGGAGCCCTCAGGGCAGGAGGAGACCCACCCGAAGGCTCACCGCCACCAGCAGGGGAATGGACAGCCCTCACCTGCACTCCAGACGAAGCACCACCGTCCGACGACATCAGCAATAGCGGAGGTCCCGGTACCACCGACGTCGACACAGCCTTCCGATGTCTCGATACCGACGATGCAGGGGGTAGAAGCCTCGATGCAGTCGATGCCAATGCAGAGGTCGAAGACTTTGATGCTGTCGACGTCGATGCACTCAAGAGTCCCGTGCTGTTGTCGTCGAAGAGCCCGAGAACAACGCGTTCCACTGGGCCAATCTCGCTACCTGAGTCCTCTTTTTCAAAAGAGCACGAAGACTACAGGCCTGCAGGCGGTGCCCAGCCCCCAGACACTGAAGACACGAAGCGTGCCTATCAGTGAGCGAGATTACCCCGGCGCACTAGGTGCACTTCTTGAAGCCGCTGGAAGACTTCGATGACATGGGCAGAAAAATCACGCCGGCGAAATCAAAATTTGCGATGATGACGAAAGGCACCAAAAGGAAGGGAGAAAAAAACCCTCTGATTCGTTTTAAATTTACCACACTGCAGCTTCATCGCATGCCCCCTTGTCCTAGTATTTTTGGAAAGCTTAAACAGACGCTCCACATCGACCCGTTCCATTACATGCAAATCTTTTTCATGCAGATTCATAGTGGATAGCCTGAAAACCTGAATGACAAGGGGGTACTCCAGGACCACCTAGGGAAACACTTCTCTAGGTCCCACTGTAATATTTATAGCTCAGTCTTTTTGTAGGTGGATTAGGGCTGTTATGGTGAGGAAGTTTTCAGTATAGGTTTTGGGTGTCTTCTTGAGGGTTTGTTTTATTTCACAAAATGTCTAGCCCTATTTGAAAGTAGGCTCTGGGGCAAAATAAAAATGCTCAGGACTAATGTTCTTCACATCTCGTAGAATCACCACACAAACAAACGCCCATCTGATTTCAACAAGGTGTCTAGCAGTGGAAGGAATGTGTGTGCTATTCCTGAGGTGATGGTCACGACTTAAATATTTTTACTTTGTAGTTAAGAAGGCAGGTTGCCTGCTCTGGCCAGTCCAGGGATCTCTTCTGCGTCCTGCCTCTTGATGTAACTTACTGTTTCCTTGTAGGCAGGATGCAACAGAGACTGCCTGTATTAATCAGTGCCCGCTACAGCCCCTGAGCAACAACACAGATACTGCTATGTAGCTGACACCAACCGGCACCTATTTTATAAAAGTCTGCACCCCCTGAGATCAAAACCTGGCTACGCTTCTGATTATATGGCAGCAAATAGCAAATCTCGCCAACTCAGAAAGAGAACAAATGCAGTGCACTCACCAGTGAGAACTTATAAGTGTCACTTTACCTAGAGACTTAGAAGTAGAGAATAAGTAAGAACCCAGTAAATGCTGAAAGACTGTAAAGGAGTGTACAATACCTCAATCTTTCCCATGGATTTATTCCATGTGGACTGTTTCTCCTCAGGACTGTACCCAGGAATAGATAAGATATTGTGTATGTAGTTGAAAACGTCTTCCTTAAAAGAAAAACATACAATACAGTAAACAAATCTAAATTATTTTGTCAGTAGGCCAAAGGTGAACATTCAAGCCACTAATAATGAAATTGAAGACTCACAAAATGACAAGATACACTATTCAAGCTGCTTCTATGTCGTATCAGAGCTTCTATCTCACTATAATCAAAGTCACACCATTAATGTGTGTCAGGGTGGCTTGGTTTGTATCTCAGTGCTGAGAACTTGAATTACTTTCAGCTCAATTATTATGACTTCAATTTGACTGATTAAGATTTATTTCCCCTTCAGAGGATAGGAGTTTAAGGGTGAAGCTGACTGCATTTTGAAGTTGGTTCCCTGTGACTGCTTACTAATAGCCTGATGTCTGTTAGCTACTGAGAATTGACCCTTGCTGACCAAATTAAGGATCAGACATAGAATCCTACCCATCTCATAACTTCTTTTCTTATATAGATTCTTAAGAGGCCTTATTCTATGCAATTTTATTCAGTTTAACTTGACTCTTTCTCAATTAAACCTAGCTATAATACAACTGGCGTAGTTCTTCCCAGTCATAACCTCACTCAAAGCCACTATTTTTTTTGTGTGTCTCATCTGTCTCTCTTAACTAGATTGTAAGATCCAAGAAATAGATATTATCCATCATGACAGCTTTTTTATAAAGCATTTCCACAAATAAAACATGTTTTATATGTGGAAAATTGTTCTTCTAAAATTGAGTGTACATTTGCGTACAAGCATATCTGCCAACAAGAGCATGTATACTTTTACATAGGCCTTCCTGGGTAATATTGAGTGAGCAAATGCATACAAACATGTCTGCCCACAAGAGTGTGCATACTTTTATGCAATATCCAACATATAGAATTTCCTGGGTTATAGGTTTTGCATATAAAAACTGGAGTTGCAACATATACATAAGAACAGCCATACTGGGTCAGACCAATGGTCCATCTAGCCCAGTATCCTGCTTCCAAAACTGGCCAATCCAGGTCACAAGTACCTGGCAGAATCCCAATTAGTAGCAACGTTCCATGCTAGCAAACCCAGGGCAAGCAGTGGCTTCCCCTTTCCTGTCTCAAAAACAGAATATGGACTTTTCCTCCAGGAGCATGTCCAAACATTTTTTTAAACCCAGATACACTAACTGCAGATACTTTATAAAAGAAGCACACGCATGCCTGGGAGGTAATTTTTTTTAACAGGTCACCCGTGTGTGATTTTTTTGGCCTATTTTATAAATACATATAGAAACCTATGGTGCTCATTTTCAAAGCACATAAACTTACAAAGTTACATAGTGGCCAATGTAACTTTGTAAGTCTATGTGCTTTGAAAATGAGCCTCTTTGTATGTTTATAAAACAGCTAAGGGTAAACCAGCAGAAATTGAACAATTATGCCTGTTAGTTGTAGGCATAAATGTTAACACTTAATGTACTCATGTATGTGCATGTAAATCGTGACACTACCTGCGATCCATCCAAAGTCTGCCTCTGAACATTCCTACATGCGGGTGGTATAAAAACACATGCCTTATTGTCACCATGTGTAACCCTTTCAGATAATTTTGTTATCAATAGAAATCAAACAAAATAAAACATGGAAAAGAAAATAAGATGATACCTTTTTTATTGGACATAACTTAATACATTTCTTGATTAGCTTTCGAAGGTTGCCCTTCTTCGTCAGATCGGAAATAAGCAAATGTGCTAGCTGACAGTGTATATAAGTGAAAAACATTCAAGCATTGCTATGACAGTCTGACAGGGTGGGAGGATGGGGGTGGGTAGGAAGTATGCATGGGGACATCAAAGTATATCTTTGGTATTCTAACAGGGTGGGTGTGGACAGGTGAGGGGAGGGTGATCAACAGAGACATACAGCTTTATGGTTTATAATGGGCTAGGAACCCCAGGTCCTTGTTAAGTCCTTTCTGTTGGGTGTTAAAATATTCAATCATTCTGACTTCAAAGGTCTTACGTTCTTGTATGGTTTTAAAGTTACCTTTGAGGATTCTCACTGTGAAGTCACTGGTGCAGTGTCCTGGTCTTGTAAAATGTTGCCCAACAGGCGTGGGAACCCTGCTGGCACCAGCATTGTTTATATGATGTCTATGTAAATTGAATCTTGTCTTAAGCATCTGGCCTGTTTCTCCAATATAGCATCCTTCATTACATTTTTTACACTGAATGATATATACCACATTGGAAGATGAGCAAGTGAAAGATCCCTTTATGTTGAATGTCTTTCCTTTGTGGAGGACCTACACAACATCCAGGGAGAAAAACAATACATTGCTATCCGCAAAAAGGAAATAAAGCTATATTCTCTTCTTCAAAATCAAAGAGAGAGAAACTGCTTATCCTTGAACAGCTACAGCTCTGCAGAACCAACAGCTCCAGACACTTTGGAGACACTTGGATACACATCTGAGGCATGTGAAAATCAGAGCCCAAACAAACCAGGGAATACTGATCACACCTTTACAGATGCAAACCAAATGGGGATAATAAACCTCTCGAACCATCAATTATCACAACATGAGATCTCTGTGCTTTCCAAAGGGCTCTCATTCTGCCCATCGAATAACCTAGATAAAATCCAGCTATATTCAGACCTAGAAGAATTCTTCAGAAAAATGCGTCTTAAAGCACATTTCCACAATAGAGAGACATCAAATGATCCGAAATACAGTCTTAAACAGAAGAACACTTATTTCACCCCACAGGAGGGACAAAACTACAAACTGGATAACTACATAGAAAGTTTCAGACATAGGGTTAAATCACAACTCTCCAACAAACAAAAAAGAATTCTGTACAATCTTACCCCACCAGAAAGAGCGGCCATAAGAACCCTACAAACTAACGAACGCATTATCATCAAACCCGCAGACAAAGGAGGCGCAGTGGTAATTATGGACATACAAAAATACATTGAAGAGGGCCACAAACAGCTCTCAGACAATAAATACTACAGGAAACTAACTGAGGACCCCACACAGGACTACACAAAACAGCTGAAAGACCTTATCAAAACATTTCCTACACAAGCGCAACCTCACCTGAAGAAACTCATACCAAATCAACCTTCCGTTGGCACATTTTACATGCTACCCAAGATCCACAAACTGGGAAACCCTGGCAGACCAATCATATCAGGTATTGGCACACTCACGGAAGAAATATCTGGATTCATAGAGGGAATTCTGAAACCTCTCGTACACAAAACTAACAGCTTCATACAAGACACCACAGACTTTCTGAATAAATTGAAAAATATCAAGCAACTACCACCTAACACCCTTCTGGTCACGATGGATGTAGAATCACTATACAGCAACATTCCACATGTGGATGGCATAGCTGCATGTGGAAGACTCCTAAAAAAATCCACACTGGACCATCAATACTCTCCAGAAACTATTACAAAATTAATCAAATTCATTTTAACTCACAACTACTTCCACTTTAACAATGATATCTATCTGCAAATAATGGGCACTGCGATGGGCACCAGGACAGCACCCCAATATGCCAACCTTTTTATGGCTGAGCTGGAAGAGACATTTCTGAATACACACCAGACCAAACCTCTAAAATACTACCGGTACATCGATGACATTTTTATGATTTGGACGGAGGGTGAAGAAACTCTGAAACAATTTTATTCTGCATTCAATACATACCATCCTACAATCAGATTCAAAATTGACTACTCTCCAGAAAAAGTCAATTTTTTGGACACCACAGTCTCAATCAGTGATGGCTGTATACAAACATCTGTATACAAGAAACCCACAGACAGATGTAGCTATCTCCACAACTCCAGCTTCCATCCTTCACATACAAAAAGATCCATCATTTACAGCCAAGCCACAAGATACCACCGTATCTGCTCTGACCCAGGGGACAGAGACAGACACCTTAAAACCCTGACTGAATCCTTCAAACAGAAGGGCTACAACCCCAAAATAATCTCCAAGAATATTGCCTCCTCCCTCAAAACACCCAGGGAGAATCTGCTACAGTACAAAAAGAAAAAATCCACAGACAGAATCCCGCTTGTAGTGACATACAATCCAGAGCTGGAAAAACTGAGGAAAATCATAAGAGATCTACAACCTATACTCCAGGAGGATGAATTACTGAAAGAGATATTCCCATCCCCACCAGTACTGGCCTTCCGACAGCCACCCAATTTAAAACACAAGCTAATCAGAAGTAAACTTCCTTCACAGACTGAAAAGGAACAGAAGGGCACACTTCCCTGTAATTTATCCAGTTGCAAACTATGCCAAAATATTTCACAGGACCCCAAAGTCATCCACAAAGGAAAGACATTCAACATAAAGGGATCTTTCACTTGCTCATCTTCCAATGTGGTATATATCATTCAGTGTAAAAAATGTAATGAAGGATGCTATATTGGAGAAACAGGCCAGATGCTTAAGACAAGATTCAATTTACATAGACATCATATAAACAATGCTGGTGCCAGCAGGGTTCCCACGCCTGTTGGGCAACATTTTACAAGACCAGGACACTGCACCAGTGACTTCACAGTGAGAATCCTCAAAGGTAACTTTAAAACCATACAAGAACGTAAGACCTTTGAAGTCAGAATGATTGAATATTTTAACACCCAACAGAAAGGACTTAACAAGGACCTGGGGTTCCTAGCCCATTATAAACCATAAAGCTGTATGTCTCTGTTGATCACCCTCCCCTCACCTGTCCACACCCACCCTGTTAGAATACCAAAGATATACTTTGATGTCCCCATGCATACTTCCTACCCACCCCCATCCTCCCACCCTGTCAGACTGTCATAGCAATGCTTGAATGTTTTTCACTTATATACACTGTCAGCTAGCACATTTGCTTATTTCCGATCTGACGAAGAAGGGCAACCTTCGAAAGCTAATCAAGAAATGTATTAAGTTATGTCCAATAAAAAAGGTATCATCTTATTTTCTTTTCCATGTTTTATTTTGTTTGATTTCTATTCATAACCTTAAGAGTGGACTAACACGGCTACCACACTCCTCTACTTAAGATAATTTTGTAAAAGCCCTTTAAGATAAGCAAAATATCCTTTACATGTGAAAAATCCTTTATAAAATTACCTCCATGCAATACCATACACATTTACACTTGCTTCAGAGCAGAGGTAGATCAGTGTGCATTTTGTACAAGCCCGTTTTATAAAATCACAAAGGCACCTATATATATATTTTTTTTTTTGTTACATTTGTACCCCGTGCTTTCCCACTCATGGCAGGCTCAATGCGGCTTACATGGGGCAATGGAGGGTTAAGTGACTTGCCCAGAGTCACAAGGAGCTGCCTGTGCCTGAAGTGGGAATCAAACTCAGTTCCTCAGTTCCCCAGGACCAAAGTCCACCACACTAACCACTAGGCCACTCCTATTTTTATTTTTTTTTTTTATTTTATTGCATTTGTATCCCACTTTTTCCCACCTCTTTGCAGACTCAATATAAAATCCAAAATACCATTTCAGCTCCTATTGAAAAAGCAATAGGATTTAATAATAACAAAATCATTTATGTCATTTAAAAAATTTTTAAGGCGAAAAGCTCAGCATCATGCACTTTTCTATAAAAGGCCTGCACCCTGTCTTAGATCCAGTTCCCACGCCTAACTCTGGGCACCGGTCTTAAGCCTCTTGAAACTTGGTGTAAATCCCGGTGCCCAAGTCATGAGTGGAGACCCATTATTCTAAAACACTGCACACGTTTTGGAGCACTCATAACCCACCCAATCCCCTCCCATGGTCACATCCTCTTTTGGGTTGCATGCTATGGGATTTAAGCACCCAGCATTATAGAATAGCATGCAGTCAGATGCACATGCAAATCCTAATTACTTCCAATTAACATCAATAATTGGTAGTTTGCATCTAATTATTGATGGTTAACAGCTCATTAGCTTACTAAGTTGCGCACACATATCACAAGCACACCCAAATCTGGGCACCATATATAGAATCTGAGAGAAGGTGCTCATTTTTCTGGATCTCTATGGAGAGAATTTATTCACCTTATACCAAAGTGTCAAAGCAGCTTACAATAAAAACAAAGTGCAACACCACAAATCAGTGGCGTAGCTAGGTGGGGCCACAGGGGCCAGGGCCCCCCCCCCCCCCCAATTTCATCGGGCCTCTGGTTTTGCTGGCGGGGGTCCCCAACTCCAACCAGCTGAAGCCTTGTCCAGTGCCGGTCTCTGGCGCTGCTGCATTCCCCGCCCTACTCTCTCTTCCTCCTCATGTCCTGTACGCTCCTTTTAGTGAAATTGAGCATGGGAAAGTACTTATCTTTAGTAGAACAAAAATAGTGTGTAGGATAAGCATCCAGATGAATTCTTCCAACTTTCCACTCACCCACGGGGCCAACGATGGCCAGCGTTTTGAAGTCTTTGTAAACTCATCTTACTTACGAATTGCTGGTTAACTTTAATTATATTGTACTCTACTCTATCAGAAGCAATTTCAATTGGTGTATCATCCGTAATTGGAAAAAAACAAGATCTTACAACATTTCCAATACGAGAATCCATAGCTTAATTATAATACTTCACTACTCTCCCCTTCTCTGAACGTCTTTCTTCTACACTGTTTGCCTAGCTCTTTTTTGTCATCCTCGATCTCTTTGTACCACCAATTGTATTTCTACCCTGGAATGGCGATGCCATAACAGATCTTTGTAAGCCACATTGAGCCTGCAAAAAGGTGGGAAAATGTGGGATACAAGTGCAATAAATAAATAAATAAAATAAATCAAATTTCAATGTTCTATCACACTGAAAACCTATTTCCAAAGCACACAGACTTACAAAGTTACATAGGTTACTATGGGGCTCATTTTCAAAGCACTTAGTTCTGTAATTTTATTCTTTATAATAGTTTCCACTATTTTGCCTAGCACCAATGTCAGGCTTATCGGTCTTTAATTTCCTGGATTACCCCTAGAACTCTTTTTAAAAATCGGCGTCACATTGGCCACCCTACAATCTTCAGGTACTACAGACAATTTTAAAGACAGGTTGCATACTATTAACAGCAGATCAGCAAGCTTGAGTTATATGAGTACCCTTGGATGTATGCCATCTGGTCCAAATGATCTACTATTCTTTGTCAATTTGGTTCAGTACATCTTCCAGGTTCACCGAGATTTCTTTCAGTTCCTCTGCATCATCACTCTTGAAAACCATTTCCGGTACAGGCAGATCTCTTACATCATCTCCCGTAAAGACAGAAGCAAAGAATTAATTCAGTTTCTCCACTATGGTCTTGTCCTCCCTGAACACCCCTTTTGCTCCTTCATGATCTAATGGTCCTAGAGATTACTTCGAAGGCTTTCTGATTCTGATGTACCTGAAAATGTTGTTACTGTGAGTTTTAGCTTCTGTGGCAAGTTTTTCTTCATATTCTCTTTAAGCCTTCTTTATTAATGCTTTGATCTGACTTGCCAGTGCTTATGTTGCTTCTTATTTTCTTCATTTGGGTCCTTTTTCCATTCTTGTATGACAATCTTTTGGCTGTAATAGCCTGTTTTACTTCACCTTTTAACTATGCTGGCTGTCGTTTTCTCTTCTTTCCACCTTTGCAAATATGTGGAATTCATCTGGTCTGGGCTTCTAAGATAGTATTTTTGAATAACATCCACGCCTGATTTAGTGTCCTAACCTTAGCAGCCGATCCTTTTAGATTTTTTTTTTACCATTTTCCTAATTTTTATTATAGTTGTCCTTTCGAAAATTAAATGCAGCTACAGTAGATTTCCTTTGCAGGTTCATCCCAGATAGTACCTTACATTTGATCATGTTATGACCACTGTTTCTCAGGGGACCTAACACCGCAACCTCTCACTCTATACCCTGCACACCACCAAGGACCAGATCCAAAATAGCTCCCCCTCTTGTGAGTTCCTGGACCAGTTGCTCCAAGAAACAGTCATTTATTACATCTAGAAATTTTATCTCCCTGGCACTTCCTGGTGTAACATTTATCCAGTCAATATTGGGGTAATTAAATTCACACCACACTCAAAGAATCCGTGGAGTAAATAATCACAATTCACAAACAAATCTCCACTATGTTATTCTGTATCTCTAGAAGTGCCATGTGCAACAAATGTCAGCAATTTATCCAAAAGGTGGAGAAAAAAAAAAGACTTCAGAAACCATAAGATTCACATCCACTTGTAAGGCAAACCTTCATATCTGTGGGTGGCTCTCCCCAATCATTAGTCTCCTGATCGCATATTGCTGTTTCGCCTGTGCTTACTGGGTATTGCTAAAGCTCCCAATTGTGGATCGCCTTGCCGTGAACTGTTCGAACCACTCTGGGCCATCTCCGCATCTGGATTTCCTCTGTCCATCTTAGTCTCGCTTCCCTTTCCCGTTTCCTTCTTACCCTGGTCCTTCCCCCTATCCAATGTAATTGTAATTGATTAATCTGTACATTGTAAGCCACTTTGAGTCTGCTTTATGTGGAAAAAAATGGGGTATAAATGTTCATAAATAAATAAATAAACTCCACCAAATTTTCAATTCTATAGCAAAAACGACTGAAAAAACTTTTCGAGATACAGAATATTCACTTGGAAAGCTTGTATTCGCTATGAAAGCTTCAAAATAACTTCTCTTTAAATAAGCAATACTTGTCTTGAAATCACCCATTATTATAAGCATTGCCCAATTTGCCAGCTTTCCTAATCTCTGAAAATATTTCTTCATCTGTCTGTTCGTTCTGTCCCGACGGACGGTAGCACAGCCCTACAAGAATTCTCCTTCCCTTCACACATGGGTGAAACTTGTAGTATTGATGACTAGACAAATATTTCTGCTTCTTATTATGGATTTTCTTATGTATTGTGAGGTCTACTTTCTGCCTAAAGCCTTTACCACACTCAGGGCATGTATATTGTTTCACTACAACATGGTTTCTCTGGTGGACTGGTCTAGCAATGAACCATAGAATCCATTCAGAAGTTAAAACAGTTGCATACAGAAAGTGTGGTAAATCGTCGTTTCTGCCAGGTACATGTGACCTGGATTGGTCACTGCAGGAAGTAGGATACTAAGCTAGATGGGTATCAGGCGAGTTCCCAACTGGACAGATCCCACTAGACAGTTCCCACCCATCAATTCCCCCGAGACAATTCCCACCAAGGACTCCCCCCCCCCCTCCCGGGTCATTTCCCACCATCCCTAGCCTTTTTTTTTCTTTACAGACCATAGCTTCTTTTTTGAATCTGGTCCCATAAATCCTGGTGGTACTTTTTTTTAACAGCATCTGGAACAGCATACAGATGTACACAGAGGATGTATAATAACCAGGGCTTTTTTTGAGGGGGTACTTAGGGGTACTGAGTACCATCATCTTTTCCATTGTCTGATAAAATGGACTAATGGACCACAAGTTTTAATGAAAGAGCTCAGGATCTACACACCAATTCTGCCTTGTCATAGATTCTGTGACTGGTTGCAGGGGGCCTGGCTATTGTGGGGTGGATCCCTCAGTGATCACTCCACCACTGAAAGGTGGCCTGCCATTTGACTACCGGCACCTTTTTTGCTAGAAATAAATGCACTAATAACAGAATAACTTTTCATAGGTACAGTAGTAATTTGTTATAAATCGTAATCAGTGTGTCGTTTTGAGGAGCTGAATTAAGTTGAAACCTAGTTTGGGAGGTGTGGGGGGACAATGCCCCTCACACACACATGAACTGCATTGTCTGGAAGGGGAAAGGGATGTGTAAAAGATAATGTTGTGGGGGGGGGGGGGGGGGGACTGGCCCCCCATACATTCTGGAACAGAAAAGGAAGGGAGATTACTTGCCTTGTGTGTTTTGTAATTTTTGGGTTATGGGTGGGAATTGTCCTCCCTGATCTAGTGGGAATTGGTTCAATGGGAATTGTCCAGATGGGAATTGGTGGATGGGAACTGTCTGTTATTCTGGATGTGAGCCCTTGAGCCCAGGCTGAGGCCTAGTATAGAATTTAGGCCTAGGCCTAGGGTGGACCGAACAGGCCCTATGCACCACCCCAGCCACCAAACCCCGCAACTCACAATAACCAACAGGCACCACCAGAAAGGGGAAGATAGAGCATTCAGGCGGGCCTCATGGCCTATCGGGAACCCACTCACGCAGAGACCAAGCAAGCAGGCCTCACAGCCGACCGGGAACCGAGTCACACTCTGGGAAGAGGAAATGAATAACAAGACTTCTACACAGAACTGCAGCACACACAGTGCAGGGTAAAGCCACAGAAAAAAGGGTGAGAGGCAGAAGCCTCTATGGGAAAACAAAGCTGTGCCACAGAGGAACAAGAGTACAGGAAGCCCCAGAAAGAAACACCCTAGGCTTAAACAGCACAGCACTCAGGGAAAAGGAAACCAACTATAGGGATCTACTCTAGGCTGAAACAACACAGAACACGAGAACAAGGCTGTACTTTAAAGCACACAAAGGAAAAGGGAGAACTACCTAAGGAATACACAAACTGGCCCCACAACCCCCAAGGGAAAAAAAAAGGAACTGCTAAAGGGAAAGAACAGGGCAGAGCACTCTGCAGACAAGATAAGGGGAGAGTGAACAAACAGGGGAAGTTGCCTTGACAAACACAGACCAGAAAAGGAACGCTGATCTCCACACACAGGAAACAGCTACAGCACACAAAAGAGAACTGAACAAACAAACAGGAGCAAAAATACAAGGACAAGGGAAAGCAGAACCACAGGGAGCAAAGCAGCAGTTCAGCACAAGCAAGGGAACACCGAAGGAGAGAAAGCTAAGCAAATAAACTGAAATGATTCAAGGCAACAGCTTACCCCAGACAGCACAACGTTAGAACAGGAGAAGCAAACCAGGTGGGGGAAGTGAGGCAATCAGGCTCATGCTGGGAATACCCAGCACACACACATACACAGAAACAGCAAGCACGAGGAGAAAGGCTAAACACCCACGTAACACAAGCACCCAAACACAGGCTGGCTTCAACAAGGCAATCAATGGCAAAGCAATGATTGAAGGAAAAGGCAGGCTTAAATGAATCAAGCTTCCGACCTCTGCTCGCTCAGCCCCTGACAAGCCAATCAGGAGTGAGTCCCAAACCTTCCCCTGCCTATCCAGCAGAATCATAACACTGTCCAGGTGGGAACTGACCTAGGACCACTAGATGGACTATTGGTCTGACCCAGTATGGCTATTCTTATGTAAAACAAATAAAACTGATGCAGAAATGAAGGTATTGGCTTCTCAAGTGGATCAGACTGCAAAAGATTTATCCAAAGTACAAACTTTGCAATCCTTGTTAATGAAGGATATGACAAGTCTGAGAAATACATGTGAAACTTTGTAGAATTATGTAAGGAATAATAACCTCCATTTCCTAAATTTTCCCAGGGTAGTGACTGTCACTCACAGAGATATCTTGTAACGTTACATGAAGGAGATCTTAGGAACCCCCAAAGATAAATTTCCTCCTTTTACTATCTTCCAGGGAAAGTTGGGGGCAGCAACAGATATCATTAAATGTGTCTGCAGTATTGGAAACACTGGACTCAATAATTGTGCTGCAGTTACTCTTATAGCTACAGTGCTTTCTCTCCTGATAAGTTATGGTTGTTAAGAATACTGTTTAGAGACAAAATGTTTCTAGGGTTTAAAATTCAAATATTTCCTGATGTTTCAAAGGAAACCCAATGCCGAAGAAGGCAGTTTTTGTTATTAAAACCAGGGGTACTTCAGATAAGGGCAACCTTTTTTTTAAGACACTCCTGTAAATGTATCATTAGATATAAAGCTACAAACTATGTTTTCTTTGAACCAGCGCACTTTCAACTTTTTTGGTAACCAAACAAGGTGTCAGATTATTAGCTCTTTGTTCATAGTAACTTGGTTTAGCATTTCTGGTGCATATTACCTTTTATTATTAATGTTTTGATATTTTTCCTTCATCTTCTCTAAATCTTGGATCCACAATTTTGTGGACTTGTGATGTTTAATTGCCTTTTTTGGCGTTATATGATATTATTTTTCTTTATTTCCTTTTGTCTATTATCATTACAGCTATGAGCTTTGGTTTGGCCTGACTTTGGTTCAGGATCTAAAATGAGAAAAAACCTTACAAGCCCATGACTCTAACCTGAACTTCAGTGTGACTGCAGAACTCATGATCTGTTGTGCAGCAGAATGAGGAATGGGCGTAAGTGGAAAAACAGAGCAACATCGTTTAGCAACATGGTGGTCAAAGATGTATTAGTGAAAAACAGAACAAGATAACTCCTCAGGAAGATGACTTAGTCTTCCAGGAACAGCTAGTCTATTATTAAGCTTTTCCAGTAAATACTGGCCAACTCATTACCATAACCAATCAGTGTTACCCATTATATTAGCATATATCCAATAGATGGGATTGTTATCAGATTGTCTATGTATGACCTGTTATGTTAATGAGCGTATATAAGTGATTGTACTTCCTACTTCAATGGAGAGAGACAGTCACAGCCAGTACCTTTGTGCAAGCAGGGCTGTTCTCTCTCATGAGAAACCAATCAATTGTATCTGCATTGGTAAATAATCCTATTGCTTTCTCATAAGTAGCCTTGAGTCTTTTGTATCTACTAATTGGCTTTGGCTGGTAAATAAAACATTAGAGACTCAAACACAGAGAACACCTATGTGTAGCTGTGGTACTGTACTCCCATACACAATTGATTGTACATATACTTGGAGAATAATAAATAAAAGTATTTGATTGCCTATATATAATTTGGAGTCTCAGATATAGCAGTACTTTTGTATAGCAATGTTCTGTACTCCCAGTGAGATATCACTGATCTGCTAATTGTACAAATACTTGATAAGAACTAAGGTATCTAATTAAACTCCTAACTGATGCAGCCTTGGGTGATTTATTTCCTCCTAAGTGTTGGTAGGTGAACCACCATATTGGGAGGGGTAAAATGACCCTAAAAAAATACACTTTATTATCACAAGTGATTTGCTTGGTTTATTGTTTAAAATTCAATAAATATAAATTAATTATACCTCATTATCGATTTCTGTTACACACATTTTTTTTTCAGTCACTGAGGGGGTCTTTTACAACATGGCAGTAAGCTCAACACGGGTTTACCGCATGCTAAAACGGAACAACCGCTGGCCCTACGCTGCCGTCAGTGGTAGTTCCAGCCAGAGCAGACACCATTTCCAGAGCTCCGGAAAATTATTTTTCCCTAGCATGGCACTAACCTGGCAGTATTCGGGCACTGCCACACACTTCCCAGTTACCACCAGATTACCAAGGGAGTCCTTACCGCCACCTCAGTGGGTCGCGGCGGTAAGGGTTCCTCACCGCATGGTCATACAGTAAGTGTTATCTTACCATGTAGCCATTTGGGGGGGGGGGGAAGGGGGTTTACCCACTGCAGTAAAAAGGGCCCTGGCACATGAGAAAACAGCTTCGCCGCTACCGCAAGGTCCTTTTCCCCCGCAGTTTAGTAAAAGGACCCCTGAGTCTACTGGACCCCACAAAGTTTGTCAGGGTATATGTTGGCACCGTTCTACATATAAGGATACTGAATATTGCTACACATGATCTATCACTGTCCATCGTTAAAATGACTACAAGCAGCACACATATAGGTAATGCCATCTTGTCACTGCACATATACATTTGCGCAAGTTTATACAAAATCATTTTCATGTGTAAAACAGGCTTTGCATATAGAAAAACCTTCACAAGTTATGCCTTATGTGTACATACTTTGGCAAATTCAAAAATGTTTATCAAACCATGTCCCCAACTCTGCTGGTCATGGGTAAAAGTTGGTGTATAATACCATTTTACATATTATTTCCCTGCCTATAAGTAGGTCAATTTTAGAACAAGCCATTTCTGCACATAAATCTCTATTATATATTCAAACTGCCACCTACTGTATGTGCTTCAGTACAGTACTGTGCACAGTTGGTATGCATTAAATAATGATAATCATATCCTGTTTATTCCTATTTAGAAAGCAAGAATAAGTCAATGGGAAATTTACTCAGGGGGTTGGTATAACATTGAGCAAGGTCAGTCACCTTCAAGACAGCTACAAAACCAGAATCTACCAATTTTGCTGAAGATATTTAAAGAAGAGTTGAGAAGAAGAAAAACTAGGAGCTGTAATGATCTAGCTTTTGGAGTTACCTTTAACAGATGGGAAGGCACTTTTTGGACCCTCCCTTGACATTAGTGTTGGGACCTGAGGCCCTGTATCATCTGGGCCGAGCTGCGGTACACACACAATTGCCCTTGGGTGTGTGCCTGAAGGTGATTGATCAAAGGGGCAAGTCATGCCCCTTTGTAGCCCGTTCAGAGCCCAGAGGAGCAACAGCAGTAGAGTATCTATCCCGTCATGGGGAAAAAGAGGAAGGCAAAAAGTTCCAGAGGTGGGAGTGCTAGAGGTCCACGGCCCCATGAATCAACATGTTAAATCGCTCCCTTTGTCCATGGTGTCTGGAGCTCTGGGCACCTCCTCTCCTAATGAAGTTTCCTTCCACTGAACGCACTCCACCTCCTTAACCAGGTATGATTTTGCTTAGTGGGGATAGCTCACCCAAAGTAAAGCTTGCTGAGTCTTGCGTCCCTTTAATTTTAAAAGAAGGGCCCTTCTGGACATCCTGCAGTGCAGGTAAGCTTAGTTAAAGCTTCTTTGCTTTAAGTGGAGGAGTAGCCTAGTGGTTAGTGCAGTGGACTTTGATCCTGGGGAACTGAGTTCGATTCCCACTGCAGCTCCTTGTGACTCTGGGCACGTCACTTAACCCTCCATTGCCCCTGGTACAAAATAAGTACCTGAATATATGTAAACCGCTTTGAATGTAGTTGCAAAAACCTCAGAAAGGCGGGATATCAAGTCCCATTTCCCATTTTGCCAACAGCAGTCCAAGTTGCCTCTGAATCAATATAGGAAGGTACTATTTCATCTGATAGTTGATTTTTTACAAGAAATTTGGCAGATTATTAAAAGGATTGAACATTCAGTTCAAAGGACTATTTCTCCGTTATGTAAATTTTCACAAGAAGGTTCCGTTAAAATAACAGAATATGCACAGAGGATATCAGAGGTGGAAGCTGCATTGCATAAGTCTGAGCAATCCATAACAACGCTATAGTCTAGTGCTGTTTTGGTGGTTAAGGACAGTTGTTCAATTCACTGTCAGCTGGAAATGTTGGAAAATAAATTGCGGACTAAGAACATTAGGATACATAATTTTCCAGTGACTCACTACCTGGCTCCCTTAGAGCTATTAAAAATGTATTTCAAAAATGTTTTACAATATTCTCAGGCTGATTCTTTATTAGTTGAGAAAGCGAATGCTACATACCTGTAGAAGGTATTCTCCGAGGACAGCAGGCTGATTGTTCTCACTGATGGGTGACGTCCACGGCAGCCCCTCCAATCGGAATCTTCACTAGCAAAGTCCTTTGCTAGCCCTCGCGCGCCCGCGCGCACCGCGCATGCGTGGCCGTCTTCCCGCCCGAAACCGGCTCGAGCCGGCCAGTCCAGTATGTAGCAAGACAATACAAGGGAAGACACAACTCCAAAGGGGAGGCGGGCGGGTTTGTGAGAACAATCAGCCTGCTGTCCTCGGAGAATACCTTCTACAGGTATGTAGCATTCGCTTTCTCCGAGGACAAGCAGGCTGCTTGTTCTCACTGATGGGGTATCCCTAGCCCCCAGGCTCACTCAAAACAACAACCATGGTCAATTGGGCCTCGCAACGGCGAGGACATAACTGAGATTGACCTAAAAAATTTACCAACTAACTGAGAGTGCAGCCTGGAACAGAACAAACAGGGCCCTCGGGGGGTGGAGTTGGATCCTAAAGCCCAAACAGGTTCTGAAGAACTGACTGCCCGAACCGACTGTCGCGTCGGGTATCCTGCTGCAGGCAGTAATGAGATGTGAATGTGTGGACAGATGACCACGTCGCAGCTTTGCAAATTTCTTCAATGGTGGCTGACTTCAAGTGGGCTACCGACGCCGCCATGGCTCTAACATTATGAGCCGTGACATGACCCTCAAGAGCCAGCCCCGCCTGGGCGTAAGTGAAGGAAATGCAATCTGCTAGCCAATTGGATATGGTGCGTTTCCCCACAGCCACTCCCCTCCTATTGGGATCAAAAGAAACAAACAATTGGGCGGACTGTCTGTTGGGCTGTGTCCGCTCCAGATAGAAGGCCAATGCTCTCTTGCAGTCCAATGTGTGCAGCTGACGTTCAGCAGGGCAGGAATGAGGACGGGGAAAGAATGTTGGCAAGACAATTGACTGGTTCAGATGGAACTCCGACACAACCTTCGGCAGAAACTTAGGGTGAGTGCGGAGGACTACTCTGTTGTGATGAAATTTGGTGTAAGGGGCCTGGGCTACCAGGGCTTGAAGCTCACTGACTCTACGAGCTGAAGTAACTGCCACCAAGAAAATGACCTTCCAGGTCAAGAACTTCAGATGGCAGGAATTCAGTGGCTCAAAAGGAGGTTTCATCAGCTGGGTGAGAACGACATTGAGATCCCATGACACTGTAGGAGGCTTGACAGGGGGCTTTGACAAAAGCAAACCTCTCATGAAGCGAACAACTAAAGGCTGTCCCGAGATCGGCTTACCTTCCACACGGTAATGGTATGCACTGATTGCACTAAGGTGAACCCTTACAGAGTTGGTCTTGAGACCAGACTCAGACAAGTGCAGAAGGTATTCAAGCAGGGTCTGTGTAGGACAAGAGCGAGGATCTAGGGCCTTGCTGTCACACCAGACGGCAAACCTCCTCCATAGAAAGAAATAACTCCTCTTAGTGGAATCATTCCTGGAAGCAAGCAAGATGCGGGAGACACCCTCTGACAGACCCAAAGAGGCAAAGTCTACGCTCTCAACATCCAGGCCGTGAGAGCCAGGGACCGGAGGTTGGGATGCAGAAGCGCCCCTTCGTCCTGTGTGATGAGGGTCGGAAAACACTCCAATCTCCACGGTTCTTCGGAGGACAACTCCAGAAGAAGAGGGAACCAGATCTGACGCGGCCAAAAAGGAGCAATCAGAATCATGGTGCCTCGGTCTTGCTTGAGTTTCAACAAAGTCTTCCCCACCAGAGGTATGGGAGGATAAGCATACAGCAGACCCTCCACCCAGTCCAGGAGGAAGGCATCCGATGCCAGTCTGCCGTGGGCCTGAAGCCTGGAACAGAACTGAGGGACTTTGTGGTTGGCTCGAGATGCGAAGAGATCCACCAAGGGGGTGCCCCACACCTGGAAAATCTGTCGCACTACACGAGAACTGAGCGACCACTTGTGAGGTTGCATAATCCTGCTCAACCTGTCGGCCAGACTGTTGTTTACGCCTGCCAGATATGTGGCTTGGAGCACCATGCCGTAACGGCGAGCCCAGAGCCACATGCTGACGGCTTCCTGACACAGGGGGCGAGATCCGGTGCCCCCCTGCTTGTTGACATAGTACATGGCAACCTGGTTGTCTGTCTGAATTTGGATAATTTGGTGGGACAGCCGATCTCTGAAAGCCTTCAGAGCGTTCCAGATCGCTCGCAACTCCAGAAGATTGATCTGCAGATCGCGTTCCTGGAGGGACCAGCTTCCTTGGGTGTGAAGCCCATCGACATGAGCTCCCCATCCCAGGAGAGACGCATCCGTAGTCAGCACTTTTTGTGGCTGAGGAATTTGGAAAGGACGTCCCAGAGTCAAATTGGACCAAATTGTCCACCAATACAGGGATTTGAGAAAACTCGTGGACAGGTGGATCACGTCTTCTAGACCCCCAGCGGCCTGATACCACTGGGAGGCTAGGGTCCATTGAGCAGATCTCATGTGAAGGCGGGCCATGGGAGTCACATGAACTGTGGAGGCCATGTGGCCCAGCAATCTCAACATCTGCCGAGCTGTGATCTGCTGGGACGCTCGCACCCGCGAGACGAGGGACAACAAGTTGTTGGCTCTCGTCTCTGGAAGATAGGCGCGAGCCGTCCGAGAATCCAGCAGAGCTCCTATGAATTCGAGTTTCTGCACTGGGAGAAGATGGGACTTTGGATAATTTATCACAAACCCCAGTAGCTCCAGGAGGCGAATAGTCATCTGCATGGACTGCAGGGCTCCTGCCTCGGATGTGTTCTTCACCAGCCAATCGTCGAGATATGGGAACACGTGCACCCCCAGCCTGCGAAGCGCCGCTGCTACCACAGCTAGGCACTTTGTGAACACCCTGGGCGCAGAGGCGAGCCCAAAGGGTAGCACACAGTACTGGAAGTGACGTGTGCCCAGCTGAAATCGCAGATACTGTCTGTGAGCTGGCAGTATCGGGATGTGCGTATAGGCGTCCTTCAAGTCCAGAGAGCATAGCCAATCTTTTTCCTGAATCATGGGAAGAAGGGTGCCCAGGGAAAGCATCCTGAACTTTTCTTTTACGAGATATTTGTTCAGGGCCCTTAGGTCTAGGATGGGACGCATCCCCCCTGTTTTCTTTTCCACAAGGAAGTACCTGGAATAGAATCCCAGCCCTTCTTGCCCGGATGGCACGGGCTCGACCGCATTGGCGCTGAGAAGGGCGGAGAGTTCCTCTGCAAGTACCTGCTTGTGCTGGAAGCTGTAAGACTGAGCTCCCGGTGGACAATTTGGAGGTTTTGAAGCCAAATTGAGGGTGTATCCTTGCCGGACTATTTGAAGAACCCACTGATCGGAGGTTATGAGAGGCCACCTTTGGTGAAAAGCTTTCAACCTCCCTCCGACTGGCAGGTCGCCCGGCACTGACACTTGGACTTCGGCTATGCTCTGCTGGAGCCAGTCAAAAGCTCGCCCCTTGCTTTTGCTGGGGAGCCGAGGGGCCTTGCTGAGGCGCACGCTGCTGACGAGAGCGAGCGCGCTGGGGCTTAGCCTGGGCCGCAGGCTGTCGAGAAGGAGGATTGTACCTACGCTTGCCAGAAGCATAGGGAACAGTCTTCCTTCCCCCGAAAAATCTTCTACCTGTAGAGGTAGATGCTGAAGGCTGCCGGCGGGAGAACTTGTCGAATGCGGTGTCCCGCTGGTGGAGATGCTCTACCACCTGTTCGACTTTCTCTCCAAAAATGTTGTCCGCACGGCAAGGCGAGTCCGCAATCCGCTGCTGGAGTCTATTCTCCAGGTCGGCGGCACGCAGCCATGAGAGCCTGCGCATCACCACACCTTGAGCAGCGGCCCTGGACGCAACATCAAAGGTGTCATACACCCCTCTGGCCAGGAATTTTCTGCACGCCTTCAGCTGCCTGACCACCTCCTGAAAAGGCTTGGCTTGCTCGGGGGGGAGAGCATCAACCAAGCCCGCCAACTGCCGCACATTGTTCCGCATGTGTATGCTCGTGTAGAGCTGGTAAGACTGGATTTTGGCCACGAGCATAGAAGAATGGTAGGCCTTCCTCCCAAAGGAGTCTAAGGTCCTAGGGTCTTTGCCCGGGGGCGCCGAAGCATGCTCCCTAGAACTCTTAGCCTTCTTTAGGGCCAAATCCACAACTCCAGAGTCGTGAGGCAACTGAGTGCGCATCAGCTCTGGGTCCCCATGGATTCGGTACTGGGACTCAATTTTCTTGGGGATGTGGGGATTAGTTAATGGTTTTGTCCAGTTCGCCAGCAATGTCTTTTTTAGGACATGGTGCAGGGGAACAGTGGACGCTTCCTTAGGTGGAGAAGGATAGTCCAGGAGCTCAAACATTTCAGCCCTGGGCTCGTCCTCCACAACCACCGGGAAGGGGATGGCCTTAGACATCTCCCGGACAAAGGAAGCGAAAGACAGACTCTCAGGAGGAGAAAGCTGTCTTTCAGGGGAGGGAGTGGGATCAGAAGGAAGACCCTCAGACTCCTCGTCAGAGAAATATCTGGGGTCCTCCTCTTCCTCCCACGAGGCCTCACCTTCGGTGTCAGACACAAGTTCACGAACCTGTGTCTGCAACCTCGCCCGGCTCGACTCCGTGGAGCCCCGTCCACGATGGGGGCGTCGAGAGGTAGACTCCCTCGCCCGCATCGGCGAAGCTCCCTTCGCCGACGTAGTCGGGGAGCCTTCCTGGGAGGTGGCCGCAGTCGGCACCGCACGCGGTACCGACGTCGGGGACCTCACCCCGGGCGATGGGCCAGCCGGCGCCACGCTCGACGGTACCGGAGGCGCAAGCACCGCCGGTACCGGAGGGGTAGGGCGCAACAGCTCTCCCAGAATCTCTGGGAGAACGGCCCGGAGGCTCTCGTTCAGAGCGGCTGCAGAGAAAGGCAGAGAGGTCGATGCAGGCGTCGACGTCAGAACCTGTTCCGGGCGAGGAGGCTGTTCCGGGCTGTCCAGAGTGGAGCGCATCGACACCTCCTGAACAGAGGGTGAGCGATCCTCTTGGTGCCGATGCCTGCTGGGTGCCGACTCCCTCGGCGACCCAGAGCTCTCGGTGCCGACGCGGGGAGGAGACCGGTGTCGATGCTTCTTCGACTTCTTCCGAAGCATGTCACCGGAGCTCCCCGGCACCGACGAGGAGGACGAAGAATCCAGCCGTCGCTTCCTCGGGGCCGAGGCCGAAGGAGGTCGGTCTCGGGGGGGCTGTACCGCAGGAGCCCTCAGGGTAGGGGGAGACCCACCCGAAGGCTCACCGCCACCAGCAGGGGAATGGACAGCCCTCACCTGCACTCCCGACGATGCACCACCGTCCGACGACATCAGCAGACGAGGTCCCGGTACCACCGACGTCGATGCAGCTATCCGATGTCCCGGCGCCGATGCAGAGGGCCGATGCCTCGATGCACTGGCGGCCGAGGATGAAGCTCTGGACGCTGAAGACGTCGATGCACTCGATACCCTCGGTGCCGATGCCGACGAAGAGCCCGAGAACAACACGTTCCACTGGGCCAATCTCGCTACCTGAGTCCGCCTCTGCAAAAGGGAACACAGACTACAGGCCTGAGGGCGGTGCTCGGCCCCCAGACACCGAAGACACGACGCGTGTCTGTCAGTGAGCGAGATAATCCTGGCGCACTGGGTGCACTTCTTGAAGCTGCTGGAAGGCTTCGATGTCATGGGCGGAAAAATCACGCCGGCGAAATCAAAATCCGAAATGACGAAAATGAGCACCAAAAACTTTTAGGGAGAAAAATCTCGACCGAGGCCGAAAAGAGGCCTACCCCGACGACGAAAGAAAACTTACCGGGGCAAAGACTGAAAAATACGGGAAGGGGCAAAACGAAACCCGAGGGCTTCCGGAGTACTTCCCGACAATTTTTAAAGATTTTCCGAAGAAAAAAACAACATGTCAAAGAAAAGGACGCGCGAGGTCGACTTTCCGGGGCTCGACACGGCGAAAACACGACCGTACCGAGAGCGGACAAAAGAAGACTGGCCGGCTCGAGTCGGTTTCGGGCGGGAAGACGGCCGCGCATGCGCAGTGCGCGCGGGCGCGCGAGGGCTAGCAAAGGACTTTGCTAGTGAAGATTCCGATTGGAGGGGCTGCCGTGGACGTCACCCATCAGTGAGAACAAGCAGCCTGCTTGTCCTCGGAGAATATATATTATATTATTTATTTATTTGTAGCATTTGTATCCCACATTTTCCCACCTATTTGCAGGCTCAGTGTGGCTTACATTATGCCGTAATGGCAATCGCCATTTCCGGGTCGAGAATTACAAATGATGTTACCTTAAGGTGCAATATATGGTAAAATAAAATATGATACAGTTGATATTGCAAAGAGGTTCCTGAGTGATAGAGTTAATGATAGCACAAGTTGGATAGTCAGCTATAGAAAGTTCGTTTCTGGCATAAGAAATAAAGTGATAGTGCATGTTGCGTAATTTTCATTAGTAGTCATTTGGTTATCAGTCAGGTGTGGGGGTACAGTTTTGTCTAGTTCATTTAAAGTCTGTGGTTAGAATGGAACGTTGTGGTATGCCTTCTTGAATAGGTTGGTTTTCAGCAGTTTTCGGAAGATTGTTAGGTCACGCATTTATGAGACGTTCTACCCAGATTAGGGAGAAGGGTGGATTGGACCAGATTGTCTCTGCAGAAAGTCTTGATGTATTTCAATTCTTGAAGTCATCACAGGAATTAATTTCTAAAAGGGCTACACTACTGGCTAAATTTTGCTCTGAGAATAAGAAAACTACTATACTTACATTGTATTTGGCAAAGAAAAATGTGCCTTTCTTTGGACTACAGATTTATATATGTTTCCAGACATGGCTAGGCAACCATAATCACGTAGAGAGCAGTTCCTACAGCTGAAGTCTAAAGCCTTAGCTGTGGGGACAGCTTTTATTCCTACAATTTCCATGCAAGTGCCTGGTCACATATGGGAACAATAGGTATATTTTTGTTTATCCCTCTCATTTAAAATCTTTCCTTTCAGATAAACCTGTTCTTGAAGAAGATGTTACTTAAGGAATTATTGGGTTGAGACTAATTGATGTGGATGTGCGTATGATATGGATTTTTATGCCCTTTGTTATGTAGCTCTTTTTACTTTTTAAATGTAATGTTTTTCTTTGAATGTTAGTCACTTTCAGCTTTCGTAATGTGGACTAAATGATGTTATAATTTCTTTCATGCATTTTTTTTCTTATTGGTTTTACTTATTTTTCTTTCATGTGTATTGTAATTAATATGGATAATCAAATTTTAAAAAAACAAAGAAAAACTGGGACCAGAAACTGTATCCTCAGTAAATATAGTCTAAATTAGAAAACTTTGACAATATTTTACAGTACTTAGGCTTACACTATCTGTTATTTATACCAGCAAGGGCATGATGGAGTTAAAAATCTAAGCAGTGTAATACAGAGATTATATTCCCACTTCCAGCAAGGGACTTTTTGTTCCATATCGTGATCCCAATTTTGTATACTTGTCTAGAAGACAGGCTTGCCTAAGGAACAAACTAAATCATATCTGAAAACAGAAGCAGAATATTCAATATGTTTTACCTTTCTCACTGGGTCTTGTAAGTAGCAATCGATTATTTTGTCATACTGATGTTTTCGTTCATACATAAACTCACAAATTTGATAGCTGGAAAGCAAAATATTTTTCATGTTTAAATATAAAGGAATGAATGTTGTGTTAAAACTTTATCAATCTTGAAGGGCCACATAGCTCCATCTCTCCAGAAACATTTCATTCTCAAATGAAGGAAAATGCAATCTGAACAATTATCTCAGATATTGTGGGTTATACTTTCTTCTGACTACTATGAGCTGCTCATTTCATATTTCCTATCCAATTAACTAGAGGAGGAAAGTGGGTTTATGCTCTGTTATACAATTTTCATTAACATTAAGTGTTAGAATTTCAGATGCGAGTCTCACCTTAACACAAAGAAAAGGCCAAAATAGAGCCATAATAATGCCAAAGAAGAAAATGTATTAAAAGTTAATAAAGATACACTCTTAAGAGTAGTAAAGCATGCATTAGTATACATAAGAGTAATTTTATAACAAAATATAGAGGGGCCTTTTTTACTAAGCCACAGTAAAAAGTGGCCTGTGGTAGTGCAGGCGCCTGTATTGGACACGCGCGGGCCAGTTTTTACTGCATCTACAAAAAAGGGCTTTTTAAAAATGGGACAGGAAAAGGGCCTGCGGTAAAAATGAAACCAGTGCGCGCCCAAAACTGGCCTGAGCCCTTAACGCCACCCATTGATCTAGCGGTAAAGGCTCACGCACTACACGCATGGTGACCAGTCGGCGCGCGCCAAGTGCCGATTGCCGCCAGAACCAGAGCGTGTAGGAGAAAATAAATAAAATAATTCATCCATGCACTATGGGCGTGCGCCAAATCTGAAATTACCACCAGGAGGGTGTGCTGGCCTGGCAGTAGTCTCATTTGGGCGCACGCTGCACACGCATAAAGCCTACCGCGGCTTAGTAAAAGGGCCCCAAGAAGGCTCTTATTTTGAGGCTATTTAATCAAAACACAAGACGCCCACGCATGTTTGTAAAATAGCCTCACAATTTCAGCTAACATACACCAAATATACTTTTAAAGTAGGTGCATATTTTATAAACTACATGCATACTTCATGACCCTGCCCAAACTACACCCCTGAAAACATCTAGGTAATATAAACGTATGGAACTTGTCACCACATGTAACACGTGGGGTAATTTTATAAGAGAATACAGATGTGAACAGACCAAAACAGTATAACAGTATAAGATAAGTGCTACAAATTAGCTTGATTAAAAGCAATGCTAAGCAAAATTCAAGCTTTATTATGTATTTGGAAGTTACTGCAGGGAGTGTAGCCTAGTGGTTAGTGCAGCGTACTTTGATCCTAGGGAACTGGATTCGATTCCCACTGCAGCACCTTGTGACTCTGGGCAAGTCACTAACCTTCCACTGCCCCAGGTACAAATAAGTACCTGTATATAATATGTAAACAGCTTTGAGTGTAGTTGCAAAAACCACAGAAAAGCAGTATATCAAGTTCCATTCCCTTTCCCCTTTTTTTAAGAGCACTCATATGTTTGACACATGCACACACAGAAAAAGTTAAAATTCTCTGGAGGTTTTATGAGACTGATTAAAGAAAATTGGAACTGTACAGAGAACAGACAATTTTAAAGTCTGACTCAAAGGTTTCTGAGGTATTTTCCTTCCATTTTTCAAATATGTCTGTGGATTAGTTTTCTGGTAGTGGGCAGATTAGTCAATGTTTGATCAGATAGTGGGCAGATTATTCAATGATTGATCAGATCTTTTCGTATTTCAGTAATTTTATAAAAGACTATGTGTCCAAAAACTTTAGAAAATTAACCCCCCCTCCCCCCAAGGGATATTTTTGTTACTACTTGGACTGGTGAAAACATCCATTGGTATTTTTCCCACAGACTATTCCATCATTTCTCAAAGAGAAACTATGTGCATCTTTTCCTTTAGAAAATCTCCAAAGAAAAAAGTACCTGCAGAGATTCACTATTTCTTTTGCTATGGGTCCTTTAAAAATAAAATACATAGCTTTGAAAATGAAAAGCCTGCAGAGTGAAAAGTATCACATATTTTACACCAATGTATGCCTTTACAAAATACTTACCTTTAAACGTTGGGCCTGTTTATTAAGTTGTTTTAATTGTTTAATGCAGGAATTACCATGTGCAAAAAATGCAGTGTGTTAATTATTAACACACTAGTAAGAAATGCCCGTTTCTGGAAAAAATGAAACGGGCGCTAGCAGGGTAATCCCCCCCCCCCCCCGTCCTCCCTCCCGAGTTGCAGACACCCCCTTCCGTGCCTCCGTTCCGAGTTGCACACCTGTCCTCTTCCTCCGTTCGTCCCTCAGTGACGTGGTTGCGAGGGCCGCCCCGCCCTCAACGTCATCACGTTTTGACACAAGGGCTGGGCCGCCCTCAACATCATCGCGTTTTGACGAGAGGGCGGAGCTACAGTGACTGGAGCCTGCAGGCCAAACCGGATATCTTGGGCGCCTCAAGTTTCCGGCTTGAGGCTTCAAAGTGCCTTTTATATATATAGATAGTAATTTCACATTAAACAGTTGTTGTTGAAAGCTCCTCAAGTTTGGACCAGTTCCTGGAGGAGAAGTCTTTAGTCATAGTCATTTAATTTTTGTCTTAACGACTATCTAAGTGGTTCACATAATTAAAAGATAAAGGGGAGCAAGAAAGGTACAAAACAGAAGATGAACAACGGAATGAGTAAGGAACATAGGTGCCCTTTTACTAAACTGTGGCAGAAGAGGCTCTGCGCTAGTGGCAGTGTCCATTTTTGCCGCATGCCAAGGCCCCTTTTACCACAGCGGGTGAAAATAGCCAAAAATGAAATGGCTGTGCGGTAAGGTCACACTTGCGGCCATTTTTTTTTTTGGGGGGGGGGGGGGAAGCACTAACCACCACCCATTGAGATGGCGGTAAGGGCTTCTGCACTAACTCAGCAATAACTGGGCAGTGAATGACACTGCCCGATTACTGCCAGGTAACCTCCTGCAGAAATATGTTTTCAATATTTACGCTAGCGCCGGAAATGGCTCATGCTGGGGATTGAATTACCCCCAGCACCAACATTAGGCGGTGTTCTGGGTTGGCTTTAGTAAAAGCGCCCCATAATCAGAAGGGAAAGCCAACTGGTTACAATGTATCATGCCTGCCAACCAAGGGAAGGAGGGTGGGGAAGAACAAAAGGTGATGCAGTATGTACAGAGGAGAGTAATAGGAGCTAAACAGGGGAAATCAAGGATGAGGAAATGCTTGAGTAAACCTCAGTAGGGGTGATTTAGAGAAATGGAATTGATCTACCTTTTGGGATGCTGTCAGGTACTTTTGACTTGGATTGGTCAATGTTGGAAATAGGATAGTGGGCTTGATGGACCTTTGGTCTGACCAGTATGGCAAATCTTACATTCTTATGTAAGAAAGGAAACAGAGTGGTTCACAGACCTAGCCCATCCTGAAAGAAATAGCATATTCATATCTAGACAAATACATGTGCTGAGATATACGCTGTGAATAAAAAAAAAAAACTATACAAAACTTGTTTTCTGCATAACTGTCAAAACTTGACTAATTTCAATAAAATTTGGGATATATCACCGTGAATAAATGTGCAGTAAGCCTACACTCACACTGATCACCTCACCTAAACAACGTCACCACCACATAGCGATTATCATCATGATATGCACATACGTCATTTTGCTTTATACTTAAAATTACCATGATTTTCTGTCAAAAGGATCTGATCCTTACTAAAAATTAGTATCTGGAGAAAGGTTATAGTTCTCATAGACTGGCACAAGAGTTATCCGAAAAGAGATGGAAGAGGGTAAGTGTAGAATATGCCGAGAGAAACGGGCTCAACTGATCACCAGTCAGAAATTGGAGGGCCCGATCAGTTCGCACTGAAGAAAACAGTGCAACAGTTGAAGATCCTGATAGTGAAGTGGCATCATTTAGGTAAGGTAGCAGGCATGAGTATAAATTAAACTGCAAATTTATTCAAGATGATATATTCCAAATGTTATTGAAATTGGTCACGTTTTGACAGAGCAATGCAGAAAACCAGCAGTGTCCGGTTTTTTTTTTTTTTTTTTGAAACACAGTGTAGATATACTTAGCAATTAACCTTATACTATGCTAATTTATAAATTTACAAACAAGTTCATGGGGTTGTATTGTATTATCAAGATATCACCCAATTCCCTCTGCCAAGAATATTAAGGAGATGACGTAGGCTCATCCTCATGAAAAAGTAAACCAGACAGAATAGGAGAGGCTTGCGGATTTGAACAGAATAACAGTTTTCAAAACAGATCAGTTAAGACATGCTATAAACATCCAGATGGCCAGTAATCAGTTCAATAAGGAAGGATACAGCTGACTAAATACCCAGAGATCAATGATCTCCTTACGTTTTCACCGATATGGTTTTAAAAGGTCATCTTGGCAGATTATTAACAAATGTAGTCAATTAGCCGGGCTGAGCAAAGGGGAAATTCCTAGCATATAAACTGTTGTCAAACATTTAAAAAATGGAAGCGGAGAAATAGTCCAAGTGGAATGCATATCACTGTACTATATTTAAGAATATATTAACTATACTCCAGAAGGCAATAGAAATTGTTTCAGGGGGAACAAAGGCAGGTTACTGACTGCAGAAGGCAATGAACTCAATACTCTTATGTCCCAGTATAGTTCAAAAAGACAGAAGACTCAAAAAGATTATTTTATGGAGGAAGGGCAGGGAATGTCGCACAGCTGTAACAAAAAGATATAGGCTTCTAATCCAAGAAGTGTGAAACATAAGAATAAAATATCATGGCAAAGTACAAGTAGTAAGAATCCAAAATAAAAGCACAGAATGAAGCAGTTGCATCTGGGTTAATTAACCATATATGTTAATTCTGATTAAGTCAATGTTATAGTATTATATGTTGTACTTTTTGCTATCTGTTTACGTATTCTTACAATGTTATCTTTCATTTAGCTATTTGCTATGTAAGCCACATTGAACCTGGGTCACTCTCGGGCTAATGTGGGGTAAAAATGTCATAAATAAATAAATAATCACTAGCTGCGCATTTCTTTAAGGGTACAATTTAAGGTGCTATCTTTGGTCTTCAGGGTTTTATATGGAATTGACCTATTTAGGGACTATGATGAGCTGATATATGCTAGCTAAACCATTCAGATCAACTATAAATAAAAATCTTCATCTAACTTCTGTTAAGGATGCTGGAAAAGCTCTGATTCAATGTCTTTTCAATTATAGCCCCTATTCTCTGGCATCATTTAACTTTAAAGCTGAAAGAGGTGGAGGAGTCTAGAATCTCCTGTAAGCATTTGTGTTAACCTCCGCATCAGTCAAGCATTGCACGACGAGAGCATCTCGTCGTGCAATGCTTGACTGATGCGGAGGTTAACACACGGACCACTGAACCCTGAGGTAGATTTTCGAAATGGCGGCCATCGTAGGTTGTGGCCATGGTGTGAAGCAGACCCGCACAAGCAAGACAGTTATGAAAGCTAAGTAACTTTACTAATTGAATTTATGTCGAGAGACAAGTTATAACAAAATAGGTTTTTTGGCCAATGATGATGAAGTCCAGTCCCCGGAGCCACATTTAGGCTGGGGGCTTCTCGAGGCCTTTTTCCTCAGGAAGCAGGCGCTGCTGTTGTTTGTTATCTCTTTAATTTCTATATTTTGAATAAGTACTGTGGTGACAGCCCAATTGGAATTCTGCCCAACACAGTATCTGCATCAGCCTGAGAACCGGATGAGAGTCAGGGTTATGTGGTTCCTCCAACAAAAATGTTCTGCTGCTCCTAAAGACTAGACTGTATTGAACATTTACAATTATGTGACTATGTGGAAGTAAGTACTGCAGAGAAAAATGGTTCAATAATTGTTTTAATGTGATTTGGTATACATCTTATGTATCTTTAAATGCTATAGGCGCTTTGTCGAAACTGTGTGTGGGTTATAAATTTTGAATCAAATTATATCATTGATTTTCCTAAAGTCTCTGTCGAAGCTCCAATGATTCCTTTGAAGAAATATCTTGTGGAGGTTTTAAAATTCCAGAAAGTTCTTATCCACCAATATTAAAGATATACTTTATTCCACCTTTTTAAAAAAAAAAAAAAGAAATGGATCAACCAGCAGATACAGTTATTAATTTAGATGTCTCATATGATTTGTTAAATTTGACTCAGGTTATTGAGGCAGATGTGACTGAAGTTAAACCTGGAACTTTAATTGTGTCCTTTGAATTAGACCCAGACCATGACTGGGTTTTAAAGCTTTTCTTTCGCCATCGTGATTCTACTTTTTTAGGATGTAAAGTCCAGGCTTTTCTTGACATTGCAAGGTTAACTCAGAAATGTCATCAGCAATTTTTGGTTCTGAGGCAGTGTGTATTACAGTTGGGTGCTCTCTTCTGGTTGAATTACCCATATAAATGTGTCATTAAGTATAATGCTCTTAAATATATTTTTTATGATCCTGGACACTTTAAAAGGTTTTGAACTCTAAGTCACCTTCTGTTGTTTCCTATCCACCTCCAGGTGGTTCTACTTCTACTCCGTAATTAGTATTGGATGGATTTATCTCTTTCATTTACCTTTTAAATGTATATTTCCTGATATTTGCCTTGTCCAGTGTTTAATGGTGGACTTTAAGACAGATTAATTATTTCTTCTAAGTAAATTTGTTACCTTTTTATATCATTGATAAAAACAGGCGCATTGATATGCTGGGCAATCTAGATAGTTTGTTATGATTAATGACTAAATAAGGAGACTTGGTAGAAATGTGACTTTTTTTCCAGACTCCTATATTAGGTTGTATTAATAATCAGACCTTTAACTTAATTCCTAGAAATGGGTCAACTAAGAAATTTCCAGACTGATTTGGTGGTGGTTCCCAGTCATTAACCAGAAATGCACAAGACCGTACCCACCAGTCAGCACTGATCTGACATCAGCTGCATTGACTGGAGACCACAGTAGTTGGAGGTCAGTGAAGAAAAATAAAAGATCACTGTTCTTTCCTACAGTAGAAATGTCTCCTAATCCTGAGTCTGGCCAAGGGGAAGTCGTTTGTTAGGAACATGTCCATACCAGTCTGTTGGAACACCCTATGAGCATGGTCACTATGGGGAGGGCCTCGGATAAGCCTGGAAGTAGCCATAGGACTAAAACTGGCACTGATCCTGCCTTAGAAGTGCAAGCTTTACATTTGCAGGAACCAGGCAAGCCAGTCATTGACACTGGAAGTATACAATTCCTCCTAGGATGGATCATTACCAGCAATTTGGTGAAGCCTGGCTTAAGCCAGGGGCCAGAAAGGTGAGCTAGTAGTCCCATCAATAAAAATTAATGTGATTATATGACATCATAGCCAATGACATAATAAAACCTAAAAGGTGGCGATAGGGGACCACTGCAGTTGTGATTCAATTATTTTTTATGACTATATCTTGTTAGATAAATTAAGAGATACATTAGATTATGAAAGTTGCAGCTAATGTGGGAAAGGAGAGACAGAAACAGAAACATGCAAGTGTCTCTCATGAGAACTGTTTAAATTTCTTTATCCATTTCTGATACTTGTGCATTCTTGGTAGCTTTTTAATGGTACTGTTTCAGCCTTTTCTCTGTGGTAATTTGAGGAATCACAAATGAAGCTCTGATTCTGCTAATGTTCAAAAGAATTTGACAGAAGAAAATAGGCCTCCTTTGGTTATACTTTGCCCAGTTATAGGTAATGAGAAGAGACTGCCGAGGGGAGATATGAGAGAGGTCTATAGTATAAAATCCTGAGTGTGGTTGAACAGGTAAATGCAGATCAATTGTTTACTCTTTCAAAAGGTGGACACTCCATGATGTTACTAAATTGTACATTTAAAAGAAAATAAAGAACATATTTTCCCACATGCAGAGCTAAGTTCTCATTGCCAGATGTTGTAAAAGTAGTAAGTGTAGACGGGTTTAAAATTGTTTGAACAAATTCCTGGGGATATCTGCTGCTTATCCCTGTGGGTAAGCAGCATGGAATCTTGGTACTTTTGGGATCCTGCAAGGTATCTGTGATCTGGATTATTCACTGTTGGAAACAGGACACAGAGTTAGATAGCCCTACAGTCTGACCTAGTACAGCAATTGTTATATTATTATATTAAGCTCCACCTCAGAGAAGTCTACATTTCCAGCAACTGAAAAGACCATGTAAATTATTATTATAGTAGTTACTTTTCTGGATCTAGCAGCTTATCTAGAAGAGAGAGGTGATACGTGCACTTTTTGTCCCTACCAATCAAAATTGGACAGAGCAGCACAGAAGGAGGGACAAATGGTGACGGAACCCATGAGGGAGGGAGTGACGCTGGATCTGGTGCTCTCAAATGGGGGAAGTGCGTCTAATATCTGAGTGGGTGCCAACCTGGGCAGCAGTGATCATGAAACTGTTTGGTTCGATATAACAGCTGAAGGGGTGGGCAGCCAATCAAAACTCAAAGTCCTGGATTTCAAACATGCTGACCTTAGTAAAATGGGGGAATTCCTGAAGAAAGAGCAGATGGGCTGGAAGGATATACAAGAAATAGAAAGGCAGTGGTCTAGGCTGAAAGGAGATATAAATATAGCTACTAACCTTTATGTATGGAGAGTAAATAAAAGCAAGAGAAAAAGGAAACCAATATGTTTTTTCAAGCAAGTGGCTGAGAAAATAAAGGCTAAAGAGTCGGCGTTCATGAAATACAGGAAAACTCAAGAAGAGGAACACAGAGAGGAATACCGGATAAAACAAAGAATCCAACAGAGATATACATTTGGCGAAAGCAGAAGAACAAATGGGAGAAGTGATGAGAATTTTTTCAGGTACATTAGTGAAAGCAGGAAGACTAAAAATGGAATTGTGAGGCTGAAGGATGCTGTGAACTACTATTTGGATAATGATGAGGAAAAAGAAATATGCTAAACAAATACTTCTGTTCTATGTTCATGGAAGAAAATCCTGGAGAAGGACCACAATTCACTGGCAAAAGTACATATGAGAATGGAGTAGATATAGCACCATTTACGGAAAAAAGTGTTTATGAACAACTTGAAAATTTAAAGGTGGACAAAGTCATGGGACCGGACGGGATCCATCCCAAGATATTGAGGGAGCTCAGAGAGGTTCTGGTGGATCCTCTTAAAGATTTGTTTAATAAATCCTTGGAGACAGGGGAGGTTCCGTGGGATTGGAGAAGAGCAGATGTGGTCCCTCTTCACAAAGTGGTTAGAGAGGAGAAGCTGGAAACTACAGGCTGGTAAGTCTCACTTCGGTTATTGGAAAAGTAATGGTAGCGATGCTGAAGGAAAGGTAGTGAACTTCCTAGAATCCAACAGGTTTCAAGATCTGAGACAACATGGTTTTACCAAAGGTAAATCATGCCAAACAAATCTCATTGAATTCTTTGACTGGCTGACCAGAGAACTAGATTGAAGACGTACACTAGATGTAATCTACTTAGATTTCAGCAAAGCCTTTGACAAGGCTCCTCATAGGAGGCTCTTGAATAAACTTAACAGGCTGAAGTTAGGACCCAAAGTAGTGAACTGGATTAGGAACTGGTTGACGGACAGACGCCAGAGGGTGGTGGTTAATGGAATTCACTCGGAGGAAGGATATGTGAGTAGTGGAGTGCCTCAAGGATCGGTGCTGGGGCCAATTCTGTTCAATATATTTGTAAACAACATTACCGAAGGGTTAGAACGTAAGGTTTGTCTTTTTGAGGATGATACCAAGATTTGTTACAGAGTGGACACCCTGGAGGGAGAGGAAAACATAAAAAAGGATCTTTAAAAGTTAGAAGAATGGTCTAATGTTTGGCAATTAAAATTCAATGCAAATAAGTGCAGAGTGATGCACTTAGGCAGTAGAAATACAAGGGAGACATATGTGCAAGGCAGTGAGAAGCTGATATGCACAGGTAGGGAGAGGAATCTTGGGGTGATAGTACCTGAGGATCTGAAGGCGACGAAAGTGTGTGTGACAAGGCGGTGGCCATAACCAGAATGATGCTAGGCTGTATAGAGAGAGGTGTAACCAGCAGAAGAAAGGAGGTGTTGATGCCCCTGTACAAATCGTTGGTGAGGCCCCACCTGGAGTACTGTGTTTAGTTTTGGAGGCCGTATTTTGCTAAAGATATAAGAAGAGTTGAAGTAGCCCAGAGGAAGGCAACAAAAATATGGGGCGTGCGCCAAAAGACGTATGAGAAGAGACTGGAAGAAGCGTAGTCAGGTTTTGATCTCAGGGGGAGCAGACTTTTATAAAATGGGCGCTGGTTGGGGTCAGCTAGACAGCAGTGTCTGTGTTGTTGCTCAAGGGCTGTTGCGGGCACTGATTAATACAGGCTGTCTCTGTTGTGTCCTGCCTACAAAGAAACAGTAAGTTACATCAGGAGGCAGGATGCAGAAGAGGTGCCTGGACTATCCAGAGCAGGCAACCTCTCTTCTTAACTACCTACCACACACATTTATTCCACTGCTAGACACCTTGTTAACATTAGAGTAGCCATACTGGGTCAGACCAATGGTCCATCTAGCCCATTATCCTGTTTCCAACAATGGCCAACCCAGGTCACAAGCACCTGGCAGAAACCCAAACTGTGACAACATTCCACAATAACAATCTAATACAAAATAGGGAGCCACAAAAGAAAAAAAAAATAACAAAAATTGAAAAAGAGACCCCCTCCTCTCTGCCCAAGGAAGCCAGACTATATAAACAGTGCAATACTGGCAAAAAAGAAACAGAAATGCATTTTCTCCTGTACTTTGCAAAATAAAAATTGAAAAAAAACGTACCTTTTACAAAACAGGTATTTGTATTTTCAAATGTAAGCCACATTTAATCTGACTTTGCTTGGGATAATGTGTGATATAAATGTGTAAAAATCCTTTATCCTCCACTTTTTAAGACACTACCTATCCTGCTGGATAGTGATGGCACAAGGAAAGCAAGTTTGGTCCAGTGAAGACTAACTCAAAATAACCTGTTCCTTAGATGGGCCCTAGTATTGCCATTATTAAAAACGCGACCATACCATGCCTCTGTGGCTATGTTCCACTAACGTTAAATGATTAACTGGATTTCTTGAAAGGATTATATAAACCTAGGATGCAAGACTAGGGACACAAATATATATTTATTTATTCAATATCACAATTCCTCATGCACAGCCACAAAACAATTTTTTAGGGTGGATAGTGTTCCTTTTATTATCGACCAGATAGAGATAAAATTTTTCAGTTTTGGCACAGTCATCACAAGCAAAAAATATAAGAAAACCAATGGACTGCATTAGGGGCTTATAGCCCATTTATGTTTAAACAAAAGAGATCTGATGAAACAAAATATTTCTTTTTATTTTGACTTATAAAACCACTTGCCCCTGAAACACATTCAAAACAGAATAATCAATTTGCGTGTCTAAAAGAAAGGTCTACAAAATAGATGATGTGATTCCATGTGCCCCAATGAAAGGAGAGTTTAATTCTACTTTCATTTAATTTCAATATATTCTATCACCTTTAAAACACCAGGCTTCCCAAGGCAGATTACAACAACAGTTAAGATGAACCCATCAGGAAACAGGATATCCTCACTGAAATCTGGACATCTGTATTGTATAGAACAAGAACAGTGAAGAAAAATGAGCTCAACCTATACAGTTTATAATTGCAGTTTCTACCGGCTACAATATTTTTTGAAGCTGTTTTAGTGATATTCAAGTATTTCTTTCTCCTCCCGCTTTTAAGGCACTGCATATCTAACTGAAATAGCTTTAGACCTTTCTACAGATGGGCCAACAATAAAAAATGACAAGGTGGAGGCAGCAGCTCATAAGTTTGCTTGCTTTGTTTCGAGTGAATGGCAATGACGGCTGCGCGGGGGAGTGGAAGCAGATTAACCAAACCGGCTTCCTTGCTTACAATGGACTAGATAGGCTCACTTCCACTCCTATTAAAACCTCCTTGGGCAACTCTTTCTCCCTTCTCCACCCCCTCCCCGAACCTTACATCTTTCGCGTTTCTCCCACAGCCTCTCTACAGTCTGTGTGGTCATTTTCAGTGCCCTAACGCGTTCTCCGTCCGGCACCGGCGGTTCAGATAGTCAGCCTTCTTGCCAGTGTCGGGGCCTCTCCTCAGGCGCGTCCCGCCTACTGTAATGCAACGCCCTGTTTTCCGCAGAGGTGGGACGCGCCTGAGGAGAGGCCCCGACGCTGGCAAGAAGGCTGACTATCTGAATCGCCGGTGCCGGACGGAGAATGCTTCAGGGCTGTATAAACGGCCACGCAGATGGGAGAGGCAGAAGAGACAGGAGAAGCTCGCAAGGGAGGGAAGAGGACGGAGGTAGAGAACGATATTGGCATGTGGCGGCAGCGAATAGGAGCCATTTTTTCTAAAAGTCTGTTTGGGGGAGCAACCGCTCCCCCTGTGCCCCACCTAGCTATGCCACTGATGTATACCCTAGAGGAGAGAAGGGACAGGAGAGATATGATACAGACATTTAAATACTTGAAAGGTGGAGGAGTGGCCTAGTGGTTAGGGTGGTGGACTTTGGTCCTGGGGAACTGAGGAACTGAGTTTGATTCCCGGCACAGGCAGCTCCTTGTGATTCTGGGCAAGTCACTTAACCCTCCATTGCCCGCCGCATTGAGCCTGCCATGAGTGGGAAAGCGCGGGGAACAAATGTAACAAAAAAAAAAAATAGAAACAAATATTTTCCAGAGAAGGGAAAATGGTAAAACTAGAGGACATGAATTTAGGTTGTGGGGTGGTAGGCTTAGGAGTAATGTCAGAAAATTCACAGAGAGGGTAGTTGATACCTGGAATGCCCTCCCGAGGGAGGTGATGAAAAATATTGTGGCGGAATTCAAAATGGTATAGGATGAACACAGAGGATCTCTAATTAGAAAAATGAATGGTAGAAAAAAAAAACCCAAAAAACTTAAAGGGTTGCACATGTGTTTGCATATCAAGCGGTGCTCCAGTGGCGTACCAAGGGGGGGGCGGTCCGCCCCGGGTGCACGCCACTGGGGGGTGCCGCGGCGTGCGCCTGCTCTGAGTTCGCTGACTTCTCGCGTTCGCTGCAGCTCCCTCTGTCCTGGAACAGGTTACTTCCTGTTCCGGGTCAGAGGGAGCTGCAGCGAACGCGCGAAGTCAGGGAACTCTGAGCAGGCACGCGCTGCGGCACCCCCCCCCCCCCAGCGGCGTGCACCCGGGGGGGGGGTCCCCGCTGCATCGGGGGGGGGGGGTGCTGCACCCTGGGGGGCGGGGCGCCGTCCCAGGTGTCCACCCCCCTAGGAACGCCACTGCGGTGCTCAGATGGCAACTCTGGCTGTATCAACTAAGGCCAGTGCTAGGCTGGCTTGTATGATCTCAGTGCCGCATATAGCAATCCGGTTTAGGATGGGCTGGGGAGAGCTTCGATGGAAACTCCAATAATTTGGAACATAAGGACAGTGCTGGGCAGACTTTTACGGTCTGTCCCACAAATCACAAGACAGATTCGGATAGGATTTAACGGCAACTCCAGTAATTGGAACACAAGGACAGAGCCAGGCAGACTTCTATGATCTGTGTCCCAGAAACAACAAAGAAAGACCATGATCAAGTATGTAATATCACGTTCATTGTTGATTTAATCTAGAATTGAGAATGAATGTGACTGTTGGGCAGACTAGATGAATGGTTTTTATCTGCCATCACTTACTATGTTACTATGTATGCACAAAAGATTACAACTAGAACCAGTTCTCAAATGCAGCAACACTAGAAATGTACTTGAAAGTCAGGCATTGACCTACAATTCTGCCTTTTCTGCCAGACGAATCAGCCTGTTCTCTTCAAATTGAACTAGTCCTCCAGCTTGGAGCAGTTCAAGAAGAACCTGCAGTAGAAACAAATAAAAATCACAATGTAATTGGGTCAACTCATATTCATTTAGCTTATAACTTCTTACCTATCCTTTTACTTCTGCTTGCTAAACATCAAATTCCTACAGTATGAATAAATCCCATCACCCCTTGGGTGAGAACCAGATAATTTACCTGGTTCTCTTTAGTTAAATATTAAGTCACGCTTACCCAACTAAAAGTGCAGCTGAATATTTGGCTTGACCTAGCCAATCAAAATGCTGATAGGCTAGATTTAGCAAAATCAGCACTAACCAACTAATTATCTTAAAAAATAATGCCAGCAGTCCTCAATCCCCCCTCCTCCATCCCAGCTGGTTCACCTGATAAAGCAAACAAAATGAGAGGTATGAGGAATTTCACTTTCTGAAATCTTCTTCCCCTGCCCCTATCCCCCCCCTCCCAAAAAAAAAAAAATCACCTTAACCTCAGGTGGCAAGAAAATCAAATTGGTATAAGGTTGAAGTAGTTTTGGGGATTTCTAAGGCATAAAGAGGTATTTGCAAGGTGGAGAAAGGGAAGAACAATCAGAAATTCAGGGATCAGCTCTCATTTATTATATTGCTTTCACCAGGAGCCTCAGCCCAGAAGGATGGAGGAAGATCAGAATGTCAGGGGGAGAGGGGTGAGGGTCATATTTGGGAGAACTTTACTATTGGGTGTACACTGGGAGTGAGGAATGGACCTTTTTTTTTTGTTTGGTCTGGCAATCCTCCCTAATTTAAGCCTGTCATAGCATCTAGATTTGCCAAGCCAACTTAGCCGGTTAGCACTGAATATTGTGTTATCCAACCCCATTTTGGAATGATGTTGTAGGAGGTGGAAGGCCTCCAATTATTTAATGTACAGAAATTAATGTCTCATATGTTGGACAGAGAGAAATGAAGGTTTCTTTCCTTCTAATCATGAGAAGCTTGCTGGCTTGCTGGAATAGCAATTACACTATAAGCCCTGATTGCCCACAATCTCTCCCATTGAATATGGTCAGGAGACAGAATTCTTTCCCATGCCCTTTGAAGTAAGGCTACTATCCAGGAGAGAATTACCCTTTTTTTACAACCATGAGAGGAACACCAGGTAACACCTTATTTCCTTCTCTGCCTAGAACAATTCAAACACTATCTCCCTGATCCCTGGAGTCAATAGCAATAGTTCTGTTGACAAGAGAAACCTAACACCTCTATAGCAACTGGAAGCAGTAGTTAACTTTTGTCTCCTCTTTTAGAATAGGGGAAATACTAATTAAAGGTTCTGAGAAATGTATTCTTGTGTGAGGCTGTAAAGATGAATAGAAGAGGTCCAAAACATTTGGACAACAGACCAAATGCATCTTCAAAAGGAAATATAAACAGATGCTATATATTTCTTTATTGTCAGGAGATCCTGCCTGACTGTAAGATGCTAATTAAGGAGGTGAGGAAACCCTCCCTCCTTCTTGTGCTCCATGTATTGAAAGGGAAAAGAAATCCTATATAATATTTCTCTGCCAGATAGGAGGTTGGGCAGTGTACATCTCTTTTGGCTCCCAAGCCAGGGAGTTTGAAAGAATGTCCTGTTCCCACTTTCCATTGTAATTTCCATTTCTATATATGTTCTCATTTCTGTCATATTCTAGACTATTTCTATGACTATTTTTATTATTTATCCTAAATCTCTGGATAAAGAATAAACTTGTGTTTTTCCCCCAACGGAAGCTTCTCTTGGTTTTTTTTCTCTTTATTTGTTGTAGTGCAAATGGTCCATAATCCAGCTGTCCGGTTTCTAAGATACAGTTGAGAGGATTGTATTGTGTAAGTAGTGCTGACCGTGATTAGAGACCCTGGAGGTGCGGCATGAAAGGCACAAACAATGGCTATATCTGAGTGCACAGTAGTTTTGTGTGCATAGATTTACCAAAAGGGGCAAGATTTTAAACCGAGCAGATTTAACCACCTAAGTGTTTCAGGTAGCTTGTTAAATCTTTTGAAAATAGGCCCCATGAGGTAATCAGTCCACCATCCTGCCCCTGAATTATTTCCCTCACCATTGTGCTCACCAATCTCCTTACAGTATACACTAACACCATTCATGTACTTCCTTCAAATACAGCATGACTTATTTTCCGCCAAAATCGTTTTTACTTATTTTTGTTAAATTTGTACCCCGCGCTTTCCCACTCATGGCAGGCTCAATGCAGCTTACATATACAGGTACTTATTTGTACCTGGGGCAATGGAGGATTAAGTGACTTGCCCAGAGTCACAAGGAGCTGCCCGTGCCTGAAGTGGGAATCGAACTCAGTTCCCCAGGACCAGAATCCACCACCCTAACCACTAGGCCACTCCTCCACTAGCCCACTCCTCAAGTCACTTCACTGGCTCCCTGTCTGCCTCTGCATACAATTCAAACTTCTCTTACTGACCTTTAAGTGCATCCATTCTGCAGCTCCCCATTACCCCTCTACTTTCATCTCTCCCTACATTCCTCCCCGTGAACTCCGCTCACTGGACAAATCTCTCTTGTCGTCCCCCTTCTCCTCCACTGCTAACTCCAGGCTTCGTCCCTTTTCCCTCGCAGCACCCTATGCCTGGGATAAACTTCCTGAGCCTGTACATTTAGCTCCATCTCTGCCTATTTTCAAATCTATGCTGAAAACCCACCTTTTCACCAATGCTTTTAGCTCCTAGCTACTACTCAATTGCCTCCCCCTTGTTCCTTCTCACCCAGTACTTCCCTTGCCCTTAATTGTCTTGTCTGTCTGTATTTTTAGACTGTAAGCTCTATAGAGCAGGGACTCTCTCTCTATGTCAGGCGTTCAGCGCTGCATGCGTCTGGTAGTGCTATACAAATGTTATTAATAATAATAGTATGCCTATGACTAAGTGTGTAGAGAGTAAGCAAAAGTGTAGGACATATGCATATATAACATTAGCCAGTGCAAAATGAGTGGAAAACTGGACAGTTCAATCGCCACTAAAATCACAACAGCCTATATTTTTATAAATCTACGAGAGCCTGCATGGTGGCCTTTTGCTATGAAGAAAAGAAAAAAAACCCTGTCGGCATGGTTTTTTTATGACTCTTCATTCATGTTTACCCATGGATTATTTCCCTGTTTGAATATACTCTCCCACTCTGATCACTACACCTCTGGCCCTGCAGCCAGAGGTCATGTGCCAGGGCTCCTTCTGAAACCTTATTTCATGTGCTCTAAATCCAGTCACCAGATGAAGTCCTTAACAATTACCCTACCTCCCAGTGCCTGAGCATTGCCCCAGCAGCATCCTGAGCCTCACCTAAACACAGGGATCGAACCAAGAGCATTCCATGGACTGCTCTCAAGAAAATGTGGAAAAAAGTGGGGTATAAATGTTCATAAATAAATAAATAAAATGATTTTAATGGGCAAGCTGAGTTGATTAATAAAATCACATGTGTTTTGGAGAAATTTCCCATGGTTAATGCAGAGCTGCCAAGATACCTAATTCTTCAAGAATGATTGTTTTGGCCAGTCCTGATTTTGAACTTGCATCCCAAGGCAGTATGGTATTTGTAGTCTACCCACTCAAATTAGTACTGTAAGTCTCATAATACATCAAGATAGGGATCAGCAAAAGCCAGGACCTGGCCTAAAATACCCCTCCAGCAACTGTGTACCTGGTCTCTTTGCTAAAGTTATTTATGAGTGGTTTGCTGTAATAGGACAGAGTCCTTAAATGTCTAATGTTACAAGAAAACTGCTTATCCGAGCCAGAGTTTACATCTCTCCTGTTTATACAGGAGAATGCCTGGAGAGAAATGCAGCTGTCTCAGGTACATATGTCCATAATGAGAGAGAGAGCTTGAAAAGCCCCACCTGAGGTCTAAGGAAGAGAAAGTATTGCTTGCTCCTGGACTTCAGTGGTCACTGTGCCTTTGAAAGCTTAAGACCACATGTCTGCTTTCTAAGCTGTTCTGTATTCTTGTTTCTGTTGTTGCCTATATGCTGCAGCTCAGAAGCTGAATTTAATCTAAACACTTGTATTGAGCCAGACAGCCTTCTTCTGGAGTTCATAAGGTGCAGTACATATATACATATGCAACACATTAAGATGTGATTGGAATTTCTTTTGAGTAAAGCCTATGGTGCCCAATAAAACTGGATATTTCTCTATATCTTTGCACCATATTTTGGGGGTCTCTGATTGCATATGTTGGTACTTGAGGATCTTTTCTTTCTACATACATAGCACAGAATAGTCGTAAGAGCTGCAAAATTCAACCCTTCTTGCAAAATTATATAAGGGGCTCTCTAGTTATTTTCTTTCCCCTTATAGTAAATGAGGAGTTATATCCAGGTTCTCTCTCCTGCTGCTCCTGTGGGTCAGGGCACATTTAATAATTTGTTTAAATCTGCCACCCACCTATCCTTGTCACAGAGACAGCAGGAGTTAAGAGCCCTCAGTGTCATCTTGCAATCTTTCTGTATACAAGACTTTGAAAGTGAGCAGTCATATCCTGCAACCGCAATTATAACTATTTACAGTTCTGTACTACTGAATCTACATTTTTTTTCTATGCTGTGAACCTCTTGTCTATAAGTCCACTTTCCTGTGCTGCAAATATCAATCTCATATCTTCAGGTCTAAGTTCATTTCTCCGTAGTCATTCCTATGTCTGGTTTTGTCTTTGCACCCAAATTTCCATACTTGAGTTACTCTGGTTTGGCAGAACAACTTTATCAGATTGTGTTTAGTGCAATTTTATTGTTAGGGTATCTCTTGTTTTATCTTATACAAGATTACTACGTTCACTGCTAAAAAAGCAACCTCTGCAGCTACATATTTATCCGGTGTGATTAGCCTAGAGGAGATACTATTATATTGTCACATCATCATTTACATCAGTTGGATAAGAAAACATACATTGCTCTTTGCCGCACTTCTTTGGATAAATATGGATTGCGAGAGTGTTTGAGGTGTCTGTTGGAGATCCATGTAGGGGAGCATGGATCACGTGGTTGTGCGCTGTTTGAGTGAGTGCGGGTAGGGGGATAAATTGAAAATTGTTATACAGTGTGAGAGCTCGGAAGCTCTTCTTTTTGACAAGTCTGTTTGTTAGAGACTTTGGTTGAAAGCAAGCTTTTATATTTTTCTCTTTTTTTCATGCAAATATCAGCTTGTGCTTTGTAACCATTTGATTTCATGTATAGCACTAACGTTTGTTCATGCTGTTTACTTCAGTGCTTGTAATGATTCCTATCCTCACTGTTCATAAATAAGTATTTAAAAATAAAACTTCATATTCTACTTTTTTATTTCTTCCACAAACTTTTATCCATAACCACCTACTATTCATGCTTATTCCTTTTCATATCACTACCTGCTGTCTTTCTGAATGGCGTGAGTCATCATCTGGGCTGCAGAGAAATTCAAGCACCTGTCCAAAAAGAAACAAACAATGTTCTTTCTATCAGACATGTTTGTAGCACTGGTAAAGAAGGGATAAGAGTAAGACACTTAAAATGTGGGTACAAAGAGTCTTAAGAAAAAATACAATAGAGACAGATGAGGAGTAATGGAGAAAAGCAAACTTGTTTACATATTAACAAGTGTTCTCTGTGGATTGCAGTATTAAATCAGGCACACAGGTCGATGACATCATAGGACAACACTGGGACAGAACAGCTCTCCCAGAAATTAGAATTAAAGTTCTGAGAATGTTTGGCATTTCATGTGCACAGCAGTCCCATAAAATAGTTTAAAGCTTGGAATTAACTCTCAGGGAGGCAGGCTGCATTTTCTATCATGTTAATTCTGCTGTCTTTTGAAAACATTAGTTACAGGTAAGCAACTTTGTTTTTTCTTTGGAAAAACAGGATTGAAAATAGGTACACAAGTGAGCAAGTCTCAACCTCAGGGTTGCTTCCTGCTCAAGATAATTATTATTATTTATCAAATTACATAAAAGCTGCTTATATTGGTTTTCAAAACTTTAGTTTCAAAGGAACCTCTTTACCTTTTTCACTTTCTGTTACAATACACCCCTCCGTGTACTCTTTACTTGCAAGATCAGAATCTACTCATTGTACCAACCTATAAACAAATTCTTCATGAGCATACTCATGCCTCAATCTTTTCCATTCAAGGGCCACATCTTTAGAACCTTTTACCCACTCCTCTGCGACATCAGACTTCTCTACCAACTTTTACGATTGAACTTAAGTCATTTTTATTCCAAGATGCATTTTATTAGACTTTTTACTTACAGAACCCTTACTAACCTCCCTGAATTACTTAAGAGCAACCCTACTGTTTGTTCCTCCCCTCTCTTTTTCTTGAATATATGGAGTTCTTCCTCCCAACCTCACTTTCATTGATTATGTACACATACAATTATTTTCTCTCTTTTATTTTGTTAGTTGTACATTGTGAGCCACCTAGATGGCACTCCCAGATGGCGGATTAGTAAATCTTAATAAACTTAACTTCCACTATTGAAGAGCAATCCACACTCCACGTATGTGAGAATTGGTTAGTTCACATGGACAGACTGCTCAGTAGCATGAAGTGTAGTGAAGACCAGGAAAGTTGCTTTCCAGATGCTCTCTAGAGATGCAGACTTTTAGTTGCACTAGTGGCTCTTATTTGGTGAAGTTTGACTCTGCTAGACAGGAGAGTACCACCCTAGTCATAAGAGAACTGAATACATGAAACTAGCCAGTTAACTAGGATAAGATTTCCCACTAGAGATCCAAGTCAGTAATCGCTGAAAGAGTCAAAGAGCTGCATAGTTTCCTGATGGACATTGATCCTTTCAAGTACTAAGCAAGGGCTCACATAATCTAGGACCTGGGTCTCCACTCCCAGTCCTCAAGGCCTGCCAACAGGACACATCTTCAGGGTACCCCTAATGAATATGCATAAGAAAGATTGGCATACAATGGAGGAAGCAGGCATGTAAATCTCTCTCGGCAGACATTTTCAGCTGCACTAACCAGTTAAGCACCACTGAATATGACTGGTTAGTCCAGGAGCTGTTTCTGGACGGTTAAATCGCTTTGAATATTGACCCCTAAATCTATTTGAAGCATTCCCCAGAGTCAGCGGACGATACATACCTGTAGCAGGTGTTCTCCGAGGACAGCAGGCTGATTGTTCTCACGACAAGGTGATGTCCACGGCAGCCCCCACCAACCGGAACAAAACTTTGCGGGCGGTCCCACACGCAGGGCACGCCCACCGCGCATGCGCGGCCATCTTCCCGCCCGTGCGTGACCGTTCCCGCTCAGTTGAATGACAAGCAAAAGAATGAGTAAAACGCAACTCCACAGGGGAGGAGGGAGGGTAGGTGAGAACAATCAGCCTGCTGTCCTTGGAGAACACCTGCTACAGGTATGTATCATTCGCTTTCTCCAAGGACAAGCAGGCTGCTTGTTCTCACAACTGGGGTATCCCTAGCTCTCAGGCTCACTCAAAACAAGAACCCAGGTCAATTTAACCTCGCAACGGTGAGGGCATAACAGAAATTGACCTACGAAGAACAACTAACTGAGAGTGCAGCCTGAACAGAACAAATCGGGTCCTGGAGGGTGGAGTTGGATTCAAACCCCAAACAGATTCTGCAGCACCGACTGCCCGAACCGACTGTCGCGTCGGGTATCCTGCTGGAGGCAGTAATGTGATGTGAATGTGTGGACAGATGACTACGTCGCAGCCTTGCAAATCTCTTCAATAGTGGCTGACTTCAAGTGGGCCACTGACGCTGCTATGGCTCTAACACTATGAGCCGTGACATGACCCTCAAGAGCCAGCCCAGCCTGGGTGTAAGTGAAGGAAATGCAATCTGCTAGCCAATTGGAGATGGTGCGTTTCCCGACAGCGACCCCTTTCCTATTGGGGTCGAAAGAAATAAACAATTGGGCGGACTGTCTGTGGGGCTGTGTCCGCTCCAGATAGAAGGCCAACGCTCGCTTGCAGTCCAATGTGTGCAACTGACGTTCAGCAGGGCGGGTATGTGGTCTGGGAAAGAATGTTGGCAAGACAATTGACTGGTTAGATGGAACTCCGACACCACCTTTGGCAGGAACTTAGGGTGAGTGTGGGCGTACTACTCTGTTATGATGAATTTAGTATAAGGAGCATGAGCTACCAGGGCTTGCAGCTCACTGACTCTACGAGCTGAAGTAACTGCCACCAAGAAAATGACCTTCCAGGTCAAGTACTTCAGATGGCAGGAATTCAGTGGCTCAAAAGGAGGTTTCATCAGCTGGGTGAGGACGACGTGGAGATCCCATGACACTGCAGGAGGCTTGACAGGGGGCCTTGACAAAAGCAAGCCTCTCATGAATCGAACGACTAATGGCTCTCCAGAGATGGCTTTACCCTCTGCACGATGATGGTAAGCACTAATCGCACTAAGGTGATTCCTTACTGAGTTGGTCTTGAGGCCAGACTCTGATAAATGCAGAAGGTATTCAAGCAGGTTCTGTGCAGGACAAGAGCGAGGTTCTAGGGCCTTGCTCTCACACCAAACAACAAACCTTCTCCACTTAAAAAAGTAACTCTTTTTAGTGGAATCCTTTCTAGAGGCAAGCAAGACGCGAGAGACACCCTCAGACAGACCCAACAAAGCAAAGTCTACGCCCTCAACATCCAGGCCGTGAGAGCCAGAGACTGAAGGTTGGGGTGCAGAAGCGCTCCGTTGTTCTGCGAAATGAGAGTCAGAAAACACTCCAATCTCCACGGTTCTTCGGAGAACAACTCCAGAAGTAGAGGGAACCAGATCTTACGAGGCCAAAAAGGCGCTATCAGAATCATGGTGCCGCGGTCTTGCTTGAGCTTCAGTAAGGTCTTCCCCACCAAAGGTATGGGAGGATAAGCATACAGGAGGCCGGTCCCCCAATGGAGGAGAAAGGCATCCGATGCTAGTCTGCCGTTTGCCTGTAGTCTGGAACAGAACAGAGGCAACTTGTGGTTGGTCTGAGAGGCGAAAAGGTCCACCGAGTGCCCCACTCTCGGAAGATCTTGCGTACCACTCTGGAATGGAGCGACCACTCGTGCGGTTGCATGACTCTGCTCAGTCTGTCGGCCAGACTGTTGTTTACGCCTGCCAGGTATGTGGCTTGGAGAAGCATGCCGAACTGGCAAGCCCAATGCCACAGCCCGACGGCTTCCTGACACAGGGGGCGAGATCCGGTGCCCCCCTGCTTGTTGATGTAATACATTGCAACCTGATTGTCCGAATTTGTATGATTTGGTAGGACAGCCGATCTCTGAAGGCCTTCAGCGCGTTCCAGACCGCTCGGAGCTCCAGGAGGTTGATCTGAAGATCTTGTTCCTGGAGGGACCACAGACCCTGGGTGTGGAGTCCATCGACATGAGCTCCCCACCCCAGGCGAGATGAATCCGTCATCAGCACTTTCGTGGGCTGCGGAATTTGGAATGGACGTCCCAGGGTCAAATTGGTCCGAATGGTCCACCAGTGCAGCGAATTGCGGCAACTGATGGGCAGATGAATGACATCCTCTAGATTCCCGGTAGCTTGACACAACTGGGAAGCTAGGGTCCATTGAGCAGGTCTCATGTGAAGGCGAGCCATGGGAGTCACGTGAACCGTGGAGGCCATATGACCCAGGAGTCTCAACATCTGCCGAGCTGTGACCTGCTGAGACGCTCTGGTCTGAGAGTCTGCGCCCTTGCCTCGGGAAGGAAGGCCTGAGCCGTCTGAGAATTCAGCAACGCTCCTATGAATTCCAGAGATTGGACTGGCTGCAGATGGGACTTCAGGTAATTTATCACAAACCCCAGCAGCTCCAGAAGGTCGGTAGTACACTGCATGGACCGAAGAGCTCCTGCCTCTGAGGTGCTCTTGACCAGCCAATCATCGAGATACGGGAACACATGCACTCCCAGCTTGCGTAGATACGCCGCAACCACCACGAGACACTTCGTGAATACCCGTGGTGCAGAAGCGAGCCCAAAGGGCAGCACACAATACTGAAAGTGCCGTGTCCCCAGACGGAATCGGAGATACTGTCTGTGAGCTGGCAGTATCGGGATGTGAGTGTAAGTGTCCTTTAAATCCAGGGAACATAGCCAATCGTCTTTCTGAACCATTGGTAGAAGGGTGCCCAAGGACAACATCCTGAACTTCTCTTTGACCAGGTATTTGTTCAGGCCTCTCAGGTCTAGGATGGGGCGCATCCCCCCTGTTTTCTTTTCCACAAGGAAGTACCTGGAATAGAATCCCTGCCCTTCCTGCCCGGGTGGCACGGGCTCGACCGCATTGGCGCTGAGAAGGGCGGAGAGTTCCTCTGTAAGTACCTGCCTGTGATGGGAGCTGAAGGATTGGGCTTCCGGTGGGCAATTTGGTGGAGTGGAGGCCAAATTCAGGGTGTATCCGCACCGCACTATTTGGAGAACCCACTGGTCGGAGGTTATCAGAAGCCACCTTTGGTAAAAAACTTTCAACCTCCCCCCGACCGGCAGGTCGTCCGGTACGGACACTTTGATGGCGGCTTTGTTCCCATGGATCCAGTCAAAAGCCCGTCCCCGGCTTTTGCTGTGGAGGCGCAGGGGTCTGCTTAGGCGCAAGCTGTTGACGGGAACGAGCACCCTGGGACTGTCCCTGTGCCTGAGGAGGCCTTCGGGCCAGCTGGGTGTACCTACGCTTGTTGTAGGCATAGGGCACAGCCTGCCTGGCCCGGGAAAAACGTCCACCTGCTGAGGTGGATGCTGAAGGCGCCCGGTGGGAGAGCTTGTCGAGAGCGGTTTCCCGCTGATGTAGTTGGTCCACCAACTGCTCGACCTTCTCGCCAAAGATGTTATCCCCCCGGCAAGGGACATCCGCCAGTCGTTGCTGGGTGCGGTTGTCCAGGTCAGAGGCACGCAGCCAGGAGAGTCTGCGCATCACTATACCTTGGGCCGCAGCTCGAGATGCCACATCACAGGTGTCATAGATACCCCTGGACAGGAACTTTCTGCACGCCTTCAGCTGCCTGACCACCTCCTGAAAGGGCCTGGACTGCTCCGGGGGGAGCTTGTCGACCAGGTCCGCCAGTTGCTTCACATTGTTCCGCATGTGAATGCTCGTGTAGAGCTGGTATGACTGGATGCGGGTCACAAGCATGGGAGATTGGTAGGCCTTCCTCCCAAACGAGTCCAGAGTGCGAGACTCCCGCCCCGGGGGCGCCGAGGCGGTATCCCTTAAACTCCGTGCCCTCTTGAGAGCAGAGTCCATGACCGCCGAGTCATGAGGCAATTGGGGCCGCATCAACTCTGGGTCAGAGTGGATCCTGTATTGGGACTCCGCTTTCTTGGGGATGGTGGGGTTAGATAAGGGCTTCAGCCAGTTCTGAAGCAGTGTCTCTTTGAGGACATTGTGCAATGGCACCGTGGAAGACTCTCTAGGTGGTGATGGATAGTCGAGGACCTCGAGCATCTCAGCCCTCGGCTCATCCACAGAGACCACGGGGAAGGGAATGCAAATAGACATATCCCTGACGAAGGAGGCAAAGGAGAGGCTCTCAGGGGGTGAGAGCTTCCTCTCCGGTGAAGGAGTGGGGTCGGAGGGAAGGCCCTCAGACTCCTCTGAGGAGAAATATCTGGGGTCCTCCTCCTCCCCCCACGAGGCCTCTTCCTCGGTGTCGGACATGAGCTCTTACAGCTCAGACCTGAACCGGGCCCATCTCGACTGCGAGGAACCATGTCCTTGATGATGGCGTCGAGCGGTGGACTCCCGCGCCGGCGGGGATGAAGCTCCCTCCATCGACATCGACGGGGATTCCACCTGCGTGGTGGTCGACACCGGTGCCGCAAGCGGCGTCAGTGTCGGAGGCCTCGGCATCGGGCTAGAGCACACCGGCGCCTCGATCAACAGCGCCAGGGGCGCAAGCACCCCCGGTGCCGGCAAAGCCTGGCGCATCAGCCCTTCCAGAATCCCTGGAAGGATGGCTCGGAGGCACTCGTCAAGGCCCGCTGTTGGGAAAGGCAGAGGGGCCGGTGTGGGTGTCGGTGCCGGACGCTGCTCGGGTCCAGGAGACGGTACCGAAGCACCCATGGACTGACGCAGCGACACCTCTTCAACCGAGGGGGAACGCTCCTCTCGGCACTGCCGCTTCCTCGGTGTCAAATCATCTCTGGAGGCGCCGGAGCTGGTAGTCCCGTGCGCCGTGGGCGACCGATGACGGTGCTTTGTAGTTTTCTTTCGGTGCCCATCATCGGCACTCGGCGGCAGAGATGAAGAGGAGGTAGAACCCCCCGGCCTCGAGGGATCAGGTCTGACAGGGTTCGGTCCCGATGGCCCTGGGTAGAGGGAGTGGCCGGGGCCGATTGCCCGCACGGCTGCTCACCCCCGCCGGTAGGCCGGCGGGCCAACGGTACCTGTACTCCTGGGGGTCAGTGCCATCGTCGGTGCCGATTTCGTGGACATCGGTACCGGTACCGAAGATCCGGCCGTCGACACCGAAGCCGTCGAGGGGCCGGTGCAAGTTCCAAAAAGACGGTCCTGAAGAACTGGAGGCACCAAGCGTATCGGTTTGCGAGATCTGCCGGCCGCACCGACCACACTTCTTGAATCCGCTCAGGACCTTCGAGGACATCGATGGAAAAATCGCGTCGGCGAAATCAAAGTCGTTGATGGTGGCGGTGAAAAGCACACCCAAAAAAAAGAAAACGACCGCGCAGCCACAAGGCAGCAACGAGGCGCCCCCGCGGCTAAAGACAACGAGGGGACAAACTTCTTTTTTTTTTTAACAGGAGAAAGAAAGAAGCGCGAACGCGTACGAAAAGAGAAAAAACTCGCGGCTAGGCCGCAATCCAGTTTCCAGGGCTGACAGAGAGAGAGAGACGATGGCACGTCTCTCTCCAGCGCGGAATCGAAAAAAACTGAGCGGGAACGGTCGCGCACGGGCAGGAAGACGGCCGCGCATACGCGGTGGGCGTGCCCTGCATTTTGTTCCAGTTGGTGGGGGCTGCCGTGGACGTCACCCAGTCGTGAGAACAAGCAGCCTGCTTGTCCTCGGAGAACATGCTGATCCAGCAACCATTCATGAGGCTGAATGACACTGCTGAGTTTGTCTGTCAAATGGTTTGGAATCTTGGCATATAGGTTGCTTGAATGGACATTTGAATATGAATCACAAAATCCCTATTTGTGTTAGCTCTCAAGAAAAAGGGATCTTACTTCTTCCTCTTTGTTGAAATAAAACACTCCCACCTGATTGCCAGTTTAGATCAGTACTCACCACTTCCAAAGAAGATGAGCAAATACTTGAAAAGTGAATAAAGTAGCTCTCATATCCAGATTATTGAAATGCAGTAGTTGTTCAGCCTTTTTCTAAATGTCTTGAGGTATCTTGAAGGCCAACAAGAGATCCCCACTCAATCTCTTAAGTATCTATGGTGAATAGACAACAATTTTGTTGGCGCATTAAGGGAAGCGCTCTGATTAGTTTGGCTTCTGTGGTCCACCATCAGAGTACAGCTTGAAGGAAAGTGGAAGTGAATATCTTGGAGAACAAGGGTTATAATGCTCATTCCCACAGAAATTTTAAGTCCCACTGTGTCTTCAGTACCTTGAGAGGAGCAAGAGACCATGTGCACTGTGGATGCCATGTGGTTCAGCTTTTCGAAGTAGGTTCTGGCTGTGACTGAAGTTGCCCGTGATAAAAATTCCTCCACAAAATCTCAAACGTGCATACACACTCCAAAAAATATTTATTCAATCTTTTCAAAATTTAACAAGAGTAATATTCAAAATTGCTCAAAAAGTCTGAGCATGGAGTAAAATACTGATATGTTCAGCATTACTATGGATTGAACAGGCGCTTTCAAGATTCATCAAACTTTTGAATCTTTGGATTTGTTATATGAGCTCCATTAGATTTTTGAGCAATTTTGAACATTACTCTTGTTAAATTTTGAAAAGATTGAATAAATATTTTTTGGAGTACGTATGCACATTTGGGATTTTGTGGAGGAATTTTTATCGAGTGCAGTGTTGTGTTCTGTTCCTATCCATTTCCTCAATTTTTTGGTAAAGTTATTTGTGACTGAAGTTGTGCATTAAATTTATTTAAAATATTTATTAACCACACTATCTACGGTTCTAGGCGGTGTACACAGTAAGATACATAATATAAAATCATAAAAAACAAACCATTACAATAGACATAACATAAACAATAAAACATATTAACACCATCAAACACAAAATGACGACTTGCAAAAAAAAAAAAAAAAGTCACTTTGTGAAAGATGTAAAACACAGAGCTATATCATGTCTAAATACCTTAAGCCAAGTTAAATAGGAGATCAGACTGGGCAAGCCATTGCAATTTGCCTTGTGGTAGAAAAGCTTTTGCTTGGATTGATTACAGAAGTGCTCCAATGATTGAAAGCTTCTGTGCGGGAAAGGCTGCAGCAAAGCTAAGGCTTTCTCTTTGTGAGCAATGTTCTCTCAAAGCTATGCGGGAGTCCTTCATGTATATTTCTGCCAGTGCGGGGTGCTGTTTGAAAATCAAATTTTCAGTAGAAAGGGCCAGGTAAGCTCTGCAGGACTCCAGAGGACCTGCTTGTTCCTAGTAATTTAAAAACGTAATATTGATGCATTACCCCACCCCCATGGCAAAAATGAGGTTGGAGGACTGCCACACAGCTTAGAGGGAACATAGATTGTGAGATTAATAAATCTAGGAACAGGGCTGGCAAAAGCCTATTGGAATACCTCATCTGTGCAAGTGAGCTGCTACCACCACTAGATGCTTGGTGAACACCCTGGGTGCTGGGGAATGACCAGGAGGAACTTTGTACAGATAATGGTCAAATTAAAGAATGATATGAAGATATTGCCTGCCGTTAGGATGGTTAGGGATATGAGCATAAGCATCCTTGAGATCCATCAAACATGGCCAGTCTCCTTTGGTTAAATAGGGGGAATGTTTGGCAGGGTACTGATTTTGAACTTTTCCTTCCTAAAGGAAGAGGTTAAACCTCTGAAATCCAGAACAGGCTGCAATCCCTCTAACTTCTACAGGATGAGGAAGTACCTGAATAGAACATCTGGCCAGTCGATATTCAGCCGCAGGGCCAGTCTTAGGCAGAGGTGACCGAGGCGGCCGCATAGGGCCCCGCACTTAAGGGGGCCCCACGCGGCGCACCTCAACTCTGCCTCTCCCTCCGACCCCCGCTCGCTGCAATCATCACATCATCAATCTGATTCCGCTTGCGCTGATTCGCTCCGCTGCCTGCCTCCCGCCGCCACCGGACCGGTGCCCACAGCCCCCCCCCCCCCCCCCGCACAGCCCGCCTCCCAGTCCCACTCCCAGCAGCACAACGACAGTGCAGAACTCGAAGGCCCGGCCCCGACACAGAAGACAGACAGTTGCAGCAGGCACGACGAATGGCTCACCCCAGCTTTTCCCTTCCGCCTTCCCGCTCAATGTCCCGCCTCCTTCTGATGGTATTTCTTGTTTCCGCGAGGGCGGGCGGGAGTCATTGAGCGGGAAGGAAAAAGAGCTGGAGCGTGGTCAGAGCCTTGGTCTCGGTGAGTGAGCTGCGAGCCATCGTTGATTCGCTGGGCCTGGGGAGTCAAGAAGTGCCGAAGTGCTGTGCTGCAGTGTGACTAGAAGAAGAAGAAAGTCTCAAGTGGACTGGAGCACCCACACCCACTGACCCACCACCGCCGCCTGGAGCAAGCTTGCCCAGTGATTCGGGCAAGGAAGGTATGAATGATGATGCTATTTTGGTTGAGACATCAAGTTCAGTTTCTGGAACCCTGCATGTGTGCTTAGGTGTGTTACCTTAGCTCTGGTCTCTGGAGTCAAACCCAACCAGGTCTTCTCTCTGCCCGTGCTTCTGCCTGCTTGCAGTCTCCTGTTCAGGGCTTTCCCTTAGCTAAAAGAATGTGCTGATAGTTCTTTGAGTTTCTGCCACTTTTAGGACCTGTTTGCTCAGACTGCCACTTCTCTGTGTTGCCTCCCAGAAGCTGCCACCCTAGGCAAAAGCCTGTTCTCGCCTAATTGTTGATCTAGCCCTGCAGATTTGGCATATTAACTTGCTTATTCCTAAATATTGATTTCAGGGAGACTACAGAAGATAAAGCCAATTTTTTTTGTATCACACACACTGCACAGGCTGTATGCCCCATCACATATTATCACCTCTATGTGACATGCTGAGATGTTACAGTGGTGGATTCTTAGTTTATTTATTCTGTTGATATGGAGTCTATGAAATGAATAAATGGATAAGTGATGAGAGAAGCACAGGAGGGCAGAGTCATAATAGCTCCACATGGATTTAGAAAAACACCAGAAGTATAATGGGAGTGGCTGACTGAAAGGATATCTTTTATTGTTTGCAATAATTTTGCTGAATATGTGGTCTCAGTACATCATTGTTGTGTGCCACTTCTGAGTTCATTTCAGAGATACTATAGAAGCAAGAATTAGCTCATTCTCTTGCTTGACCTTTCTACTTCAAGGGGTACAATAAAATTAAAGGACCTCAAAAGAAAACAAGCTCAAAGGTCGTATCAAAGTGTTTTTGGGGGCTGGCCCCCGTGACTTAGATGGCAAGTTTGCCCAGTCCATTCGGACAAGGTATGAATGATGAGGCTGCCAGGGCTGGCTTTCTTCTTATAAAACCTTTTTAAATTAAAGTGGTCTTACTACTCTTACATTAAAGTGATGATCTGGTGGGGTTCATGATTTGTGCAGGAGGTGAGCCATCGCTGGTGGTGGCGGTGCAACGTGCTGCGTGCAAGTGCGACTTAAAATAAAGTCAAGCGAGCTGGAGCAAGTTTGTGCCATTCAAGGCAAGGTATAGCTTTTTCTTATAAGGAATTAGGAACCTTTTTAAATTAAAGTGGTCTTACTACTCTTGTTGATATTTGCAAATGGAACCTTCCATTAAAGTGATGATCTGGTGGTTCATTTGTGCTGGTGAGCCATCGCTGGTGGCGGTGCAAGTGTGACTTAAAATAAAGTCAAGTGGAGGAGCTGGAGCAAGTTTGTGCCATTCAAAGGCAAGGTATGATAGCTTTTCTTATAAGGAGGGGGAGGGCAGGGAAGAAAGGAGAAATGTTGGGCAGGGATGGAGGAAAGGAAACACAAAGGAAAGAGATGCACATGGATGGAAAGAAGACACTGCATAAAACAGAAGACACTGAGACCAAAGTGAATAGAAAAACTAAATGATCAAACAACAAAGGTAGAAAAAAGTATTTTATTCAGGATTTATTAATTGGAATGTGTCAGTTTTTGGAAATGTGCATCTGTGATATTTTTCATGTAAGTTTCAATTTTTGTAGTATTGCTGCATGCTGAGTCTGACTTCTTGAGGTAAATTTCCAGTTCAGTATTTTGCCTTCATGTGTTTTTCAGGTGTGATCAAGGAAGGTGCAGTATTCTGCTAGCGTATAGTTTGCAGCCCTTTTTGGGTTTTTTTTCACTAGGTTGTGCACTGGTGTTTTAGAGCCCGGTGTAATTACAGTTGGCTTTCCACGCCACGCATAAGGTTGTAGCTCGTCCTGTCCTTGGAATTAGTGCTGTTTATGGTTTCATGATAGCATTGTGCTTATTATTTCAATCAGTTTTTTTGTACAAGTTTAGCTTCATTTGTCTTTATTTGAAATTTCATAAATAAAAAAATTTTCTAAAAATGAAATAATCTTATCAATGGGGTGGAGCTAGGGTGGGAGAGGGGCTATGGTGGGCAGGGCTAGGATGGGGCGGGGCTAGGATGGGGCCCCACCAAATTGGTCTGCATAGGGCCCCGCACTTGCTAAGACCGGCCCTGTTCAGCCGGCAGTGGTCAGCATTTTTTAAAACTATCCCCCGTCGCTCCTACCCATGCTGGCAGCCACTAGGTCCACCAGATAGAGAGAGGGTGGCACTTGAGGTCGGGGAGGGGGGCAGAGAGTGGTCAGTGCTTGTGAATGGTCTTGAGAAAGACCTTTGGAGAAAAATTGAAGGTTCAGCATAAAATGAGCTGTCTCTGCTCTGTGTGGAAAAAAAATGCGGAGCAGAAACAGCTTATTTTATGCCTAACCTTCAATTTTTCTCCAAAGGTCTTTCTCAAGACCATTTTTCAAGATCTGTTTGTACCAACGTTTATTGACCATTTGATGGTTTTGCATCTGTGTTACAAAGACTCCTGAAGCAGGCTCACTGTCGAAACACGGAGCTGTGTCGAACTTTCACCATTAAATGTTTCACCAGCATCTGAAGTCTCCTCGTTTGCTCCTGGTCAGCCTGGTCCATTTTCCACTCCCTTCTTTTCTCAGTAATTAGTGCATATGTATGTATTTTTAAGTACTAATCACACCTTTTTCCCTCCCCCAGGAAGACATACACATATACCACATACAAGCAGGCATTATATTGTCCTGGCACCTACTTTTATGTTTGTATGTGCCAAGGCAATTTCACAAGTGACACTGGAGGGCATAAAATGCTGTCCTGTACAGTTAATTCACACATACATTTGCTCCCTAAATATTCATGCTTCAGAGTGTTTTATCACAGTTAATTTACATGCTTACAGGCATATATTTTATATGAACTAATGTTGTTGAATTAACAACAGTGCATATTACATTTGCCAGAAAATAAAGGAACATTGTCTCAGAGCCAAGTAGCAGTAAAAAGATTTGATCTTTGGTACAGCAGCAACTAGACCATATTGCACCAAACACATGGTTATAAATATTTAAACTAACATGTAGAAAAAATAAAAAGATTATTATTCAAAGTATAAAAACTTATATTGCAACTTGTAAATTGCATTGAAATAATAACATGCTAGTTTCTCAGAGCCAAGAGATACTTTATTTGGCTTACACACAGTCTATACAAAACCTGTAGGAATATACTGCCTGACATTTTGTTTCAATTTAAATTAAATTTATGCAGATCCTTTGAACCATTTACTATGCACACAGTGACCTAACTAGGAAATATGGATCAAATGCAAAAACAGCATGTTAGGCTCTCTGTTTCCAGACTTTAATAGATAAAGGAAGCCAATTGGGAGGGAACCTCAACCATGACGATAATTTATTTTCCTTTTTTTCCAAAGTAGCACACATTGTTACCCTCTCTTTGGGAATCATCATTGTTCATTCCCTCCAGATCAAAGCAACCACGAGCAGCCATCCCGAATCAATACCACACCAGTCCCTAGATCAGACTGAAGGCAGCACTGCTGTCCTCACTACCTTGATCGTTATTTGAACATAAACCAGGAGCTTTCTCATCAGCATCCCAGGGCTAGTCAGGATTTCAAACATCCAGAATGGGCATGCATGCAATGAATTGAAGTCTAATGTGTGCTGGCTTGTTTCATGCAAGTTTGTTATCGATGTTCTGAAAGCCTAGATGGCTAAGGGATACATAAAACAAGTATTATAAACCCAGCACTAGGGAAACAGAGTATGCTGCTTCTCTATAGACTGGGTTGGGGAGGGGCTCAGTAAATTGTAATATTGGTAGTGCTTCCTCCAGATGGGGGCTCTACTTAAATGTCTATATCCTGAACTAGGTCTGGGTCTGCATAAATAAGACTGCAGCACTATAACCTCTATCTTAAAAGAAACTTCATGCATAAATAGCAGAATTTGCACTTTTCTTGGTTTGATTCAACTGTCCCTGGTCAACCCCCTCTTCTCATCCCTCATCTAGACCACCAAAACCATACCGAAATCTACAAAGTCTTCACATGAATCTATTTTTTCCAAGTTTTTCTCATTTATCTTTAGATGATAAAACTGTTGCCTTCACTCAACGACATACGTCAGCCCTTGATAATCTGCCCCCCCCCCCCCCAACTGTCCCTAATTTTCCTATACACATAACCCTTGTTTACTGCTGTACTGAGAATTTACAAGAAGAATCTGAGAAGGGCAGAACATGATTGGAAAACTAGATCTCTATCCATTTATCGGAAGTGTAAATCCCTGCAACGTGCTTATAAAGATCAACTAAAATGGGCTAAAAGTGTTTACATTTCTAAGTAAATCCAGACAGTTGATTACTATCCCAAACAACTGTTTCATATTATCAGTTTTGCTCCAGGAATTTTCAATTCTTATCCATACCCAGATTTGCCCTGGAGGACTTTGCACAGTTCATACTGGATAGATTGGTTTTTCTTTAAGTTCTCATCTGCCTCTTCCCCACCACCAAGCCCCAGACTTCATCTTAACTTTCCTATAAATATAACACCATATTGTTCATTTATTTTAAAAATTATACTTCGCTCCTTTATCCCATCTGGGATTTCAGAAACTCCTCACCACAATGCACCCATTATGCTTAATTCATAATAGCACCCCTGCTTGGTGGTTGAATAATATATTCTACTGTTCTTTCGCCTGTCTTTTTGTAACTTATCAACTCAAGCTTATCCAGAGTATTGTGACGCAACAGCAGAAATGCTCTGTAATCAGGCCACATCTTTAAAAAACCTGCACTAGATCTTAACTCCTCGTCTAGCTATCATAATTGTTAACTTGTCATTTTTAGCAAAGTTAAATGAAAAAGTCATTCTCTTTCAGTTACTTAAGACTAGATTTAGTAAATGGTGCTGAAAAAACATTGCTGAAAAAAAAAATCCACACAAAGTGCTATTCTATAAATTTATTTATTTATTGCATTTGTATCCCATATTTTCCCACCCATTGGTAAGTTCAATGTGGCTTACATGTTTCAAGAGAGACGGTTACAGATTTCAGAACAGTGTGACGTAGAGCACTTAGTATAAGTGATCAGCAATTGTGTAGTCTGCATTTACAGTATGTATAGGGCAGAATGGGTTGAATTGGAGAACTGAAGTTTGCATTATTGTTGTCCATTTATGTTGGTAATTCGGGTATGCTTCGGTGGTCTCGGAAATTAGGCTGGTATTGAAGGGATGAACTTCCTGAAAAGGTGAGTCTCTAGGTTTTTTTGGAAGTTCAGGTAGTTGTTCGTGAGTTTTAGGTCTTTTGCCAATGAGTTCCAGAGTTGGGTGCCTAGATTGTAAGCTCTTTGAGCAGGGACTGTCTCTCTATGTCAAGTGTTCAGTGCTGCGTGCATCTGGTAGCGCTATACAAATGCTACTAGTAGTAGTAGTAGTATAAAGGAGAAACTGGAGGCGTATGATGATTTGTATTTCAGGCCCTTGCAACTGGGGCAGTGGAGGGTTAGATATGATCTCGCTGTTCTCATCATGTTTCTTATTGGTAGATCAGTTAGTTCTGTCATGTATCCTGGTGCAAGTCCATAGATAATTCTGTCTACAATAGAGCATATCTTGAAGGCTATGCGTGCTTTAATTGGTAGCCAGTGTAGACTTTGTAGGAGGGGTTTCACACTTTCAAATAGTGTTTTTCCGTAGATAAGTCTGGCTGCTGTGTTTTGTGCCATCTATAGTTTTCTTATGATTTGGTCTTCGCAACCCACATAGATTCCCATTGCAGTAGCCTACTTGGCCTAGCACGATTGTTTGGATCATGTTACGGAATATGTCTCTAGGGAAGAAAGGTTTTATGCGTCTGAGTTTCTACATTGTGTAGAACATTTTCTTTGTCATGGCCTTGGCTTGGTTTTTGAGTGTCAGGTTGCGGTCTATGGTAATGCCTAGGATTTTCAGGTTGTCTGAGACTGGGAAAGATGAGCCCAAGGCACTGATGGTAGTGGGGTGATTAGTGTTGTGTTGGGATGAGAGAAGACATTGTGTTTTTTTTCTCTGTTGAGTTTTAGCTTAAATGCTGATGCCCAGGATTCCATGATGGTCATGCTGTTTATGATTTCATTGGTGATTTCTGATGGATTTTGTTTGAAGGGTATATAGATTGTGATGTCATCCGCATATAGGAATGGGATGAGGCCTTGTTTGGCTAGGGATCTGGCTAGTGGGCTCATCATTAAGTTAAATAGTATGGGCGATAGTGGTAATCCCTGTGGCACCCCATATTCCGCTCTCCAAGGTGGGGAGATATCTGGGTTTGATTTTACTTGGTAGGTCCTGAAGTTCATAAATCCCTTGATCCAAGTAAGTACTTTTCCTGTAATTCCTATCTTGTCGAGGATTCTCAACATTGTGTGGAGGTCTACCATGTCAAATGTGCTCGACAGGTCGAATTGGAATAGGAGGATGTTTTTGCCCATTGCTATTTCCTGCTTGAATCTGGACAGGAGTGTAATTAGTACTGTTTCTGTACTATGGTGGGGTCTGAAGCCAGATTGAGATTTATACAGTATGGTGAATTTGGTGAGGTATTCTGTTAGTTGTTTGGCCACTATGCCTTCCATCGTCTTGGTTGTTAGAGATATAGATGCAATCGGCCTGTAATTTGTGATTTCATCTGCTTTTTTCTTGGTGCCTTTTAGGATGGGTGTTAGTAGGATGTTTCCTTTATCCCATGGAAATAGGCCTTCTTGGAGCATGAAATTAAGGTGGTCTGTGAGTTCAGTGATGAAGCGGTCGGGAGGGGGGGGGGCTTTCATAATATAGTTGGGACAGGTGTCAAGTTGGCAATGAGCGGAGAACTTTTTAATTGCTTGAGCCACTGTTTCAGCAGTTAAATGGGTGAAGTTTGTCCAGATACAGTCCACCAGGTGTTCCCCTGGGTTAAGGATCTAGTTCGTTAATGAAGGTTTGAAATTTAGTGTTTCCTTGATGCAGACTTTTGCGTACGTTGATAATTTTTTTCTTCGAAGTATCTGGCTAGTTCTTCAGCAGGTGGGAAGTTAGTGTTCAGTGTTGTTACTGTTTTGGTGTTGAGTATGTTGTCCACTAATTTGTACAGTTTCTTCGTGTCTTTGTAGTTTGTACCTATTTGTTCTTTATAGTATTTTCTTTTGGTTTGACTTATTTTATATTTGCATCTCTTTTGAGTCTCTTTCCATATCTTTAGTGTTTGTTCATTTGTTTTTACTCCAGGTTCATTTGAGTCTTCTAGCTTGTATTTTTAGCTCTTCACTGAACCAGAGTATTATGTTGCGTTTGTATGAGGTTTTGGTTTGTATAGGTGCTATTTCGTTTAGTACCGTTACATCTTTCATACCATTCCACGAGGAATTCTGTGGAGTTGGGTTTGTGGCAACCAGTTGTTGTCGTATATTGTTTGCCAGAATGTTTTCTGGTCCACCGTTCCTCTTGTTTTATATGATGAACGTGCTTGTGTTGGTGAAGTCCTTTCTTCTTCCAGCATAAGGTCATATTTAGTCTGAAATGGTCGGACCATGGTGTGTTCTTCCATTATTGGTCCATTATCGGGAAGATTTGGTCTGTGGGGAATTTGTATGTTAGTAAATCTAGTGCATGACGTTTTACATGTGTTGAGGTTACTTGTGGCCAGTAGAAGTCCCACAGTTGGAGAAACTCTTTGCATTCACATGTGCAGTTTGAGTTTTAGTCTTCTAGGTGTAGGTTTATGTCTCCTATGACCACCACATTTGGGTTTGCCATGCAAAGTATTTGATATAAAATCTATGAGATTTGTCTGGGCTTCTTTCCAATTTCCTGTTGGTCTATAGAATAATATAATACAGCTCAGGTGTGTAAGGAGGGATTTGCTTTGTATCCTGAGTGCAGCAATTTCAAGTTGTGGTGTTATGGATTCCGCAGTGGTTTCTGTAGTGAAGTGGTCTTTGTAGATTAGAGTGATGCCTCCTCCTTTTTCCTGTTCTGGTCCAATGGTTGATTTTGTATCCTGTTGAGCAGAGGTCTAGTATTATGGGGTCTTCTTGGTTGTGAATCCATGTTTCATTGATGAATACTAGATCGAGGTCTTCATGAGTGATCCAGTCTGTAAATGGCTCTCCAAGTTGTGCGCCATTTATAGAATAGTGCTTAAGAGTCGATTTCCAGGCTAAAGTTTGGTTGCAAGGATTTACACCAAATGAAACCTGGTATAAATCTTGACATGTAAAATCAGGTGCAGATCCCCGGTATTCAGTAATACTGCATGCATCTTTAGTGAACACCCCGAACCGCCTATGCCTTTTCTATGGCCATGCCCTCTTCTGAGTTACGTGATATAAGATTTCCATTCAGATTTTTATAGAATAGCACTTAGCAAGATGCTCGCCTATATCCAAATGTTGCCAATTAATGCCAATAATTGATTGTTAGCACCCAATTACTGGTGCTAATTGGCTCGTTAGCCAATTTAGTTGTGCATGTCTCTCAGGACAGCATGCACTTTTACGTTTCTTAGTGTAGCAATGTGAGCAAGGGTGTGGATGCAGAGCTTTAACAGACACAGCCACTCAGAGGGATAAACGTAAAACAAACCACTTTATATTCAAAAGAATGTTAAATCCTGTTCCCTTTAGAGGGATGAAAATTTAAGAATAATAGTCTCTTGGAATCTTCTGGCAGCCCTGTCCCTGACAGAACCCCACAGTGTGCAGTAATCTTTGTCTTCAAGGTAAACCAAAACCAGGCTTGGCTTTGGCCTGGACTCCAGGATTAGGATTTCACAAGGTTCCAGGATAAAACTGGGACTACCTGAATTAAGCTTCTCACATCTATGGTGAAGGTATATGCAGGAGGGTTGCTCTTGTCTTCCCTGGGGCTCCCTTGTCTGCCTGTGCTCAGAGTTTTTATCTGGCTCCCTGAACCAAGCCCTCTCTGCTTTGCCTTGTCTGAGCCATGCTCCTTCTGCTCTTTACTGCAGGATTTAAGGTGACACCCTAAGGAACTATTGTTAAGGGGAACTGGTAACTTCCTACAGTGATTTCAATAACGCATAATTTTTTGTTTATTTTTACACGTACTTCCTATAATACTCTGTCCACTCAATATGTAGCACTGGTTGAGTCAAGTGCCTTTATGGCACATAGAAGGAAGCAAGCCAAAACGACATTTACATTTTTCACATCTACCTCAACAGCACAACCTCCTTGCTTTCTACCTTTAAATTAACTATAAAAGTCCTAGAGACGACTAGAGTCTGTTTCAAATCTTTAATAATACTACTATTAACACTTTTTGATAGAATCATTCAACCAATTTATATATATATAGTAGACTGAAGGCTGGATTCAGTACAGGGCTGGACAGACTTCCTAGAAAAGACAAATACATCATTCTTGATAGTGGCAAGGTTGCGCTCTTGGTGGTTTCAGGCATGTCTGCTGTCTTCAATTAGATCACCATATTCTCCTTGTTCATCTGGATATTGGACTGAAATTTCAGGCTTTGATGTAGTTTCAGTCCTTTCTCGGCAAATGGTCCTTTGCGATTCAGTGGAAAACTTCAATATCTTCGCCCAATGCTCTACAGTATGGCATCCTGCAAGGCTTGATTATATTCCCTACTCTTTTCAACACCTTCCTTGCTTCACTAGCAATGCTGATCAAGAGCTACAGGATCGGCAGATATTTCTATGTTGATGATATTCAGCTGGGACAGATTAGGCCAGGATTTTCAAATAAATAAGCCCCCCCTCCCAAATGACACATATATTCTACGAGACACAACAGATGCAGAGCATTCAGATATATACACACACAAACATGTGTCCCTTACGTGAACACACAGATTTTAAATAATTCCCCAAATTATATGTATTTCATTTTCTTTGTCATTTCTTCTGTGAAATCTTCTGACCACACTGTATTGCCTTCTTATTGGTTGCTATGTGTAGTGTCCCACTGTCAACTATTATCTGTTGCCATGGGCAGGGCTGAATTCAGGAATAGGGTCCAATGTTATAGAGAGCATCGTCAGATGTACTCAGAAGGGAACTGTCTGGCCTCTTTCAGGAGTCTATGGATTTTTACATACACATCCAGGCAGTAGAACATTGTAAGACTACTGTAGTCACAGAAAAGGAAGTGGTGGGCTACAGAGATTGGAAAGAATCCCTATAAATAATTTCGTATTAGTCAACCCAATAACAACTCAATAATTGCTCTAAATAAAGGACTGTACTTGTACAGACTTATCTCACGTTTCAAAATGTCATCATAAATAATACTTCAGTCATTAATTTTAAAGTTACTCCAATATATTCATTTTAAAAATAATTTTTCAATATATTTTTTAAATTTATTTTTATCCACATCATATATCAACTGCTGAAGCACTGTTAATCATGATATTTTCAAAAATGAGATAAACACCTATAAAGTACAGTCCTTTATTTAGAACGATTATGGGGTTGGAAAGAATGCCATAAGCCATGCTCACTATGATTTCCTCACTTGTTTCATACTGTAAACCAAATCAATCAAATACATTAAACCTTAAACCTCAGGGCACTGTACCAATAACTTCTTTCCTCAGAGTGAAATCCATTTACCATCACCCTTTGATGTCTATCACTCAACTAGTTTCTAATTTATTTCAGTATCTTGTGGCTCACTGCCAGAATGCTGTTACTTATCAATACCTTATGCAAGATATCATCAAAACGTTTGCTGAAATCCAAGAATACTACATCCATCACACACAAAGAAATTGATCAGATTTGACTAACATGATTTCTCTTTGATAAAACATACATACATAGTAACATAGTAGATGATGGCAGAAAAAGACCTGCACGTTCCATCCAGTCTGCCCAACAAGATAAACTCATATGTGCTACTTTTTGTGTATACCTTACCTTGATTTGTATCTGTCATTTTCAGGGCACAGACCGTATAAGTCTGCCCAGCACTATCCCTGCCTCCCAACCACCGGCTCTGGCAGCATAAGAACATAAAAATAGCCATACTGAGACAGACCAATGGTCCATCTATGGGAATGGGACTTGATATACCGCCTTTCTGTGGTTTTTGGAAATACATTCAAAGCAGTTTACATAGTATATGCAAGTACTTATTTGTACCTGCAGCAACGGTGGGTTAAGTGACTTGCCCAGAGTCACAAGCAGGTGAAGTGGGAATCCAACTCATTTCCCCAGGATCAAAGTCCACTGCACTAACCACTTGGCTAGTCCTCTAGTATCCTTATTCCAAAAGTGGCCAATCCAGGTCACAACTACCCAGTGCTTTTTTTGTGCCGGTACGCAACGGTACGGCGTACCGGCACCTTTTTTTTTTGCTCCCCCCGCCCCGTGAGTCCATGTCCCGCACGCAGTGCCAGCCCCTATTTCCGGCCACTGTTGCTTCTCTTGTTGAGCAGCAGCGGCCGCTACACAAAGAAAAAGATTTTTTTAAAAAATTCAAACCTGGCTGAAATGCGGCACCTCGACACTGTAGACAGCCATTAGGCATTGGCTGTTGCCCCACAGCCGCTCCTCCTCTTGCCTCTACGTCACTGCGCTCCTCCGAGGTCTTCCTCCAGGGGCAGTGACGTAGAGGCAAGAGGAGGAGCGGCTGCGGGGAAGCAGCCAATGCCTAATGGCTGTCTACAGTGCCGGGGGGGCCCCTTTTCAGCCAGGTTTCAATTTTTTTTTTTTAAATCTTCTTTTTCTTTGTGTAGCGGCCGCTGCTGCTCAACAGGAGAAGCAGCAGCGGCCGGAAATAGGGGCTGGTGCCGCGTGCGTCGCGACTTCGCGCAGTTCGCGGGAAACTTGGCAGGGAGAGGGAAACCAACAGAGGGAAGGATTGGGGAGAGAGAAAAAGAGGGAAAACAACAGAGGGAAGGATTGGGGAGAGAGGGAAACCAACAGAGGGAAGGATTGGGGAGAGAGGGAAACCAACAGAGGGAAGGATTGGGGAGAGACGGAAACCAACAGAGGGAAGGATTGGGGAGAGAGAAAAAGAGGGAAACCAACAGAGGGAAGGATTGGGGAGAGAGAAAAAGAGGGAAACCAACAGAGGGAAGGATTGGGGAGAGAGGGAAACCAACAGAGGGAAGGATTGGGGAGAGAGGGAAACCAACAGAGGGAAGGATTGGGTAGAGAGAAAACGAGGGAAACCAATAGAGGGAAGGATTGGGGAGAGAGGGAAACCAACAGTGGGAAGGATTGGGGAGAGAGGGAAACCAACAGTGGGAAGGATTGGGGAGAGAGGGAAACCAACAGAGGGAAGGATTGGGGAGAGAGAAAAAGAGGGAAAACAATAGAGGGAAGGATTGGGGAGAGAGAGAAAGAGGGAAACCAACAGAGGGAAGGATTGGGGAGAGAGGGAAACCAACAGAGGGAAGGATTGGGGAGAGAGAGGGAAACCAACAGAGGGAAGGATTGGGGAGAGAGAAAAAGAGGGAAACCAACAGAGGGAAGGATTGGGGAGAGAGAAAAAGAGGGAAACCAACAGAGGGAAGGATTGGGGAGAGAGAAAAAGAGGGAAACCAACAGAGGGAAGGATTGGGGAGAGAGAGAAAGAGGGAAACCAACAGAGGGAAGGATTGGGGAGAGAGGGAAACCAACAGAGGGAAGGATTGGGGAGAGAGGGAAACCATCAGAGGGAAGGATTGGGGAGAGAGAGGGAAACCAACAGAGGGAAGGATGGGGAGAGAGAGAGGGAAAAACAGATGGAAGGATTGGGGAGAGAGGAGAAAAACAGATGGAAGGATTGGGGAGAGGGGAAAACAGATGGAAGGATGGGGAGAGAGGGGAAAAACAGATGGCAGGATTGGGGAGAGAGTGGGAAAAAACAGATGGAAGGATTGGGGAGAGAGGGAAAAACAGATGGAAGGATGGGGAGAGAGAGGGGGAAAACAGATGGAAGGATGGGGAGAGAGAGGGGGAAAAACAGATGGAAGGATGGGGAGAGAGTGGGAAAAACAGATGGAAGGATGGGGAGAGAGAGAGGGAAAACGGAAGGATGGGGAGAGAAAGAGGGAAGACGCTGGATGGAAGAATGCAGAAAGAAATAGGGGAGACACTGGAAGGATGGGGAGAGAAAGCAGAGCTGCTGGATGGAAAAGGGGAATAGAGAAAGACTGGAGAATAAGAGGAAGGGCATGGGGAGAACAAGGGTGAGGAAAAGATGAAAAGCCACAGGTAGATGAAGGAAATTAAAGAATGGATAGTAAGAATGAATTAAATCTGGACAGAGAGAGCCTGAAAAATATTGAAGAAAGCAAAGAAAAAGGAGACAAAAATGACAAATGGCACAGAAGAGTTAAGCGAAAACAAAGGAAAGCAGAATCACAGACTGGGACCAATATGGAAAGAAAAACAGTCACCAGACAACAAAGGTAGAAAAAAAATCATTTTATTTTCATTTTAGTGTTTGTAATATGTCCAATTTGAGAATTTACATTGGCTGTCTTATTTTGCACTGGGTATACTGGAGCTGTAAGAGCTTACAGAGATTATTTATAATGAAAAAAATCACGTTATTTTTTTCTCCTATAGTACTGTAATATTTTCAATGATGTCTGTTTATATGCGCCATGGCTGGTGTAGGGGGTGTGGTTAATGTGGGTGTGGTTATCATAGGGGTGGAGCCATATGTGGTGACCCCGCCCATAACGAGTACCGGCACCTTTTTTTCTACAAAAAAAGCACTGCAACTACCTGGCAGAAACCCAACTGGTAGCAACATTCCTTATTACCAATCCCAGGGCTAGCAGTGCTTTTCCTCCATGTCCATCTCAATAACAAACTATGGACTTTTCCTCCAGGAACTTTTCAAACCTTTTTTAAAATCCAGATATGCTAACCACTGTTACCACATCCTCCAGCAACAAGTTCCAGAGCTTAACTATTCTTTAAGTGAAAAAAATATTTCCTCCTATTTGTTTAAAAAGTGTTCACATGTAATTTTATTGAATGTTCCCTGGTCTTTGTACTTTTTGAAAGAGTGAAAAAAAATCGATTCACTTTTATCCATTCTACACCAGTGTTTCCCAAGTCCAGTCCCGGAGTACCCCTTGCCAGTCAGGTTTTCAGGATATCCACAATGAACATGCATTAAAGAGATTTGCATGTAATGGAGGCAATGTATACAAATCAAATCATGCATAGTCACTGTGAATATCCTGAAAACCTGACTGGCAAGGGTTACTCCAGGACTGGACTTGGGAAACATAGTTCTACACCACTGAGGATTTTGTAAACCTCATTCATATCCCCACCTCAGCCGTCTCTTTTCCAAGCAGAAGAGGCCTAATCTCTTTAGACTTTCCTCATATAGGAGGAGGTCAATCCCTTTTATCGTTTTGGTCACTCTTCTTTGAACCTTTTCTAATTCTGCTATATTTTTTTGAGATACGGCGACCAGAATTGAACGCAATACTCAACGTGAAGTCGCACCATGGAGCGATACAGAAGAATTATAACATTTTTGGTCTTATTTCGCATCCCTTTCCTAATAATACCTAGAATTCTGATTGCTTTTTTGACTACCAACATACACTGGGCAGAAGATTTCAGCATGCTGTCTACAATGACACCTAGATCCTTTTCTTAAGTGCTGACTCCTAAGGTGGATCCTAGCATCAGGTAACTATGACTCAGATTATTCTTCCCAATGTGTATTACTTTGCATTTGTCCACATTAAATTTCATCTGCCATTTAGATGCCCAGTCTTCCAGTTTCCTAAGGTCTTCCTGCAATTTTTCACAATCTGCTTGTGTTTTGACAACTTTGAATAGTTTTGTGTCATCTGCAAATTTAATCACTTCACTCATGTTTCCGATTTCCTGATCATTCATAAATATGTTAAATAGCACCAGTCCCAGTACAGATCCCTGCGGCACTCCACTTTTCACCCTCATCAATTGAGAAAAATAGCAATTTAACCCTACCCTCTGTTTTCTGTCCAATAACCAATTCCTAATCCACCTCTTCTCCGACAACTTCACTGGTTACCCATTGAGTTTAGGATTAAATTCAAAATTCTTACACTAATGTCTTGTCCCCAGCACTTTGGAATTCCCTACTTCAGCAGCTCCGTCTTGAAACTTCTTATACCTCTTTCTGTACCCTTTTGAAAACAGCCTTTTTCTATATAAGTACAGTTTGATCCTGCGGCGAGAGACCAGGAACTGTGGATGAGAAGTGTATGAATGTTTATTTATTTGAAACTTGTTTTAGTTTGTATGTATGCTTTAATTTCTCTTGTGAGTGATTAGTAGTTAGTTCTTCCCTGTCATAAATTGGCATTCCTTTCTGTTTTTATTTAATTGTATTTATTATTTTAGTGTAAACCGCTTTAATTTATTCGCAACAAAGTGGTATAGCAAATTTGATAAACGATACATCTCTATGACATCTCTCCTGGAGCTAAGGTGACCATACACCTAGATATTACAATCTGTTATTAAAATCATATTTATCAGGTCTCTGATCTAAGCTGATCTGGCATATGCTTCAGATTTATTTTCTTCTGAATTTTTTATACGACTTTAGAGGAACAAGTTCACAATTGGATTATGTGGTGCATATTTTACCAGTTACGAGAATGCATCGTTGGTCATCACTCTAGCCTATGCTCACTAAAGAAGTAGGCTAGAGCTGCAGAATATAAGTGATACAAGGATAAGTCATCTCAGTCACTACTTGTGTGTCAAGAATGGAATACTTTCTATTGTAAATAACTTTCTAAAAAAAAAAAGGATTTTTTTTCTAAGACTATTAATGCCATTCAAAATAATTTTTCAAAATCGTTCGCTGTTTTTTTAAGTGAAACCAAACCCAATGCTTGTTCTTATAACCATAAATTGAGTGGTCGCTCTTCCAATGCTATCAGAAAGTTTTTTCTTGCTAAAGTTCAATGCTACAGAGAAAGGTTATCAGCAGCATTGCCCGTTGTAAAGACATCTGTATTGGAAGATCCTGTGGATGTTACATAACTTCTCTGGTTTTCCTTCAACTTGATCACAACAAATAGTCTTACTAAAATTCTGCCAACTTCTAACCGGAGATCTTTTAATGCAGATCCTGTTCCCTCATATTTCTTAAGAAGTCTTCATCAGAGCTTACTGCTATTTCTGCTTTATATCTTTAATACCAGTTGGCCATCAGGCTTTCCTCCTACCTGCTGGAAGCAAGCCATCCATCCCCAATTTAAGTCCCTGCAATTTGACTAATTTTTGACCTGCCATTAGTTTCTAAGGGGTTCTTTTACTAAGCTGCAGGAAAAAGGGCCCTGTGCTATTTAGATGTCCCAAGAATGCAAAGTAGGAGCTTATTCTGTAAAATCTGTTCTAGATACAAAATCATTAGTGAATCTCTTAAATGGGCTTTTTCTTTCTAGATTGGACTAATATAAATTAAATCATTATATAATGGTTTTAATCTATCTTTATTGTTTACAATTGGTTCAGAACACTGCTGATGTCCAATGAACAATATTCATTTTGCCCTGATGCTGAAACATGCTGGACTTTTATTAACATTGTTAAATTGGACATCACTAGTTCATACCAGTAATTGTCAAAAGTTTTTCTTTTAATAAAGTATTTATTCTGTTGGCCACTGGCTTTTTTTTTTTTTTTGTTCCACCCCAGTTGACTCACATGCACCTAACTTCTCTTCTTTTAGGCAGCTTTTTCATACTTACTATACAAATGTACCATATTCTACCAAACACCAAAATTTATTGGCTGGGAGAACTTCCAAAGGTTAATTATAATGTTTGGTGCTATAGTCCAACATAAAATTCAAAAGAAAAGTCTCTCCTTCAATTAATCTTGGTCCTAAGCCCATTCATTCCCTTATGATAATCTTAAAAAATATTTCCTCTAATGATAATATAATGGATATCCTTTACCACACCTCAGATCAATACATGGCTAAAGTCAACCAGTAAAAGATCTTATGTACTAAAGGCCCTATTTACTAAGCCGCACAGTAGGTGTGCTAACTTTTTAGCGCACTCTAAAAATTAGCGTGCACTAATAGAGACACCCATATATATATTCCTCTAGTGCGGCTTAGTAATCAGGACCCTAAAGTACCTAACTCCACTTCACAGAACCAGTATCTGTTGAAATCATTTTAGATCATTTTGGACACCTTCATAGAAATCACATAAGCTCTGTGCATTAAGAAATATATCAATTGTGGTATAGAGGCTGATAATGATATTCAGAGCTTCTTCATTCAAATTATACTCCATTGTGTAAGAATGGGTGTGGCAAATACAAAAACCCCATGGACGCACTACAAAATATGTAGAATTTAAGAACTAATACTCAATTTATAGAAGCAGAATGTCACATCTCAAAGTGTCAATATTTTCTGGGCCATATCCTGCAATTCCCAAATTTCATCCATATCAAGAAGTTTAATGTTACTATGCAGTATAGCATGTTGCAATTAAAAGTATGCAAGGAATTGTGTCGGTGACAGTCCAGATTCAACATGAAGTTCTTGAATGCTTTTAAACCTGTTTGCAAATACCAGCTGCCCAACTGTCTAAATATTTACTTTTGCTACCTCTGCCAATTTACCAGCTTCTGACCAATCAGAACTGTTATAGTAAAGGGGAGACTTTAAATTCATAAAATTATTGGCATTGCAGATATGATCTAAGTATTGAAAATCTATGGATGTACCTGTTAAGGTGGCCATGGGGCTCATTTTCAAAGCACTTAGACTTACATAGTTCCATAGGTTACCATGAAACTGTTTAATTCTAAGTGCTTTGAAAATATGCCTCCATATCTGTAATGCAGCTGCTAATGACATACTGTGAAGAAGAGAGGGGAGCACTGGATAAGCCAATGCCTCTTCCAGTATCAAACTGGAAGATCTAACATGCTGATCAAGCTCTGTGGATCACATTCCCTCCAGTGTAACAGAAAAGCAATGCGATAATTTTGAAAATCAGGGAAACTGCCGTGACCCCCCCCCCCCCCCCCCCCCCGGGTGGATTTAGCGACATTCAGCTTTCTCTTAGCAATAGAAGGAGTTCACTCCCTTACACCCTCACATCCCCTGGAGGAAAGCAAATAAAGACACCTCCAATGCTTTGTAGATGGCATCTGGAGGGGAAAAAGCAGCACTAATAAAATGTAATTAAGCTTGGGCATGACTACCATATTTATAGCATCCAGCCATCCCCACCAGGAGAGATGCAGAAGAGTCCACTTAGTCATCAAATCTTTCACTAAGGTGACATAGAGGGGAATAATCGAACGACGCCGGCGAAATACATGGCCGGTGATGTATTTTGGCGGTGCCGCATACAGCTGGCCAGACCTGTATTTTCGAAAAAGATGGCTGGCCATCTTTTGTTTCGATAATACGGTTCCAGCCAGCCAAATGCCTTGGATTTGGCCGGGGTTTGAGATGGCCGGCGTCATTTTTTAGCGATAATGGAAAATTATGTCGGCCATCTTAAACTCCGGCCAAATCCAAGGCATTTGGCCATGGGAGGAGCCAGCATTTTTAGTGCACTGGCCCCCCTGACACGCCAGGACACCAACCGGGCTCCCTAGGGGTCACTGCGGTGGACTTCAGAAAAGCTCCCACGTGCATAGCTCCCTTACTTTGGGAGCTGAGCCCCCCAACCCCCCCCCCAAAACCCACTACCCACAAATGTACTGCACCCACTAAAACTGCTCTAGGGACCGTCCTGCATACAACCTCTAGGACTTATTGCTGCTGTATAACTTTGGCACACCAGTTGACACCTGAAGACTAATCTCTTTGAAAAAGTCCTTTATTTGAATAAGCACATTTACTCACAGTTAACTGCAGATCAAAGGTTGTGCCCCACTGGCAAAAAGTCCCCTGGTACTAAGATAAGCAGTAGGTCAGAGCTGGCACAATGGTGTACAATGCCCTCTTTCAGCACCATTCAAGGTAAGAACTACGTTCTCTAACGTGGGTAACACAGGAAAGGGAACTAAAACTGGCTTACAAAAATGGCCACTACTGCATGGACTACAACAGGGCACACTCTGACCCAGTAAGCAGGGGGAAAGCACCAGGGGAGTACAGCCTACCAACTACCAATATCTACACCCACCACAATGCATTGCTGATGTGACTCTGCAGTGCAAATAACAGAAAAGGTGTCACACTCATCCCAGAGCCACATCACAAGCAGGAAAAGGCTGTCGGAGGACAGAACACATTCTGCTGTCATGGAGGTGGGTACGGCATTTGAGGCTGGCATATAGGCTGGGAAAAAAGTGTTTAAAGTGGGTTTTTTTGGGTGGGAGGGGGTTAGTGACCACTGGGGGAGTACGGTGAGGTCATCTCCGCTTCCTTCCACTGGTCATGTGGTCAGTTTGGGCACTTTTTGAGGCTTGGTCGTGAAAATAAAAGGACCAAGTAAACCCGCCAAAATAATGCTTAACGTTGTATTTTTTTTTCCATTATCGGTGAAAGCCGGCTATCTGGTAGCCACGCCCATACCCGCCCATGTCCCGCCTGCGCTTCGCCGCCGACATGCCCCTTTGAACTTTCGCCGGCAAGGCGACAGGAAAGCGGCGATGCTGTCAAAAAAAGTAGCTTTCGATTATACCGATTTCGCCGCTTTTCCGAGATCACCGGCCATCTCCTGATTTGTGTCGGGAAATGGCCGGCGATCACTTTCGATTATGAGCTGGATAGTATCACTGCTTTTGGCCACAGTATCCTCAATAGTATCTGCTTTAAAGGCAAAAAAGGATACACTGTGGGGATCTTTTACTAAAGATTAGCTCAAGTTATCTGCAGCAGGGCCCATTTTATTCCTATGGGCCCTGCTGCAGATAACTTGAGCTAATCTTTAGTAAAAGACGCCCTGTAAGAAACACACATATTTGATTAAAGCGGACAGCCTCAGTTTTTGACCAATTAACATAAACCCCAGACAGAATCTGTTGTTCTGTTGTAATAAAAAGTAAAATATCATCAGCATAAAACAGAATTATTGCTTTCTATATCTCTATGTCTAACCCAGATTAATGTTTCCATAGCAACACTGAAAACTAGGGGTGATAAGGGGCATCTTTGTGTAGTACTTTTTTGTAACTGAGTTGAGGAGGAAAAAAGACCATTCACAAACACTGATGTCCAAATATAATCGGCATCAAGTTCTATCTGTTCCATATCCTCAGAGAGGTACTGCCACTCTATATTATGAAACACTTTTTCAGCATCCAGGGAGAGAGCACTTTCAGATACGTTATGCTGTCGTAAAATGGACAGCACATTTCCCAAAAGTCTTCCATTATCTGCAGGCACTCTGCCCTGCATAAAACCTCTTTGCTCTCTATTGGCACATCTAATACCTTACACAAACATACTGCAAGAAACTTCAAGTAGATTTTACAGTCAATATTAATGAGTGATATCAGGCTATAGTTACAAACCAGTTTGGGACCTTTAGATGGCTTAGCCAGAACTAGTATCCTTGCTTCAGTAATTGTGCCCTCAAGTTTTTCTGCTGCAATGAAACTATTGTATATAGACTGTAAATGCAGAACTATAAGGTATAAGAAAGCCCTATAAAACATTATGGACAGACCATGTGAACCAGACATAGATAAATATTTAATAGCAAATTTAGGGCCATATATAATAAGCCGCGCTAGAGGTGCGTTAGCATTTTTTGTGCGCTCTAAGCATTGGCGTGCTCTAACCGTGTAGACACCTATAATATTCCTATGGGTGTCTACAAGGTTAGCACATGCTAAAAATGCTAACGCACCTTAGTAAACAGGGCCCTTAATTTCATCCTCTAATGGGAGCTGCCAATAGCGCTTTCTGCACTTGGGTTAATTCAGGTAGCTCCAGGTACAGAAGTGCTCAAAGGCTTTCTCCTTGGCCTGTTGATCTGGTTGATACAGTTTGGAATAATATTTGTGGAAATCCACTACTATATCTTGATCTTTGGTAACAGTGGAATTGTTTCCAACGGACCATTCCTACACACATTGGGTTGGGTTTTTTTTTGTTGGTTTTTGTTTTTTTTGCCTTTCCAATACCAGGACAGCAGATGTTTCTGCCAATTGGATTCTTCGTAATAGTGCCCATATTGTGCAAAGAAAGATGCACCTGTCCATTCACTAAGGATAGCATTCTACCAATACTTCTGTAATTGGATAGAGAGATCATTCTGCCCATTAACAAACTGCTGTTCCAAACTTTTGCTTGTACATTCCAAATCCTTTAGCTATCAAATTCATTGCCTTTGAATACCTATTATGTAAATAATAATTGTTCCCCAAATTGTCACCATAAAGGCATCCCATCAAACCAGTGGCGTACCTAGCATATTTGACACCCGGGGCCCATCATTTTTTAACACCCCCTCCTCTATATGAAAATATTATTTTAAGTAATAATCCACGAGTCACACAACAAGGGTGTACCTAGGAAAGGCAGCATCTTAAACACTGCAGTGAGCACTAGAACATCAATACACCCATTGTAAAACTAACCAAGACATTAGTAAAAATGATTCTGCCAACAGAAAACCATGTCTTTTTCACAAATATAGAACACCGATACATCCTCACCAAGTATAGAATAAGTAACCACAAACTAAAATTAAACTGAAACCCCAAGAGGCCAGATCCCGCATACAATGCAACACCATAGAAACAGTGTTGCATGTCCCCTAGTACTGTGCAAAATATAAAGATAGCAGACATAAATTTGAAAAACTGACAAATATCAATCACCATTTTACAAATTAACAAATAGAAATAAAACAAAAAATAGAAAATAAGATAATACCATTTTATTGGACTAATACATTTTTCAAATAGCTTTCAGAGGCCAAAACCTCCTTCCTCAGGTCAGTACAGTATACTGCTGTTAAGGTCCTGTCCTGACCTAAGGATGGAGGTTTTGGTCTCTGAAAGTTAAGTATATAAGTACATAAGTAATGCCACACTGGGAAAAGACCAAGGGTCCATCGAGCCCAGCATCCTGTCCACGACACCGGCCAATCCAGGCCAAGGGCACCTGGCAAGCTTCCCAAATGTACAAACATTCTATATATGTTATTCCTGGAATTGTGGATTTTTCCCAAGTCCATTTAGTAGCAGTTTATGGACTTGTTCTTTAGGAAACCGTCTAACCCCTTTTTAAATTCTGCTAAGCTAACCGCCTTCACCACGTTCTCCGGCAACGAATTCCAGAGTTTAATTATGCATTGTGTGAAGAAATATTTTCTCTGATTTGTTTTAAATTTACTACACTGTAGTTTCATCGCATGCCCCCTAGTCCTAGTAAATATCATAATTAAAATCTAATATTGCATAAAAATTATTTATCTTACAAAACGACAAACTTAAACTGACACATCTAATCTTTCCCTGGGCATATTTAATACTACTCCAGTTTACTCATCTGATAAAACAGCCAGGTCTTTAATTTGTTTCATGCACTACAAATAATTTAATTCTATTCTTATCTATCATGGAAACCTACACCATGTTCAGGCCCTCATAACTGCCAACCTACCAAATCTAACAGAGGGGATTTTAACAGATCATTTTCTGACCATGAGGATCTTAATGTAGAATAAATCTGCATCCATTTATCCAGATATCTCAGATCTTGCCTCAAACGAAACTAACCAGTAACCAGTGTAATTTTCAAAAGTGGGGGGAGGCCATATCCCATCTTTTAGCATTAAAAATGATCTTTGTTGTTACTTTTTTAAAAATTAGCTGTAATCTAGCATTCTCTTTTTTCCATAATCCTCAACAGATCAGATTGCAATAATCTAGGCTAGCCTGCATAATGTAAGTAGCTATGATCATCACAATTCATAATACTGTTCCTACATTTCCTTGCTTTTTACTGTATTCTTTACCATGTAAGATGCTTTCTTTTACTATGTAAACCGCACTGGACCTGCTGTATGTGGGAAAGAGCGGGGTACAAATGTAATAAATAATCTGCGTTAGGGTTTCCTCCAAGAGGAACTGTCTAATTTGACTGATTAATCAAAGCATTGAAAAACACTTACCACAAAAGTTAGACGACATTCCAGCATTAATGCTATGATAATTTCTAAACTTCTCATATTGGTTTCTAAAGAAATTATGTTTTAATCCAGGGTACAGCCAGCAGCTGGTTTCCACAGATGAATATCCCCCCCCCCCCCTACTCATAATACCTTTGTTTTCCCCCACAATTGCTTCACCAGCCTATAAAACTGCCTGAGCCCTAAAACCTACAGCCCCGCAACTGCTCCTTCCAAAAAACTACCTCTCCCACAACCGCCCCACTCCACAAACCCCACTCCACAACCCCCCACCACACACAGACACATACATACAAAGTCATTGGAAAGAATTCCATGATCCATGCTCTGCATGCTTTCCCCACTTGAATTGCTAGATGGATAGTAATATATTGTATATTAGTAATAGCTCTCTTGTTTAGCAGTTGTGTCATTCTCTTTGTTTTATATATTTCTCATTTTTTTTCTATTATCTTTGTATTTTTTTTATATAAACCATCTTGCTGTAATTTGTTTGAAAGATGTTATATCAAAATGCAATAAACAGGATTTACTACCAGCTCTCCTTGAAGTGCTTTTATATGATACTATATAGCCATCTGTAAAATGGACTTACTTGGTCAAAAAGCACCCGATTCACAAACAGAGTGTTCTCTGGTTTTGCAAGCTGCCGGGCAAGGAAGGTGAAGAGACATCCTACTTGTGATGGAGTGAAATCAGAATTCTCCACCATTACCTAATAAAGGAAAAAATAATTCTTCATTGATTACAGTTAGTACAAAAATAAATTACACCATACAAGAACAGAAAGAAATAGATAAAAATGACAGTTGCTGCTAGAGAAAATACACACCATTCCACTTTCTCCCCTCTGTGCTACTGAAGAGCTTAGCACACCACCAACATTCTTATTGTCCGAGTTACCAAGTGCTAGTCAAGCTGCAAAACTCAGAAAAATATAGATGGTAACTGATGACAATTTTAATACACCAAAGGTACACAAGAAGATCCCTTCAATAGTCCATCAAGGAAAAACATAAGTACATAAGTAATGCCATACTGGGAAAAGACCAAGAGTCCATCGAGCCCAGCATCCTGTCCACAACAGCGGCCAATCCAGGCCAAGGGCACCTGGCAAGCTTCCCAAACTTACATTCTATACATGTTATTCCTGGAATTGTGGATTTTTCCCAAGTCCATTTAGTAGTGGTTTATGGACTTGTCCTTTAGGAAACCGTCTAACCCCTTTTTAAACTCTGTCAAGCTAACCGCCTTCACCACGTTCTCCGGCAACGAATTCCAGAGTTTAATTACGCGTTGGGTAAAGAAAAATTTTCTCCGATTTATTTTAAATTTACTACACTGTAGTTTCATCATATGCCCCCTAGTCCTAGTATTTTTGGAAAGCGTGAATGAACAGACGCTTCACATCCACCTGTTCCACTCCACTCATTATTTTATATACCTCTATCATATCTCCCCTCAGCCGTCTCTTCTCCAAGCTGAAAAGCCCTAGCCTCCTTAGTCTTTCTTCATAGGGAAGTTGTCCCATCCCCGCTATCATTTTAGTCGCCCTTCGCTGCACCTTTTCCAATTCTACTATATCTTTCTTGAGATGCGGCGACCAGAATTGAACACAATACTCAAGGTGCGGTCGCACCATGGAGCGATACAACGGCATTATAACATCCTCACACCTGTTTACCATACCTTTCCTAATAATACCCAACATTCTATTCGCTTTCCTAGCCGCAGAAGCACACTGAGCAGAAGGTTTCAGTGTATTATCGACGACGACACCCAGATCCCTTTCTTGGTCTGTAACTCCTAACGTGGCATGGCGTAGCTATAATTCGGGTTCTTTTTTCCCCACATGCATCACCTTGCACTTGCTCACATTAAACGTCATCTGCCATTTAGCCGCCCAGTCTCCCAGTCTCATAAGGTCCTTCTGTAATTTTTCACAATCCTGTCGCGAGTTAACGACTTTGAATAACTTTGTGTCATCAGCAAATTTAATTACCTCGCTAGTTACTCCCATCTCTAAATCATTTATAAATATATTAAAAAGCAGCGGTCCTAGCACAGACCCCTGAGGAACCCCACTAACTACCCTTCTCCATCGTGAATACTGCCCATTTAACCCCACTCTCTGTTTCCTATCCTTCAAATTTTATTGTTCACAATCTCACACCAGGCATTGGTAATTCAAAATGTAAACCCGGCATGGCTGTGTTTACACAATGTGCCTGTGTCAGGGGTCCAGGAACTCTAGATGTTTCAGAGAGGAATGAATCTGTACATAGTGCACCAATGTTGGACATGTGAAAAAATAAAAAAGGATTTTAAAACTCCACTCATTCAGAGTACACCAATACATTGTCTATCAATGTTAGCCATGTTGGGTCTACATTTTGGATCACCAATGTCTGGTTTGAGACTGTGAACAATAAAAATTTGTTTTTCCCTGAAAGATTATTAAAGGTATCTTTTTTGTGTCACTCCATCCGTTTATTCCACCCGCTGCCACTAAGAGTTGCAGTCATTTACCGCCCCCCTGATAAGTCCCTCCCTTCCTTCCTTACCGACTTCGATGCCTGGCTCTCTGTTTTTCTTGAGCCCTCATCCCCATCCCTCATTCTTGGTGACTTCAACATACACACTGATAACCCATCCAACTCATATGCTTCTCAATTCCTCACTCTAACCTCCTCCTTCAACCTCCAGGTGAGCTGTACCACCACCCCTACTCACCAATCTGGTCACTGTCTTGATCTCGTTCTCTCTTCTACCTGCTCACCCTCCAATTTCTGTACATCAGTTCTTCCTATCTCTGACCATCACCTGATCACATTCACACTTCATCACCCTCCCCCTCAGTCCCACCCAACTCTAACCACCACTTCCAGGAATCTCCTGGCTGTTGACCCCCCCCCCCCCCCCCACCTTATCCTCTATTATCTCTGATCGCCTCCCTTCCATTATGTCCTCAGAGTCTGTCGACAAGGCTGTCTCCACTTACAATGCCACTCTCACCTCTTCTCTTGACACCCTTGCACCATCTGTCTCCCGCCCCACAAGGCGTACTAATCCCAGCCCTGGTTGACCCCTGGCACCCGATACCTTCGCTCATGCACCCGATCAGCTGAACGCCTAAGGAGGAAATCTCGCACCCAAACTGATTTCATTCACTACAAATTCATGTTATCCTCCTTCCAGTCCTCCCTATTCCTCGCCAAACAGGACTATTACACCCAATTGACCAATTCCCTCAGCTCTAACCCTCGTCGTCTCTTCGCCACCCTCAATTCCCTCCTCAAAGTGCCCTCCGCTCCCACCCACCCCTCACTCTCTCCTCAATCACTGGCTGACTACTTCCGTGACAAGGTCCAGAAGATCAACCTTGAATTCACCACCAAACCCTCCCCTCCTCTTCATCCCATTACCCACTCCCTCAACCAACCAACCCAGGCCTCCTTCTCCTCTTTTCCTAATATCACCGAAGAGGAAACCGCCCATCTCCTCTCCTCCTCGAAATGCACCACCTGTTCCTCAGACCCCATCCCCACCAACTTACTTAACACCATCTCTCCTACTATCACCCCTCTATCTGTCATATCCTTAACCTCTCTCTTTCCACTGCAACTGTCCAGGACACCTTCAAGCATGCCATAGTCACACCCCTCCTCAAAAAGCCATCACTTGACCCTACCTGTCCCTCCAACTACCGCCCCATTTCCCTCCTACCTTTCCTCTCCAAGATACTTGAATGCGCCGTCCACAGCCGTTGCCTCGATTTTCTCTCCTTTCATGCCATTCTCGATCCGCTTCAATCCGGCTTTTGCCCCCTACATTCGACAGAAACGGCACTATCTAAAGTCTGCAATGACCTACTCCTCGCCAAATCCAAAGTTCACTACTCCATCCTCATCCTCCTCGACCTATCCGCCGCCTTTGACACTGTCAATCATAACTTACTTCTTGACACTCTGTCCTCCTTTGGATTCCAGGTCTCTGTCCTCTCCTGGTTCTCCTCTTATCTCTCCCATCGTACCTTCAGAGTACAATCTCATGGTTCGTCCTCCTCCCCTATCCCACTCTCTGTCCTCGGACCCCTCCTTTTTTCAATCTAAATCTCTTCCCTGGGCTCCCTGATTTCATCTCATGGCTTCCACTACCACCTCTATGCCGACAACACCCAGCTTTATCTCTCCACACCAGACATCACTGCGGAAACCCAGGCCAAAGTATCGGCCTGCTTATCCGACATTGCTGCATGAATGTCCAATCGCCACCTGAAACTGAACATGGCCAAGACCGAACTTCTTGACTTCCCACCCAAACCCACTTTTCTCCTCTCCCTCCACTCTCTATTTCAGTTAATAACACCCTCATCGTCCCCGTCTCATCTGCCCGCAACCTCGGTGTCATCTTCGACTCCTCCCTCTCCTTCTCTGCACATATCCAGCAGATAGTCAAGACCTGTCGCTTCCTCCTCTATAATATTAGCAAAATTAGCCCTTTCCTCTCTGAGCACACCACCCGTACTCTCATCCACTCTCTCATTACCTCTCGCCTTGACTACTGCAACCTACTCCTCACTGGTCTCCCACTTAGCCATCTATCCCCCCTTCAGTCCATTCAGAACTTGGCTGCACGTCTTATCTTCCGCCTGGACCGATATACTCATATCACCCCTCTCCTCAAGTCACTTCACTGGCTTCCGATCAGGTACCGCATACAGTTCAAGCTTCTCCTACTAACCTACAAATGCACTCGATCTGCAGCCCCTCCTTACCTCTCTACCCTCATCTCCCCTTACGTTCCTACCCGTAACCTCCGCTCTCTAACAAATCCCTCCTTTCAGTACCCTTCTACACCACCGCCAACTCCAGGCTCCACCCTTTCTGCCTCGCCTCACCTCAAGTGTGGAACAAACTCCCTGAGCCCATACGCCAAGCCCCCTCCCTGCCCATCTTCAAATCACTGCTCAAAGCCCACCTCTTCAATGTCGCCTTCAGCACCTAACCACCACACCTATACTCAGAAATCTAGACTATACCAACTTGACATTTTGTCCTTTAGATTGTAAGCTCATCTGGGCAGGGACCGTCCTTCTTTGTTAAATTGTACAGCACTGCGTAACCCTAGTAGCGCTCTAGAAATGTTAAGTAGTAGTAGTAGTAGTAGTGTCTCCCACCTGGCCATCTCTGCTCTATCTTTAATTAAAAAAAACAAGGATGCCAGAAACATACATTTCATATTATTTGGAAGAGTAATCTAATATAATAAAACGCACCGTGAACGTTCTGAAGACAACGTTCTGAAGCCACTCAAACACTCCCTGTAGGGTTCGTGGATTCGTGGTGTGAAGCCAGCCAGCCGTCTCTGCCCCGCCCTCACGTCAAACGTCATGACGTCGAGGGCGGAAAAAAAACCCAAACAATTCCGGCAGCGCGTCAGGGAAGGAGGCGGCGCTCCCGTCTCTAGCCTTCCCTTCGCTGTGTTCTGCCTTCTTCTGACGTCAAGGATGACGTCAGAAGAAGGCGGAACACAGCGAAGGGAAGGCTAGACGTCGGGAGCGCCGCCTCCTTCCCTGACGCTGCGCTGCCGGAACCGCCACGGAGGTAAATATAAAAAGAAGAAGAAAAAAAAAAAAGGGATGTTGGGGGGAGAGAAAAGGGTGGGCAGTAAAGTTGAACAATGGGAGCGGGAGGGCAGGGGAGAAACGACAGCATGGATGCGAAGGGGGGGGCATGGATGCGAAGGGGGGGGAGAAGAGGGCGGACCAGGCTGGGACATGGGAGAGAGAGGAGCATGGATGCGAGGGGGGGTCATGGAAGGGAGAGAGGGGACTTGCTGGAAAAGGATGAATGGAGGCGGCAGGGGACAGAGGAGCATGGATTGGGAGGGCAGGGCTCAGGGAGAGAGGGGAATTGCTGGAAAGGGATGAATGGAGGGGGCAGGGGACAGAGGAGCATGGATTGGGAGGGCAGGGCTCAGGGAGAGAGGGGAATTGCTGGATAGGGATGAATGGAGGGGATAGATGGGCATGGATGGATATGGATTGCAGGGCAGGGCTCAGGGAGAGAGGGGAATTGCTGGATAGGGATGAATGGAGGGGGCAGGTGACAGAGGAGCATGGATGGCCATGGATTGGGAGGGCAGGGCTCAGGGAGAGAGGGCAATTGCTGGATAGGGATGAATGGAGGGGGCAGGTGACAGAGGAGCATGGATGGGCATGGATTGGGAGGGCAGGGCTCCGGGAGAGAGGGGAATTGCTGAAAAAGGATGAATGGAGGGGGCAGGGGACAGATGGGCATGGATTGGGAGGGCAGGGCTCACACTCTCTCTCTCATATACAATGTCTCACTCTCACACACTCTGTCTCACACTGTATCACATTCACTCTCTATGTGCCACACAGTCACTCACACACTCGCTTGGTCTCATACACTCACTCTCACAGAGAATCTGTGTCTCACACACACTCTCTCTCTCGCCCACACACACACACTCTCTCTCACACTGTGTCTCACATACACACTTGCACACACTCTCATTCTCACACACACACTCTCTCTCACAAACACACTCACACCCAGACTCACTCTCTCTCTTACACACACACACTCACACTTTCACTCTGACTCTCAAACAGTCACTCTCACATACACTCTCCCAAACATACACACTCCGAGGAAAACCTTGCTAGCGCCCGTTTCATTTGTGTCAGAAACGGGCCTTTTTTACTAGTAACAATATATTTTATAAGGATAAGCATAAGAAAGGGAAAGGACAGAAAGCAAGAAAAAAGGTACTGAATAGGATAGATTAAATCAAAGACAAAATAAAAATGAGAAGACTTTAGAAAATTGTCAGAGAATGACTCATTCTTCAATATTTTATGGAATTTCTTGACAGTTAAACTTAAAAATCATCTTTTCAGGCTGCAGCTAATTGCATTTTTAAAGCTCTTTCTATCTTGAACAGATTTAAAAAAATAATTAACGTTAGGAAAAATATTCCCCTTAATTTATAACAATGTAGTTTTAACAGTTCCCTTCAGCACATACAACATTTTTACTGATCATGTGGCAACATTCATTAAATTTAATTTAAAAATGTATATTCTGCCTTTACCACTAGAAAGTAGTATAAGGCAGATTATAATAGCAAAAGTAAAATATTAGAAATAACAAAAAAAAAATTTTAAACAGCTTACAAATGCAGGCGTATAAATACAATGAAATCATTCAACTATCAGATAAAACCATCATCTAAATAAAATTAAGACAGAATATTTGAAAAATTAACAATGATCATTAAAAAAAAAGGCAAACTGGATACAATAAACTAAACCCTGCCAAAAGACACGGCCCAGTTAACAAGAGGCTCAGAACCATGTCTTCAGCCCTCAGAGGAACATACTATAATTCCTATGTGCTTTTGAGTTCATGAGAGATCTGGTTGCCATAAAAAAGGTTCTACGACAGGAAGTCAAATAAACGAAAAATCCAGGGAGGTAGGATATCCAAAATTGCAGGCCTGTGAAGAACAGAGGATAGAATGGGACATTCTTAACAACTTTCTGGCTGAGATATTGTGGACCACAATTACAATGGGAGCAGAAGGCAAAACAATGTTTAAAGCATATGCAAAACTCTATAGGCAATTAATATAAAGCTATTAAAAGAGGAGTGGAATAATCCACTTTGAGTTAGAAGTCACAATCTTAGTTGTTGTATTTTGAATGAATTAAAGGCTAATCAGCATTTTTCAGGCTACTCAGTTTAAAATTGAGTTGCAATAGTTCTACAGGCTGAGGACAACAGCTTGCACAACTGTCCAAAAGTTCTGAGGCTAAAGAAATGAGCATAATTGCCTAAGTATTTCAATCTACAAGATGTTTTCTCAGAAACACATGTTATTTAAGGCTCAAAAGATAAAGTGACATCAAGGATAATGTTAACAGTCTTCACATCGATTTGGAGCACAAATTTGATATCTTCTCATTATAAAGGCAGAGGATTTTCCAGAACCCTCAAAAGACTAACCCATAAAAGTTCAGGTTGATCTACTTTTAATTTTTGTCCATTGGCCTGTAGATAAACTTCCTGCAAACACTTATTTAACAAACTCAAAGATGATGCACAGTCTTTTCACCAGGGCAATGAAATTTGAACATCATCTACATAAACTTTAAACTCAAGCATTCTAATTATTGAAGCTAAAGGCTGCAGGTAGACATTACAAAGGAAAGTGGAAAGGTATGAATCCTGAGATATTCCTGAAGCTAGCTAAAAAGAGTAAGAATGATATGGTATGCATCTGAACTGAAAGAAAAGAAGACAAACTAGGCCATGGCAGATCCTGTAATGCTGCACTGAACCAACTGATTCAGAAAGATACTGACTCTCCTTGATCTATCAACACCTGCCCATCATCTAACAGCGCTTCCATGATGAAACCAGCATGATACCCTGACTGAGCCAGATCCCACCTATCTGTAGGCTCAAGCAAATTTTGCAACTGAGAAAGTACCACAGCCTTGCACAATCTGGAAACTAGGCAGTAGTTAGTTATTATCAAGAGGTCTAAGGTGTACATCTTAGAAGTGGACCTAATCTGAGCCTTTTTTATTGGCTCTGGATAAGACCCTGAGGAAAGGGATAACTTCACCAGTGAAGCAGGAATTTTATGTTTATGTGTATTATGTACTTGACATACTACCATATCCAATGAGTGGGTCAACATGGCACAAATTCTATAAAATCATAAAATTATTAAATGAAAAGAATGGCAATATACCAGGATTAAAGCAATCAAATACACATCATAGGGAAAGGGAATGGGACTTGATATACCGCCTTTCTATGGTTTTTTGCAACTACATTCGAAGCGCTTTACATAGTATATACAGGTACTTATTTGTACCTGGGGAAATTGAGGGTTAAGTGACTTGCCCAGAGTCACAAGCAGCTGCAGTGGGAATCAAATCCAGTTCCTCAGGATCAAAGTCCGCTGCACTAACCACTAGGCTATTCCTCCATTCTTAAACTACTGTGATGTCAGAATCAGCCAGTCAGACAGCAGACTCTCTAGTGAAATCTCCAAAAATGAATTTGACAAGGAAGGTCATTCCATAACTTGTGAACGAAAAAACAAAAGACCGAGTGTCTAGTAGGATCAAACTGGCAGCAGGCTGTGGCAAATATTTTGAAGTTTTCTAATGGTCCTGTCCTGTAACAACAGCTTGGCAAGATGTGTATGTGTATATATATATAACATAAGAAAAATTCCAAAAATAAGAAAGATTAAAAATAAGCTAGGTTATACCATACTACAAGTTCAAACCACCCCACATCTTCACAACCAGAGATCTCTGTGCTTAGCCCAAAGGTTCTTGAAATTGGCTATTCTTTGTCTTTATCACCTAAACTGATAAACTGTTCCATGCTCCTACTACCCTTTCAGTAGGGTAGTTTGGTATCATGAAAATTTGTGATGACCATAACAAAATGGCAATTTGCATGATGAGAACAAGAAACTGGTGACTGAAGTACATATACAATTTCTGTCTATTCTCACCTTCAATAAGATGTCAACCATTCTCTGTTGATATTCCACAGCTTGTTTGTCATTTTCAAAGTCTTCAAAAGTCTGTGGGTGTAAGAAATAACGTTTCCATCAACCGGGAGAAAGCTGTTTTGTATTACATTTACATTAAAAAAAACTTGATAAAAACAAAGATTTTTTTAAAAAATAAGTAAAATAAGCAGTGGTGTACCTAGGTTGGTTGCCACCCAGGGCGAGTCGCCGCTATACCCCCCCCCCCCCCCCCCCGGGCACATCACCCCCTCCCCGAAGCACATCGGCCTACCACCTTGGGGTGCACAGAGGAATCGCGCTGCTGTCAGCTCCGCCAATCCCCTCCCAAAACAGGAAGAACTGACAAATCCGACAGCTGTGCAACTGCTCCGTGCACCCCCTTGCTGCCTGCACCTGGGGCGGACTGCCCCCATTGCTCCGCCCTTGGTACGCTAGAGAACATAAGTTTCTCTAATAATATTCTAAAAACAAAGAACAAAACTTAGAAAAAGAAATAATGGCCCTTGAAGCAAAGATGAGAACTCCTGAAGATAATAAGCATAATCTGCTGGATTCTATATAGTACGCCTAGAGATCCAGGGCCGTGCTAACCCGGTAAGCGAGGTAAGCATGGCAGGGGGGTGCTGCCGCATCATGCTCACCTCGCTCGCCCTCCCCCAACATCCCGTTTCTTTTTTTTTCTTTTTAAATTTACCTCCGTGGCGGCGGTTCCGGCAGTGCAGCGTCAGGGAAGGAGGCGGCGCTCCCGATGTCTAGCCTTCCCTTCGCTGTGTTCCGCCTTCTTCTGACATCAAGGATGACGTCAGAAGAAGGCGGAACACAGCGAAGGGAAGGCTAGACGTCGGGAGCGCCGCCACGGAAGTAAATTTAAAAAGAAAAGAGATGTTGGGGGGAGAGAAGAGAGTGGGCAGTTGAACAATGGGAGCGGGAGGGCAGGGGAGAAACGACAGCATGGATGCGAAGGGGGGGGCATAGATGCGAAGGGGGGGGAGAAGACGGCGGGCCAGGCTGGGACATGGGAGAGAGAGGAGCATGGATGCGAGGGGGGGGTCATGGAAGGGAGAGAGGGGAATTGCTGGATAGGGATGAATGGAGGGGGCAGGTGACAGAGGAGCATGGATGGGCATGGATTGGGTGGGCAGGGCTCAGGGAGAGAGGGGAATTGCTGGAAAAGGATGAATGGAGGGGGCAGGGGGCAGAGGAGCATGGATGGGCATGGATTGGGTGGGCAGGGCTCAGGGAGAGAGGGGAATTGCTGGAAAAGGATGAATGGAGGGGGCAGGGGGCAGAGGAGCATGGATGGGCATGGATTGGGAGGGCAGGGCTCAGGGAGAGAGGGGAATTGCTGGAAAAGGATGAATGGAGGGGGCAGGGGACAGAGGAGCATGGATGGGCATGGATTGGGAGGGCAGGGAGAGGGGAATTGCTGGATAGGGATGAATGGAGGGTACAGATGGGCATGGATGGATATGGATTGCAGGGCAGGGCTCAGGGAGAGAGGGGAATTGCTGGATAGGGATGAATGGAGGGGGCAGGTGACAGAGGAGCATGGATTGGGTGGGCAGGGCTCAGGGAGAGAGGAGAATTGCTGGAAAAGGATGAATGGAGGGGGCAGGGGACAGAGGAGCATGGATGGGCATGGATTGGGAGGGCAGGGCTCAGGGAGAGAGGGGAATTGCTGGAAAAGGATAAATGGAGGGGGAAGGGGACAGAGGAGCATCGATGGGCATGGATTGGGAGGGCAGGGCTCAGGAAGAGAGGAGAAATTGCTGGACATAGAGGGGAGGGAAGAGAGATGAAGGAGATGAAATGAGGGAAAAGGAAGAGAGGAGAAAAACTGCACATGGATGAAGAAAATAGGCAGAAGCTGAGGACCAGAAATGAAGAAGAAAGGAGGAAAGGAAAGAAATAAATGGAAAGGAAGCCCTGGAAACGGAGTTAAGAGGACAGATAGCAGCAGAATCAGATACTGGGCCAGCATGATCAGAAAAAGAAAGTCACCAGACAACAAAGGTAGGAAAAAAATCATTTTATTTTCATTTTAGTGTATGGAATATGTCCACTTTGAGAATTTACATCTGCTATCTTATTTTGCAATGTATAGCAATTTGTTTCTAAGAATATTGCTGACAATTCCTGTCAGTGTGGCAAGTGGTGAGCGATCATTTTCACGGGGGGGGGGGGGGCCGCCGCCGCCAACTGATAGTCTGCAGGGGGGGCGCCAACTGATAGGCTGCAGGGGGGCGCCAGAGACCCTAGGCACGGCCCTGTAGAGATCCGCGCCAAAATCCAGGCATATTCTATAACGATGCACTTCTGACCTTGGTGGTGAGTAAACTAATGGAAATGCTTCTAAAGCGGAGGACTGTGAGGTTTCTCAAACTGAATGGAACACAGGACCCAAGACAGCATGGCTTCACTAGAGGCAGGTCATGCCAGACAAATCTGATTGATTTCTTGACTGGGTGAACAAACAGTTGGACGTGGGAGGGGCGCTAGATGTGGTGTACTTAGATTTCAGCAAAGTCTTCGACACGGTTCTGCACAGGCGACTCATAAATAGAGTACCCTTGATATGGGACCTAGAGTAATTGACTGAGTTAAAAATTGGTTGAATGGAGCTTGCTCTGAAGATAGGAATGTTATCAGTGGAGTGCCGCAGAGATTGGTCCTAAGGCTGTCAAAGATTAAATAAGCTGAAAAATGTATACACACTAAATAACAATTGTAAATGTTTTTGTGTACTTTCCATGGGGTAATTTTCAAAGGGAAAGCATGTGCCTACTTTCCTTCTGAAAACTGCTGTAATGTATGTACAAGTTACGTGACCGCTATAAAATTGTCCTATTTCCCATTGAAAAATCTTTTTGGAAACAAGCAAAAGAGCAACTCTTCCCTACAAGGAAGAAGTTATACTAAGGACATCTAAGCAAAGCTGCTCCTTTATCTAACATTCGTTTTTATTTGCTTTTACATATTTACTGAGATTGCAACAGTACAAAAGCATATATGGTATTGTCACAGATGGCTTTAGCATTGCAGTGTATAAGCTGGCTCTGTGCTATAAATGGCTACAGATTATGTATGTAAGAAGATACTGAGAAAATCAATCAACCTTCTTTAATGTGTGATGTGTCAAGGCATAGTTCTTTCTTTTCCCATTGAGAATATGCAAATTTATTAAGCAATGTTGCACATTCATAGCTATGTAGGATGATGAACATTCTATTCTTGATTTTTCCAATTAATCATCACCATCTGTCTGACTAATAACAGGTTCTTTGGCAAGCTTTAACAGTGAACACCCTTTAATAAAATCAAGAAGGAGAGATAACAGGTATTTGAGATTACTTTTTTTGAAAACAGATATAGAGTACTAGGAACTATTAACATGTTCACTATAAAGACAGCACCCAGCTGATTATGACCATCTCTAGTACTTAGGAACTTATACAGTCTACTTTAGTCCATGGGAATCAAGCTACTCCTTGAATTGTCAAATTTATAACTCATAATAAATATCAGCTTCAGAGCAGTAAATTCTCAAAGTTAACGGGGAATTACTTCTCCAAACCAAAAGACATATTCAGGATTTTGTTTGCAATGAATTCTTAATTAAAAAAAAAAAACACAGATACAAAGATTCTGATCCACGATTTGGTTTTTGGAGCAAGTGCTAACCTGTAATGCAAGTTAAACCAGTCAGTGTGGCAGAAATTTGCACTAGCTGCTTAATGTGGCCCCCTAAATGGAACTGTAGACTTGAGCTGGTAGAGTCTGTTATGGGACTAGTGTACATTCGGTTGGAGAGAGGACCCACTTCAATCAGCTAAGTACAATATTTTGTTGAAGCTATGTGCCATAATTTTTATTGGGACAGAGAGAGAACCCGCTTCAATTAGCTCAGTACAATACTGGTTAAAAGAATTAAATTTATTTTGAACTCAGAAATTAGCTTAATTACTTGATTTTGGAATTCAATGAGAGATACTTAGGCTTGAAGTCTTTATTTTTTTTCTCCCTGATTGAATACTTCATTGAGATACTGGTTCTGAGTTTTTTTGGCTTCAAGTATGCACTTACCACCACCCATTTTGTAGGCAGTAGGGGCTCAAGCGCTATTCCTGCACTAACCAGTTAGCCTGCAGTAATATAGCTGCGCTAAACATGCCCACTCTCCACACCCCCCAGACATGCCCCCTCAAAAACATAAAAATATATTTTTTAGGGCGCAGTTATCACGTTCACATTTGGAACTTACTGCAGATCACCGGAGCACTTCCCGTGGTATGCCATTTTAAGCTATTTTAGGTGCATGTTAGCATCTAATGCAACTTAGTAAAAGGGATCCTTCATTAAAAAGCCCATATCCATGGGTAACGCATTGTCTTAACTACAAAAATGCTTTTGAAAATGATCCTGCTTGCTCTTAGCCCTGTTTTGTTTTGTTTTTTCTATTAGGTTAGGAAGTCAGAAAAAGAAATGGATTTCTCATCCCAGCCTTACTGTATCAAAATTACTTTCTCAATAACTCTGAAGGAACCCTGAAAGTAAGCAGCCTGGAATCCAGCTATATTTTGGGATCCTGCCAGGTACCTGTGACCTGACTTAGCCACTGCTGGCAAGAGGATACTTATCTTGAAGGACCTTTGGTCTGACTCAGTATGGTATTTTTTATGTTCTCATCTTACGCCATTGATTTTGAAAGCATACTATCTTTTATGAAGAGAGAAGGAAGCAGAGATACATTATCACCAGCTCAGAATCTTTTAATTCTCTAGATTTAACTAGGATTATAGAAAGTTCAATTGAAGATATACCAGTTCCAGCTACCTTTACTGTCTATTTAGTATTGGACTCAGACAAGGATATTCTTTTTTTATGCATTTTTTCAACATCAGGAATTCCATTTTTATAGTTTTAAAATAGGAATGTTCCCAGAAGTTGCTAAATCTATTCAAGCAAAGAGGAAGAAAGTTCTGTTTTTAAGACCATGATTATTTCAGCCAGTGGCTTTAATTTGATTGAATTTTCTATGTAAATGTATAATCAAATATGGAAATGTAAAGTACATATTTTATGACCCTGCACAACTGACTAGGTTTGTCAGATAGTATACAGCAGATGTTCCCTGTAACATCTTCTCCCAATGCTGTTTAACAGGGTTTGGTTTACGGTGATATTGAGATTACTTCTTGTCCTTTTGCTCTACAGAGATAGCAATTTTTTTTTTTTATTGTGGATGGAACCATCATCACAATGGACTGTTGTATATTACTCATTTTTATACAATGCTGGTTTATGTTTAAGTGATGTTGATGCAGCATTTGTCAGTTTTGGTATTTATGTAGTACAGTTATTTCCAAAAAACTGATGATTGATTTATTAAAAAAAAATAAGAACAAAGATCACATAGGATCTTTCATCACTCTGAAGAACCACTACTTTTATGGTGGTTGAAGATACTTTGCCAACACACCAGAAGCATATGAGTATCAATCAGTCATTTAGTCCTATCATGCATTATTGTCTTAATTTATCATATTCTTACCAATGCTAGGACATTCAGAAACTCTCTTGTGTCAAAGTGCAGTAGGGTGCGCATATAAGGGTACACCTCTTCTTCAAAAGATGCTTCTGGAGAATGCAGCCGGATTAGAAACTCAAAAACCTAGATTTAAAAGAACTGATGGTAAGCAATAGATATTTTCTGGTAATTATTTTATTTTAATCAGAAGTCTTTATTTAATTTTGCAAAAGTATACAAAATAAAGAAAGCATAATAAATGTAAACAAGAAATACAGAGCAATACAGCATAACACCTAACTGGATGTCCCAGTTTTAATAACTTTTTCCCCAAAAACAAAGGCTGAGGAAAAAGAACCCCCCTCCAAAAAAACAAAATGGGAAGCAGAAAGGCCACAGGGTGCAGTGTCATCAACTCAAATAAGTCAAGAAAATAAAACAATGGAAAACTCAATCACCCTAGGAAAGTTGGATTGCGCATCTTACATCAGATGCACTTCCATCTGCCAACAGCCTTGCGCCTTTCAGAAGTCAGCTTTTCCATTCTGTATCCATGGTACAGCTTAAGTCTTCAAATAAGGAGAGACAGGAACCTCTTGATCCTTCCATGCAGCAGCCAATTTTGCTACATGCAAGAAAAGGCAAACCAAACTCATCTGGTCCTTACACAGGTCTGGGATAGATCTATTAAACAAAAAAATGCTGGGATCCCAAGGGATCTTCAGTCCTAATAATTTGAAAGTGTATACTTTTCCAGAATGCCACAGACTTCGGACAAGTCCAACAAATGTGGCCATGGCACCAACAGCACCACACCTCTGCCAACAGGAGACGTTTGCATTAGGATACCAGTGGCTAATGCACTCTGGAGTTAAATATCATCTATAAAGAATCTTAACACTGTTTTTTTTTTTAACATTGGAAGCAATAGCAATAGTAGCCAAGGACTGCTCCATAGAATCCAAGTCAGACAGGTCATAGGTCACACCAAGCTACGACTCCTATTTATGTATATATTCAGGTCTCGAGGCCTAAGATCGCAAAGGTAACCATAGTGTGTACCACCCACCAGGAATTTGGTGAATCTGAAGTCCTCACAAACATCCTCTAAAAATATATAGTCACCGATCAAGTGTGTCATATTGCTTGGATGACAAAAAATGTATACGTTGAAGATAGTCATACTGATGAGATTGTGGGGATCAAAGTCCCTAGCCAATGTAGAAAAGGGGGATCAAGAAAACCTCATCATATAATTGACCCCAGAGAGCCAAACCATGTTGACAACACATCCCATAAGGCGATAACCCCAAATGCTGGAGAAAACAGTGGATTATGACAAATGGGAGTGTAGTGAGAAAGCTAAAAGTCAGGCTGCAAACTCATCTTATCCCAAATATGAAAAGTGTGATAAATGGTAGCGGAGATATCACCAGGTATTGTGTGGTATCGCCTAGGAAGTCACATCAAGTCTCCAAAGTTTATAGTCATAGTTCTGAAACCATTCTACAGCAGCCCTAGCCTGAGAAGCCTGTTAGTAATTCCACAAATCCAGCACCCCTAGCCCCCCACCTTTTGGATCCCTAAACAGGATCTTTCTTGGTAATCTAGGCTTTCTGTCACATCAAATAAATCAAAAAACACTGCTTTGAAGCCTCTGGAAGGCCTGCCTTGGAATAACCAGAGAAAGTGCATGGAATAAGTACAAGAGGCACAGCAACACATTCCTTTTCATCATGGAAATCCTGTAGAATCAAGAAAGAGCTTGGTTCTTCCAACGTTGCATGTCAGATCTAATGGTGGAAAAAAGCTTTGGATAATTAGCTTTATATAGCTGACTATATTCTGACCACACCCAAACACCTAGATATTTCAATTCCTTAGAGATTCAGCAAAAAGAAATTTGGATGTAAGCCCTGTAAAGTAGGCTCATCAATAGTAAGATTAAGAGCCTCTGTGTTTCTCACTAACTTTAAACCCAGAGACCCGAGCATAAGCTGTCATTACTGCTAACAAATTAGGGAGCATGGTATGGGGGAAAGACAACGACAACACATCAGCCACAAAAAGACTCACTTTATATTTCACCCCAACCACACTGATACATCTAATATTAGGGTTCTCTCTAATAGAAAAGGCCAAAGGTTCCATCACCAGAGAGAAAAGCAAGGGCGATAAAGGCATCGGGCCCTGGGCCCCAGAATTAATGGTCACCTCAGAGATGTGGTGGTCTGCTTGCAGAGGTTCCCCGAGAAGGAATCAATGTGGTGGAAAGCGAGGGAGAGGTGAGTCCTCAAATGGAATGGTTGTAAGGTGGAACTTTTCCAGGCCTTGGCTGCTGCTACCCTTTTGAAATACAGATCTTTCAAGGAGGTTACCCAGGCACTGCTGAACATGCACATCTGATATCAATGGATCTTCCCTTTTGGGCTCCTGGTAACACTCAACGGAGTCCCTACAAAGTTTACAATGGTATTGCATGCCTGGGAAGCCCTGAATGAAGTGGGCATCCAGAGATCAGAGCCACACCAGAGGAAGGAGGAGATCTGATAGGGGTTAGCAGGCTATTGTTGGTATGGTGTACAGAGCTGCCTGAGACAACAGCGCCAGGAGGACCCTCCTGGCCTTGCGTCAGGTCCAGGCCTGGTTTGAGTTGGAGATGGGAGCTGTAGACCTGCTGGACTCTGGCCTTTACTGTTTCATTCTAGTGGATGTTGGGTAGACAATGACTTGCGACTTTTGGAACTGTATTGCCCAGGCTGGTTGATGTGTGTGCAGGGGAATGGATATTGGGTTTGGCTGGGGAGGGGGTGAGTGAGTGGTTGGGGAAGGGATTATGTATAATGTTTTTTAAATGTCTTTTTGCTGTTTGTGACTCTAGAAGAGGGAATGGAGAGGTGGGAATGGTGGTTTTTCTACCATGAGGGCTTCGGAGTGGGGGCAAAAGTGCAGGGTTGGGCTTTCAGAGGGGTGGGGGGGTTAGGTAGTTCTGCTGGATGGTGGTGTAGTTCATTATTCTATAATGGGTACTCTGAAGTTGAAAATGGTCTCCTATAATGTGAAGGGTCTCAAATTGCCTGCCAAACACAGTTTAATGTTTTGAGAGATGAAGTGTTTGCATGGTATATGTTGTAAGAAGGAAGAGGCTGTCCTACCCTGGTTAGGCCCCTAGAGGGCGTAGTTCCCCTAAAATGTCCAGGGAAAAGGGCTGGGTGAGTTGCTGAAGGGAGCCAGAAAGGGGAGGTATAGCTGGAGGTCGTTAGGACCGGGGGAGAGTCCTGGGGATAGAAACAGGTGCAGCAGGTTATGGGCTGGGTCCTGTTTGGCTATTAACTACTTATACTCCTCCTGAGTTGTGAAGGGAGGGAGGAGAGCTGGCAGCTGGAAAAGAGAGCTGGTAACTAAAGCAAAGAGGAATCCCCATGAGAAGTACTGGCTGTGCCCTTTGGACTGGTGGTAGAACTGGGTGTTCCCAAGAAGGAAGCTGGCTGGGAGAAGAAGGCCCTAGAGTGCCAGGTAGAAGAACTATGGGTTCAAAGAGGTACTGTGTGTCCCAGCTGAAAAGCCTGTGTGTCTAGAACAGTGAAGAGGTACTGTGTGTCCCAGAGGAAAAGCCTGTGTGTCTAGAACAGTGAAGAGGGACTGTGTGTCCGGGGACTGAGTTAGTACTGAGCCCAAATGGATGTGTGAGAGGGCTCAGGGGGAAGAAATCTATGGACATTGAACTGTGCAAGAAGAAATGTTTAAAATGGAAGATTGCACTGAGTAGGAAGAAATGAAATGGTTAAGCTGGAAGAACTGTTTAAGGTTGTGAAAGTGTTTTAAGCTAAAAGAAGTGTGCCCCAGAGGCTGGAATAAAGATGTGTATGAAAATAGCCTGAGAGGTGAAACCTGACTGTGTTTGCTTTTTGAGAAGCAGGTCACCCTGAGCAGAAAAGGGTGGTAGATTAATTTGCATAAATCTGCATACTGAGAACCAGCTCACCCTGAGTGAAAGAGGGACCTGGGATCCTGAGGTGGGAGCTTCATCATCACAAGAGCCTCATCATTTTTCACAATGTTTATTGCAGGAGACGCACCTTAAGCGGGTGCATGAAAAATTGGCTTCACCCCTAAGTATCCTATCAGACTCTGGGCGGGTAATGTTCAGGAGTTCAAGAGGGATGATGTGGGGGATGTTGTTTGCCAGACACGTCCGGGTGGATATAAAATTAGTTAGGAGAGACAAGCAGGGGTGCTTCCTGTTGGTGGTGGATATGATTAATGGGCGATTATATACTATAGTTAATCTGTATGTGCCTAATGTGGGTCAAGGGCTTGTTCTAGAGTCCTGCTTGGGGGATATCCTTAACCACCAGGAGGGTGATCTACTGGGGGGGGATTTTAACCTGACATTCATGTCCCGGACGAATAATACAGGGCATGGGGGCTATAGAAAAATGGATAGAGTGGTTAAAAGACTCATATCTGCTCTTAATTTAGTTGATAGTTTGAGGGAAACCCATGGGGGGAAGCGGGATTATATTTTTTTTTTTCCTCTTCGTGGCTAAGCAGTTAATCATATCCCATGCCCATTCTGGGATTGAGCAGATTCTATGGTCTGATCATGCCCCAATCTGGGTTGAAGTGTTGCTTGCTCCTGAGTTGGAGGGCACGCGATACTGGAGGCTCAATGATAGCTTGTTTGAAGATCCCAAAATAGCAGCTCAGATTGAGGAGTTGCTTCTGGAATATCTGGCCATAATCAGAGAGAGGTCTCGCCGGAAGTCATTTAGGAAGGACTTAAGGCAACCATGCAGGGTCATTTGTCACTGCTGTGCAGCTTAAGCGTAAGTTGGAAGAGCTTGACCTGCATAAGTTGATTAACACCTTAGATATTCAACACAAATTGAGACCTAGAGAGGGGGAATTGCTGCATAGGTTGGTGGAAGCTAGATAGAAGTTAAGGATTTAAAATATCATTTACAGCTAGTCTGGCAGCATTATTCTGAATTTCACAATAAGGCCAGTCAGCTTTTGACCCATCACTTGAGAGCTTGGTGTACCAGGAATAATGTGATTAGTCTTCAGAGTCGGGCAGGAATGGAGTTGCAGGGGGATAGGCACATTTGTGAGTGGTTTGTGGAGTTTTTTTCAGGAGCATTACACCTCAAACATAACAGCCTTGGCTGAGGATGTGGATTGGTATGTTTTGAAGGTGCCGCTTAAGTGTATCCAACCCGGGACCTTCCTATGTTAGAGTGGTCTATTTTGGGGATTGAGGTTCGTGCGGTTCTTCGTGCTATGAAGCCCAGGAAATCCCTTAGGTTTGGATGGTTTTATAGTAGCATTTTACAAATGTTTCCAAGAGATTTTACTGAATCGTCTCCTGTAATTGTACAACTCGTTTGGGGAAGGGTCTCAACTCCCTTACTTTATGAGATTGGCAGGAGAGACTTTTATTCCACAAGAGGGGAAAGATCCAGCACAATGTAAGTCCTACTGACCTATCCTGCTGATAAGGGTAGATACGAAAATCTTGACCTGCGCCATGGTGGAATGGCTAGTTGGTATTGTCCCCAGCTTGATCCACCCTGATCAATCAGGCTTTGTAAAAGGGAGGATAACATTAGGTGGGTGTTAAATGTGACAGAGAGGGCCAGGGGCTCTGGTCAGACTATGTTTCTTCTTGCTATTGATGCTGAGAAGGCCTCTGACTGAGTTTCTTGGCCCTTCCTGTTTTGGATGCTATGCGGGCTGGCCCTTGGACCCCGGTTTTTGAGATGGATCCAAGTGATTTACACTTGACTCTTAATGTGCTTTAAGGTTAATGAGGTCTACTCAGAGCCCTTTGAGTTGCACAGAGGAACGAGACAAGGTTATCCCCTGTCCCTGATGATTAAACCCTTAGCTCAAAAGATACGGCTGAATTAGGCTATATACAAGAGGTTCGAGCACAGGGTAAGCAGCACAAAATTAACTTGTTTGCTGATTACATGTTGCTTACACTGACCAATCCTTATGTTTCCCTTTCAGAAGGGAAGAGCTTGAGGCCAATGGAAGGCAGAACTTGAGGCCTATAGACCTGGATTTAAGGTGAATACAGAGAAATATGAAATCCTTAGTCTTGGCCTTGTGTTTGGTAGGCGATTTGAGATCCTTCACATTACAGGAGACCATTTTCAACTTCAGAGTACCCATTATAGAATAATGAACCCTGGATCTGGTGCGGGAAATGTGGACCTGATTTCCATTTCACTGGGCCTGCACTATCTGGGGGCCCAGGAACTAACTTTTATGAGCTCAACTACAGACCACTGATCAAGAGGATTTGGCTGTCTGGTCCAAACTGACTCTCTCATGGCTGAATCACATTGAGACTATCAAAATGATGATTTTGCCCGGACTCTTACATTTATTTGCGACATTACTGATTGCAATGCCTGCTCCGATGCTTCCGCATCCCCAGTGGCTTTCTAGCCGCTTTATATGGGCTGGTAGGCAGCCACGAGTAGCACGACAGGCTCTTCTGGCCTGGCAGACACAGGAGGTCAGCCAGTGAGTGAAATTAGAGAGATATGCAGGGTGTCCTGCTAGAGGGCCATCATTATTCCTGGTATACCCCATTGCAATATAACATAGAATTTTCTCTGGGAAAGGACCAAGCCTTATTTTGTCAATGGGAGGGGGAGTGTTAGTTTGTGTAGGGCAGTTTTTTTGATACTGAGCAGGAGGAGATGCAGGCATTTGGGGATTTACAGCAATGCTATAATTTAGAGCCTTGGGATATCTTCCCATATCTTGGACTCAGTAGTGAACAAACTGGACCAGAGGTATGCTATGTATCGCATCACAGACCTCTGTCGCTTTAAAGCTCACAGGTTTGAGTGACACTGGGGTGCCTTTCAGCATTGGAAGGCGACTAGATGATCCCCTGGAGCTGGATCCTTCACTAGTTGACTTTCTACTTTTAGTGTTTACTTGCTTACAATTGGGGTGGGGACGGGAGTTGTGGGTGGGGTGGGGGGAAGGGTTTCAGCATTTAGTGTTAGCTTGTTTTATTAGGTTGATACACTGAAGAAACCACTGCATATCCATCATGTTATTCCATTGCTTTTGTTATTGTGTTTGATTTATTGTGTGATAAATAAAGATGAGTTTAAAAAACTAAAAACTCACTTGTATTCATCTTGTGTTGAAGGAAGATTCCTTTCATCCACCTCTATAAGAGAATTATTGACTTTTGTCACCTCTTCCCAGCAAAAATTCTTGAGTGAATGGTCTTGGTTAACAGAATTTGTTAAGAACCATTTCTCAATTTGAAGTAGTTTATTTTCAGCAAGCACATGGAACTGGCACTTTATTACTCTCCAGTTTCAATTTTTTTTTTTTTTTTAAACAAGGCTTTGACCAAGGGGCAACTTATGTTTTAGTTTGGACATTACAGTGGCTTTTGATATTCTGAATCTAAGCAGATCAGAGGAGATCTGGATGACTAGCACTGTTTTAGAATGGTTTTCATAATTTTTACCTGATAGAGCCCAAAAAGGTCTACTGGGGCTCCAAGTTTACTTTGTCAGCCCATTTTAGCTAGAATCAGCTCTTTCTGCTATGCTTTTTAATTTATATCGTGCACCCCTTTGTAGAATTCTGGCTTGTCATAACGTGCAGTATAGGCTTTATGCAGATGATATTTAAATATTTTCTCTGATTACACACTCAGTGGACAATATGATTGATCTCAATAATGTTTATTTCAGTGATGCTCTGTCATAGATGATGGCAGACAGACAGCAAAAACTGAAGTAATGCTGCTGAACAGATCTAGTTCCTTGCATTTCCTTTACTCACATTTAGACATTGAGCATTGTATGGAGAAGTTCCCTTATATTTCAAACAAGGTTTTGAAAACCTAGAGACCACAATGGCTCATTGAGGTCAGGGGGTAGTCAACTCTTGCATATTCCATATCTGTGAAGAAAATGCATTTTGTTGAGAAGAATCAGGTCCGCTTCAGTGGAATCGACTGCCAAAAGAGTTGCACATGATTGATTCACTCAACGTCCTTCAGAAGAAATTTAAGGTCTATTTATTTACACATAAGATTATGGCTGAGAATGTTATGGTATGTCAGCTTTGGACGTGCAATACCACTGCAGAGGACACCCTGATAGGGAATCTTATTGCAGATTTGTGAAATGATTTATTGTAAGTTACTAGGATGGTTTGACATTTAATACCATCTGTCATTTTTTACCTTGTGATTATATTTATCACAGATTTTATGTATGTTTAATTATAAGCCACTGTGAAATTTTGATATATTGGGATAAAAGACTTTTAAATAAATATATTAGTTCCTCAAGCAACTGAAGCAAATTCTCCACCTGTACCAAACACATATTTATTTAATTGCATTTGTATCCCACATTTTCCCACCTATTTGCGGGCTCAGTGTGGCTTACAATACATTGTAAATAATGGAAATACAGTTTGTTACATTATGATTATGGGTTACATTGTGAAAAGTTAAGGAAGACAGAGTCAGATCAATCACCTTTGGGGCGTAGAAACTATAGGATATGACGTTGTGGAATTACTACGGTGATCGAATAATAGCAAGAGAGCGATGGGGTAAACAGTTTTTATCTGTGGGTAGATTGTTGAATGGGAGAGAGTACGGGGAAGTGGAGTACGTGAGGTAATGTCTTGAGGCACTGTTGTGATGTATATGGGATTTATATGTTTTGATCCTTGCGGTATGTTTTTTCGAAGAGATAGGTCTTCAATCGTTTGCGGAAGTCTGTCAACTCATAGACCGCTCTCAGGCCGCGTGGCAGTGCGTTCCAGAGTTGCGTGCTCTTGTAGGAGAAGGTTGATGCATGTAGTGCTTTATACTTTATGCCTTTGCACTTAGGGAAGTGGAGGTTGAGGAAAGTTCTGGATGATTTTTTGGCGTTTCTGGGTGGCAGGTCTACCAAGTCAGACATGTATGCAGGGGCTTCGCCGTGAATGATTTTGTGCACTAACGTGCATATTTTAAAGGTGACAGGTTCCCTGAGTGGGAGCCAGTGTAGTTTCTCACGTAATGGTGCTGTGCTTTCGTATTTTGGTTTTCCGAAGATGAGTCTGGCTGCTGTATTCTGGGCTGTCTGAAGTTTTCTCATGATTTGTTCTTTGCAGCCTGCGTATAGTGAGTTGCAGTAGTCCAGATGGCTTAATACGAGTGATTGTACCAGGTTGCGGAAGACAGATCTTGGAAAGAATGGTTTTATTCTTTTCAGCTTCCACATGGAGAAGAACATCTTTTTTGTTGTGTTGTTCGTGTGAGTCTCAAGTGTAAGGTGGCGGTCGATTGTGACTCCAAGGATTTTTAAATTTTCTGAAATTGGCAGGTTTAGTTTAGGTGTGTTGATGGCGGTAAATTTTGTTGTGTTGTATTGGGAGGTTAGTATGAGGCATTGAGTTTTTTCTGCGTTCAATTTCAGTCGGAATGCATCTGCCCAGGTGTTCATGATGTGTAGACTTTGGTTGATTTCGTTGGAGATTTCGTTGATGTTTTGTTTAAAAGGAATATATATCGTTACATCATCGGCATATATGTAAGGGTTAAGGTTATGGTTTGATAGAAGTTTTGCTAGTGGGGTCATCAGTAGGTTGAAAATTGTTGGTGAGAGGGGAGATCCCTGCGGTACTCCGCACTCAGGTGTCCATGCAGCAGATGTGGTTGAATTTGATGTGACTTGGTATGAGCGTGAGGTTAAGAACCCCTTGAACCAATTTAGGACATTGCCTCCGATGCCGAAATATTCAAGAATGTGTAATAGAATTCCGTGGTCAACCATGTCAAAGGCACTTGACATGTCAAATTGTAGGAGGAGTATATTAGAGCCTGTTGCGATCCGTTGCTTAAATTTGGTCAGTAGGGTAGTTAGTACTGTCTCTGTGCTGTGATTCGAACGGAATCCTGATTGGGCGTCATGCAGTACTGAGAACTTGTCGAGATAACTTGTGAGTTGTTTGGTTACCACTCCTTCTGTTATTTTGGTTATTAGTGGTATGGATGCAACTGGTCTGTAGTTAGTTATTTCACTAGCGTTTTTCTTTGTGTCTTTGTATCTGAAGCCCTGTACGTCAATAAAATACCCACCCTTCATACCCACCCCAGTTAATTCTTATAATCCCCAAATATGCCCCCCATGCTATCCTATAAGCTCATAACCATCTATAACCTTTCTAGATATATTATGAACCCTGCTTTTAATTCCAAGTTGAAAATATACTATTGGTCTCAAAATGTAGTTTGCATGCATTTTATGTTTTGACTGACAAAAGAGAGAGGGAAGGAGAGGAAGTGATGTCATCTATACTGATTGCTGCTTAGGACCATAGCTCCGAGGCACAAAGGTATACATTTAGCTTTTACCCTGGCCATAATGTTTTGCTACCGTTGTGAGAAGCAGGCCTCTGCAGCCGAGAACTTACAGTTGCGAGTATCACATCCAAAATGCAGCAGACAAATATAAACTTGTACTTGCACAATAGGACTTCGCAAGCGATAAGACCTGACGCTAAGATGGCAGGCGCAGGAGAAGCAGACTCAACTGTAATCTAGACCCCAATCTGAGAGGAGATTTAGCCAGTGTTTCAAGACTTAAGAACAGAAATCTATGTTTTTGGCATTGTCTATGGAATAATCTTCCTTTAGAAATACATTTGGTGAAAGGTTATTATTCCTTTCATAAAGCTTTGAAGACTTATTTGTTTTGATTCTTGGTAGGATATGAAAAAATTAGATTTTTAAGTAATGCAGGTTTTTTTAAAATTTTGTATTGTAAATTCCTGATGTTCATCTTTTTCTTTATTTGTATCTCGCCTTGAATCTCAAATTGAGGGAGTTGGCGGGTGATAAGTCTGCTGTAACATAATATTTGAGGAACTCAAACAAGAACTTTAAGTTTGGAGGTTAGAACGGAGAGGTGGAAGCACATATGGATGAGCATGGTGAGGAGACTGGTTACCACATGATCAGCTAACCAAAATGGAGCAACAATGAAAGGATATGCTGTTAAAATTGGAAGACCCGGAAAATAGGTGCAGGAGATCCAATTTGAGATTTTGAGGGATCCATGAGACTTGGGGATTTCCACTGTCGTGAGGTAATCCAAGAGATTTACCAATCTATTCTTCTAGATGGGGCTTCGGACACTGTGCATGCCTACTTTGATATTGAATGGGCCCATTGGCTGGCAGGTTCCCGAGACCGCAATATTCCCAGTGATGCACCACCTGTTCCTCAGACCCCATCCCCACCAACTTACTTAACACCATCACTCCTACTGTCACCCCCCCCCCCCATCTGTCATATCCTCAACCTCTCTCTCTCCACTACAACTGTCCCTGACACCTTCAAGCATGCAGTAGTCACACCACTCCTCAAAAAAACATCACTTGACCATACCTGTCCCTCTAACTACCACCCCATTTCCCTCCTACCCTTCCTCTCTAAGATACTTAAACGCGCCGTTCATAGCCGCTGCCTTGATTTTCTCTCCTCTCATGCCATCCTCGATCCGCTTCAATCCGGCTTTCGCCCCCTACACTCGACAGAAACGGCACTATCTAAAGTCCTTGCCAAATCCAAAGGTCACTACTCCATCCTTAATCTCCTTGACCTATCCGCCGCTTTTGACACTGTCAATCACAACTTACTTCTCGCCACACTGTCCTCACTTGGGTTCCAGGGCTCTGTCCTCTCCTGGTTCTCCTCTTATCTCTCCCACCGCACCTTCAGAGTACATTCTCAGGGTTCTTCCTCCATCCCCACCCCACTCTCTGTTAGAGTTCCTCAGGGATCTGTCCTTGGACTCCTTCTTTTCTCAATCTACACCTCCTCCCTGGGTTCCCTAATCTCCTCCCATGGGTTCCAATATCAACTTTATGCTGATGACACCCAGCTTTATCTCTCCACATTAGACATCACTGCAGAAACCCAGGCTAAATTATCGGCCTGCTTAGCCGACATTGCGACCTGGAAGTCCAACCGCCACTTGAAACTGAACATGGCCAAGACCGAGCTTATTGTCTTCCCTCCCAAACCCACTTCTCCTCTCCCTCCACTCTATCTCTGTTGATAACACCCTCATTGTCCCCGTCTCATCTGCCCGCAACCTCGAAGTCATCTTTGACTCCTCCCTCTCCTTCTCTGCGCGTATCCAGCAGATAGCCAAGACCTGTCGCTTCTTCCTCTATAACATCAGCAAAATTCCTGTCTGAGCACACCACCCGAACTCTCATCCACTCTCTCATTACCTCTCGCCTTGACTACTGCAACCTACTCCTCAATGGCCTCCCACCTTGCCATCTATCCCCCCTTCAAAACTCTGCTGCACGTCTTATCTTCCGCCTGAACCGGTACACTCATATCACCCCTCTCCTCAAGTCACTTCACTGGCTTCCGATCAGGTACCGCATACAGTTTAAGCTTCTCCTTTTAACCTACAAATGCACTCGATCTACAGCCCCTCCCTACCTCTCTACCCTCATCTCCCCTTACATTTCTACCCGTAACCTCCGTTCTCAAGACAAATCCCTCCTGTCAGTACCCTTCTCCACCACCGCCAACTCCAGGCTCCGCCCTTTCTGCCTCGCCTCACCCCATGCCTGGAATAAACTCCCTGAGCCCATACGCCAGGCCCCCTCCATGCCCATCTTTAAAGCCTTGCTCAAAGCCCACCTCTTCAATGTCGCCTTCGGCTCCTAACCATCATACCTCTATTCAGGAAATCTAGACTGCCCCTACTTGACATTTCACCCATTAGATTGTAAGCTCCTTGGAGCAGGGACTGTCCTTTTTTGTTAATCTGTACAGCGCTGCATAACCCTAGTAGCACTCTAAAAATGTTAAGGAGTAGGAGTAGTATGTTATCATGTGCTTCCATAAATACCAGGATAAGAAGAAAATATTGCACTCAGTGCAGTGGTGGGGAAGTAGTGTGACTTGGAAACAGGCGGATATTGAATTCTCTGCAGATATTGCTCCTGCCACTCTACACCATCAACGCAAATATCAGGGTTGAACTGGGCTATTTAGGCAACAGGAGCTGCACTATAGATGGTTTTATCCCATAGGCTTATCCTTTACTAAGGTGGGCCACACATATACAGCTAGATCATTGGAAGAGTAGAAGTGCTACTTTGTGGAGGCAGGCCCGTCTTTGGTGGGTGCGCAGGGTGAGGAGTGTGCACCAGCAAGGCCCAGAGACAAGAATACTGGAACCCCTTGATGGCAGTGAATTACCAGACCTACCTAGAAGGTATCTCAACAAGCAGCCAAGTGATGATTGTATTCATTTGTGGGTTGCCTAGTACGCACCTTCTACTGGTTGGTTGGATATTTTAGGACTTGGTACAAATGAGTTCTGCAGGCTTGGTGAGACTGTTGGCACAGACTGTGGTTTGGCCTTGGGACTCCACCCTTGGCGGATGTGGGGCTCATTTTTTCAGTTCCAGCAGTACGTCTGTTGCTTCCTCTTTGCAACCTGCCATTGCTTTATGGCGGGCTGCCTATGGATCCTTGTGGAGTTAGGGGGAAGGGAAGGAGACAGAAGGGATCTTACTCTAGCGGGAAGGCAAGAGGAGAGGAGGTTGGGAAAGTGGGGGTGGGAGGGTTGGAGGGAGGATTTTAATCTGGTACGTTTCCTTTTGGAGGGGGAAAAGATTACACGTTAGGAATAGTTTGTAGGAATATCTTGGAGAACATGGATCTTTATTCAGTGTGGGTGTTATGGGTGTGGCTATTTGCAGTTGTGGGGCATTGGGAGGGTGAGAGTTCTGATACAGGGTAGTGAGGTAGTAGGAATAGTGGAGATGAGGGTTTGGATAAGGATCTTGGAAGGGGGAAGTCTGGACGAGGGGGAAGAAAAACTACTACTACTACTATTTAGCATTTCTATAGCGCTACAAGGCGTACGCAGTGCTGCACAAACATAGAAGAAAGACAGTCCCTGCTCAAAGAGCTTACAATCTAATAGACAAAAAAATAAAGTAAGCAAATCAAATCAATTAATATGTACAGGAAGGAGGAGAGGAGGGTAGGTGGAGGCAAGTGGTTACGAGTCAAAAGCAATGTTAAAGAGGTGGGCTTTCAGTCTAGATTTAAAGGTGGCCAAGGATGGGGCAAGACGTAGGGGCTCAGGAAGTTTATTCCAGGCGTAGGGTGCAGCAAGACAGAAGGCGCGAAGTCTGGAGTTGGCAGTAGTGGAGAAGGGAACAGATAAGAAGGATTTATCCATGGAGAAGGAGTGCACGGGAAGGGGTGTAGGGAAGGACAAGTGTGGAGAGATACTGGGGAGCAACAGAGTGAGTACATTTATAGGTTAGTAGAAGAAGTTTGAACAGGATGCGAAAACGGATAGAGAGCCAGTGAAGCGACTTGAGGAGAGGGGTAGTATGAGTAAAGCGACCCTGGCGGAAGACGAGACGGGCAGCAGAGTTTTGAACCGATTGGAGAGGGGAGAGGTGACTAAGTGGGAGGCCAGCAAGAAGCAGATTGCAGTAGTCTAAACGAGAGGTGACAAGGGTGTGGATGAGGGTTTTGGTAGAGTGCTCGGAAAGAAAGGGGCGGATTTTACGGATGTTGTAAAGAAAGAAACGACCGGTCTTGGCGATCTGCTGGATATGAGCAGAGAAGGAGAGAGAAGAGTCAAAGATGACCCCAAGGTTTCGAGCTGAGGAGACAGGGAGAATGAGAGAGCTATCAACAGAAATAGAAAATGGGGGGGAGTGGGGAGGTGGGTTTGGGGGGGAAAATGAGAAGCTCGGTTTTGGTCATGTTTAATTTCAGGTGGCGTTGAGACATCCAGACAGCAATGTCAGACAAGCACGCTGAAACTTTGGTTTGGATGCAAGGTGAGATATCAGGGGTAGAAAGGTAGATTTGGGAGTCATCAGCATAGAGATGGTAGGAAAAGCCATGGGATGAGATTAATGAACCAAGGGAAGAAGTGTAGATAGAAAAGAGGAGGGGACCAAGAACAGAACCCTGAGGTACGCCGACAGGCAGAGGGATAGAAGTAGAAGAGGATCCACCAGAGTGAACACTAAAGGTGCGGAGGGAGAGGTAGGAAGAGAACCAGGAAAGGACAGAGCCCTGGAATCCAAGTGAGGACAGGGTATCGAGAAGTATGCTGTGATCGACAGTGTCAAAAGCAGCGGAAAGATCAAGAAGAATGAGGATGGAATATTGACCTCTGGATTTAGCCAGTAATAGGTCATTGGAGACTTTAGTAAGCGCAGTTTCGGTTGAGTGGAGAGGGCAAAAACCAGATTGTAGTGGGTCAAGAATAGCATGTGAGGAGAGAAAATCAAGGCAGCGGTGGTGAACAGCACGCTCAAGTAATTTGGAGAGAAAAGGGAGGAGGAAGATGGGTCGGTAATCAGAGGGACAAGTAGGGTCGAGTGAAGGCTTCTTAAGGAGAGGTGTGACCACAGCATGTTTAAAGGCAGTAGGGACAGTTGCAGTGAAAAGTGAGAGGTTGAGAATGTGACAGATAAAAGGAATAAGAGCAGGAGAGATGGCATTAAGAAGGTAGGTGGGAATGGGATCAGAGGAACAGGTGGTACATTTTGAGGAAGAAAAGAGAAGTGTAGTTTCCTCTACAGTAACTTCAGGAAAGAAGGAAAAGGAATGAGAGGAAGGAGAGAGAGGGGAACGGACTAGTGGAGGGAGAGGTGGCGAGGTAGAGAATTCAAGGTTTATCTTTTGAACCTCGTCGTGAAAGAATTCAGCAAGGGTCTGAGGAGATAATGAAGGGGGAGTTGGGGGAGGGGGCACCTTGAGGAGAGAGTTCAATGTGGTGAAGAGAAGTCGAGGGTTAGAGCCAAGAGAGTTGGTCAGTTGGATATAATAATCCTGTTTGGCGCGTAAAAGAGCAGATTGGAAGGAGGTCAGCATGAACTTAAAGTGTAAGAAATCAGCAAGGGCCCGAGATTTCCGCCAGAGGTGTTCGGCAGAGCGGGTACAGGAACGTAGGTAGCGGATATTAGAAGTCAGCCAAGGTTGGGGTTTTGTACGCCTTATAGGGCGGGTCATCAAAGGTGCAAGTGTGTCTAAGGCAGAGGATAGAGTATTGTTGTAAGAAGAAACAGCTTCGTTGACAGACGTGGATGGTGCCACAGTAGAGAGGAGGTTTGAAACATGGGAGGATAGAGATGAAGGGTCAATATCGTGGAGATTCCTAGATAAATTAGATAAGATAGGAAGGGACTGGGAGGGAGGAGATTTAAGTGTGAAAGTTATAAGATGGTGATCAGAGAGGGGAAGATCAGAGGCAAGGAAACTAGAGGGTGAACAGTTGGAGGAGAAGATGAGATCAAGACAGTGACCATTTTGATGAGTGGGGGAGGTGGAGCACAGTTGGAGATTAAAGGAGGATGTTAAAGCGAGTAACTTGGAAATATAAGAGTTGGAAGGATTATTAGCAGGAATATTAAAGTCACCAAGGATGAGAGAGAGGGAGGAAGGATCATGGAAGAAGGCAAGCCAGGCATCAAAGTCACTGAGAAAGGATGAAAGGGACTTATCAGGGGGACGATAAATGACCGCTATTCGAAGAGGCAGAGGAGAGAAAAGGCGGATAGAGTGGACTTCAAAGGAGGAAAGACAGTGAGATTGAGGTGGAAGAAGGGGTTGAAATCTGGAGGAGGGAGAGAGAAGTAGTCCATCACCGCCCCCGCGACCAGCAGGGTGAGGAGTATGTGAAAAAAAGATAACCGCCATGGCAGAGGGCTGCGACTGAAGCAGAGTCATCAGGGCAGAGCCAGGTTTCTGTCATGGCGAGCAGATGGAGGTGACGCGAGATAAAGAGGTCCTGGATATAGGGGAATTTGTTACAGATAGAGCAGGCATTCCATAGGGCGCAAGAGAAGGGCAGAGAAGAGGAGGGGAGTAGAGGAATAGAGATGAGGTTAGAGAGGTCACGGTGAGATCTGTAGAGTTGGGATAATAGTTGGTGAGGAGGGCCAGGATTGGGATTGATGTCACCGACTGAGAGTAAGAGAAGGAGTAAAAGAGAGCGGAGGAGAGTAGGAGAGGTGTGGCCATGAAGGCGTCGAAGGCGAGAGGTATTTAGGTGGAATGGGGAAGGCAAATTGGAGGGAAGAAAGAGACGGAGATTAAAAGCCAAGAGGGAGGAAGAGGGTAGGAGAGAAGGTAAGGTGATGAAGTGAGTTCCTGTAGCGGAGAGAGGTAGGGGGTTAGGGAAAAGATTAGGAAGGGACAGGGCTAGGAAGAGAATGTGAATAGGGGCCATAAATGACTGAGGTACTTTAGCAACTGGGAAGAAGATTAGACGTAAAGAGAAAAATGCCCCCGCGCGCCGCACCTAGAGCGGAGGCCCTGAGTGGATCGGAGTGGACCTGGGTGTCACCCCGGAGAAGGCTGTAAGAATATGCAGATGAGCTGCAAGTCCTCCACAGCACCTGAAAGGCAGCCTGTGTTAGAGCTGGGCACATCTCAGCTGAGGAAAGGCTTACCAGGGGTTAGGCCGAAGCCAGCATTCTTCCCCCTGAGGGTCGCCTCACATGGCAGCACTTAATTTTGTTTCCCATAACGTCAAAAGCCTTAATTTGTCTCAAAAAAAGGATCTGTACTTTAAGGAGGCCTTACATAGATATATGGGTGTGGGCTTTGTCCAAAAAACTCATCTGTTAGCCTGACATGAGAAATTATTGATGAAGGGCACCTACCTGTATCTCTTCCTGGCAGCCAATCGGAAAAACAAGGAGATGAATGGGATGGGCATTCTTATCCATAAAAATGTTCGATGTGTGTCTCATGCACTTGTCAAGGATTCAGAAGGTTAATACTTATTGCTTAAGGTGGAATTGGAGGACCAGCTATATACTTCAGACAACATTTATGTCCCTAATAAAAAACAAGGAACATTTTATGCAGTCCTAGAGGAAACACTCTTAGATTTTAGAAATGGTATTTTGGCAATTGGCGGGGGGGGGGGCCTTTAATTTAACTTGTGACTCTCTAATGGGTAACTCTAATACTGCTGTTCAATATACTAAGAGAGACATGGCTAGATTACTTAGCTGTGCCCCTTGCACAATTCTTATTCAAGAATAGATATGTGGCTTCCAGAGAGAGCTAATTGTAATCTGGTACAAACAATCAGTATAGAACCCAGAGTATGGTCAAATCATGCCCCAATAAAGTTACAGCTGGTAGCCAGGAGGAGGTCATGTGTGAACTGTTATTGGAGACTTAACAATCAGCTTTTGTTGCATTCCCAAATTCTCCTTAAATTGGAACAGGATGTCTGAGATTATTTTCCTTTAATGATAATGGGGAGGCTACTGATGTTTCTTAAGGGAGGGCAGTGTATGCTAAAGGTACCTATAGATAGAATCAATGCCTTGGTCAAAAGTACAAATTAAGGGGGGAGCTTAAACATCTGGAGTGGGCTCCAAAAGCTCATCCAGCTTCAGATGCCTTCCTCAGGGATTTGTAAGCAAAGCAGAGGGATCTTCATGAGCTAGATCTCATGAGCTAGAACTGAGGGAAATCTGTTGGGCATTGCAACATACTAAAAAGGAATACTTCAAGTGGAGGGACAGGTCAGGCTGCCTCCTTATCAATAAACCTAAAAAACAGCAAGCCTGTAACTTAATTACTTACCTTGACAATGAGCAGGGGCAGTTGGTTACGGGGAAGGAAAAGATTCTCACTCTTTTTGTTACCTATTTTCAACATGTCTGTATACCGGAGGGTGACCCTGTCCTGGTAGATATAGATCATTTTTTGCAATGGGTGACACTCCTGCAATTGCGACCTGAAGAGTTGACGGAACTATCCCAGTCCCGTTGAAGATAAGGAGGATGTACACATAATGAACCATCTACCACCAAATAAATCCCTGGGGCTTGATGGGTTTATCAATAAATCTTACAACACTTTTGCTACATTTATAATGGATCCCCTTATTCGAATGTTCAACTTGCTTATTGCAATGGGGCAACTTCCTCTGTCCTGAAGATAGGCAAAATTGGTTCTTCTGTTAATCCCAGGAAAGATCCGTGCAAGTGCACCTCCTACAGTTTAATTTCTGGAGTGGAATATAAAAAGTTTATCAAAATTTTGGCCACTAGACTACAGTGCTATTTTCCTGATCTAATAGGTGGTGACCACATCACTGTATAGCAGCCAGAAGATAACATCAAGCAGTTGTTCAATAATGTGTGGGCGGCCTGTCAGGAGACTACTTCTCCTGCACTGGTTTTGACAATTGATGTGGAGAAGGCTTTCAAAAAGGTCTCTTGGTCATTTATGATGGCTACCCTAAGGAAGTTTGGGTGGGGGAGGGGGAAATTTTCTAACTTGGCTGTCTCTCATATGTGATAATCCAGTGGTATGCCTTAACATTAATGGGAGTTACACCACGTCCTTTTCATTGAAGTGAGGCACTGGAACAGACTGAAGGTCCATCAAGCCCAGCATCCTGTTTCTAACAGTAGCCAATCCAGGTTACAAATACCTGGCAAGATCCCAAAAGAGTAAAACAGATTTCATGCCACTTATCCTAGAAATAAGAAGTGGATTTTCCCAAGTCCATCTTTAATAATGGCTTATGGACTTTTCTTTTAGGAAGTTATCCAAACTTTTTTTAAACCCCACTAACTGCTTTTACTATATTCTCTGGCAACAAATTCCAGAGTTTCATCACACGTTGAGTGAAGAAATATTTTTTCTGATTTGTACTAAATTTACTACTTTGCAGTTTCATTGCGTGCCCCCTAATTCTAGTATTTTTGGAAAGAGTAAACAAGTGATTCGCGCCTACCCGTTCCATTCCACTCATTATTTTATAAACCTCTATCATATCTCCCCTTAGCTGTCTTTTCTCTACGCTGAAGAGCCCTAGCTGCTTTAGCCTTTCTTCATAGGGAAGTCATCCCAAACCCTTTACCATTTTCGTCGTCCTTCTCTAATTCCACTATATCTTTTTTGAGATGCGGTGACCAGAACTGTGTACAGTATTCAAGGTACGGTCACACCATGGAGCAACATAAAGGCATTATAACATCCTCATTTTTGCTTTCCATCCCTTTCCTAATAATACCTATCATTCTGTTTGCTTTCTTAGCCACCGCTGCACACTGAGCTGAGGGCTTCAACAACAATGATGACATCTAGATCACTTTCCTGGTTGGTGACTCCTAATGTGGAACCTTGTCCCCTATGCCCATTAATCTTTGCATTAGTGATGAAGCAGTTGGCCCAGAGAATCCAAGAGAGTACGGAGGTTCGTGGGGTATTTGTGGTTGGTCAGGAACATAACATAATGTCGTATGCTGATGATATTTTAGTTACGATTACTGATCCCCAAAATTTTCTGCAGTGTCTTCTGCAACATATGCAGATCTATGGTGCAGTTTCTGGTTTTCAGACTAATGTTACTAAGTCGATATTCTCAATCTTACTGTGCCAAATAGTTTAGCGCCTACTCTAAAAATTAGTTTTCAATTTCACTGGTCCACAGACTGCACAATTGCTATCTGGGGATTAATATTGAATCGCTGATTTGAAATAAATTATACCTCCCTTCTCCATCCACCCACTTCACCAAGTGTTTGCAGACTTTGGATGGGACGCATTAGTGCAGTTAAGATATTAGTGCTACTGAAAATTTTATACCGTTTTTTCTAGCCTCCCCTTACCAACACCAAAACTGTTTCTTACTAAATTGCAGCGTAAAGTATTCTCAGATACCTGGAAGCGTAAACCTCAAAGGGTGAAGAAGGAAAAGATCTATATAGAAATAATGTATGGAGGGGTGGGGGGTCTCTGATTTCCACACATGAGGCTGCACAGATGAAAGCTGTACTGGAATGGTTTGCCTTTCCATTTAAATAGTGGGTACAGATAGAACAGGCGGTAACAGGGGACATGCCCCTTCGAGCATTACCTTGGCTCCTTTTAGGGGAACTTAAAAAATATGTGGGGCGGGCGTCGTTAAGTACAAGTTGTACCCTGCATTCCTGGCAAGTCCTGAGAATGAAATGTTTTCCACATCCGATATATTTTTATGACATGCCCATCCAGATTGCTCCTGGCTTTATACCTGAGACGATGACCATTGCTTTTCGATCCTGGGCTACTTGAAGGTTAAGGGTACTGGGACAGTTGACTATAGAAGACCTTGATCTCCTTTGAAGCCCTTCAGGATGAATACAGGTTAGACTCTCATAATCACTTATACTATCAACTGTATGACTTTATGCAGAAGAATCTTACCTGAGTGGAGGCAGGAAAATTATGCATGCCTCAAAATATATAGAATGGGTATAGGGGTAGGGCTCATTTCTCGATTGTTTAAGGCTATTCTTTTGTGTCACCCACCTGTCTATAAATATGAGGTTAAGTGGGAACAATTGCTGGGACAAACACTAGAACACTAGAATTGGGAGCAGATCTAGTTACAACTTCTTAGGGTCGCTATCACTTCGAATCTGGTGGAACGTGGCTATAAAAAGCTGTTCCAGTGGTATTTCAGACCATAGAGACTACAGAAAATGTATGGCTATGGGACTGAACATTGCTGGAGGAGATGTGTTCAGCAAGAGACTTTTTTGCACATCTGGTGGGACTGTGTAAATGTTCAGGTATATTGGAAACAAGCTGAACAAATATTGGGGGACACTCTCCATCTACTCATGCCTTTGGACATTTATACCTGTTTGTTGAACGAGCCTCCAATGGGAGGCAGTGGACTATCATCACAAACTGTTTACCTTGGTTGTTATAGTGGCCAGGATTTGTTTAGCTTCTCACTGGAAACAAGGTACCTTACCATCCAGAGCCTAACTTCTCATTAAATTAGATCATCTTTATCTGATGTGAGAAGGCCACAAAACACGCTAATATGAGTTCATTTTTCAGAACGTGGTGCCCCTAGCAAGTATGACGAGGACTGGTGATTTGATTTTGGCAGTTTGTTTGCAGGTGTTAACAGCTTTGCTGATATTTCTGTTGTTATTGTTTCTCTATTTTCCCTATTCTTCATTGTATGTATATGGGGTGGGGGGGGGGGGGTGAGGGGAGAGAAGAAGGGGGATGGGATCTTGGCTATGTTCACTCACTTGGCATTCCTATAGCTCTGTATACATTAATGCTTTAATAAAGTTATATATAAGAGAAAAAAAGGGAGGGGATGGTATTTTGGATTTAGTTCAAGCTTTTTTTTTTTTTTTTTTTTTTAACTAGTAGCTCAAGGAAAGGTAGATTTTTTTCCTGTTCTGTAAGTATATTCCTGAGGTAATGAAAGGTTAACCCCCCTATTTACTAAACCGCATAGCACTGCCGACATTCAAAGTGAACGGGCTGTGTCGGTGCTAGTGCGGCTTAGTAAACAGAGGGATAGGTGACTTACCAAGGATCAGTGGGGTTTGAACTCTGGCTTTCCTGATTCTCAGCCTGTTGCTCTAATCATTACATTTTACTAGTAAACACTGCATCTAATATATCCCAAAGAGGAACACCAGCCTACACTAGAAATACATCTAGTCTGGTGTATTTTCTTAAGGGACATAAGCAATATTTGCAAAAAATGATATCTGCCTTACTTGCAAAGTTAAACTGACCTGATTTTTAACCAAAGGGACAAGATCTTCAGGGATGTCACCTAATGGATAAGCACGGCCCGCCAGACAGCAGCTACAGGGAAAGAAGAGAGTTCTATCATGCTTTAAAATGACATATTTTCATGCAAATAGCCACTTCCAAAGCAAAGAAACAATAACACATTCTTATTATATAATTACAGTTTGAGACAGCTTACAAGAATCAAAGTCATAGATAAAGCAAGGATTCAGACTGCATCCATGAAATATTTTTCCTTTTGTTCTGTATTCTTTCTCCCTAAAGCAACTTTAAATAACTGTATCCAATGAAATACCTTCTTTACTTAAAGATGTTATAATGCCTTTCCTTTGTATCATCCATACATTCAACGTCTTGTCCTATCTATATACAATAGTAGTGGCTAACAGTATAATTAAGAGCTATCAAGAGATTTGTAAACACCTGTTTCAACAAAATGCAGATATTGGGACACCTTTAAAACTCTGGGAAAATTGTGTTTTATATACTTAATTAGCAATTTTTTTTCCAGACATATCTGATCTGAAACACCCAAAATGGTCCGTATTTCAGCATGTGTGTGACTTCAAAAACTGAAAAAAAAAAAAACTAGTCACTGGTGATAATAAAAAAAAAACTGATGTGCAATCTTAAGAAACGTGAGAAAATTGACTGAAACCAAAAGATTAGTGATGCAGATTCCATTTGTACAATCTACATTGTAAGCTCTTTGAGCAGGGACTGTCTTTTTGTGTATGGTGTGCAGCGCTGCGTATGCCTTGTAGTGCTATAGAAGTGATAAATTATTTTTTTTATTATTATGACATTTGTATCCAGCGCTTTCCCACTCAAAGCAGGTAGTAGTAGTAGTAGTACAACACTACAATAAAATCCTATGTATGTGCCATATGATTTGAATAGGATCTATAAACAAACATGAGGCATACCATATTCATTCAAAGGCTTTTGGATATCGGTTTGGGGTTTTTTTTTTGTATGCCTCATGTTTGTTTACAGATCTTATTCCTATTTTAATGTTGTACAAATGGAATCTGCATCACTAGCCTTTTGGTTTCAGTCAATTTTTCCCACTTTTCTTAAGATCGCACTTCAGATTTTTTCATTTTCACCAGTGACTAGTTTCTTCATTTTTTTTTTACATCACACACATGCACTTTTATAATCCCCGCTTGTCTTTAGTTTCACTTTTACTCAGCAGTACTTTGCCGGCCCACAGCTTTTCTCACTCACTCCTGCAGCATCTTTAAGACGTACTGGCAGTAAGTCTCATGGTAGTTCCCCACTACGCTGTCATTTTTATTTATTGCCTTATTAGTGATTTTACTACATATTCAATGCCAAATGAATGATTTCATGTTTTTCAACACCAACTCGGCAATTTGGTGCTTTTAGTCACCCACACTCTCATTTGTTTATTTACCCAATTAGTAGTGTTCCTCACAAAATCAAGTTTTATGTTTGCAGCGTTCAGCAATTTTCACTGCTGAACCCTTGTTTAAGAACTACTACGTTGACATTATTTCATTTTCATTCTCTCTCTCTCTGTATATGTGTGTGTGTATATATATATATATATATATATATATATATATATATATATATTCATTTTCATGTTTTACAAGCCTTTTCCGTACTTTCTTCTATATCACACTTTTGATGTATTCAGATGTCTATTCACATTTCAATCAGATTTGTCTTTTTTTCCACCAGAACTGTTATTTTCAAGGCAAGACTGTATCTAACCATTGGATGACTGCCATATTTGGAGTTTCAAATTGCTACTAGGTATGAGTTACATGCAGCTTCCATTTAATATATTAGTACTTGTCCATATTTTATTCATATCAATTTTTCATTAAAATTACTCATTTTACTTTCTTATTTATTGATTTGTATGTCAATTCAGTATCTATTTTTTGTATTCTTCATAATATTGCTGAATTACATTAACTTTTGTTTTTATTGTTTTTGATTTCAGTTGAAATGATTCTGTAAGTTTTGCACATGTTTTTTTGCCTAGACCCCTGATGCAAGCAGTTTCACTGAAACACGGACCATGTCAGGTCTGATTAATAAAGCACAGTTGTGACCGCCTCCATTCTTGAAGGCTCTATGTGCTTCTTTGAACATTTGCTTTTGCTTATGTGTTCTTGGACTCTCTCTTTTGTGCTCTGATCTGAAACACCACCAGGAGGCAGTACACATAGAATAAATAAAAAACAGAGTTCAGTCAAGCTGCCTATGCATGTGTCTGTGACTAGGTGAGGAGAGGATAGGGTTGGGGCAGTCTGAAAGGAGTAATTCCCTAATCATTAAAGGGACCTGTTACTAAGCTGCAGTAAAAAGTGGCCTTAGCATGCCCTTACATGGGTTTTTCCCACATGCTAAGGCCATTTTCACCACAGCCCTAAAATAGCCGATTTCCTAGTTCTTTGCATTAATGGAAAATTACTATGTGAGCACTTACCACCACCCATTTTGTAGGTGGAAAGGACTCACGCGGTATTCCTGCACTAAGCAGCTAGCATGCGCTAATGAAGGTGCTCTATTTAGTGTAGGAACACCCACTCTCCATCCCCTTACACGTCCATCCAAAAAATATAAATATTTTTAGCACATGGATTAGCACACACTAGTTTGACAGTTACCACAGGACATCTGAGCATGTCCCATGGTACACCATTTTAAACTGCATCAGGTGCATGTTAGCACCTAACGTAACTTAGTAAAAGGGTCCTTATGCTTCAGTATATTGATGTTTCTGTGTTGCAGCTGCTAGAAATCCTTCCCCCATACAAATTCACTGGTCATTTTTTTTTTTTGGGGGGGGGGGGAGAAAGGGAGGACTTTATTCCTCTGAAAACTCTGACCCATTTTCAAACTGTGTGTGCCTTTTCCCTAGGTCTTACCCCATATCAAATTTGATCCTGTTCCATTAAATTTTCAGAGTAATTCTACCCCTCCCCTCCAATAGACATTCTCAATTCCTTATGTATATTGATTTCCAACATTTTCTTCAGTTTGAAAGAATAAACAATCAATAAGGAGAAAAGATCTCCCCCAATTCAGTAATCATGTTTTCCCACTTTCCCCTTAGTATTTGTTGAGGTAAAAGTCCCTTTAATCTAGTCAGTAACAATCTAAGGAAGAAAATGTCAAACAGATAAGTGGGACCATATCCCCCAAAACCAAAACAAATGAGGAAAAGCCGTTTATATATATATATATATTTTTTTTAATTCCCTTACCTTATGTAGACTAGGAGCTTGTTGCCCATAACAACCTGCTCATCTAAAAGCAAATAAAAAGAAACAACGTTTTCTATTAAGTATGTAACTATGAAGGTGATAACTTCTCTGAAGGTGATCTGAATTTTGATGAGATAGGTTTAAAATGGCACAAGTGCTAAGTTTTGTTACTGCAGCTTCAGAAAATGAAATGTCTAATTTACGTAAGAATACAAATTCCTATGAAGATGTCATCACTTCTGCTTCCCTTTTACTTTGAGAATGGGAGATACGGGAGGGAGTCTCAGTATGCTGGCTCAACTTAAAAAAAATAAAGCATTGACTTAAAAGGAATCAGATAGTTACAGATAGGAATGGCTTTAATATCATTCAGATTTCAGTGCAAATTCTAAAACTGGATTCCTAACAGTAAATGCCAGTGTCACAGGAGAGAAACAAAGAACAAGAAGGTTTAGAGTGATCCAGGATAAGCATAAGCTAAAGGTGAGAGTAATGTTGACGATCCAATATTATGGGCTCAGCTTTCAAAGGAGTTACACATGTAAACTGTCACCTTTGAAAACTGAATGAGTTTGTATGCTTATAGTTTAGTAGGCCTGATATTCAGACCATGGGAGTTAGCTGGGCTGACTCCTATGGTTGGAGCTGAGTCCAGATATTCAATGCCCAGCCATTTCTTGTTTAATTTTGTCTGGTTTAAACATAACTGGCCAATCCAATATTCAGCGCTGGCCTGTTCAGTTTAAACCGGCCAAAGATATACCTGCTATTTCAGTGGCCTAATTTAGTCGCCAAACTTAGCCAGTGATGTGCCAAATATTAGTGGATAGCTGGTTATATCACACGATATAACCAGTTATCCACTATGCGCTAACTGGCAATATTCAGCAGGAAATAACCGGTGATCTCCTGTTGAGTATTGCTGGATAGCCAGCTAAGTGCATTTAACTGGCCAGGAGCCGTTCCTAGCTGGTTAAATGGTTTTAAATATCGGGCGGAGTGCCTATTAATTTAAATGCTTAGAACATAGGTAGAGTCAGAGACAGGTTTTGGGCTGGGGGAAAAGATGGGTGTTTAGTGCAGATTTTCAGCAAAAGGTGTCTAATCCAGAAAGCCAAAACTTAGAGCACAGAAATAAGTGGCTTAAACCTAAACACTATCCCTGTACCCAGAGCTTAGTGCGGGGTAAGAGGGAAAAGAAGGGAGTGCACCATTGGTAAACACATAGGAGGCTAATTAATCACTTTTGAGTGTAGGCTGAGATAGTGGAGTGGGGTAGGGAAAGGGAACAGGTTGAAGTAGAGATGTCAGTGTGTTAACCTCTCTGCTAGAGAAAGTAAACTTTACAGAGAACCAGTGGCGTAGCCAGACTTGACATTTTGGGTGGGCCCAGAGCTAATATGGGTGGGCACTATGTATATATAGGTGTGAGTAGTTTTTTTGGGGATCCTAAATCATTTTTAATAAACAGTCTGCCCAACAGCTGTCCTACAGCAACATAAACCACATACATATTCGGAACCTATGTTGCAAACCTTAAAACCACCATACCGAGAATACAAAACACTCAGGACCTATAGAGCAATTCTACCACACCATAAGCAGTTATTTCTACGAGTCACACAAGGAAAAGGAAAGCATCTTAAACACTACAGTGAGCACTAGAACATCAATTCACCTATTGTAAAATGAAACCAGATCTTCCCTTTCATCTTTCACCATTTTTCTTTTTTCCCTCCTTTTCTTTCCTTCCTTTCCCCTCTTTCCCTTCTCTTCCATTTCCTTTTTTGACCCTTTCCACTTTCCTGTCCTCATTTCTCTCTCCCCTTTTTTCTTCTTTTTTCCCTCCTCACCTTCCCTTCTCTCTCCTTCACCCTTTCTCCTTGCCCTTTTTCTTCCACTTTTCCCTTTCCACCTCCTTTCTTTCCCCTTCCCCTCATCTTCTCTCTTTTCACCTAGTAAAGGGCCACCAAAACAGACACCAGATGCAGATGTGATTCCATATGCCCCAATGAAAGGAGAGTTTAATTTTACTTCCATTGAATTTCAGTATATTCCATCTTTATAACACCAGGCTTTCCAATCCCAAAGGCAGATTACAGAAACAGTTAAGATCAAGGAACATTCTCATAGAAATTTTGCAATGTGTATTGTTTAGAACAGCATAGAAAAATGAGCATAAAATACAGAGAATTATAACTGCTGTTTCTACCAGTTATAATCACTTTTAAGCTGTTTTACTGATGTTCAGTTTTTATTTCATGATATTTACTTAAACCTAGATACAGGAAACCTTTAAATAAATTAAAAAGCTGTCAAATAAGTAAAAAGAAAACAAAATCTTAGGAAGGAACACCTCTTCTGTTTTTTTTCAAACTTCCTGGCTGCCATGTCTGTGCTGTGTCGGGGATGGGTCGGGTGAGCTTCTGCAAGTGCCACGGAGGTGGACTTGACCCGACCCATCCAATTCCAGGATCCATCATCCCCCCACCCAGTAGCCCACACCACACACACACACACAGAGTCAGCACCCGCAGCGGGAACTGTGTCGGTGGTCGCCTTGTCACGGTCCCTACCTTAAAGAAGAAGAGGCTTCAGTTGAATTTATTGATGACATGAGTCAGTCAGGCAGAGGCTGAGCGTTAGTCTCGCCTCACGCAGCCAACAGGCCAAGCCAGTGCTGCCACTGCCGTCGTCGTCAAACAGCTGGGCTGCAAGGCAACAGTGAGTGCAGCCTGCACCACACACTGAGCCAGGCAGGCTGTGTGCTAAATGCAGATGAGGACCTGGCTGACTGGGTCTCTCACAGGAGACAGCCACCTGGAGCGTGGGGTGTGCAGGCGGCTCACAGTGGCAGGCAAGTGAATCGCGATGCCGACGATCTGATCCAAGGCATTCTGTTACCGCGTGGCGGGCGGCGGTGCAGCGCATTCTCATAGGCGCCACGTGCAACTGCCAAGGGAAATGGTGCTGCCGCACAGCGCATGTGCACGTAGGCGCCTTTTTTGTAGAAAATCTATTTGGGGGAGCGAGCGACCGCCTTAAAAAAAAAATCAGTGAAGCCATTTGACAGGCAGCGCTTCGCGTCTGCCCTGCGTGCATTGCAAAAGAAGGAAATCATCTTCAGGCCTTCTCTCACTGTGTCCTGCCCTCGGAGGGCGGGACACAGTGAGGGAAGGCCTGAAGACGATTTCCTTCTTTTGCAATGCACGCAGGGCAGACGCGAAGCGCTGCCTGTCAAACGGCTTCACTGATTTTTTTTAAGTGCCCGATTTTCTGAGCGCTGACTGGGTGGGCCTGAGTTGTGATTGGGTGGGCCTGGGCCCACCCAGGCCCACCCGTAGCTACGCCCCTGCAGAGAACATTTAACAAGAGCTTTACTTTTAGAAACTAAGATAAACACGGTGTTCAGTTATCTGTGAATCAAACCATGGTGACAGATTAAAGAAAAAAGTTCAAAAGGGCCCTATTGGCACACTGATTGCAGTGTGAATCGTCAAGGAAGCATAAACAAATAAGTAAACCAGGGCTGAGTTGTTTTCAGTTCAGAACTATTTTTAAAAAGTTACCATAGTATCAGTATAAAGCACAGCTAACAGTCACAGGAAACCTCAAAAATACCATCTTGAAAGCCCAGACATATTCCACATTTTTAAAATGTGGAAGGAAGGCCAAACAGATGAGATGGTTAAAAAGTGAGATAAAGGAAGCTATTAGAGCTAAAAGAACATCCTTCAGAAAATGAAAGAAGGATCTAACTGAAAATACTAGGAAACAGAATAAGGAATGGCAAGCAAATGCAAAGCACTGATAAAGAAGGCAAAAGAAGACTTTGAAAAGAAGATTGCATTTGAGGCAATAACACATAATAATAACTTTTTTAGGTATATTAGAAGCAAGGAGCTAGTAAAAGAATCAGTTGGACCACTAGATGACCAACGGGTAAAAGGGGAACGCAAATACAAGGCCATAGCAGAAAGACTAAATGAATTATTTGCTTCGGTCTTCACCAAGAAAGATATGGTGGAGACACCAGAAATGTTGATGAGTCAGAGAAACAAACAATTCTCTGTGAATCTGAATGATGTAATAGGGCAACTGGATAAATTAAAGAGTATCAAATCACCTGGACCAGATGGTATACACCCCATAGTACTGACAGAACTATAACATGAACTTGCAGAGCTATTGTTAGTAATATGTAATTTATCTTTACAATCAAGCATAGAACTAAAAGATTGGAGGGTGGCCAACTTAATACCAATGTTTAAAAAGGGTTCCAAATATTAACAGGGAAATTGAGTCTGGCATTGTTGGAGGGCAAAATGGTTTTGACTATTATAAAAAACAAAAGCACCAGTGGACATGAAAATAGCCAATAGACTGGATAAACTGGAGGGTGTAGAATCCATGAGAAGGGATCTCCAAATGTTGGGAGAATGGTCAAGGGTCTGGCAGTTAAAATGTAATGCTAAGAAGTGCAGAGTGATGCACTTTGGGTGCAAAAATCCAAAAGTGATGAACCAGATAGGAGGGGAGAGATTGGTAAGCTTGGCTCAGGAGGGGGACCTCGAGGTAATGGTGTCTGAGAATCTCAAGGTGGCAAACAATGCGACAAGGCGGTGGCCACGGCCAGAAGGATGCTAGGCTGCACAGAGAGGAGTATAACCTGAAGAAAGGAGGTGTTGATGTCCCTGTACAAGTCGTTGCTCAGCCTCATTTGGAGTATTGTGTTCAGTTTTGGAGGCCATATCTTGCTAAAGATGTAAAAAGGCTGGAAGCGATTCAAAGAAAAGTGACAAAAATGGTATGCTGTTTGCGTAGCAAGATGTACGAAGAGAGACCTGCAAGCTCATTTTCAAAGCACTTAGCCTCCCAAAGTTCCATAGAAACCTATGGAACTTAGCCTCCCAAAGTGCTTTGAAAATATGCCTCCTGATGACTTGAACATGTATACCCTGGAGAACCAGGGATGATATGATACAGACATTCAAATATTTGAAAGGTATTAATCCACAAACAAACCTCTTCCAGAAATGGGAAGGTGGTAGAACTAGAGAACATGAATTGAGGTTGAAGGGAGGCCGACTCAGGAATACTGGCAATAAGTATTTTTTCACCGAGAGGGTGGTGGATACTTGGAATGCTCTCCCATGGCAGGTGGTGTTGATGAAAACTGTGACAGAATTCAAAAATGCATGGGATAAACGCACAGGAATCCTGTTTAGAAGGAATTGATCCAAAGAAGCTTAACGGAAACTAGGTAGCAACAATGTAATTGGGAAACAAAGACATCGCTAGGTGGACTTCTACAGTCTGTGCCCTGGATGGGATGGACTGGAGCTTTTAAAGGGCTTCGATGATATGTTCAGAAGTTTTAGAACAAGGACAGTGCCGGGTAGACCTCTACGGTCTATGACCTGAAAATGGAATGAACAAATCAAGTACAGTGAAAATCTGCCAAAGCAGAGGAACACTGAAATCCCACAGTAACAGACAGTGATAAGGAGTGGGAAGTAGACCAGGCTGACCAGGAACAAGTGCGGAGACTTCTAGGTATGGTAAAACATTTATTGGTGAAGACTCAACACATAGTAACATAGTAGATGACAGCAGAAAAAGACCTGCATGGTCCATCCAGTCTGCCCAACAAGATAAACTCATATGTGTATACCTTACCTTGATTTGTACCTGCCTTTTTCAGGGCACAGACCATACAAGTCTGCCCAGCAGTATTTCCCGCCTCCCAACCACCAGTCCCGCCTCCCATCACCGGCTCTGGCACAGACCGTATAAGTCTGCCCTCCACTATCCTCGCCTCCCAACCACCAACCTCTCTTCCCCCAGCTGCTCCGCCACCCAATTTTGGTTTAGCTTCTGAGGATCCATTCCTACTGCACAGGATTCCTTTATGCATATCCCACGCATGTTTGAATTCCGTTACCGTTTTCATCTCCACCACCTCCCGCGGGAGGGCATTCCAAGCATCCACCACCCTCTCTGTGAAAAAATACTTCCTGACATCTTTTTTGAGTCTGCCCCCCTTCAATCTCATTTCATGTCCTCTCGTTCTACCACCTTCCCATCTCCGGAAAAGATTATTTTGCGGATTAATACCTTTCAAGTATTTGAACGTCTGTATCATATCACCCTGTTCCTCCTTTCCTCCAGGGTATACATGTTCAGGTCAGCAAGTCTTTGCTCATACGTCTTGGAACGCAAATCCCATACCATTCTCGTAGCTTTTCTTTGCACCGCTTCCATTTTTTTAACATCCTTCGTAAGGTACGGCCTCCAAAACTGAACACAATACTCCCGGTGGGGCCTCACCAATGACTTGTACAGGGGCATCAACACTTCCTTTCTTCTGCTGATCACACCTCTCTCTATACAGCCTAGCAACCTCCTCGCTACGGCCACCGCCTTGTCACACTGTTTCGTCGCCTTCAGATCCTCGGATACTATCACCCCAAGATCCCTCTCCCCGTCAGTACCTATCAGACTCTCACCGCCTAACACATAAGTCTCTCGTGGGTTTCTACTCCCTAAATGCATCACTTTGCATTTCTTCGCATTGAATTTTAATTGCCAAACCTTAGACCATTCTTCTAGCTTCCTCAGATCCCTTTTCATGCTTTCCACTCCCTCCCGGGTGTCCACTCTGTTGCAAATCTTAGTATCATCCGCAAATAAGCAAACTTTACCTTCTAACACAGACCTGTATTTCTGCGGTTAGCCTGCTTCAGAAGTCTAAATTAAAAGCAATAAATAATAATACACAATGAAACCATATATCTACTGCAACAGAAGATAATCAAAAGATAAAACATATATATAATATATAATCAAATAAAATAACTATGACATAACAGAGTTCTTATATAATGCTTAAAAGGACTCTTAAAAGATCATGAACAAATCAAGATCAGGTATACACATGTTGGATCACCTCATACCTTTATAAAATGAGTTTATCTACTCGGGCAGACTAGATGGACACTACAGGTCTTTCTCTGCCATCATCTACTATGTTACTATGATTCAGCTATAGCAGCCAGCCCTGTTGAATGTAAGCCTCAATATATATTGATCCTTACCATGAAAGTAAAGTAGTTACCACAAAGTTTCTACAAGAATACTATACCACAATCAAAAGAAATTTCAGAAGAGATGAGAAAAAAAGGTATTTAACTATCAATCTGGAGAGGTTTACAGAGCCATTTCAAAAGCTCTGGGACTCCACCAAGCCACAGAGAGAGTCATTATGTCCAAATGGAGAAGACTTGGAACAGTGGTAAACCTTCCCAGGAGTGGCTGGCCTGCCAAAATTAATCCAAGGATGCAATAACTCCTCATCCGAAAGGTCACAGAAGAGCGCCAAAGAACTGCAGGCCTCTCTAGCCTCAGTTAAGGTCAGTGTTCACAATAAGGAGGAGACTGGGATTCATGGGAGAGTAGCAAGGTGGAAACCACTGCTATCCAACAGTAACAACAATGCTTGTCTCATATTTGCCAAAGCATATCTGGATAATCCTCAAGCCTTTTGGGATAATGTTCTATGGACAGACAAGTCAAAACTGGAACTCTTTGGACAACACGGGTGCCATTACGTGTGGCATTAAGCAAATACAGCATTCCCATAGGCAGAACATCATACCAGCAGTCCAACATGTTGGTGGTAGCGTGATGGTGTAGGGATGTGTTACTGCTTCAGGACCTCAAAAATTTGCAATTATTGAAGGAATCATGAATTCTGCACTGTACCAGAAAATTCTTAAGGAAAATGTCTGGTCATCTATCTATAAGTTAAAGCTGAAACATAATTGGTTTATACTGAAAGGCAATGATCCAAAACACAAAAGCAGGAAGGGGCAAAATCTTTTTCATATCACTGTTCCTCCAGCTACACTACAAACAAATTAAATTTATTATTAAGTCTCACACACTACATAAGTACATAAGCATAAGTACATAAGCACCGCCATTCTGGGAAAAGACCAATGATCCATCAAGTCCAGCATCCTGTCTCCGACAGCGGCCAATCCAGGCTTCAAGAACCCGGCAACCCCCCCCCCCCCCCCCCCCCCCCCCCCCCCAAAAAAAAAAAAAAAAAAAATTAATAATGTTCAATGAACTTTTCCCTCAGGAATCTGTCCAAACCCCCTTTAAATTCCGTAAGGCCAGCTGCTGTCACTACATTCTCCGGCAATGAGTTCCAGAGTCTAACTACACGCTGAGTAAAGAAAAACTTTCTCCTATTTTATTTATTTATTTATTGCACTTGTATCCCACATTTTCCCACCTGTTTGCAGGCTCAATGTGGTTTACAAATACCTGTAATGGCATCACCATTTCAGGGTACAGAAATACAATTAGTGTTACAAAGATGTCAAAAATAACAAGGTTAACAGGTTGATCTAATCAAGCAATTATAGAAAGAAGATATTTGTTTTAAATCTACCATATTCTAGCTTCATCTTGTGTCCCCTGGTTTTGTTGTTGTTTGAAAGTGTAAACAAATGCTTCACATCTGTCCGCTCTACTCCGCTCATTATCTTGTAGACTTCTATCATATCACCACTCAGCCGCCTTTTCTCCAAGCTGAAGAGCCCTAACCTTCTCAGCCTTTCCTCATAGGGAAGTCGTTCCATTCCCTTTATCATTTTCGTCGCCCTTCTCTGCACCTTTTCTAATTCCTTTATATGTTTTTTGAGATGCGGCAACCAGAATTGGACACAATACTCGAGCTGCGGTCGCACCATGGAGCGATACAACAGCATTATAACATCCTCGTGTTTGTTTTCCATCCGTTTCCTAATAATACTCAACATTCTGTGTGCTTTCTTAGCCACGGCACACACTGGGCAGACGTTTTTAACATCTTATCAACGATGCCTCCCAGATCCCTTTCTAGGTCCTAACGCGGAACCTTGCATGACATAGCTGTAATTCGGGTTCCTCTTACCCACATGCATCACTTTGCACTTGTCAACATTGAACTTCATCTGCCACTTGGACGCCCAATCCCCCTGTCTCACGAGGTCCTCCTGTAATCTTTCACACTCCTCCTACGACTTGACGACCCTGAATAATTTTGTGTTATCTGCGAATTTAATTACCTCACTAGTTACTCCCATCTCTAGGTCATTTATAAATATGTTAAAAAGCAGCGGTTCCAACACAGACCCCTGCGGGACCCCACTAACTACCCTTCTCCACTGAGAATATTGACCATTCAACTAAATCCGTGCTGACTTTGTCTTATCAGCCCATGTTTTTGTATGTACTCTGTAATTTTATTCTTGATAATAGCCTCTAACATTTTGCCTGGTACCGACGTCAGACTCACTGGTCTATAATTTCTCGGATCTCCTCTTGAACCTTTTTAAAAACTCGGCGTAAAATTGGCTACCTTCCAATCTTCCGGTACCACACTTGATTTTAGGGATAGATTGCATATTCCTAACAGTAGCTCTACAAGTTCATTTTTCAGTTCTGTTAATACTCTGGGATGAATACCATCAGGTCCTGGTGATTTACTACTCTTCAGTTTGCAGAACTGACCCATTACATCCTCCAAGTTTACAGAGAATTCGTTTAGTTTCTCCGACTCGCCCGCTTCAAATATGTTTTCCGGCACCGGTGTCCCTCCCAAATCCTCCTTGGTGAAGACGGAAGCAAAGAATTCATTTAATTTCTCCGCTACGGCTCGGTCTTCCCTGATCGCCCCTTTAACACCATTTTCGTCCAGCAGCCCAACTGATTCTTTAGCCGGCTTCCTGCTTTTAACGTATCTAAAAAAAAAGTTTTACTATGTATTTTCGCTTCTAACACTAACTTTTTTTCAAAGTCCTTTTTTTCCCTCCTTATCTCCGCTTTGCATTTGGCTTGGCATTCCTTATGTTTTATTTTGTTACTTTCAGTCGGTTCTCTTCTCCACTTTCTGAATGATTGTTTTTTTTGTTCTAATGACTTCCTTTACCTTACTGTTTAGCCACGCCAGCTGACATTTGGTCTTTTTCCCCTTTTTCTAATACATGGAATATATTTGTCCTGTACCTCCAGTATGGTGTTTTTAAACAGCATCCACGCCTGATGCAAGTTTTTTACCCTGCGAGCTGCACCTTTCAGTCTTTTTTTCACCATTTTTCTCATTTTGTCGTAATCACCTTTTCTAAAGTTAAACACTAGTGTATTTGATTTCCTAAGTTCACTCACTTACTCTCTCTCTCCTCATCATCTGATCAATATTTTAGATTATAATGTTTTAAAATAAGGTCTCTTAACGGCACAGCCAAACATTTCGCCATTTGTTTCTATACCCCCACTCCAACATTGCCCAGCATCTCCATCCTGCCCCAAACTAACCCCCCCCCCCCCCACTCCACAACCATACATAACTGATCTTTGATATACCAGTAGTCCTGTTCCCTTATCAACAGTGGTTCTCAGGTCAGTTGAGCACATGCTCAATACTCAATAAGCTAAAGTTTCAGAAAGGCCAGCATAAAGAGATGAGCTTTAAGGGTGCTTTTAAATTTCTTAAAAATTTGGTTATGATAGTGAGTAGAAGATTATTCCAGAGACTGTGAGAGGGCACTACAAGATGACATTGCTGAGTGGAACAGAGGAATCACTGAAGGACATAAGGAATAAGAAGACCAAAAAGAAATAAGGGGAGTCCTGAATAAAAATCCTGATGGACAATTGTAAGGTATTTGAAGGGAATCTGGTATGCGACAGGAAGCCAATGTTCAGAGTGAAAAAGGGGAAAACAGTCAGTTTGGGGGTGTGGGGTTTTCCCCACTTGATTTATCTTGCCAGACGTCTTGAAATGCTTTTCCATCTCTTTAAGAAATAGTCCACTCTTCACCACTTGCTTTCAAAAGTAGAACTTAGTAATTGAGCAAACTGGAATAATGTTCTAGATCAAAATTGCTGGGAAGGTGCACAGGGTCTTTAGAAGTGAATGCTCAACAGCATCCTACAGTCTTGAACTGCCTCACACAGTAAAGCAAAGATATATATTTTTAGAATGTTCCATTCTACTAAAATATTAACTCAGGTTTTGGAAATTGAGATATTCCCTTTTTTTCCAGTATGCCAAATTTTGCGAACATATGACCTTTTTCAGAAAGTTATTTTGCTCCCAGAGTTCTCTTTTTTATGATTACTTTCCAACATTCTGTTGGCTGGAAAGCAAAAAGAGAAAGAAAATTTAACAGTGTGAAATATTCTTACCTGTAAGAGCCTTTCCTGCACTAAGCGGAGAGGCAATGACCTTGAATAGTTTCTAAAAAAAAGAAATAAAAGTTACTAGCATTTCTAAATTAATGCAATAAAAGCTAAACTTAAACACATTGACATTTTTCTAACTATTTTCCATTCTAAGTAGATGAATTGATTTAATGTTTTGTCACATTGGAAAAAGGATATATTTTACATTTATTACATATATATTGTTATTTAATGATCCATATAAAAATTCTAGTTTTGAAATTTAAAGCACACCTACAAAAATGTTTGTGAATAAAAGACCAGTTAATTAAAATTGTGTAATAGTGCCAAAGTACATCATGGGAGTAACATGCATGATGGCAAGATCACGCATAATTGTATAAGCATTTGGTGTAGGCATGTTGTAGGACAGAGTTTGGGCAAAGTATGAACAGAAGCAAGATTTATGCACATATGTTATAAAATAGCAGAACCACAGGGAGGCAGTGGTCTGCAGATGCTCAAGCAGAAAACAACACAGCAAACAAGCAGATTGCAGAAAAAAGGAATTTATTAAAACCAAGGACAACGTGGCCACATTTTGTCTTAGATTGTGTCAAGGGCAAACTACAGGTGATTGAAAATACTCTTTCCCCTATTAGTCTAACATTCAGGCAGATAATTACAGCATTCTCTCACAGGAGCAGTACTCCTTCTCTTCTGAGCAGGTAGGTGCAAATGTACATGAGTGTGTTGTACCCAAGATTTCTGCAGGATTATGCTAATATTTTATAAAGATACATAGGCACCAACCTGTCTTCAGAAAGCAGGCTTCAAATAAGCAACGTTTTGCCCTCTCAGCCTAGGCAACTTTCTATAAAATTAAGTTCTTTTTACTTATGTTTACAAAGCTTCTGATTTCATTTGGGGGGGAACGTTATCGAGGGCTACCATTAAGACGTGTTATTTTAACATTAAATAAATGAAACATCTAAGCATTCCAAATGACAATCATGCACTGGAATACACATTACTATGAATTACTTTCCATCAAAAATCACTTACACTATATGATTCCTCTCAACACATTTTTTTAATAGATACTATCATGTCATGCCTCAGAAAAAAAATTTTCATCCAAATGATCTAAAGAGTCTTACACATGACATATTTTCCTTTATTTCTGAACCATTATTCCTGCAACTGTACAAACTGAACGATACGCAAATCTATACAAAACGTTTTTTGAACTTTCCAAAACATCTCAAATCCTTTCCTCAGGTGAGTCTTCTGTCTTATTGAGCCAAACCTCTAATAGGTCAGTACCCTAGTAGTGATCGAGTCTTCCTCAATCAGTACTTTCCCTATAACCCTGGTCCCCTGCTGAGCTGGATCTACACCTCCTCTTCCCTACCCCCTCCTCCATTTTTAAACCAAGCCACCATTTTTCCAATATCCCCCATTGGCCTCAATCCATTATATCTCATATACATAGCATAGCATAGTAACATAGTAGATGACAGCAGATAAAGACCTATATGGCCCATCCAGTCTGTCCAAAATGATAAACTCATAGCATAAAATATGATGTGATACTACATATGTATAACTGATCTTGGATTCATCCTTGCCATATTCAGGGCATAGACCGTAGAAGTCTGCCCAGCACTGTCCTTGTTCTCCAACTTCTGAAGTTGTCATCGATGCTCTACTCCAATCCATCCAAATCTGTCCAGCTACGATCAGGACACAATCTGTAGAAGTCCACCCAGCACTGGCTTTGTTTCACAATTACTGGTGTTGCTATCTAATCACTGCTAAGCTTCTTTGGATCCATTCCTTCTAAAGAGGACTCCTCTGTGTTTATCTCATGCATTTTTGAATTCCGTTACTTTTTTCACCTCCACCACCTATTATGGGAGGGCATTCCAGGCATCTCTCTGTGAAAAAGTATTTCCTGAGTCGGCCCCTCTGTAGCCTCAGTTCACATCCTCTTAATTCTACCACCTCCCCATCTCCGGGAAATGTTTATTTGTAGATTAAATATTTCACATATTTGAGCATCTGTATATTACATCACACCTACTTCTCCTTTCCTCCAGGGTATACATGTTCAGGTCTCTCCTAATACATCTTGCGATGCAAACCCACATCATTTTTGTTGCTTTTCTCTGAACCGCTTCAAGTCTTTTTATATCCTTAGCAAGATATGGCCTCCAAAACCGAACACAATACTCCAAGTGGGGCCTTACCAACAACTTGTACATCTCCTTTAATCAACATCTCCTTTCTTCTGCTAGTTATACCCATCTCAATGTAGCCTAATATCCTTTTGGCCATGGCCACTGTCTTGTCACATTGTTTCATCACCATGAGATCATCAGACACCATCACACCAAGGTCCCTCTCCTGAGCTGTGCTTATCAATCTCTCTCATCCTATCTAGTACATCTCTTTTGGATGGTACATCTCCAAGGTTCCCATGGTGAATCCCACCTGTCCTCTTGCGCTTTAACCACAGTTGCTAATTTCTCCTATCCCATTATTTTCCTAAACTTAGTCAACCAACAGGCTTATTTTCGAAAGAGAAAGACGCCCATATTTTGACCCAAATCGGGAGATGGGCGCCTTTCTCCCATGGGCGCCGAAATCGGTATAATTGAAAGCCGATTTTGGGCGCCTCCAACTGCAGTCTGTCGCCCTTTCCTTTCTGAGCACACTACCAGAACCCTCATCCACGCTCTTATCACCTCTCACTTAGACTATTGCAACTTGCTTCTCATAGGTCTCCCACTTAGCCATCGCTCTCCTCTTCAATCTGTTCAAAATTCTGCTGCATGACTAATATTCCTCCAGGGTCGTTACGCTCATATTAGCCCTCTCCTCAAGTCACTTCACTGGCTTCCAATCCGTTTCCGCATACAGTTCAAACTCCTCTTATTGACCTATAAGTGCATTCACTCTGCAGCTCCTCAGTACCTCTCATCTCTCCCTACATTCCTCCCAGGGAACTCCGTTCACTGGGTAAATCTCTCTTATCTGCACCCTTCTCCTCCACTGCTAACTCCAGACTCCGTTCCTTTTATCTTGCTGCACCATATGCCTGGAATAGACTTCCTAAGCCGGTATGTCAAGCTCCATCTCTGACTGTCTTCAAATCTAAGCTAACAGCGCACCTTTTTGATGCTGCTTTTAACTCCTAACCCTTGTTCATATGTTCAGAACCCTTATTTATTTATTTTATTTATTGCTTTTGTACCCCACATTTTCCCACCTATTTGCGGGCTCAGTGTGGCTTACAATACATTGTAACGATGGAAGTACAATAAGTTATTACATGATTATGTGGCTTACAATAAGTTATTACATGATTATGGTTACATTATGAGGGTTGAGTTGAAACAATGTCCAGGTATCGATAAGGGGAAAGAATAATAGTGAAGAGAAAAAGGCTGGGTGTGTTAGAATTATGGGGATAGGTGTAATAGGAGAATGTGTTAATGCGTTGCCAACAGTGTGTGTGGTCTTCATGTGCTTTGATCCTTTTGATAGATTTTTTCAAAAAGATAAGTCTTTAGTAGTTTGCGGAAGTTGGTTAGTTCATAGGTCGTTCTTAGGTTTCGTGATAGTTTGTTCCAGAATTGCGTGCTCATATAGGAAAAGGTTGATGCGTGCATCACTTTATATTTTATGCCTTTGCAAGTTTTATCATCCTCACTTTAATATTCCATTACCTCTTGTTTGTCCTGTTTGTCTGTCCTAATTAGATTGTAAGCTCTGTCGAGCAGGGACTGCCTCTTCATGTTCAAGTGAACAGCGCTGCATACGTCTAGTAGCGCTATAGAAATGAAAAGTAGTAGTAGAGGAGGCGTGGTGAAGGCGGGACTGGGGCGTGTTTATCGGCTGAGGAGAGATGGGCGCGCTCGGCCGATAATGGAAAAAAGAAGGGCGGCAGAAGCAAGAATTTGGGCCGCTTTTTTTGGACCCTTTTTTTTCACAAAGAAGTCCACAAAAAGTGCCCCAACTGCCCAGATGACCACCGGAGGGAATCGGGGATGACCTCCCCTGACTCCCCCAGTGGTCACTAACCCCCTCCCACCCAAAAAAAGAACTTTAAAACCTTTTTTTTTCCAGCCTGTATGCCAGCCTCAAATGTCATACCCAGCTCCATCACAGCAGTATGCAGGTCCCTGGAGCAGTTGTTAGTGGGTGCAGTGGACTTCAGGCTGGTGGACCCAGGCCCATCCCTCCCCTACCTGTTACACTTGTGCTGGTAAATGGGAGCCCTCTAAAACCCCCGTATCCACATCTAGGTGCCCCCCTTCACCCATAAGTGCTATGGTAATGGTGTAGAGTTGTGGGGAGTGGGTCTTGGGGGGATTTGGGGGGCTCAGCACCCAAGGTAAGGAAGCTATGGACTTGGGAGGCATTTTAATTTTTTATTTTACTTTTTACAAGTGCCCCAGCATGTGAGGGGGCCCAGTGCACTACGAATCCTGGCCCCTCCCACGACCAAATGCCTTGGAGTTGTTCGTTTTTGAGCTGGGCGCCTTCGGTTTACATTATCGCTGAAAACTCATACCGCCCAGCTCAAATCTGCTGAAATCTGATGCATTTTCCCGGCTCCAACCATATTATCGAAACAAAAGATGGACGCCCATCTTTTTCGAAAATACGGTCTGTCCCGCCCCTTCGCGTACCCGTCCTCGGAGATAGTCGCCCATGGAGATGGGTGTTCGCTTTCGATTATGCCCCTCCAAGTGTCTACCATTACCACCCCCATCTGTTTCCAACTGGGTTACGACCATTTGAGTGTCCAATCCCAATTTATTTTTAAGGGACAGATTTTATAACAAGATACTATGTGAGAAGTTCAATATGGTGCCTATTTGAAGCTTATCTTATAAAGACAACATAGACAGCTACGTGGTTTTAAAAAAACAAGCTTCTAGAACCAGTCCCTGTAGTGCATAAATGCCAATCCACACATTTACACTTGCTTAGATGCAGAGCGTACTCATATATTGTTATTAAATACACATATATACCACACAACTACACAACTTCACCCCTAGGAATTCCTACAAGAGGCACATGTATAAGCATAAGCTGTCTTGTTACCACATGAATACTGTAGAATAATTTTAGAAAAGGTCTTTTCTGCATGTTAAGCGAAAATACTTACATATAGCAGGTATTCTCCGAAGACAGCAGATCTTAAATTCTCACAAGTGGGTGACGCCGATCCGCGTTGCCTGGTCCAGGACTTATGACTAGCATAAATAGAGCTTTGTGGAGTCCAAGACATGCTCCACCGTGCAAGCACGAGTGCCTTCCCGCCTGCCACGAGAGCGTGGTCTCCTCAGTTATATACTACAGCAAAAACGTAAAAATAAGAAAGGAGACAACTCCAAGGGGTGGTGGGAGGGATTGTGAGAATATAAGGCCTACGGTCCTCGGAGAAAGTGAATGATACATACCTGTAGCAGGTGTTCTCCGAGGACAGCAGGCTGATTGTTCTCACGACTGGGTGACGTCCGCGGCAGCCCCCATCAACCGGAAGAAGCTTCGCGGGCGGTCTGCACGCAGGGCACACCCACCGCGCATGCGCAGCCATCTTCCCGCCCGTGCGTGACCGTTCCCGCCAGTTGAATGACAAGCAAGAAAAGATAAAACGCAACTCCAAAGGGGAGGAGGGAGGGTAGGTGAGAACAATCAGCCTGCTGTCCTCGGAGAACACCTGCTACAGGTATGTATCATTCACTTTCTCCGAGGACAAGCAGGCTGCTTGTTCTCACGACTGGGGTATCCCTAGCTCTCAGGCTCACTGAAAACAAGAACCCAGGTCAATTTAACCTCGCAACGGCGGGGGAACAACAGAAAATTGACCTACGAAGAACAACTAACTGAGAGTGCAGCCTGACCAGAATAAATGCGGGTCCTGGAGGGTGGAGTTGGATTTACACCCCAAACAGATTCTGCAGCACCGACTGCCCGAACCGACTGTCGCGTCGGGTATCCTGCTGGAGGCAGTAATGTGATGTGAATGTGTGGACAGATGACCACGTCGCAGCCTTGCAAATCTCTTCAATAGTGGCTGACTTCAAGTGGGCCACTGACGCTGCCATGGCTCTAACACTATGAGCCGTGACATGACCCTCAAGAGCCAGCCCAGCCTGGGCGTAAGTGAAGGAAATGCAATCTGCTAGCCAATTGGAGATGGTGCGTTTCCCGACAGCGACCCCTAGCCTGTTAGGGTCGAAAGAAACAAACAATTGGGCGGACTGTCTGTGGGGCTGTGTCCGCTCCAAGTAGAACACCAATGCTCTCTTGCAGTCCAATGTGTGCAACTGACGTTCAGCAGGACGGGTATGCGGCCTGGGGAAGAATGTTGGCAAGACAATTGACTGGTTAAGATGGAACTCCGACACCACCTTCGGCAGGAACTTTGGGTGAGTGCGGAGCACTACTCTGTTGTGATGAAATTTGGTATATGGAGAATGAGCTACCAGGGCTTGAAGCTCACTGACCCTACGAGCTGAAGTAACTGCCACCAAGAAAATGACCTTCCAGGTCATGTACTTCAGATGGCAGGTATTCAGTGGCTCAAAAGGAGGTTTCATCAGCTGGGTGAGGACGACGTTGAGATCCCATTGCACTGCAGGAGGCTTGATAGGGGGCTTTGACAGAAGCAAGCCTCTCATGAATCGAACGACTAAAGGCTCTCCAGAGATGGCTTTACCTTCCACACGATAATGGTAAGCACTAATCGCACTAAGGTGATTCCTTACTGAGTTGGTCTTGAGGCCAGACTCTGATAAGTGCAGAAGGTATTCAAGCAGGTTCTGTGCAGGGCAAGAACGAGGTTCTAGGGCCTTGCTCTCACACCAAACGACAAACCTCCTCCACTTGAAAAAGTAACTCTTTTTAGTGGAATCCTTCCTAGAGGCAAGCAAGACACGGGAGACACCCTCCGACAGACCCAACGAAGCAAAGTCTACGCCCTCAACATCCAGGCCGTGAGAGCCAGAGACTGAAGGTTGGGGTGCAGCAACGCTCCGTCGTTCTGCGAAATGAGAGTCGGAAAACACTCCAATCTCCACGGTTCTTCTGAGGACAACTCCAGAAGAAGAGGGAACCAGATCTGACGGGGCCAAAAGGGCGCGATCAGAATCATGGTGCCGCGGTCTTGCTTGAGCTTCAGTAAGGTCTTCCCCACCAAAGGTATGGGAGGATAAGCATACAGGAGGCCGGTCCCCCAATGAAGGAGAAAGGCATCCGACGCTAGCCTGCCGTGTGTCTGAAGTCTGGAACAGAACAGAGGCAGCTTGTGGTTGGTCTGAGAGGCGAAAAGGTCCACCGAGGGGGTGCCCCACTCTCGGAAGATCTTGCGTACCACTCTGGAATGAAGCGACCACTCGTGCGGTTGCATGACTCTGCTCAGTCTGTCGGCCAGACTGTTGTTTACACCTGCCAGGTATGTGGCTTGGAGGAGCATGCCGAACTGGCAAGCCCAACGCCACATCCCGACGGCTTCCTGACACAAGGGGCGAGATCCGGTGCCCCCCTGCTTGTTGGTGTAATACATTGCAACCTGATTGTCTGTCCGAATTTGGATAATTTGGCAGGACAGCCGATCTCTGAAAGCCTTCAATGCGTTCCAGATCGCTCGGAGCGCCAGGAGGTTGATCTGCAGATCCTTTTCCTGGAGGGACCACAGACCCTGGGTGTGAAGCCCATCGACATGAGCTCCCCACCCCAGGTGAGATGCATCCGTCGTCAGCACTTTCGTGGGCTGTGGAATTTGGAATGGACGTCCCAGGGTCAAATTGGTCCAAATGGTCCACCAGAGCAGTGAAGTGCGGCAACTGGTGGAGAGGCGGATGACATCTTCTAGATTCCCGGTGGCCTGGAACCACTGGGAAGCTAGGGTCCATTGAGCAGATCTCATGTGAAGACGAGCCATGGGAGTCACATGAACTGTGGAGGCCATATGACCCAGAAGTCTCAACATCTGCCGAGCTGTGACCTGCTGAGGTTGTTGACCCTCGCTTCGGGAAGGAAGGCCTGAGCCGTCTGGGTATTCAGCAGAGCTCCTATGAATTCCAGAGACTGGGTTGGCTGGAGATGGGACTTTGGGTAATTTATTACAAACCCCAGCAGCTCCAGGAGGTGAATAGTGCACTGCATGGACTGGAGAGCTCCTGCCTCCGAGGTGTTCTTGACCAGCCAATCGTCGAGATATGGGAACACGTGCACTCCCAGCTTGCGTAGATACGCCGCGAGCACCACGAGGCACTTCGTGAACACCCGTGGGGGGCAGAGGCAAGCCCAAAGGGCAGCACACAATACTGAAAATGCCGTGTGCCCAGGCGGAATCTGAGATACTGTCTGTGAGCTGGCAGTATCGGGATGTGAGTGTATGCGTCCTTTAAATCCAGGGAACATAGCCAATCGTTTTTCTGAATCATTGGCAGAAGGGTGCCCAAGGAAAGCATCCTGAACTTTTCTTTGACCAGGAATTTGTTCAGGCCTCTCAGGTCTAGGATGGGACGCATCCCAACTGTTTTCTTTTCCACAAGGAAGTACCTGGAATAGAATCCCTGCCCTTCTTGCCCGGGTGGTACGGGCTCAACCGCATTGGCGCTGAGAAGGGCGGAGAGTTCCTCTGCAAGTACCTGCTTGTGATGGGAGCTGAAGGATTGAGCTCCCGGAGGACAATTTGGTGGAAGGGAGGCCAAATTTAGGGCGTATCCGCACCGCACTATTTGGAGAACCCACTGGTCGGAGGTTATGAGAGGCCACCTTTGGTGAAAAAATTTTAACCTCCCTCCGACCGGTAGATCATCCGGCACGGACACTTTGAGGGCGGCTATGCTCCAGTGGATCCAGTCAAAAGCCCGTCCCCGGCTTTTGCTGTGGAGGCGCAGGGGGCTGCTTAGGCGCACGCTGTTGACGAGAACGAGCGCGCTGGGGCTGTCCCTGTGCCTGTCGAGGCCTTCGGGCCGGCTGGGTGTACCTACGCTTGGTAAAAGCATAGGGCGCAGCCTGCCGGGCCCGGGAAAAACGTCCACCTGCTGAGGTGGATGCTGAAGGCGCCCGGTGGGAGAGCTTGTCGAGGGCGGTTTCCCGCTGATGCAGTTGGTCCACCAGCTGCTCGACCTTCTCGCCAAAAATATTATCCCCCCGGCAAGGGACGTCAGCCAGTCTCTGCTGGGTGCGGTTGTCCAGGTCAGAGGCACGCAGCCATGAGAGCCTGCGCATCACTATACCTTGGGCCGCAGCACGAGACGCCACGTCACAGGTGTCATATATACCCTTGGACAGGAACTTTCTGCACACCTTCAGCTGCCTGACTACCTCCTGAAAGGGCCTGGACTGCTCCGGCGGGAGCTTATCAACCAGGTCCGCCAGTTGCTTCACATTGTTCCGCATGTGGATGCTCGTGTAGAGCTGGTAAGACTGGATGCGGGTCACGAGCATGGAAGATTGGTAGGCCTTCCTCCCAAACGAGTCCAGAGTGCGAGACTCCCGCCCCGGGGGCGCCGAGGCGGTATCCCTCAAACTCCGTGCCCTCTTGAGAGCAGAATCCACGACCGCCGAGTCATGGGGCAATTGAGGCCGCATTAACTCTGGGTCCGAGTGGATTCTGTACTGGGACTCTGCTTTCTTGGGGATGGTGGGATTAGATAATGGTCTCATCCAGTTCCGAAGCAGTGTCTCTTTGAGGACATTGTGCAACGGCACCGTGGAGGACTCTCTAGGTGGTGATGGATAGTCGAGGACCTCGAGCATCTCAGCCCTCGTCTCGTCCACAGAGACCACGGGGAAGGGAATGCATATAGACATATCCCTAACAAAGGAGCCAAAGGAGAGGCTCTCAGGGGGCGAGAGCTTCCTCTCTGGTGAAGGCGTGGGGTCGGAGGGAAGGCCCACAGACTCCTCTGAGGAGAAATATCTGGGGTCCTCCTCCTCCCCCCACTAGGCCTCTTCCTCGGTATCGGACATAAGCTCATGTAGCTGAGTCCTCAACCGGGCCCGGCTCGACGTCGAGGCCTCGGTGTCGTCGAGCGGTGGACTCCCGCGCCGGCGGGGACGAAGCTCCCTCCATCGACGTAGACGGGGACTCCACCTGCGTGGCGGTCGAGACCGGCGCCGCAAGCGGTGTCGGTGTCAAAGGCCTTGGCACCGGGCTAGAGCTCGCCGGCGCCACAGTCAACGGCGCCGAGGGCGCAAGCACCCCCGGCGCTGGCACAGCCTGGCGCATCAGCCCTTCCAGGATCCCCGGAAGGATGGCTCGGAGGCTCTCGTCCAGGCCCGCTGCTGGGAAAGACGGGGGGGGCCGGTAGAGGCGTCGGTGCCGGAAGCTGCTCGGGTCCAGGAGACTGCACCGAAGTGCTAGGACCCTGACGCGTCGGTACCTCCACTACCGAGGGGGACCTCTCCTCTCGACGCTGACGCTTACCCGGCGTCGACTCCTCTCCGGCGCCGGAGGCCGGGTGCATCGATGGCGACCGATGACGGTGCTTCTTTGGTTTCTTACGGTGCCCGTCATCGGCGCTAGGTGGTATGGAGGAGGAGGAGGTCGATCCCCCTCGGTCTCGAGGGGCCGGATCAGACAGGGTTCGGTCCCGAGGGCCATGAGCAGAGGGAGTGACCGGGGCTGATTGGCCACGTGGCCTCTCAACCCTACCCTCACCGGAAGACCGGCGGGCCGACGGGACCTGTGCTCCTGGGGTCGATGCCATCGGTGCCGATTTCGCGGACATCGATATCGGTACCGAAGAACCGGCCGTCGATATCGATGCCGTCGACGTCGAGGGGCCGGCGCAAGTTCCAAAAATACGGTCCCGAAGAACTTGCCTCGCAACTTGAGTCCGTTTCCGGAGACCAAGACACAAAGTACACGACTTGGTATCGTGCTCCGGCCCGAGGCACTGGAGGCACCAAGCGTGGGTGTCGGTCTGCGAGATAGGCCGGCCGCACCGACCACACTTTTTAAATCCACTCGGGACCTTCGAGGACATCGACGGAAAAATCGCGTCGGCGAAATCAAAGTCGTCGATGGTGGCGGTAAAATCACACCTCGAAAAACAAATCGACCGCGCGGCCACAAGGCCGCAACGCAACGCCCCCGCTAGAAACGAGGGAAAAAACAGCGCGTTCTCTTTTTTTTTAACAAGAGAAGAAAAAACCCTTGCGGAACGCGCGACAACAACAACGAAAAAAAACAAAGAAGGTTCGCGAACAACGCGACGGTTTTCCGGGGCTGACGAAGAGAGAGATGTGCAACACGTCTCTCTCCAGGCGCGGGAACGGTCACGCACGAGCGGGAAGACGGCCGCGCATGCGCGGTGGGCGTGCCCTGCGTGCGGACCGCCCCCGAAGCTTCTTCCGTTTGATGGGGGCTGCCGCGGACGTCACCCAGTCGTGAGAACAAGCAGCCTGCTTGTCCTCGGAGAATACCTGCTACAGACAAGTATCTTCGCTTTCTCCGAGGACAAGCAGGCCTATTTATTCTCACAAGTGGGGAATCCCTAATATTGAGGCTCAACGAAAAAAACCAAACATTTGTGAACTGGACCTCGCAACGGTGAGAACATAACTAAGATTAACCTGAAATTATATACAAACTGAGAGAGAGTGTAGCCTGGAACAGAATAAAACGGGCCTAAGGGGGGTGGAGTTGGATTCTAGACCCCAAACAGAAACCTGCAACACTGTCTGCCTGAACCAACTATCGCGTTGGGTATTCTGTTCCAAACAGTAATGAGATGTGAATGTATGGACTGAAGACTATGTCGCAGCCTTGCAAATTTCTTCAATGGAGGCTGACCGCAAGTGTGCTAACGACGCAACCATGGCTCTGACTTTATGAGCTGTGACATGACCCTCTAGGATCAGCCCAGACTGGGCATAAGTGAAGGAAATGCAATTTGCCAGCCAATTAGAGATGGTGCGTTTCCCGATGGCGACCCCCATCCTGTTGAGATCTAAAGAAATAAAAAGCTGGGCGGACTATCTGAGGGGCCTGATCCGCTCCATCTAATAGGCCAATGCTCTCTTGTAATCCAAGGTGTACAAGGCGATTTCACCAGGATGGGCATGAAGTCAGGGAAAGAATGCAAGACAATCAACTGGTTCAGATGGAACTCTGACACCACCTTTGGAAGGAACTTAGTGTGTGTGAAGAGGAACTTAATATAAGGTGCATCCACTACTGACACCTGAAGCTCACTGCCTCTACAAGATGAAGTAACAGCAACCAAGAAAATGATCTTCCAATTCAAGTACTTCAGATGACAGGAATCCAGTGGCACGAAAGGAGCTTTCATCAGCTGGGTGAGAATGATGCTGAGGTCCCATGACACTGGTGGAGGTTTGACAGGGGGCTTTGACAAACACAAACCTCTCTTGAATCGGACAACTAGAGGCTGTCCAGAGCGTATAGAAATACTAAGTAGTAGTAATAGTAGATGGGCTTACCTTATACACGATAAGCACTAACTGCACTGAGGTGAACCCTTATGGAGTTGGTCTTAAGACCAGACTCAGATACGTTTAGAAGGTAGTCAAGCAGGGTATGTGTAGGGCAAGCAAGGGGATCTAGGGCTTTGCTCTCACATCAGACATCAAACCTCTTCCATTTGATAGAATTAACACCTTTTAATGGAATCTTTCCTAGAAGCCAGCAAGACTTGAGAGACTCCCTCCGAAAGACCCAAGGAAGCAAATTCTATGCTCTCAACATCCAGGCTGTGAGAGCCAGATATTGAAGGTTAGGATGTAGAAAAGAACCCTCATTCTGAGTTATGAGAATCGGAAAACACTCCAATCTCCATGGTTCTTCGGAGGATAGCTCCAGAAGTAGAGGGAACCAGATCTGCGAAGGTCAGCACGGAATGATCAGAATCATGGTTCTGCGGTCTTGTTTGAGTTTTAGTAAAGTCTTCCCCACAAGAGGTATGGGAGGATAAGCATACAGCAGACCTGTCCCCTAACAGAGAAGAAAGGTATCTGACACTAGTCTGCCTTAGGCCTGAAGCCTGGAACAGAACCGAGGGACTTTGTGATTGATTTGAGTGGCAAAGAGATCAGAGGGGGGCCCTACGCTCAGAAGATCTTGCAGACAACAGTCATGCTGAGAGACCATTCTTGCAGTTGCATAACCCTCTAGTTTATTTATTTATTGCATTTGTATCCCACATTTTCCCACTTCTTTGCAGCCAGGCTGTTGTTTTTGCCTGCCAGATAAGTGACTCATAGGTACATGCCATGATGGCGAGCCCAATGCCATATCAGGACAGCCTCCTGACGCAGAGGGCGTGATCCAATGCCCACCTGCTTATTGGTGTACTACATTGCAACCTGGTTGTCTGTTTGAATGAGCAACATTTGGTGAGACAGCTGATCTCTGAAAGCTTTTAGAGTGTTCCAGATCACCCAGAGCTCCAGAAGATTGATCTGAAGATTTGTTTCCTGGGAGGACCCAACACCTTGAGTGTGGAGCACATCTACATGAGCTCCCCAACCCAGGAGGGATGCATCTGTCGTCAGCACTTTTTGCGGCTAAGGCATTTGGTATGGAAGTCCCAGAGTCAAATTGGATCAAATGGTCCACCAGTGAAGTGAGTGAACAAGTTCTGGGGACATTTGGATGATATCTTCCAGATTCTCCATGGCTTGATACCACTGAGAAGTTAGGGTCCATTGGACAGATCTCATGTGGAAGCCATGTGGCCCAACAACCTCAACATCTGCCAAGCCATGACCTGCTGAGAGGCTCAAACTTGAGACGCCAGAGTGATGAGAGTGTCCGCTCTTGGCCCCAGAAGGTAAGCTCAAACAGTCTGTGTATCGAGCAGGGTTCCTATGAACAACTGTTGGGCAGGGCGAAGGTGAGACTTGGGATAGTTTAAAATGAACCCCATATGCTCTAGCACCCTAACAGTTCTCCATATGGACTCCTGAGTACCGTCCTCCGAGGTGAGATAGGGAAACACATGGACTCTCAATCTGCGTAGCGATGCTGCAACTACAGCTAGACATTTGCTGAAAACCCTGGGAGCTGACGTGAGGCCAAAAGGCAACACGCGATAATGGTAGTGATGTGTAACCAGTTGAAATCGTAGATACTTCTGGTGGGATGGAAGTGTACGCATCCTTTAAGTCCAGAGAGAATAGCCAGTTTTCCTGAATCGTGGGAAGAAGGGTGCCCAGGGAAACCATCCTGAATTTTTCATTGACCAGGAATTTGTACCTGGAATAGAATCCCCACCCTTCTTCCCCTAATGGAACGGGTTCCACCGCATGGGCTTTCAGAAGGGCTGAGAGTTCCTCTGCAAGTACTGCTTGTGTTGAGAGCTGAAAGAAAGAGCTCTTGGTGGGCTACTTTGTGGTTTCTGAGACCAATTGAGGGCGTATGCAAGATGCACTATTTGGAGAACCCACCGATTGGAGATTAGAAGGGGCCACCTTTCGTGAAAAAACTTCAGCCTCTCCCCAACTGGTAAGTCATCTGTAATGGACACTGTTACTGCAGCAATGCTCTGAGGGAGCCAGTCAAAAACCCATTCCCTGCTTTGACTGGGGAGCAGCTGGGGCCTTGAGTGAACACTGTTGACGAGAATGAGCACACTAGGGCTGAGCCTAAACAGGCTGGCGAGAAGAGAAGGCATACCTACACCTCTGAGAGAAATAAGGACCCCTTCTTGTTTTGCCAAAAGACCTCCTAGATGTGGAGGCAGATGCAGAAGGCATCTAGTGGGACAGAGAAGAGATGATATCAGTATGTTTTTTGATCTGGTATGCAACCTCTTCAACCTTCTCTCCAAGAAGGTTATCCCCCCCAGCATGGGGCATCCGCCAATCCCTGCTGAACCGAATGTTCCAAGTCAGAAACATGCAGCCATGAGAATCTGCGAATTGCTATCCTTTGGGCAAAGGTCCTGGATGTCACATCAAAAGTGTCATAAGCACCCCTGGCCAAGAACTTTCACACGCCTTCTGTTGCTTGGCCAACTGGTAAAGTGACTCAGCCTGCTCCAGTGGGTAAGATAGTTCGAGCCAAAGACGTTGTGGTAATGCAAGCCAAAGACGTTATGGTAATGCATTCTATAAAGCTGGTGTAGTGCAAAAATGAAGGTGCTGGATCTAGTAGATTCTCACCTGGCCTTAGTGGGATGTGGGAGTACCAATCTATTGCTAAGATGACACACACAAAAAAAAAATCCCTTGACAATGCTTGAATAGTCCAGATTTATTGTATGGCTTTAAAGACTGGACATGGCCGTGTTTCGGCCAACTGGCCCGCCTCAGGAGTTTTTGTAGTCCCTTTAAAGACATCTAAAAAGGTCAATGTATCTGTCAATAGAATGCCGAATTGGAAGCTTGTATAATGTAACCACTATACAAAAACCTCTCCTTTGGCGGGAAGAAAAGAACCCACCAAAATGTCTTGCAGAATGCTCAAAGAAAAAAGCTGTGCAAGATCGACAACCACGCGTCGCCTTCTCTGAAAGAATTGTCAAGAGATTTTTTTGTGTGTGTCATCTTCGCTGTGTCTTGTGTGATTTTGGGTGTGTGAAGACCAGTGTTCTTCTGTGTCTACAATCTACTGTCATTCAATGAACGGAGAGTGTGGGAAGGCAAATAAGAAATAACCAGAGAGGCAAGACAGGCAGGAGAACCATTATAGAGAACCTCGTGTGTTAAAGTCAAGATCTTAAATTTGACTTTGAATAGGTAACTAGTGTAACTGATGGAGAAGTAGTGATATGTGATCAAAATGAGAGGCATGACAAAGTATTCAGGCGGCTGGGTTATGTAGCAATTGTAGTCTCTTAAGATTTGTTTTTGTGATCTCTGAATAGATGGTGTTACAATAGTCATATCTCAAGTGTAGAAAGGCATAGAATAAAGAACCAAGAGCTTCAAAATCTAACAAATTCCGGATCAACCATAACTTGCGTAGAAAGAAAACACATACTTTAACAACAAAAGAATAAAATGAAAGGCTCTCCGGTGGAGACTTTCTCCTTTCAGGAAGAGGGGAGGGTTCAGAGGGAATTCCATAGGACTCATCTGAGAAAAAGTACCTTGGATCGTCCTCTGAATCCCATGAGTGTTCCTCCTCAGTATCAGACAATACATCCTGGTGGGAGTGTCGAGCCCAAACCTACCTCGACGTTAAGGAGCTATGTCCTCAAGAACGGCGTCGAGAATCCGGCTCCCACCTCAACTCCGGCAAAGCTTCCTCCACTGATATCGAGGAAGAGCCAGTTTGGGTAGCAGTCGACAGTAGAGCCGCATTTGTCATTGGTGTAGGAGTTCACACTGCAGGCTGAGGGCCAAGTGGAGCTGCAACAAGAGGCAGAATAGGTGCAAGCACCCCCGATGCCAAGGCCACCCAGAAGCTCATGGAGCAAGGCCCGGATGCGCTCATCGAGGGCTGACACCGGGAAAGGCTGGGGTGCCGGTTCAGGCTCAGGTTGCAGAACTGCTAGGGTCGATGCAGGAGCTTGGTCTTGGCTGCTAGGAGACCGACGAATCGGCACCTCCTGTATGGAGGGGGAATGGTCCTTCCTGCGCCGATGCTTCTCGGGTGCTGAATCCTTCAACACCCCGGAGCTCCTGGCACCATGCGTCAAGGGCGATCTATGACGATGTTTCTTGGTCTTCACCCGAAGCTCATCATCAAGGCTCCTCGGTGCTGATGAGGACAACATCGAATCCACGTGTCGCCTTGGGGTCGGATAAGACAATGGATGAGTCCCAGAGGCCCTGCACAGCAGGAGGCCTCGAGGCAGGTGGAGACCCACTGGATGCTTCACTGCTCCCAGTGTCCGAGGGTCTAGCAGCCATGATTATCGACGATCCCGATGCAGGTGTGATGCTCGACGTCGATGCCGACGCCTCCGACCTCGAGACCAACTTATCTGCACCTCCTGTATGGAGGGGGAGTGGTCCTCCCAGCACTGATGCTTCTCAGGTGCCAAATCCTTCGACACCTCAGAGCTCCCAGCACCATGCGTCGAGGGTAGATGACGATGCTTCTTGGCCTTTGCCTGAAGCTTGTCATCCAGGCTCCTCGGTGCTGATGAGGACGATGTCAAATCCACAAGTCGCCTCGGGGTCGAGCCCAACAATGGATGATCCCAGGGGCCCTGCCCAGCAGGAGGCTTCGAGGCAGGTGGAGACCTACTCGATGCTTCACTGCTGCCAGTGTCCGAGGATCTAGCAGCAGCCATGCTTACCGACGCTCCCGATTTTATTGCCATGCTTGACATTGATGTCGACGCCTCCGATGTCGGTGCCAATGCCCAATGAGCATCTCAGCATTTAACACCAGCTGATTTTTAGCATGAACCCAAAAAAAAACAATTAAGGAGACAAGCAAAAACTTTTTTTTTTTAAATTTGCCAGAAGTCTTTATTGATAGTTCAAACAAGTGGGCAAAACATACAACATATCACTTACAGCATTATGCAATCTTGGCTCATCCAATTGTCAATTACATGCACAAAATAGAAGGGGGCACAAGGTTCAACAAAAATGCCTTCCCCACAATCCAAACTAGCGCAACATTGCTCAATCAAACTTCTTGAGATTTTTGTTTTCCATTTTATTCCCTAAACTACTTGTAACAGTAACAAGTTACTCATAAACCCAGCAAAAACATTTTAAGGTGATTTTTACATCCACAGGGGTAAGCTCAATTTCTCCCTCAATCACTGGTGCACATCACAGGTGCAAAACAGTTAGCTGACACTTGTGCCTGCCTCAGAGCAGGTATAAATGCAGACATCTAGGTATTTTTTAGGCATGTGTATCACCATTAAATGCAGAGGTTTCATGTAGCCAAACATTTTTAATAAGGCAAAAGTTCTGTTATAAAGAAATGCAATACAGTTTAACTGACCATCAAGCACTACACACATCAGAGTGATTTAAATAAACTAGTAATGATGGACTTTAAATGGCAAATAATTGAGTAGATCCAGATAATCTCAATCAATAATAAATTATAGGCATAAACTAAGGATATATTCTAATTCCTTTATCAGTATACTCTGACATTAAATAAGGACACATCCTGCCCATCTTCATCAATACATTAATATAATCATCAACCAGGAATGTATTTTGCATACCTCCATCAATCTAATTCTGTATCCTAAAACCATGCCTACCTTTAGTAGTGTAAAGTATACATATTAACTGTGGGACTTTCCTGCATACCCCAATCAATGCTATTTCACTTTACGAGTATCTCCTGCTTCCACCCTTTACTGTAACACTACTATGAATAAACGTAAGGTGGAGCATGTCTACTCTACCTCCATTGGGCTGATGAAGTCATTCATTCCGCTGTTGTAGACATAAATCATTGCATCATAAAGATGGTTTTCCCAGCACATAAGAACCACCTGCAAAGAACAAAGAGGAAGTTACATTTTTAAATTTTTAACAATCAGCAGTGTCAAGCATAATAACATTGAGAAAAATAAATAGAAATAAAACTGAAAGTATTACAAAACCATGAGTATTATTAGAAAGCTCATAGCATGAAAATATTTCATTTTGATCTCATGGATCTCCTCAATCTGACTTCTGGTCAAGTCTGATTAAACAATGTAGGTTTGAAAATTCACTTTTTCAGACTAGGTTATGCTGATGCCAGAAGTCCACTGTTCCCCTCTAGCCTCTTTTCTACTCTCTCATTTTTTTTTCTGTTATTTATCATGCTTTGCTATTCTATTAGGGGCATTTTTACAAAGGCATGGGAGAGCTAATGAGTGAGTAGAACGCACCCAATCGGCACTACCACAGGGGTAGTGTGTGTGCCCAGCGATAATTCCAATTTTGGTGCACCGAATCCCACGGTAGAAAATAATTTTCTATTTTCTACCAAGGGGGGCGTTCTCCCAGCAGTAACCAGCAGAGTGCCCATGTTGGTGCATACTGCATGGTTACCACGTGGGCAGCATGTGAGGCCTTACTGTTAGGTCAATGGGTGGCAATAAGGGCTCAGATCATAAATAGGTGCGCACGCTAGTTTTAATATCAGCGTAGGCCATTTTCCCAGCTCATTAAAAAACAGCCTTTTTCCTAGCTGCGGTAAAAAATGGCCCAGCACACACCTAAAAGATGTGCCCACACTACCACAAGCCACTTTTTACCACGGCTTTGTAAAAGGATCCCTTAATTTGCTGACCCTCTGCTTTAAGTTTGTAAGTATCAATATAAAACTGAAAAAAAATAGAGAAAATAAATTAAATTATAAAATATACATGATTCAATAAATAATTCAATGGATTATATGATTGAAAAAACATAAGCATTTATAAAGTGTTGCAAGTCCTTTAGTCAGCATACCTCTAATTTTAACCATACAAGTTACAACTAAAGATGAGTGGCTACCAAAATAAGTTTTGCTCTTGTTCTAATAAACCGCTTCCAAATTGCTTTTTATTCACTGAAATCTCCCTGGACACTGCAGATCAAGAAGTTCTTCACAATTCTATTTAAGCTATGAAGAACATTTAGGGCCCTGTTTACTAAGCCGCGTTATAGGTGTGTTAGTGTTTTTAACATGCATTAACCATGTACGCGCGTTAGCTGTATACATGACTACAATATCCCTATAGGTGCCTACATGGTTAGCGCACGCGCTAATTGTAGGCGTGTTAAAAATGCTAATGCGCCTTAGTAAACAGGACCCTTAGAATGTTCTACTTAGTAATCAAATTCCACTGCATCAAGCCATGTCTGCTTTCTCTTTGTCTTCAGATACTGCTGAAAATGTACTTCTCTGGAGAGGTATTCTACAGTTAGCTCCATAAGAATACTTCCTCTACATCTATTACTGCATCATTGCAACAATTGTTCTGATCTTTATTAAATTTGTATAACTCCTTTCTTCTGCTTCCAACTTTGTATTCTATGACAAACTTACAATCTCATTCACTGCCTAATAAGCATGCATGAAATCTTAGTTTTGTATCCTTATCTACATTAACTTATTTATGATTGCAAATAACACAACTGCATACATTGCATAAAAATGACATCATATATCATGGCTAGCTTCCATTCATTGCCAATACACTTGACTGAAACCTAGAAATAGGTCAACAAAGACTTTCCACATACTTTTATGATTTTTCATTTTTTTTAATTTATCCCATTTTTTATTACCTTCCAAGACAGGAGGTTAACACCTTACAAGCAAATCTGTGGTTTCTCAGATCGATTACCCCAAGTTCAAAACAAGTCATTTCTTCAGGCTACAGTTTTGCAATCTTCATCAAATTCAGTGTCACCTGTTGTATGTCCAGGCTTGTGATGTCCATGTGCACAATGCAAGCCTCAACACTATCCATCATGTTTCGGTCCTGGAAGTGGATAAGCAGGTCCTTCATCACCTGTGCCGTGAGCCCCACCAACTTGTCACTCAATATATATGGCTCCAAACAGTCTAGAAAAACATCCTTGGCCACTGAATTTTCACTGAGCTTGTCATACATCTGAGTGAACAAAAGATCCCTGTGTGGGGGTAGGGGGTGGAAGGGGGTGGGGAGAGAAGAATAAAAGCATATTTAACAACACACAGGAATAAACTAGAAATTGCAACATAAAATCTGTTTTACACAGGATTTCAATAAAGAGACAATAAATCTACATGCAGTCAGACCATATTTTGAACGTAATAAGAAAAAAGGAAAAGCTTTCAGATGTAGATCTGTGCTTCAGAAGAGCAGATTGGCTCAGTGATCAATACTAGACAACTTCGCCTGTGGCACGCCTGTCAGAATCTCTAATCTATTGTATGATCAGCAATTCCAGTAACTGACTCATTTAAATATCTGGGGATTATTCTTGATCAAATGTATTTCTTTCAAACCTCAGGTAGTCTATGTAGCTAGCCAGTGGTTTTGGGCATTGAAGCAATTCAGATCAATATGTAGTCTTTTTGACACCACACTTCACAACTCAGTCTTCTATACACAACTGTCACTTCATGCTGTACTTATTCCAATACAGTATATGAATGTTTTCCTAACTCCCTACTTAAACACTGCTATTCGGCTCTTATGTCACACTTCTAAGTTTGACCATGTAACCCCTCTGTTTATGCATTTCACAGGAATACAGTTTCAAACTGGATTCAATTTAAATTACTTATTTTAGTATATAAGGCTTTCTACAAAGGCTTTCTTAATTAGCTTCACTGGCAACTCCTTTCTCTTCTTCTCACTTTCTGACTCCTCTTGAGGCTTCTGATTAGTCGTTCTCCCTGCTAGTTCTGCTTATTGTACAAACATTAACAATTGTTGACACTCCAAATATACGTTACAATAATCAAAATGAACTAATATTAATATTTTGATTGTAATATATATTTGGGGTGTCAACAATTGTTAAAAGCGGAGACTTCCGACTGTATAGAATATGGCTGCACCTCTTGAAACTTCACTAGCTTCCAATTGAGGCATGTGCTATCTTTATTCTTTAAATATTAATTAATTATTATTATACATCAAGAAAAAACTTGAATAGAAATTTTCCAATACTAAGCAAATCCAATATAGTAAAGTTGTAATTACCAATCGGTATACAAAACAAGGAAATTATAGACCTCAATATTGTCTATCCTTCACAATTAGGCCCACAGGTCAGTGGTTCCCAAAACCTGGACTTGGATGCCCCTCAGCCAGTCATGTTTTCAGGATATCCACAATAAATATTCATGAAATAGATTTGCATGCAGTGGAGGCAGTGCATGCAAATATCTCTCATGAATATTCATTGGGTATCCTGGAAACATGACTGGCTGGGGTGCCACCAGGACCAGGTTTGAGAACCACTGCCCAAGGTTTGTCATGAAGAAACTGTAATATTAAGTCTAGGCACTACTTAGTTCTTCATTAACCTACTGTTAAAAAAGTAATATATCAATCCAGCTTATCTATATTATTTTCACATCAATCAGCTGAGTGGTGGAATTCTTTACTAGACTATATAAGACTAATGACCGACTACACAAGATTTTGTAAACTACTAAAAACATTTCAGCTCCAAAAATGCGTTAACTGTTAGTGGCTAAGTGGGAAAATTTGTAACTGTCCCAGGATTGTCCTGGTTTCTTAATTTGCAAACCGCACTGAACTCACGAGGCTAGTGCGGGGTATAAAAGTACTTAATGTAATGTAATGTAATGCTATGCTTTGAATCTACTCACAATAGGGAATTCCTTTTTCTTGACCTCCATACGGCGTAATTCACTTCCTACTCATATTCTGCTTGAATCATCATATATGAAGCTCAGGGTGGCCCTTAAGACCCACTTACTTATTCAGGCATACGGAGATGCCACTTGAAATGGAATCTATATAGTCTGGCATACCCTTGCTGCTTATACTTTTTCTGCTTTTCTATTTTATTCTGTTTTTATATTTCCTTTATGATTACTGGATTTCTTTTCATTTTTTTTAAATGGTACATTGCTTTGCTTTGATGAATGAAAGATGGTATATTAAGAATCAAATAAACAAACATGATGGACAAATTAATCTTGTTTTCTCAATCTTCAGTCTCAAACTGCTTTCATGCCTCTTACTTTTCAATTAATATTTTTCTTTCTTTCAGATGTACCACTGTTCAGTGATATTGAAAGCACTCCCAGTTAAGCAGCTTTATCGCTTTGCACATCCTGATTCTCATGTTAAGTATCACCAGGTACTTTTGAGGGGGTACTGAGTACCAGCACCTTTTCCACTGTTGGCTAAAATTGACCCACGGACCCAAAGTTTTAATGAAAGAGCTCAGGCTCTACACACCAATTCTGCCTTGTCACAGATTCTGTGACTGGTTGCAGGAGGCCTGGCTATTGTGGGGTGGGTCCCTCAGTGATCACCCCACCCCTGAAGGGTGGCCTGGCATTTGAGTACCAGCACCTTTTTTGCTAGAAAAAAATGCACTGAGTATCACACTGATGCTTGAAACACGAGGATATCACAAAGCAAATGGTATATACAAAGGAACAAATGCTCTTAAAAAAAAGGGTTTATTACAAGAGTATAAAGTCAATATGATAAAAAGGAGAGAGGTTCAGGAATAAGAAAAGAAGAAGCAAGAGTCACTAAACTGGCAAGTTGATATGTTGAGAAATTTAGAATATTGCTGCTTTAGCAAGGCTTATGGGGGGCAATTTTTAATGGGATGTTTATGAGTAAATAAATGTTTGTTCAAGGAAAGTCCCCTTTGAAAATGGGCCTACTCTCTCTATGGAGTAAATTATATGTACCAATCTTCCCTGGGAGGGGGAGGCACAAGAGGTGAAAGTCTGTGATGAGCTAGCTACGGTACACATGGAGATTTCATTTTCAATTCTATCCATTTTGTTTAACCTGCATACTTGATTCCTACACAGTATGCAGGTTAAAATTGTCCCTTCAAGTAGTGGCCATTACAGATTTTAAATGAAAACTCTCCAAGGAGTTTCCCTTTGAAATTCAGCTTGCACCCACAGGCCCACAAGCAATGCTGTCTTGCTGAAAATTATCCTTTTGATTTTTAGTTTCTGATTTTCAAAGGCTAACCTTGGTTAATATTTTTGACTAATTATTTGACCAATAATGAGTTTCTATATCTTGTGAAATCTCTGATATGAGTGTAATCATACAAACTTGAGGGTTTCCAGTTTCTTTGCCCAGGATTTTTATGCGCATGCTTCTTATGCTATAGTTTATTTGTTTATGTTTATTTGGATTTGCTACACTACCTTTAACTGCCTCACAGTCTGTCAAGAATCCTTCTCTTTACTCAAACTAAATCCTCTTGTTTACAAACTATCATGTCGGATCTAGCTAGCAGAAAGATCTATAATTTTGCTCATCAAATTAATAAACAGGAAGTAGTCTTTAGCCAAGTATATGCAGTGTGGCATTCATCTATACTGATATATCAAAATATTTGTAGGCTTAAATCTCTACTTTTATGAGGTAATTTTAATATTTAATAAAACACATACTGGTTGATCTTCAAAATGATTTAACTGGCCAGAAATGGCTGCTGACCAGTTAAATCGCTTGTTCGAGGCTATGTGCTCAATTTCAGCAGCATTTAACCGGTTAGTGCCACTGAAAACTAGCAGTTTGAACCTAAAGCCAGCTATTTTGGGGGGCATTATGGAGGTGGAATCAGCACTTGGCCAGTTAAGTGCCAATATCCAACATTCAACCGGCCAGGGTAACCTCATAAATGGGACTGCATAAAACACAGTCCTGTCTTTATGCAGTAACCCATGGCTGGTTATGTTCTGAATATCGACTTAACCAGCTGTGTGTTAGCTGGCACTGCATAAGCTGGATATTCAATGCCAAAGCCCGGACATGGCCAGGCACTGAATATCCAGGAATAACACCACTGGCAGTCAGCAAAACACTCACTGCTGCCGGCTGAATATGTACCCATATATTTTATATTGTGTGAATATATGCCTTTATAAGACAGGCTCCCAGATTTATCTCCAATAGCACACAAATGCTTACACAAATTTACACCTGCTCTGAAGCGCATGCAACTGTGTGTACATGTATTTTGTAAAGTATGTGCACACCTCATAACCCTGCCCCCAGGAAAACCTGCAAGTGGACCACATACTACTACTTAGTATTTCTATAGCGCTACTAGACATACCCAGCGCTGTACACTTGAACATGAAGACAGTCCCTGCTCGACAGAGCTTACAATCTAAAAATACTTGCTTTCGTGTCTGAATTCATATTTGTACATGTATTCTACTATGCAATTTTATAATAGCCATTTTCTGAGTCTAAAATGTATTTTACATGCAGAAAATGCTTTATATAATTATCCTCTTAATGGGTGCATTTGCTACTTTGATTCTCTGGTGCATAATATGGTACCCAGTGATAAACAAACAAAAAAGAAGAAAAAGAAGAAGGATTCAGGGCACTTGTGATTTAATTTTTTTTGAATAATTTTGCATTCCAAGAGCCAGGAACTCTTTGTACTGAGGGCACATATACAACCTCGCACCAACTGGTAGATAATCATACATGGTGGCACTTGGTGCAAAAGTGTATTTAAAATGGCCCAAGAATCTCCTCTTGGATTTGTCTGTAGAATTTAAATATTCCTGAATATTAAATAACTGAAAAAAATTAGAACTGGCTTCTTTACATATTTCTGGATGCAAAGGTTTGTACATATTCTGATGTTTTGGGAGCCACTCAGTTAAGATGAAAGAAGACCATGAAGTTACATGAAAATGCTTTTAAAACAAATAGAAGGAAATATTTTTTCACTCAGCGAATAGTTGGGCTCTGGAACTCTTTGCCGGAGGATGTGGTAACAGCGATTAGTGTATCTGGGTTTGAGAAGGGTTTGGACAAGTTCCTGGAGGAAAAGGCCATAGTCTGCTATTCAGACGGACATGGGAAGGACACTGCTTGCCCTGGGATTGGTGGCATGGAATGTTTCTACTACTTGGGGTTCTACCGAGTACTTGTGACCTGGATTGGCCACTGTTGGAAACGGGATACTGGGCTAGATGGACCACTGATCTGACCCAGTATGGAAATTCTTAAGTTCTTATGACCTGGGTTTAAAAGCTGAGAGTTTAAAAATGGTGCAGAATTTAAGTTATAGCAGTGCTATCCAATCTTTTTGTGACTGTGGCCCCATGATTGCAGCCAAATAAAATTGCATGAACCCCCCCCAATCCCTCCTCCAAGTGCATAATAATGCACCTATAGAAAGCACACCTAGGACATGACCCCAAACATGGGTTTTGTGATCCCATCTGAGGTCCCGACCTACTGATTTGGAAGCTCTGAGTTATAGTATTCGATTAAGTGTAGCTTAAAACTTCATGATTTCTTTTTTATTCCCTGCTTCAGAATGAAAAAACAAAGCTGAATGGTCAATTTAAAGTTTTGCTGATGCTTGTTTAGGAACTCATAGATACTCTAGAGGTAGAATTCTGTACTGTTTCATATTGTACATTTGTTTGCTGCCTCCTGAATTCTTTTCAAGATTGCTAAGTTTCTTGATTATTTCTCAAATTTATAAATAATAAAAAAGGTAAATACATTTCACATTAACTTTAATTTTGCTAAACGTTTTTCTTATGTTTTTTGGCAGATTAACATTTTTACTGTTCCTTTTTGAAATTGCTTTTCATTTTTTCTCTCTTTATGCATCTCTTTTCTTTTCCTTGGATCTTTAGTTGGAACAGTAGATTTCTACATAGAATTATTTAAGTGTAATAAAAGAAATTTGAGAATTTCTTAATTGTAATCTAATAGGTTGCTGATCCTCTGTTTTGGAACCGCTTCTGATGCCTCTGATGCTGTTTATATGTTTTTTATGTATATTTTATGCTTTCATTTTCACATTTTTTAGATTGTTGATTTGGCTTTTTTTATTCATATTGTTAAGATATTTTGGGCCTCATTTCAAAACAGAAAACATTAAAAATGGCATAATTGGCAGATAAACCTATTTCTTGCAGAAAAACATCTAAAGCATATAATCAAACCAAAACATAAAAACTGCCCAAGTCTGCTAGCCACTGAAAAGAAGACATTCCCAGAGGTGTTACCTAATGAACATTTATTGCCGATAATGGATAGCAAAACAACTTCCTTGGGCCTGAAAGAAAAACACAAAGAATTAGACCTGCTTTAAAAGCATCTAGGGTAAGGCTAAATCTGTATTTAGACCTATTTCTGATTTTGCTGAGCTGGAGAGTGGAGAGGTGGAAATGGTCATTTGTGAGAAATAGTGGAGAGTTGCCGAGTGTTTTGTTACCCTTGTAAGTATGAACTTTCTGACCCTTACATTTCCTGACTTGCCTCTTCTGTGTCTCACCTCCTCAAGGCCTTGTCCACACATGCTAGCACCCCAGCTCATCCATTCGTTCCTCTGTATCTTGCTTGCTTCCCTCATCAAACCCTCACTGTCTCCAAACACGCACACCTCCCATTCTACGTCCTTACCTCCTTGTCTCCCCTCTCTCATTGTTCCTCTGTTTGTCCACTCCCAGTTTGTCACTGTGCTCTGTGCTGCTGCTGTTTGTGTGAGGGCTGTGTGCTGTTCCTGGGAGAGTGAGTACTTGGTACTGCTGCTGTGTGTGTGAGGACTGTTTGCTGGTGCTGGGAGAGTGAGTGCTTAGTGCTGCAGCTGTTTGTTGATGCTGGGAGAGTTAGGGTTTTGGGCAGCTAGTGTGTGACTCATGACTGTGTGCTGGTGCGGTTGCTGATGCTGGGTCTCACAAGGAGCAGTAGGTGGAAGTGTGCACCAGTGGTGTTTCTGGGGTTAGTGGGTTGCAGCTGTTGTGGTGGGACACCTGCACAGCAAACATGGATGTGCTGAATGCTTTGGTGGCTCACGCCTTGCTGGAGGTGGAAGAGAGTTTGGAGGGGAGGCCCTGGAGGAGATATCACTATCAGAATCTTCAGGCCCTGCACCCGCTTCCTGGACTTCACTGATGAGGAAAGCCTAGGTTCTGGTTTGACAAGGCCACCATACAGCACCTCTGTAACCAGCTACAACCTCAACTCAAGCCCTGGACATGCAGCAATAATCCTGTGTCAGTCTACCTGAAGGTCACTGCCTCCCTCGCCTTTCTAACCATCTGCATCTTACAGTCAGTGCTAGCAGTCAATCCAGGCCTCACCCAGCCCACCATCTCCAACTATCTTGCCATGTTCCTTGATGCATTCCTCACCCACACCTCTGACTATATTACCTTCCCCACTACCACCCAGGCACTCTAGAACATGATGGTTCAGTTCTACGCCACAGACCTCTTCTCCTCAGTCATAGGCATCATTGACTGCACCCATCCCCCCTCCCCAGGCACACAAGAAGACCTACGGGAATAGAAAATCATTTCATTCCATGAACATGCAGATTGTGTGTAATGCCCAGGGGGAGATTTTGGATGTGTGTGCCTGCTACCCAGGCTCCACCCATGGATACCTACATCCTCCAGCACTCAGAAATCTACAACCATATCAGCCAATAAACACACGTCTGTAACTCTGCTTCCTCCAACAGGTGATAGAGACTAACCCCAATGAACCTGGATCATGACTCCCACAAAATGAGGCACAAGAGAACAACAAGAGGCATAAGAGCACTTGCAACATCACTGAATGCACGTTTGGCCAGCTCAAGAATTGATTCAGATGTCTGGACTGTTCCGGAGCTCTACAGCCCTGAAAAAGTTGCCAAATTTTCATGGCATGCTGTATGCTGCACAACCTGGCTCTCCAAAGAAGACAGGCCCTGCCACAGAAGGGACAGCAACCACAGCAGCAGACTCCAGACCCAGAGGATGAGGACTCCCCCCTCCCCCCAAATTCACAGAGGTGACCAGGGAGCATACCAGCTGGGGGACTGCAGCAAAGATTCATTCTCACCAATCTTCAATAAAGGTAAGTACATTATTTATTTGTGCGCAACACCTCTGTATCTTCCCCCTCCATCAGAACCACCACCACCACCCCCTCTCTCCCAGAACACGACCCCCTCCCATCTCCCATCCCCTCCCCTGCAGACACACCCCCTCTCCAGTACACACACACACACTTATCCCCCTCTCCCCAGCACATATCACCACAGCATGGTAATTAGGTGGCTCACAGCCCTACATCATCCTCCCCCTCCTCAAGCTGCTGGCAATGGTTTGGGCCTTGCAAGAACACAAAGTGTGTTAGAGTCCTCCCCTGTGGAGCTTCCACTGTTCTCACAATCATCAGTCCATCCTACTGCCTCTGTTGCACCATGGAAATCTGGCCCACCTCATTGGCCAGGTGGCTGATCTGCTGCTTGACCTAGCACCCAGCAAAGGAGCATCTGCTGCTCCTGAGAGACCAGGCCTCACGGCTGTCTCACTTGCCTGGGGTGCTCTGGGTCTCATCCTTGAGCGCTTGGCAGTAGAAGCAGGTGCTGTGAAGCTTGGCAGGGTGGTGTGACCACTGGTGCTACCTGCAGCCTCTGTGGAGGGAGTTGCTGCAGGACTGTTGGCCTCACTGATCCCAGTTGGAGGCTAAGGCACTTGCTGTGTGGGCAGTGTGCTCGCCAAGGTCACCGTTTAATCCTGGAGATCATATTGGATCCCCAGAAGCTGCTGCCAGATATTCTGGACTACCTCCTAGCTCTCCTGCTGCATGCTCCACAGCAGCTGACCCCATTCCTCCCACAACAAATGTAGCTTCTGCTTTTGGTAGTCCCAGTTGCAAATTCTGTGCCAGCTGTTTATTGGCCAGCCACAGCACCTGCCACCTATGGAGGTCAGGTCCCCTATGGGCCAGCTGTGGCGCCTCATCAGCCTCCTTCTGCCTCTAATGGGCCATCTGACAATGTCACAGGGGGGATTATGATATGTTATGTTACACTAAACTTCTATTCCGTTAACATTTTCACAGTTCTAAGCAGACTGCATAGGTTTAAGAAGACTGGGTAACGAATATTCCACGAATTAAAATTCAGCTATCATGAAATTTAATTTCTCAGTGTTTATAGTTCATTTGAATTTACTGTACCATCATATCTAACTGGCAGGTCTTGGCGGTTTACATAGTTAAAAAAATAAGAAAAAGGAAAAGGAACTACAAAATTGATAGGAAAGTGGACAGATCATGCACACAAAGGAATGAGTAGATTATAGGAGGGGGCCTTGGAGCAGAGAGAGGGCAAGGGATGGGGAAGACAAAGAGTCTGAGACAGTGAGGGGGAGGACAACAGCAGTCAAATTACAACAGCTCAGTTTGAGGTGAAGGCCTTGGCAAACAACCAGGTCTTCAGTCTTGATTTGAAATTTTTAATGAGGTTTCTGCAAGAATATCTTAACGGAAGAGAATTCCAGTGGAAAGGGATGGCAAAGAAGAAAGCTACGTGACAAGTGGATTCTAACTGATTCAGTTTAGGACACGGTAAAACTAGACAGTGATCGTTAATTGAAAGGAAAGAATAGGGTTACATATTTTTGGAAACAAAAAGTTTTCAAAGTTCTCCTGAATACTAAATAATTCAAAAGCAATCACATCTGAGAAGATAATGAGTTCCAAACTAAAGCTGCTTGATACTTAAGCGATGTGTTAAACATCTTACATGATTTAACCCTCTGCGCTGATGGAAAACACAGCAACATCTGATTATGGGTACCATAAAAAAAGACCACTGTGCAGAAATGTTACCCAGTCACATAAATAGGCTGGCATCACTACTCATGATTCTAAAAATAATTGTGCAGACTTTAAATTGTATCCTGGCTTCTATAGGCAGCCAATGCGACTCTATAAATAGTGGATTAACCAAATCAAATTTAGGGGCTGAGTATATTATCCATGCCGCCACATTTTGTATTAGCTGAACCTGCCTGATTACAGTTTTAGAGCACCGAATATAAACAATGTTACAATAATCTATCCTAGAAAAAAATTAAAGTCTGGACTAACAATTTAAACTTCATTGGTTCAAAATATTTACGAACAGCTCTAAGTTTTTTATGCATATAAAGGATTTCTGAACTAACGATTTCACATGAGGTTTAAATGATAAACTGTGGTGGGTTCCTGTAGTAATTGCTCCTACTATTCATCCCCTGCAGGCGGCTCCTGGCTGGTGTCCTCAGCATGCTCGTCCTCTCCCACAGTACCTTCCTGTGAGTGCTCAGCAGCCACCAATGTGCCCTCCTCCTCCAGATATGCTTGCACTACCTGCTGGTTCCCAGCTCTTCATTTGACTCTGTGCCCTCACCTGCATAGAAAAGTAGAGGAAATATGTCTGTTGCACTAGCCAACCTGGCAGTCTGCTGCAGCCTTCCTCAATATACTTCTCCATGTGCACTTCTAGCTGCTGAGGAATGGCATTGTCATGCAACACAAAGATGTATGACTCTACATCTAACAGTGTAGGAGCAAAAGGGTATGGTGCATTGTGTACCCCAGAGGCCAGGATGCCACACAGCCAGGTGGATAAAGGAGGAAGGATTGTGGAAGTGGTACAGAGAGGTATAGAAAGCAGGATCAGACACTGGTTGGTGATGGGCCTAGGAGGGGGGGGGAGGGGGGGAAGAAGGCACCTAAATATTACAGATACAGGGACCCTTCACCCGGCAAGCTGAGTGACCCCATACTACTACTACTACTAACAGCATTTATATAGCGCTACCAGACGCATGCAGCGCTGAACACTTGACATAGAGAGACAGTCCCTATCCTGTACTCTGTTGAATCGTTGGGACATGGCGCCTGATAACAAGCCTTTCAGCATGTACTCTGGTGTGCCTTCTTACCCCATCCCCCACCTACCTGTACTACACACATGATTGGTACCAATGAGGCCCTCCCCACACTGTCCCTGCTTGAGGAAGAGAGGGTGACATGGAGAGAACAGCCAGCATAGCTTTGTTTGCTCAAACTTACCTGAATCCCCAAGCTTGTGCTGAGGTATCCTGGTTTCCCATAACATGGATGCCCTCCTGGGAAAGAAGACTGTACAACATGCGCTCTAGAGGGGTGACGTTCACAGTGTCCACACCCGGCAGGTTGGCCCCAGCCTTGTTCCTTACAAACCTTTTCAGCTGCCTCCATTTTCTTTTACTGTCCCCTATATCTTTATGTGTATGGTAGACCGCCTTAAGTTTGTCGTATACGGTGCTGTGACCCTGGGGGGCAATGCTTCACACTCAGCTTTCCAAGCTGTTCCTTATTGATCTTCATGCCCTCATGGAGACATTGTGTGGAGGCAGGCGGTGGTGGTGGTGGTGTTGCTTCAAGATTTGTCTCCTGTACCTGAGGCACAGGAAGACCATGAGCTCTAACTTCTGCATGGAGAAATTAGGCTCCCAGTGAACTGACATAGTTGTGAACACCAAATAACATTCCTCCATGTGCAGAGGTATATATGCATGTTTTGCACATGGAGAGAACATCCTGCCATTGCCATGGACTTCTTCTCAACACAGGGACCAGTACCGCCACTGCATGTTTGGCAAAGTGCATTTTCGATTGGCAGAAACTTTTATCGCTGAACATCTGTAACATTTGCAGTGTGTCCTCTTTCTAAATGTTTTTTTAATCAGTATTTTTGAATATCTGAAAACGGTTTAGCTCTTTTTTCCATTATGGACTTGCACTTTTACACGCTTTCTGATAAACGTTTATTTCGGCATTTGAATGTCATATCAAAAATGCCCTCTTTATGTTTTTAAAACTGTACATCACCTATAGCTTTTTGAGAGTTATAGGTGATCAATACATGGAATAAATACATAAAAATTCTTCCAATCCTTCCTATAGGTATCTGAGGCAAATATATTAAGACAAAGCAGCAAGGAAAGTTTTCCATTCTGATACACAACAAGCAAATGGAAGAAAAACTATTTAGCAAGTAAATGGGATAAGTGAGCACCACCTAATTTGCAATAAATATGTCAGGTGTTAATGTCGTTTATAAAACCATCTTCCCTACACAGCACTTTCTTTACAGACACAAATCAACAGGGGAAACTAGAAAGATATGAACATTCCATGCAACAACGAATGCATTTTAAATCCACACACAAATCAAAGTACCAGTACAAACACTGACTGGAAAAGTAACTGAAGGCAATGTGTCTCTGACCTTTAAACAAAAGCAGACTCCTCCATTTATTGTACCATATTGTAAACGTGCAAATCAAGCAGCAATAAGCTTCCTGAGGCCAATATTTAAAGAGGCCTGAGCATTTCCATAGAGGTATCTAAGAAATATGCTATATTTAGAAGCTTGTATTCAGAAGGTAAAGGTACCTTAAAAAGAAATCTTCTGATTTGATTATTAAGTCAGTGCAACACCACTGTCCACTAAAACGGACGGTGCACTGTGAACTCTGAATTTGATTGATTATATATTTTTACTTGGAAAATTATGAATGCTCTGCAAAGCAATGATGAGCAATTGAAAGATCTGTAGTCACTAAGGTTTTGCTTAATTGAGATTATGGTGTTGAATGCAAACTTACTACTTTAAAAGGTTTGAAAGAATTTGCAAGCTATAATTTTTTTTCTATTTAAGATTTAAATCACACCCTGATCCAGGGTGCCTTACAATCTGCATGTTACAATAATGGTATAGATCACAATGGAGGAGAAGAACCATTAAGGAAGTTCCATTTTAAAAATGATCGAGCTGATATTCAAAAGAAGTTATATGTTCATCAGCACCTATAGATGTTCATATCTTTCATGTGCGGTACTGGGCCAAATATATGACTGAACTATCTTTATAAGAGGAGGACAGGTTTGGGGTGGCATGAAGGTATGCTAAAAAATTACCCATTAACCCTTAGATTCTATATAGTGCGACAAGTTATGTGTCCAATTCAGGTCGTATTCTGTATTGTGCGCACAATTTAGTCATCTTAACAAGCCAATCAGCGCCAATAATTGCCAACAAGCAATTACTGACACTAATTGGCATTAATTAGAATTTACACATAGAGCGTGCTAAGTATATTCTATAAAGTGATGCGCATAAATATGTGCTGCCAAAAAAGGGGCATGGCCATAGGCGTGGAATGGGCAGGTCATGAACTCAGCATGCTCAGGGAGTGTCAGCATCAGTGGCTGGAGGCACCCCGCTGACTTCCTCGCTCCTAAGGCAGCACAAGGAAGAAGGGGGCCACTCTGGTAGTGGATTTCTTCGACTGGCAGGGCTTCGGCATCCCCATCAGCAGAGGTATGATATCTAATGTGGCGAGGGGGGTGGAGGAAAGGAAATGTGTGACCCCAGTCCATCCCTGTCCCCCCAGTGGTCTGCTGGTTATGCCCCGCGATTAATTGCAATTAAACAAATCAATCTAAATGCAGCCCTAATTATTATTAAATGACTACAAATAATAAGAAAACTCAAACTCATCTCTGAAATTGTAGGGAGACCAAGAAGCAAAGACTAACCAAGAAGAAAATATTAGAAAGACTCTGTTACATCTTGAACCATGAATGTAGCCGTGGGTAGGTCTGGGCAAGCATGGGCCTGGCCATCTTTGGCTCAGACCCACCCAACATCAGCATACACCATTAGTGTAGCTGGCAGAGATGCTCTGCTTGAAGCCTCAGGCCATTAAGATACCATGGCAGTCAACTGCAATGCTCCCAGCCACCAGTGCCTGCACTCTACGCATGCTCAGTTCTCACACAAGCCACATCGGCGGCCAAGAGCACAGACACTGACTGCCATGGTATTCCGATAGCCCAGGGGTTTGGGCTGAGAATGTCTTCAGCTGGCGGTGCTTAGGGGATCCGCACTAGCCAAGGTATTCATTTTTTTAAGTTTAGCGGAAGGAGGGAGAGAAGAGGAAATGCTTTATGTCTACCCATTGGCCTATCCAAAATTCACATTCTGGCTACACCACTGGTTTGAACAGAGAGGGCTATATAAATTAAATACCTTAGAACAACATGGATTAAATGTAAGTATAGAATGGAATGTAGCTTTTTTCAGATGATGTTTTTATTAAAACATCATAGGATATATCAAACAAGATAAATAGTGAAATGGCACAGTAGATTTATAACCAATGACTGCTCAAATATAAAAATTATCAGTAAGACTAATTTAAACATTTTGACATTTTATTGACATATTATAAAGATAAATTACTGTGCACCACAGATCTAAAATGAAACTGCTTAAGGGCGAAGGGATTAATGGATGTCTTGATAGGTTCTCTTTCTATATACACCGAAGCAGTAATAGAATCTGAAAAGAGTATTGCTATTGGCCACAAGTTGGACCAATAAGAATCAAGAAGGTTAACAATGTACTATGATGATTGGTTAAACTGAATGAGTGTCCTTTTGAGCTTGCCACAAAGTCTGTTATTCAACTCAGTTGTTTACATCAGTGGTTCTTAAACCTGGTCCTGGAGGCACCCCAGCCAGTCAGGTTTTCAAGATACCCACAATGCAACTGCAAATCTCTGTTATGAATATTCATTGTGGGTATCCTGACAACCTGACTGGCAGGGGTGCCTCCAGGACCAGGTTTAGGAACCACTGGTTTAGATCCTTGTATGAGAGTATACCACAGTATGTAAGAAGCTAGTATTTTAAAAGATCTCCATAATTTACTAGTAAAAAAAACAGTTTCATAGGACCTCTATTAAACGGAAATTCTCCTTATACAAGAGTGAAGTTAAACAGGGGCCTTTGTTGGGTGTTATGTAAGCAGTAAAGGAGATTGATTTGAGTTGAAAAGCCATAATTAATTAAGATTATGCAGTTTCCACACTTAACAAGACAAATGAATTTTGAAGTCTCTGTGTTTTGTTATGAGCAGGGCTGTACCCAATATTCGGCACCCTAGTGCCCCAAATGCAATATTCCTATCTGGGCGAATACAAATAATGCATTTGGGGCACTAGGGGGCCAAATATTTGGTACAGCCCTAGTTATGAGTATGGTTTAAAAACAGGTAGCTACATCTCAACTATTAAGTAAAAACTAGTTAGATGATCCAGACCTGATAGTTTGAATAGATGCAACTTCCCCAGACTATGTGAGAAGTGTTTTGAATAATGTGGAGCTGAAGAATTTAAAGTTTTAACCCAAAATTAGAAATGTAAGCATTGAAACAAAATTGATTCTAACAAACATATGAGCTATGATTTTGTTTATCAAACTATGATAAACTAGCCCTTGAACATTTAAGAGGCAAATCTTATTCTAGGAGGTCTTTTCTTCATATTTACTTAGGTAGCCAGGAAGTACTAACATGTATTGTTTCAGCAGATTTTGATTTTTGAACCCCATGGAATCCCAACTCTGCTACCAAGATGATCAGGAGATCCCATGCTCACAAAACAACTCCCCAGAAAATCAAGAAGGAATTTATGAAAACAGTTGCACGGATGATACTCAGAAGAATGTTCCCTCAAGCTACCAAGAAAATAAGCTGAAAGACAGTTTCCTCTATGTAAAGCTATATAGCACTAAGCTTTAGAACCATATGTCCACAGGAAAGATTTTAAATCAGTCAACCTGAACCAGTTAGGCTGAAATAAGAAAGCCTTCAAGGCACACACCAATATAACATGTCACAGTCCAAATTGAAAAATAACATTCTTTCCAAGGACTGTAACATAAATCTAGAATCCTAATAAAATGATCACAAACACACAAAAGGATGAGAAGACAGTACCTGTGAGTAAGTATGACCATGATGCACGATTCACTTACATTTCCTTAGGTAATGTAGGCCAGGGGAGGAGGCCTTCGGTGGGTGCGGGAGGGGGGAGGGGGTTCTCTTTACAACTGAGGGAGTGAGCGAGTGGGAGTTTCCCGTTGGGAACTGGGGGGCAGAGCCGGCTGTGGCAGGACACCTCGGGAAAGGGAGGAATTGCAGGAATGCGGGATGCCATGGGGGAGGGAGGGAGGGAAAAGAGAGAGGCCTACTTGAACATAAACCATCAGTTTATATTTTAAGGGAAAAATATCATGGTTTATATGCAGATGGGTTTATATTTCAGTACATATGGTATTTAATTCTGTTTTTCAAGATGTTTGTAAAAATTGTGTAATCTATACTCAGTAGGGAAATGGCTCTATAGGAGCTACACTCAGAAGGATCTTGTCCCAGTTTGGGCACAATTGTCACCCTCACTACCTGCATGGAGGGGTTGAAGGTCTTCAATTTCTCCTATCCAGATAAAGGGGCATCACCAACTCTTGTGCTAATGAGTTTGCAGTTTATGTTAAACTGCACCTACTGTATTATACTGCCTTGGGTGAATCTCTTCATAAATGCAGTAAATAAATCCCAATAAATAAATAGCATTTCCCTGTAAATCCATCTTCTCCTTGTGCTTTACCATCTGAGAGAGATTTAATATCTTTTAGCATTTCTTAATGAGTTAAAATTCCTTTGGTTTCAAGCTTGTAGGTATAGTTCTTTTTTTAATTCAATATCTTTATTGAAGATTAAAACAGTAATATAACATAGAAGGGGATAAAAGGGGGAAATGGGGGAGGGGAACTACCAATGAATGAGCGAACAATAAACTGATATACCATATTTCAACAGATGTGGTAAAAACAATTTTGTAGATTAATCTAAAGGGATGTTACAGTGGAAAAGTAGAAAGAAAAAGAAATAAGAACTGAAGTCAATATGGGGGGCCCAGAAAGTATATGCATTTTAAGTATGTACATGACATGGTTTTAATAATCAGTTTGTTTGAGAGAAAAGAGTCAATAGGTGACCAAATTTGGCATACAACATGTAGGGAGGAGAATTTTTCAGATGCTTGGAGTTCAAACTGTTTTGTTTATAAAGATTCCACCCAAATGTATAATTTAGAAAATTTGCATTTTTCCGGTTTTTGAAGATATGTTGAATGCCGGTTGCTAAAAGGATGTTAATAAGCTTGGGGTTGCATGTAGTAGATGCAAAGCAAGGATGAAGAGAACTTAGATAATAATATCATATAGAAAATGACACAGGGACAAAAGTCTGTCCCTGCTCCCGCGGGATCTGTCTCCGTCCTCGTTCTGTCCCCACAGGCTCTTTGTCCATCCCTATCCCATGCCTGTGGGCTCTGTCCTCATCTGCAGAAGCCTCAAACACTTATGCTTTTATATTTAATTCTTTTTATTAAAGTATAAAAAGAAACAATATGCTGTGCAACTGTTCTTTATAAATCACAAATAGAAAACAGTAATAGCAATGAGCAACTATAATAACCCTCCCACCACCACCACCACCCTCTACCTTTCCAACCCCAACAATAGCTGACTTCTACTACCCAAAGAAATCCTAATCCACCCTGTTAAAATGTCCAGGGGTACAAAATACAACCTGTTCTGTATGCCCTAGTAGAGGAGAAATATGCCGTTATGATTTTTTAATCTATGGATGAATAAGTCATCAACAATCTCAGGATTCAGTCTAGCTCTCCTGTCTTCCACAGTCCTTCCTGCAATAGACAATGTCTTCTTAGAAGATGTGCTGGTAGCAAGAATGTACAGGATCCCCCATGCAAATTTTGTTAGTTATGGCCAGCGTGTTTGCTTGTTTTTCCAAAAAAATCAAAATATCGCTGTCTGCATCACTCAAACATAAACAACAGTCTAGTGACACGGAAACAACTTTGCCTACAGAAAGGCCTAAATCACACCATTTACGGATTGAAGTTGGTTCAGATACAACTTATATGAGCAACAGATAAGCAATAGCACTGACTAAAGTTAACACAGTGACTTACGTGAGGACAGAACTGGGAACTTATTTACAAATTCCGAAAATGACAACAGATTGTATCCAGAGTCCATACATCTTGTTTTTGCCAAAATTTCTAGAAGAAATAACTCTTCTTGTTTTTATTTATCCACATAATTCTAGAATTATTCCAAAGACTCATACATTTCTCAAATAATAGGGAGGTATCAGCTAAATTGTCTAGGGAGAATATAGCTTACTGTGTCGCAATCAGTAGGGTGTATTTTTTCAAGTTGGAAGGTAACTTCATAGTACCAAGAACAGAGAGAGGTATAAGGAAGCACAACACTTCCTCCAATTCTAGCCATGGCAGGGTAAGGGAGTTGGAGTTAGTATGTAGTTGCCAGCAAGCACCATATTTAGCAAGTGAGGCTAAATGATAGTGATAGAAGTCAGGTATATTAAGGCCACCAAATAATCTGGAAGTTTTTTATTTCAATGCTATTCGAGGTTTCTTATGTAGCCAAATGAAAGTGTTAATCTTACAGTTAAACCATGAATAGGTGGCCTTTGGGCATAATGAAGGTAGCACAGAATGAATATAGCTAATTTTAGGTGCAAGTGTCATCTTAAGTAAGGAAAATCTACCTAGTCACGATAATAGTAATAGCTTGAGTCACAATATCTTTAATTTTGGAACAATTTAATGATATGTACAGTGGTGGAAATAAGTATTTGATCCCTTGCTGATTTTGTAAGTTTGCCCACTGACAAAGACATGAGCAGCCCATAATTGAAGGGTAGGTTATTGGTAACAGTGAGAGATAGCACATCACAAATTAAATCCAGAAAATCACATTGTGGAAAGTATATGAATTTATTTGCATTCTGCAGAGGGAAATAAGTATTTGATCCCCCACCAACCAGTAAGAGATCTGGCCCCTACAGACCAGGTAGATGCTCCAAATCAACTCGTTACCTGCATGACAGACAGCTGTCGGCAATGGTCACCTGTATGAAAGACACCTGTCCACAGACTCAGTGAATCAGTCAGACTCTAACCTCTACAAAATGGCCAAGAGCAAGGAGCTGTCTAAGGATGTCAGGGACAAGATCATACACCTGCACAAGGCTGGAATGGGCTACAAAACCATCAGTAAGACGCTGGGCGAGAAGGAGACAACTGTTGGTGCCATAGTAAGAAAATGGAAGAAGTACAAAATGACTGTCAATCGACAAAGATCTGGGGCTCCACGCAAAATCTCACCTCGTGGGGTATCCTTGATCATGAGGAAGGTTAGAAATCAGCCTACAACTACAAGGGGGGAACTTGTCAATGATCTCAAGGCAGCTGGGACCACTGTCACCACGAAAACCATTGGTAACACATTACGACATAACGGATTGCAATCCTGCAGTGCCCGCAAGGTCCCCCTGCTCCGGAAGGCACATGTGACGGCCCGTCTGAAGTTTGCCAGTGAACACCTGGATGATGCCGAGAGTGATTGGGAGAAGGTGCTGTGGTCAGATGAGACAAAAATTGAGCTCTTTGGCATGAACTCAACTCGCCGTGTTTGGAGGAAGAGAAATGCTGCCTATGACCCAAAGAACACCGTCCCCACTGTCAAGCATGGAGGTGGAAATGTTATGTTTTGGGGGTGTTTCTCTGCTAAGGGCACAGGACTACTTCACCGCATCAATGGGAGAATGGATGGGGCCATGTACCGTACAATTCTGAGTGACAACCTCCTTCCCTCCGCCAGGGCCTTAAAAATGGGTCGTGGCTGGGTCTTCCAGCACGACAATGACCCAAAACATACAGCCAAGGCAACAAAGGAGTGGCTCAGGAAGAAGCACATTAGGGTCATGGAGTGGCCTAGCCAGTCACCAGACCTTAATCCCATTGAAAACTTATGGAGGGAGCTGAAGCTGCGAGTTGCCAAGCGACAGCCCAGAACTCTTAATGATTTAGAGATGATCTGCAAAGAGGAGTGGACCAAAATTCCTCCTGACATGTGTGCAAACCTCATCATCAACTACAGAAGACGTCTGACCGCTGTGCTTGCCAACAAGGGTTTTGCCACCAAGTATTAGGTCTTGTTTGCCAGAGGGATTAAATACTTATTTCCCTCTGCAGAATGCAAATAAATTCATATACTTTCCACAATGTGATTTTCCGGATTTAATTTGTGATGTGCTATCTCTCACTGTTACCAATAACCTACCCTTCAATTATGGGCTGCTCATGTCTTTGTCAGTGGGCAAACTTACAAAATCAGCAAGGGATCAAATACTTATTTCCACCACTGTATGACCTGCTCGTGATCTTTATGGATAAGGATGCACAGATATTTGGTAGCTTTATGGGCCCAGACAAATTGCATTTGTTGAAAGTCAGAAGGGGAGGATAGAGAATTTAGAGGGATGATTTTGGATTTATACCAGTTAACTTTGTATCCAGAGAGCTGAGAGTAAATGGATACCAATTTAATGAATTCTGGTAAAGATTCCTGAGGTTTGGTAAGAAAAAGAGGGACATCATCAGCATATGCAGCCAACTTAATTTGGCGATGATTGGTTTGAATACCATTTATTAGAGGGGACAGGCAGATGGCAGAGAGCAATGGCTCTTGTGCTGGATTAAATAATAATGGAGAGAGTGGGTAGCCTTGCCGAGTTCCTCTTTTTAATGGGATGTCTTTGGTAAGAGTTTCATTAACCAAAACTCTAGAAACAGGATTCCAGTAGAGAGCTTAAATCAAGGACATGAAAATTTCCCCAAATCCATATCATTTTAAGATTTGCAAAAGGAACATCCACTTACAGGTTCCTGAATATTTTTGTCCAAGAAATTTATGCCATGAAAAAGTCTTAGATTATCCCTTATAAATCTGTTTTTCATAAATCCGACTTGATCCGGATAGATTAGGTGGCAAATGGTTTCATTCAGACATTCAGTAATATTTTAGCAAGAATTTTATAGTCTATGTTTAGCAATGAGATCGGCCTGTAGTTTTGAACTTTGCAGAGATCTCTACCAGGTTTAGGGATGAGAATGGTGGTTGCTTCTGTAAATATTAATTGTTGGTCAGGATGTTCTCTGATAAAATTAAAACATGTCAGTAGGTGTGGTAAAAGAGTTATGCTACATTTTTTATAATATTCTGTGGTCAGGCCATCTGAACCTGGTGCCTTGTGTTAGCTAGGGTTGATATTGCAGCTAGTATTTTTTTGGAGGTAATGGGTGAGTTCAGTGTTTCCTTCGTGGACTGTGTTAGGATCAATAACACTTAAAAAATTATCGAGATCATGAGCAGAGCCTGATGATTCAGATTTTAAAAGGTTAGTACAAAATTCTTCAAAAAGTGAAGTTTTACCCTTGGTGTCAGTAATAACTGTACCCTGTGAAGACTGTAATGAGGGGATAAGTTCTCTGGATTTTTCCCTTTAAATATCTGGCAAGAAGTTTGACCATTTTGTCACCAGAATAGTGGCCAGTGGAGTGGATAAATAAGTCTTCTCTGGCCTTTGCTGAAATATTTTGCTTTACGTGAGTTTGACTAGGACTGCTGGATCTACTGAGGACATATAATTGGCTTTATGCATTTTAATTTCCTGGTTAAGTGTGGTTTCCATTAATGAAGTTTGCTTTCTATACGATGCCATCAAACTGATGGCATTGCCCCTAAGAGTAGCTGAAAAATTACTGAGGAAATCCTATCAAAAAACTCTTAGGTGAAGTCTGCAAGTGTTTTGGTAAGATCCTCATTACTTAGCATCATATTATTAAATCTCTAAACTGCATTGCTTTTTGTTTTGTTTTTTTCTCTGGGGATTGTATTTTTAACTATAGAGATATTGTGGCATTATCTGACAAATGTCTAGGATGAATGTCAGAAGTAAAGAGAAAGGATGAGTGAGTGTAAGATATAAGAAAATAATCTAACCTGGTATACATATTATGTAGTGGAGAGAAGTGGATGTAATCTTTCTCAATAGGATGGAGTATTCTATGAGATTAGAATATAACCACAAGTTTTTCAGTTCAACTAACATCTTGGATTTGGCTGGTCTACATTTAGAGGATCTATCTAAGCAATAGTCTAAAGGCTGATTAAAATCACCAGCAATAATCGGTGAACCCATTTGATGTTGTAGCAGAGTTAAATATAAAGCTCTTATATCTCTGGAGAGTCTGAAAAAAATGCATATACATTTAAGAAAGTATAAGGGAGAAAGTTAATGTTAGCATAGACTAGCATCCATCTACCATCAGAATCAAAGAGAGATTTTACCATTTGAAAGTGAATAAATCACTGATACTGAAATTTTTTTTTGGTAAAAAGAATTAAGCTTCTGCGGTGCTAAAATTAATGTTTTTCCATCTGTTTCCCAGAGCCACTAATATCAGGCATAAAGCCTTTTTGGCTTTGAAACCTCAGGTGGTGGCAGCTCTGTGGGTAACTTGTTTCCTTAAATATCTATGTAGATGTCTCATTACTCTTCAAGGGAAGAAATTTATATTTTGGGAATCTTATCAATTAGAAAATGTCCTTAAGGGTTAAGAGAAATGATGAGTTGTAGTAGGAGTATATTAAGATGATGATGACTTAGTATATGGAATTATATCCTGGATTTTTTAAAATCTGATTGCCTTATTAGGGGTAAACCCCCATCTGCCTTGATGTGGGCTTCATGAAAGTCTTCATTCTTTAAGAAGATGAGATTTTTATTTGGGAGGGGAGGTTCCTGTTGTGAACGTCAATGCCTATTTCTGTTTTCTTGATGGAAATGTAAAAATTATTAATTAAAAAAAAAAAAAACCATCTCCAATGCGAGAGTTTTGCTTTTATGTCTGTTCAACAGAGTGGAAAGAAACAAAACTGAGGGACTAAAGAGACCACTGTGCTTGGAAAGGGCTGTTTATGCTCAGAACTTTACACTAGTTCTGAGCCTTGAAAGAACTGCCCTCTCCCACAGATCACTTAACCCCACTTGCGTGTCTGATACAGTCCTGCTTGTCAAGGGACAAAATAGGCTTTACATGTGAAAAATCCTTTATTTTTAAACAAAAAAAAAAAACCCAAGAAAGCCATTCTGAAAAGCTATTTATTTGGGTAAATAGGCAATTTAAAAATTATCCACCCTATTTTTTTTTATGTATTTGAATTTAACTCACGCGTTTTCAGTGTAGCTAAACGCAAGTTGCCGTTAGGTAGTGTAGGAAAACTTTCAATCTACCTCCCCTTCTACAAAGCCACACCTGTACCAGCAGCCGCTAGTGCGGCTTTGTAAAAATAGGGGTAAGTTTGTACCTGAGATAATGGAGGGCTAACTAACTTGCCCAAGGTCACAAGGAATATCAGCAGGATTTGAACCCTGGATTTCTTGGTCTTTAGACTGCTGCTCTAACCATTAAGCTGTTATTCTACTCCCTATGTCAGTAAATTTACATGCTGGTGGTTCTTTGAGTTGGTGCAGCTATGAAAGCCTATTGTTTTGACTACTGTTGCTATTTTGCTACTCTCTAGGGGCTGCTATCCTAGGCAACTACTTAGGGCTCAATAGTTAATTTCAGCCCTGTACCTCTCTCTACCCCACACGATAAAGTATGTGGCTTTCACGGTAAGCCAAATTACAGCTAGCCCAGTTACACACACGACTCAGAAAACATTTGTTTAATTTAAAAAGCTTAGGACATTCTTTTAAAAAATCGACCTCCTTAATCCAACAGCAGGCAAAGACAGACATTAGAAAGCGAGGGATGGAACTAATTGGATGTGACTACAGAGGTATGCAAGGCTCTCACTTACGTGCGCTGCAGCAAGAGACAGTAATCAACTATGACAGGCACCATGTCCTGTGGAGGGAACACACACAAAAGAGCATGTCAGCAACATGATTAAAGGCCTTCTCAACAGCACAGCCACCAGCACACACTCACAGGGTCAATAATTATTTCTCATTGTTACAAACAAAACCCATCTCAATCAGAAGTTAGCACACAACATTTAAAATGCTACTTTAAAAATAGCTATGTAAACATATGAACATCTTTGAATAACAAGTGGTAGGGAGATTAAACAATAAAACCTTAGGATAGATAACACCCACAAATCCTTTAGAGCCTGGTCTTATTATGACATATAAAGTTAAATCCTAAGATCCTCTCTGAGCCATGAATGTCCATCTTTATAAAGAAAAAAAATCTTATTCCATGGATTTTACACATACAGAACACACAAACAAATAGAAACTGAGAATACTGTCACAAATTAGAATTATATTTCTTACACATGCTAACCATCTGCATCTCCCAATCAATAATGTGAAATTTTATCATCAACTACTGATCTATTAATTCCAACTTCTCCAGTTACATTTTTTCCCCAAACCAGAAGTTGTTTTGGGGGGAGGGGGGGCACATGTCCCCGGTTCTGCCTTCACCATTCTTCACAAAATAATTCTCCTTCATCTGGTTCAAATATATCTCAAGTGAGAAAGAACTCAAAAGCATCTCTCAGTGGACCAGCATATTAACATTCTTGGCATATAGTCCAACAAATACTGTATTAGCTAGCGGTAGGAATTAACAAAATGAATTCACTCCACAGATATCAATGCCTGTTTGAAGAAGAACTACAATTATTTCACAGGAAGGAAAATTTACAGTGACCAGGTGACCACTTCTTTCAAAAACATTACTTGTCGAAGACCATGTTTCCATTGAGCAATGTATTACAGCACATAACATCTCTCCATATAAGATGCCCTAGTAGGTCTTTCTCTTAGGAAACAAGGAAGAGTTTTATGGCCTTTCTTGTAAGACCCAATGATAAAAAAACCAATTATTTTAGAAATGGACATTTGAAAGCCTAAGAATTTTTCTTTTACCATTCCCATAAAGATGTTGATGGCCCAGTCTTATCACTAAAAAGCTTTTTCCTCTGTTTTCTCTATCAGAATTCCCTCTCTGCCATCTGTGAATAAAGAATGCATTGAAAGGGATCCTCGTCAGGTCTCAGACACTGAGGGCACCATGAGTGGGTATCCGTAATTGATATGGTCCTGTTGTACTGGAACACGTGGAGGGGCATAATCGAAATAGGTTGCCGGCGATCTATTTTGGCAGCACCTGGCCGGAACCGTATTTTCGAAAAAGATGGCTGGCCATCTTTTTTTTCGATAATACGGTTTAGCCCGGCCATATGCCAGAGTTCACCGGGCTTGAGATCACCGGTTTTGTTTTTCAGCGATAATGGAAAAAAATGTCTGGCATCTCAAACCCGGCGAAATCCAAGGCATTTGGTCATGGGAGGAGCCAGCATTTGTAGCGCACTAGCCCCCCTCACATGCCAGGACACCAACCGGGCACCCTAGGGGGCACTTCTAAAAATTTTAAACAAATACACAAATAGCTCCCAGGTGCATAGCTCCCTTACCTTGTGTGCTGAGCCCCCCAAATCCCCCCCAAACCCACTCCCCACAACTCTACACCATTACCAAAGCCCTTATGGGTGAAGGGGGGCACCTACACGTGGGTACAGTGAGTTTTTTTTTTGGGGGGGGGGGGGTTGGAGGGCTCAACACTTACCACCACAAGTGTAACAGGTAGGGGGGGGGGGTGGGCCTGGGTCCGCCTGCCTGAAGTCCACTGCACCCATTAAAAACTGCTCCAGGGACTTGCATACTGCTGTCAGGGAGCTGGGTATGACATTTGAGGCTGGTGTACAGGCTGGTAAAAAAAGGCTTTTATTTTTTTAGTGTGGGAGGGGGTTGGTGACCACTGGGGGACTACGGGGAGGTCATCCCCCATTCCCTCCGGTGGTCATCTGGTGAGCTGGGGCACCTTTTTGAGACTTGGTCGTGAAAATAAAAGGACCAAGTAAACCCGGCGAAATACTGAATAACGCCACTTTTTTTCCCCATTATCCACGAAAGCCGGCCATCTGGTAGCCACGCCCATGCCCATCCATGTCCCGCCTTCGCTACGCCACCAACACGCCCCCTTGAACTTTCGCCGGCACGGCGACAGGAAAGCGGCGATGGTGTCCAAAAATCCACTTTCGATTATACGGATTTTGCCACTTTTGAGAAATCGCTGGCCATCTCTCGATTTATGTCGGAAGATGGCCAGCGATCACTTTCAAAAATAAGCCTGATAGTAACATAGTGAGAAAAAACAGTGTGTTTTAAACCTGTAAAATGTACTGGATATTTCCTGCACTATGTCCTGAAGTGTATTTCTCCTATTTGGCCAGCAGGTGGTGTTTCTTTGCAGTAAAGCTGTTAAAGAGAAACAAATGTTCTTTTCTTTAGTTTTAGTGCACAAACAGGAAGCAAGAAGCAGTATATGATTGAATGGGTAAAAGTGAATCTCTATTTTATTCTTTCAAAAAGTGCAAAGCCTAGGGGACACTTGAGGAAGTTACATGGAAATACTTTTAAAACAAATAGGAAGAAATATTTTTTTCACTCAATGAAGAGTGTGGTAAATAAGACTGCATTCTGTGTATCCCCATTGCCTTCTCACTACAGGATTATCCCCAGGGGAGCTGTAAAATAAGTTTAGAACTCCATGGTCTGAGGAGAAACGTAGACTGGCTTCAGGAAAGAGGAAGGTTTGTAGCACTCAATAGGTTCAGATGACATTCAGTGAGTAAGAGAAAGAACTAGACTAGACCAGGACTAGATAATAGAAAGAGAAAATAAACCCCCTTAACTGATAAAGTGGCAGCTCCAGGAATCCCCTGCAGCAGGAAAGATGAGGAGAGAAGCTGGTGTGATTCTTGGAGGAGGGGCAGCCAGTTGCAGTGCACCCTCAGGAAGCAGATAGCATGCACCAGGGAGAAAGCAGAGTGCCCAAGAATCCTGGGAGTTGGAGTGCACAGTCTGTCCTTCCACCCAGGTGCAGAAACGCTATGCCAATCAATCAGAGGCTAGGGTGGTGACATAAAAAAAACCCAAAAACCTTCCTTTGAGAAGGAAAGCAGCAGGAGGAATGCTAGCGAATCCTGTTCCTTGCATGCCAGAAGCAGATCTCAGGCTGAAATTCCCAGTAGGAAAGGACCCCTGGAAAGATGGGGGAATATATCTTGGCAAGCTTCAGGACTCAAAACCAGGGAAGCTAAGAACCATCGCTAAGAATAAGTGCCTTTGAAGTCTTGCCCTGACTGGAGTGCTGGTCTAATGAACATAAGGAAGTGCCTTTTCTCAACAGTTAAGCTGGAGTCCAGTGGGATAAAAGAAAGGAAGACTCTTGATTACAACTGTACATTCTATGATCTTCCATCTTTAGACTGCCTTTCCCGCCTCCCAGTACGTGATGGAGTCAACGTCCATAGGCCATTATCCCCTAGGTAACGGTTCCATTCGTCTACCAAGTTAAAAAAAAAAAAAAATCAGGATCCAAATAGAGGGTGGGTTTCATCCTTCAACTGCCAGAAAGCGACTGCTGAGAGTCCCAACTTCATTCAAACTAGACTATGATCAGACACTACCCCATCATCTATGTCTGCCACACTTGCTATAGACAAGAGAGAGGAGGCAAGATGTAATCTAAATAGGTGTGGTCCTTATGTACATGAGAAAAAAAAAGTGAAATTGTGGTCATCTGGGTGACGCACCCGCCAAATGTCTAAGAGGCCCAAATCGTGCATAAGGACGTTAACTCCCCTCCCCTCTAGTCCCCTCCGGTGAACCTTGGGTTTGGGGGGGGGCGGAGGTGGGGGGTTGCAGTCAATAAGTGGGTCAGCCATTATATTAAAATCCCCACAGGGTTATTATCCCATTCAAACATATATTTCCTGTTTGTGCCTGTAGCAGGGCTAAGGCAGCCTGCAGGGTAGAAAATAATTTATGGGAATATACATTAGAAGTGTAGACCAAACACAGAGCTAGCCTCTGCCCCATATTTTCCTCTAGAAGTTGCATTAAAATTTAACTTTCTCACCAATTGAGATAAATCTTCTGGACAAGCACCCATTAAAGTTTTAAAAACTAAAAATATATAAGCCACATTGCGCCTGCAAAGAGGTGGGAAAATGTGGGATACAAGTGCAATAAATAAATAAATAATAAATAACACTTTAAAATGAATCCAAGCCTGTATTGGTAGCCAATGTAACTCTGAGGAGCCATCATTCAGCAAGGTCTAGCAACTTGTGATCTTTCACACTTTCTAATGACACGCAGATTTTATTGCAGCGCCCGTAACTGTCTTGATCTTCCACCTGATCTGCCAGTACCTTAATTTGCTGTTTAAGAGATCCCAAGCACTCCTAAGATAGAGAAAAACGAGGTATCCTCTGCTATACAGATGGGCAGCAGCCATGGATAAGCATTTAGTAAATGCTCAAGGAGCAGAGACTGAAGGGGAGGACTCTGTATTAGTAGTGCTGGATCAGAAACTGGAGCCACAGGAATTTTAAATGGTCCAGATGAATGGTGTTCTGCTATGATTTTACAGCCTGCTTTACTGACACAGACTACTCAGTAATTACTGTGTATTCTTTTGGATTCGTATTAGGTAAATGAGACTTTTATTAGAGGTGCTAAAATCTACAATGATTAAGATATATACAATGATTAACTATATAACTGAAAAGAAACAATACCTATAAACAATCATCACATCACTGGCAGGGGCGTAGCTACGGGTGGGCCTGGGTGGCTGAGGCCCACCCAGTTCTGCCTGATCCTCCAATCAATTCTGTCTTAGGCTTAAGGAAATTGCCAGGGCTGCAGCCTCATTGGCTCTGCTCACAGCCACACATGCAGTCGGCACACAGCGAAAAAAAACAGGAGCTCTCTGCCTGCCTTGCCTTACCCCCGTTCCCTGCAGCATGCAGACCAGTGTTACAAGGAAATTTCTGCTGTCAGTGTTGCAGCTCGGCTGGAGGAGATGTGCTGGAGCCGGCTCCAGAGCTGTTTGTTATTTTTTAAAGAATTTTGGGAGCTGGTTGTTAAACTTTAACAACTGGCTCCCAACATTTGGGCTGGGGTGGCTCAGGTCCCTTCCTGGCAGCGTCAGCTCCAGCTGCCCTGTGGTGGGGACGTCTCACTCCGAATCCGACCCTCACAGCAAAACAAAAAACAGCATGAAACCATGTGCGGGGCTGTAGCCCTGCACACGCTGCTGCAGGCTCCCTTCCTCCTCCCTCTCCAAAACGGGAAGCAAGATTGTAGTTCAAGGTTCTTGCTTCAGCCTTCAGGCCACGGAAGTACCAGCCCGGGACTCGGAAGCCAGCAACAGTGAATGCAGGGCTGCAGCTCAAAGAGGTTAGATATGTTAAGCGTGCACCCTGCTTTCAAAAGGGAAGAGGTTCCAAGTTATTCCAGAAATGGCCTGGGGCTATATTTTGTGTAGGCTGGGTCTGTTGTCAAACTCCGGTTTTGAAAAAGCATGCCTGAGTATTTGATTACGGAGCTCACTTTTACAACCTGTATAGAAACATTCTTTGATAAATATCCCGGGGCAATTGCACTGCTAGTTACAATACAGTACTGTTTGTTTTCATAAAGCTTTCAGAAGCTTGCCTGCCATGACTGCTTTGTGTGTTTCATCACTTGGGATATACCTCCTGCTGATTCCTCAGAGGTTTGTCTCTTTCCCCTACCTGGCACAGCCATGGTCCCAAACAATGCAAACAGTCGTTTGAGCTGCTGCTCCATGTTGTCGTTCTTTAATGTTGTAGCATGTTTATTTAATCTTACTTATATGTTCAAACATGCCAGCTTTTCATAGGTAGAGTAGTAAATTGTTATAAATTGTAATTAGTGTGTCATTTGGAGGAGGGGCTGGTTATAGGGACACTCTAGCACGTATTGTGTTCATGCAGAGATTTTTTTCCTCCTGGAAAGAGCCACTAAAACAGATATCATATTATCATAAATGGGGCTCATTTTCAAAGCAAGTAACCTTCCAAAGTTCCATAGAAATCTATGGAACTTTGGAAGGCTAAGTGCTTTGAAAATGTGGGATAATGTATTACAAATATCTGTTTTTCTATTAAGTATATATGTGGTTTATATTGATGCAGGGCAGCTGTTGGGCAGACTACTTAGAAATCCATCATACCTATATACATAGTGCCCACCCATATTAGCTCCAGGCCCACCCAAAATGTCAGGTCTGGCTACGCCACTGATCACTGGTCCCTAATCTCTACATCGAAGCAATGCTAGGAGATTCTAGGCCAGGAAAAGAAGCAATAATACACTATACTATACATAAGTCCATCACTGATCATTACATCATCCAGGTTCTTATCATCAGCTGGGGGGCCCTGTTCACAGAGAAAGCCAGGAGTTTCTTTGACCAGGAAATATGATTCTCTGCACAGTTCGTACGTTACTCACAGACTAGCTCCCAATTTCACTGATAGAAACTCCCTTTTTTATTAGGCTTAGAACTCATGTTCAGAGCTAAGGAAAATTACAGAATGCTTGAGAATTTCTCTGTTTACGTAAAGAAGCCATACTGTGGGAGTGTGGCAAGTCTGAACTAGAAACAGGTTCCACCTCCTTCTTCACATACCAAATAATTAGAGCTGTATCTTACCTTCTACATTTCAACTTATTTTCACACAAAGTTAAACAATCATTTTTAAACAGAATTCCTTCTAATCAAAAATACAGACCCCAAGTGCACTGGTCAGTCAAGGCAGAGTTGAAAAACAATCTTTAAAATTCACTTCCACTACAAATGGGTATATGCATGCAAGTGTCTATGTTGAATTGCAGGGTAATTGTGGCTAGTGAGTTCATTTTGAACATCTCCATGCAGACAAACATGTTAAGCTCTCTTGGGTACAGAATTCTTTGGAATTAGGAAGAAGCAGGAGTAGGACCCAAAATCCATTGGGCAAGGGGCACCAACTCTACTGCATGAGATCTTGTGAGAGAGTCAAGCACTGAAGACAGGATGCTGCTCTGATGAAAAGAAGATCTGGAAGGTTTGTTTAGTAATCATGACAGTGGAAACCTGGAGAAGTTTATTTGGTACCCCTATGCAACGATTTGAGAGCCCACTTGTCTGTGGTGATGGATTGCTATGCCTCTTCCCTCTAGCAGTGGATATTCAAACTTTGTTCACATTTCCTCAGACAGATAAATTAGTTTGCTATTTCCATTCTCAAGGTCTCTAGCACCGCTGATAAGGCTGCACAGGTGTGCGCTTATGGATGATATGTATGTAAGGCTGAAATCTTTCGTCAGGAATGTAAGTCTAAGCAAAGGGTTGCTTTTGTATCTGGACTGCTAAGCACTTTTGAAGAGTGCTGGCTGGTCGCTACTGACTGTGGAGGAATACTCCGTGATAAGTGAAAAGGGGTCTTTTATATAATCAGAGAGATTATTGCTGGTACAAAGGGGTGTCAGCAAGTCAATCAGGAGACCTCTCTGAGACTAGAGGCTTGAAGTCATGCTATTCTGCATGCTGCTATGTGATACAAAAATGCAAGGAGCTACTACTACTACTACTATGTATCTCCAGTGCTACCAGATGTACCTATGTGGCATTAACAAGTTAAAACCATACTCTTGATGTCCAAAGTTAGAAGGGATAACTGTTCCAGCCAATCTTCTGGCAAGAAATGTACATGGACTGCTATTCTTTGGATGAGAGAATAGCTGAAGTGTAAGAACTGAAGCTGATAGGCAGCAATTCCAAGTTTAAGTATGGCCCCTTGGAAGATATTCCATCCTATGTTGAGAGTTTTTTGTTCCTTTCCAGGCAGCATGTTAGCTTCTGTCCTGACGTTTTTGGCATTCTTTAAAGCTGCTTCAGAAACTATGTATTCGTGGGGTAGCTGTAGGAGGAGGACAAAGACATGGAGCGGGGTGGATGTTACATATGATATCCATTCATCTAGAAGTAGGTTGAGTTGTGAGAGGTGTCTGCCAAATCTTGAATTTAAGATCTTGCAGAACTTGAAGGATTGATAGTCTGAGGAGCTCCTGAAGGACTGAAGAATAGCACTAAAGTACTGTTTGCTCTGTGCAATCACAGAAATCTATACGGAAAGTGATTTTGATACCTTCTAGAGATATTTGGAGAAGGAATGATCATCCTTAGGGTTCATGCAGGGCTTCTGATCATGAAGAATAGTTGTCAGAAATGTCAGGAGCTTCCAGCAATCTCGATACACTTAGTGTGGAAAAGGTGTTGCCTTGGTCTTGGAAAAAAAATAATTGGTTGTGAAGCAAGGTTCCATGTGTATTCTATCAGTTCAGGTTCCAGATAATGTAGAGAAGTGGCATTGTACTGCTGAAGAGTGAGGTGTGATGATACTCTGCAGCTCCTGCGGGGATATGGGAGAGGTCTGAAAGTGAAGTAAGTTTTGGAGTATTTGTAGCTGATTGAGGAGAATTCGCCAATGGTAAAGGCATAGGAAAAGATATCTCCTGTTGCAGGACAGGCATGAGATGGCTTACAGAGATATCAGTGGCCCTGGAGTCTCTTTACACCAGGTGATGAGAAAGGCTACTCTAGTGGTGATGGCCTTCTTGTATATTTTGCAGGGTGTGGTGTCTCTAAGAGATTTCTGACTATGCTTGTCCTTCTCAGAAAGAACTGTGCTTTTACAGAGTACCTGGGTTTGGGCTTCCTTGATGTTTTGCGTCCACAGGTCTGCTAGCCACGTGGGATGCTTTAGAAGCAGTCGCTGAGCTGTTTGAAAAGGCAAACAGCAGGTATTTTTAGATCTCTACCCTGTTTTAATCGAAGAGGAGCTAGGCTGTGGCCAAACTCAGCTTTGGGGAGATAAAGCAGTGTGAGCTGGTGTCAGTAAGAAGAACGGTTGTGCTCACTCATGGCTCATGTGTGCAGAGAGTAGGTGTTCTGGGTTTGGACCTATTGGGACAAAGTTAGAATGGAGATCCTGTAGTCAGGAATCTGCAGGTACCTGACTAGATTCCAGGGAAGTTTCATTAGAAGCTATGTCAGTGATGTCAGTGCCCCTATACAGTTTTCTTTTCTCCTTTTTCTTTTTTTGCTGTTGTGTGAGGAGGGGTGGGAGGGCTAGATGTTTACTGCTTGAGCAGATAGAACTGACGAAGCTGAGAAGAAGAGGGGAGCTGGGTTTAGCATTGGAATCCCCACACATTCTCAGTGGAAGCTTTTCAAAGGTTTCCCTGGGCTATGGAGAGCACCACCACTAAACATCTGTCATGTCCCCTACCTCAACGCAAGTGGCGCCCTCGGACTGCACAGGTCCTGGCAACACAAACACTTGACTGGCTCAGCCTTGAGCCATGTCTGTGTACTTCTCTGGCTGCAGGCTCCTTGATTGCCTTGCTCTCGTGCACCTGGATCTGCTCTCTCTGCCTGGCTTCCAGGCTCTTTAATTGCCTTGCTACCACACACCTGTGTTGACTTTCTGCCTACCTGACCTATGGAAGCTCTCTTCTTCAGCTGGTTCCGGTCTTCGTCAGAAAGCCTGCACTATTTCTGGGACGCTTTCCCTCTGCCTAGTTGCTTCGGCTTCTACTTGAGTAAGCGTTTCTCTTCAGCATACCCTTCTGTTTGCTGCCTGCCTGTAGACCCTGCTTGTACCTGGATTACTCTTCTGTTTGCTGCCTGCCTGAATATCCTGCCTGGACCTGGCTACTCTCTTGTCTTTGCCTGCCTGGATATCCTGCCTGAACCTGGTTACTCTCTTGTCTGCTGCCTACCTGGATATCCTGCCTGGACCTGGTTACTCTCTTGTCTGCTGCCTGCCTGAATATCCTGCCTGGACCTGGTTATTCTCCTGTCTACTGCCTGCCTGAATATCTTGCCTGGACCTGGTGACTCCCGGATCAGTTACCCGCCTGTATACCATCCTGGACCCAAGACACTCCTTAGCCTGCCTGTCACTCTGTTGTGACCCGCTCCTGAACTTCTTCCATCTGCTCTCCTCTGGCTGGTCTCTCCGGGCGCCCCTTTTCTGGCCTCTCAGTATAAGTCCTGTCGGCCGCCCGCACCTGGGGGCTCAACCCTCGGGGAACGGCAGTCACCACAGGTGAATTCAGGGTTGCTCAGCCACCAAGCAGAACCCGGGTCCGTGTCTTTCACACCCAGCAGCACATTGCTCGGCACAGGAACTCACCATATCTGACACATCAGGCATAATCTATCCATGCCTTGCCTTCCTGTATACCTAATAACCACAACCGAGCCTCCCCTGTGCATCTAATAACCACAGCTGTGCTTTGCTACCCTATGTACCTAGTAACCATAACAATACCATGGCTACCTGTGCCTCATAGCAAATGGTGTAACCTGTCTCTTTGAAAACCTCAAAACCACTGTTAGGCCTCCCCTATACAAATCTACACTGCATGCAACTTTGTGCAGTGCATCTATTTTAATTCATAACTGTGAATCTTGGATGAAATTCTTTTAAGAGCAGAAGATCAATATCCCAGTTTGCTTAGATTCATAAATGTATTAAGTGGCTAAATAAAAGGAGCTTTCAAAAGTGGTCTAAAGAATCAATATCTTCTCAGGGATGAAATATAAATCTAAATGAATAAAAGAAATCTTAATTTGCCAACTACACACATCTTGTTAACAATACTGCTTTAAATTCACAATTCACAACAAACAACCCAGACTACCATAGCAATAAAAATCATTATTTTACCTGGAAATGCTGCTCCATCACTTGGATTTTACCCTGGTCTGGACACTTCTTCAAAGCACGGTCTGCATACTGGAAAAGTATTTCTACCATCTGTAAAGAAACACGAAGTATAGTCCTAAAAACACACCCCTCGATATGTTTTGGGCATATATGGTCCTAGCAATACAAATGGTAAGATTTTCAAATTATCTTAAATGAATACACATAATCCCCCTCATTCTATAATCTTGCATGCAGATTATGTGGCTTGGGCAAGCATGTGTGTTCATAGGTTTAGAACAGTAGCAGTTATGCATGCAAGTTCATTGCCTAATTAGCTAAGAATTGACACCAACAACCAATACTCAAATATTATTGAATTGACCCTAATTTGCGGTTACTAACATAACTGCACTTAGGTGCTATAATGTTAACAGTTAAATTCCACAATGAGTAACTATGAGAGGGGCATGGATTGTGGAGGTGGAGAGGTAGGGCAGGGGCATAAATGCACCAAGCTTTTAGAATACTGTCAGTTACATGGTAACTCAAAATAATTGGGCGAACCACTGTTGAAATCAAACAGTCATAACATCAAACAACAAGAGGATATATTGATCTAGTCAAAGAAATGAACTAGAAGGCGGGAAAAGACCTCAGACACTCAACATGTGCTATTACTAGCTTGCAGCACTGTTGTGACTGCTTTATATCAAGTTGAGGTCTCCTCTTCACCGGTCAGAAAAACCTCCTTCCTACCCTGATAAGTTACGGTTTTTTTTCATTTTCAGTCCATGTGGTAATGCACATAAAGAAGTAAAAGTGTCATGTGAAATTATATGTATGCTGAAGCAGATTTGAAAAATTTTAAACTCTATATAAAAAATTAGTACTTATCAGGGTAGGAAGGAGGTTTTTCTGACCAGTGAAGAAGAGACTCAACTTGATATAAAACAGTCACGACAGTGCTGCAAGCTAGCACTAGCACACGTTGAGCGTCTGAGGTCTTTCCTCCTTCTAGTTTATTTCTTCGACTAGATTTCCACACCTCGGCTCTTCCTATCTCTGACCATCACCTGATCACCTTCACTGTCCGTCACCCCCCCCCCCTCAGCCCCGCCCAACATTAACCACTACTTCTAGGAATCTCCAGGCTATTGACCCTCCCACCTTATCCTCTAGTATTTCTGATCTCCTCCCCTCTATCATGTCCTCCGAGTCTGTCGACAAGGCTGTCTCCGCTTATAATGCCACTCTCTCCGCTGCTCTGGACACCCTCGCACCATCCATCTCCCTCCCACAAGGCGTACTAATCCTCAGCCCTGGTTGACCCCTTGCATTCGCTACCTTCGCTCCTGCGCCCGATCTGCTGAACGCCTCTGGAGGAAATCCCACACCCATTCGGATTTCCTTCATTACAAATTCATGCTATCCTCCTTCCAGTCCTCCCTATTCCTTGCCAAACAGGACTACTACACCCAATTAACCAATTCTCTCAGCTCCACCCTCGTCGTCTTTCGCCACCCTTAACTCCCTCCTCAAAGTGCCCTCCTCTCCCCACCCCCCCTCCCTCTCTCCTCAATCTCTGGCTGACTACTTCCATGACAAAGTGCAAAAGATCAACCTTGAATTCACCACCAAGCCACCTCCTCCTCTTTTCAGCCCCCTCCCTCAACACAACCAACACTCTTTCTCCTCCTTTCCTGTTATCACCCGAGGAGGAAACCGCCTGCCTCCCTTTTCTCCTCGAAATGCACAACATGTCCTCGGATCCCATCCCCACCAACTTACTGAACCCATCCTCTTCATACTGTCACCCCTCCATCTGTCATATCCTCAACCTCTCTCTCTCCACTACAACTGTCCCTGGACACCTTCAAGTACGCCGTAGTCACACCTCTCCTCAAAAACCTCACTTGACCCCGGCCTGTCCCTCCAACTACCGCCCCATCTCCCTCCTACCCTTCCTCTCCAAAATACTTGAGCGTGCCATTCACAGCCGCTGCCTTGATTTCCTCTCCTCTCAGGCCATCCTCGATCCACTTCAATCTGGTTTTCGCCCTCTACACTCGACAGAAACAGCACTCTCTAAAGTCTGTAATGACCTGTTCCTTGCCAAATCCAGAGGCCATTACTCCATCCTTATCCTCCTCGATCTATCCGCCGCCTTTGACACTGTCAATCATGACTTACTTCTTGCCACACTGACCTCATTTGGATTCCAGGGCTCTGTTCTCTCCTGGTTCTCATCCTATCTCTCCCACCGCACCTTCAAAGTACACTCTCATGGATCCTCCTCCACCCCTATCCCGCTCTCTGTTGGAGTTCCCCAGGGATCTGTCCTTGGACCCCTTCTTTTCTCAATCTACACCTCTTCCCTGGGCTCACTGATCTCATCCCATGGATTCCAGTATCATCTTTATGCTGATGACACCGAGCTGTATCTCTCCACACCAGACATCACCGTGGAGACCCAGGCCAAGGTGTCGGCCTGCTTATCAGACATTGCTGCTTGGATGTCCAACCGCCACCTGAAACTGAACATGGCCAAGATCGAGCTTATCGTCTTTCCACCAAAACCCACTTCTCCTCTTCCTCCGCTCTCGATCTCAGTTGATAACGCCCTCATCCTCCCCGTCTCATCTGCCCGCAACCTCGGAGTCATCTTCGACTCTTCCCTCTTCTTCTCTGCACATATCCAACAAACAGCCAAGACCTGTCGCTTCTTCCTCTTTAATATCAGCAAGATTCGCCCTTTCCTCTCTGAGCACACCACCCGAACTCTCATCCACGCTCTCATCACCTCTCGCCTTGACTATTGCAACCTACTCCTCACTGGCCTCCCTCTTAACCATCTATCCCCCCTTCAATCAGTTCAGAACTCCGCTGCATGCCTTATATTCTGCTTGAACCGATATACTCATATCACCCCTCTCCTCAAGTCACTTCACTGGCTTCCGATCAGATACCGCATACAGTTCAAGCTTCTCCTTCTTACCTACAAATGCACTCAGTCTGCAGCACCTCATTACCTCTCTAGCCTCATCTCCCCTTATATTCCCGCCCGTAACCTCCGCTCACAGGACAAATCCCTCCTCTCAACACCCTTCTCCACCACCGCCAATTCCAGGCTCCGCCCATTCTGCCTCGCATCACCTTACGCATGGAATAAACTTCCTGAACCCCTACGCCAAGCCCCCTCCTTACCCGTCTTCAAATCATTGCTCAAAGCCCATCTCTTCAATATTGCTTTCGGCACCTAACCTTTATACCTTTGTACCTTTCATGTAATCGTGAATGCCCCAAATTGACTACCCCTACTTGACTGACTCTACACTTGTCCTTTAGATTGTAAGCTCTTTGAGCAGGGATTGTCCTTCTGTGTTAAAATTGTACAGCACTGCGTAACCCTGGCAGCGCTTTAGAAATGTTAAGTAGTAGTAGTAGTAGTAGTAGTAGTAGATCAATATATACTCTTGTAGTGTGATGTTATGACAGTTACATGTGTAACTGTCACATTTAGATGCAAGCATTTAGGACTGCCATAGAGTTAGTGTAAGTGTTCATGCCTTAAGTGTAACTGTAGACTTACATTAGTATTTTATAATGGCAATGAAAGCTTAATAAAGAAGTTGTGCTTAGCATTCATACTTTAGGTGTTTAACCTTAGGTGAGTTGTATAGAATTACCCCCTATCCTATATAATAAAACTCACCCTCAACGTTCTGAGGACACTGACGTCACTGTCAGGTCCTCCGGGCACTTCCTTCCGGTTTGAAGCCTTTGTGGTGGTGAAGCCACCAAAAACACTGTGCTGGGGCCCCGTCCTCGCGTCAAACCTGATGACGTCGAGGGCAGAGCTATGTCAGCACATTGAAGGTGGTGCCGAGGTCCGCAACAATGGTGGACGAACGCCGACGGGGTGAGTAGCGATGGGGGGGAGGTCCGGAAGGAAACCGTGCTAGCGCCCGTTTCATTGCCGCAAGAAACGGGCATGTTTTACTAGTATGCAATAAAATTCTATATGATAGCTAGCAATGAAAAAAAGCAAGAGATCTGATTACATTTTGGTGTATTTCTTTGCAAGATTAGATATTTTGTGATTTGTAACACTATTTATTTCACAGCAGTATGGTGGGTATATGGGTGTGTTTTAAATGTGCTGTGTGTGTGTTAATGTGAGTTACTACTTTTTAATGATTTCCTGTGTGTGTGTTAATGTGAGTTATTACTTTTTAATGATTTCATGTCACATCATATTTTTATGGTAATGTGCATTGCTTTGAGGTTTTTCTAAAAATATATCCAGTAATTCCATGAAATTAAATGAAATCTACCAGATAGCTGTAAAGCTTGCAACAATATATGCACAATACCTATCATCCAAACTATATTCCACAAAGACTGAAAAGTATGTGAATCTTATTTTTCATATTTATAACAATTTCAAATAATACACAAAGCAAATCACTTTGTATAGAAATTTTGCCAGAAACAAATTTAAATTTAAAAGAAAGGATCATAAAATCATGTAGGCTTATTAATCCACTAAATAAAGAGGGGAGGAGCTAGCACAATGCACAATGCATTAGAGGCTGCATATTCAAACACAACATTCAAAAAAAGAAAAAAATAAGCAGGAACCCCCAATATCTACACAATTCTAATCAGCTCTGTCCTATCTAACTCTGAACCTCATCTCCCTCCTAATATCTATAAAACTGTTTAGCTGAGTAGGTTAAAAAAATGATAGGTAACATCTCACCTATAATTTCAGCAATATCCAACTAGGACAGACCATAATCACCTCACTATACATGACTTAAAATTAGCATACTTGTGGGGTATCAATTTCTTCAACTAGAATACTGAATCAACAGCGTATCTGAATTAGTCTTTAGCAATTATAAAATGTATTCCGCAATCAACTTACTTCTTAAGTCATTAAGTTATTAAAAGGAAGGGAAAAGTCTCAAAGAGCTCCAAATCACAAGATTTTAGGATCTATATAATGATCTGTAAGATAGCCTATTGACAGCGGTAAGAGAGATGCGCTGTCTTGTGAACTCCAGTAAAGCGGACCCTGAAGCAGCGATGCGAAACTTTGGCAAGCGTTGGTCCAAGGGGGATCCTAAAGCACGACTAAGAAGCTGGCTCTTGATAATGCTCTTCAAGATAAGTGCACTGTTCTTTAAGAATATTTGTTTGCACCGTTTGAATTGAACTGAATACTTTTTGTTTGATAAGTCTGCATTTATATGGAAGGTTTTCTTGCCAATGATGAAATCTTATAGATCGTTATATAGCTCCTAAGATTTATTTATTTATTGCATTTGTATCCCACATTTTCCCACCTATTTGCAGGCTCAATGTGGTTTACATAGTTTTATTAACATTGTCATTCCAGGATATCAGATACAGTTAGTATTGTGCAGAGATTAAGTAGGGAAGAGAGAAGAAGGAAGGAAGATCTTGTGATGGAGCTCTTTGAAGCTTTTTCCTTCCATTTAATAACTTAACGATTTAAGGAGTAAGTTGATCTCTTTTTTGATTGTGGAATATTGGTATAAGTTTTAGATATTGATTATCTGCAATTCCACATCTCTATTCTGTTTTCGCAGTGATAGAATTGACATGGGAACTGAAATATTTTCATCTTTTAGGTTCCAAATACAAGGGATAAATCAAGACATTGAATTCATAATTCTTTATGAGAGCCTCTGAAACTCAGTCCTGATAGGGCATTACCTTAACACCACAGTTACAAAAATTCCAATAACTTAACTAATATTTTGTTAATTATCTCTAATTGGTGCTAACCCAATTTCTCCAACAATACAGTCACATCTGAAGAAAAGGCTGTAAGTTCTTGAAAACTCGTGCCCCAAAACATCCTTTTCCGATCATTTTATATAGCATTACAGTTTGCAAGTTCCATAAGAATATAATAAGAACATAAGTGTTGCCATACTGGGATAGACCGAAGGCCCATCAAGCCCAGCATCCTTGTTTCTAACAGTGGCCAATCCAGGTCACAAGTACCTAGCAAGTTCCCCAAACAGTAAAACAGATTTTATGCTGCTTATCCTAGAAATAAGCAGTGGAATTTCTTCAAGTCCATCTTAACAATGGCTTATGGACTTTTCATTTAGGAAATTATCCAAACCTTTTTTACACCCTAAGCTAATTGAACACTGAGAGAAGAAATATTTTCTTTGGTTTGTTTTAAATTTACTACTTAGTAGTTTCATTGCATGCCCCCTAGTCCTAGTATTTTTGGAAAGAGAAAACAAGCGATTCACATCTACCTGTTCCACTCCACTCAGTATTTTATAGACCTCTGTCATATGTTTCCTTAGCTGTCTCTTTTCCAAGCTGAAGAGCCCTAGCCGCTTTAGCTTTTCCTCATAAGGAAGTCATCCCATCCCCTTTATCATTTTCATCGCCCTTTTCTGTACCTTTTCTAATTCCGCTATATCTTTTTTGAGATGTGGTGACCAGAACTGCGCACAGTATTCGAGGTGTGGTCACATCATAGAGCGATACAAAGGTATTATAACTCATTTTTTTCCATTCCTTTCATAGTAATTCCTAACATTCTATTTGCTTTCTTTGTCACCACTAAACATTGAACAGAGGGTTTCAATGTATCATCAATGATGACACCTAGATCCTTTTCCTAGGCGGTGACTCCTAATGTGGAACCTTGTATCACATAGCTATAGTTTGGGTTCCTCTTTCTCACATGTATCACTTTGCATTTGCTCACAATAAAAGTCATCTGCCATTTGGATGCCCAGTCTCAGATTCTCTTGCAATTTTTCACAATCCTCTTGTGATTTAAATTATGTTTAGATGCAGCAAACTGAAAGTAAACTGTAAAATAACACTGGACATCATAGCATGCTAGCATGAGAAAAGGAACAGAAAGAAAACTCACCCGATCAGCAACCACAACTCTTCTTTTGCTTTGATCTCCAGACAACCCTGCAAGAGTTAACAGAAGCCCATCAAGCGTTCTCCCTTATTAGTAACCTGGAAACTACTGCAATAGAATTTCCCTATGTCCTTTGCCCTCAATTTAACAATACTAACTATGAAGTACAGGACTTCCCAACATGTTCTGGGGTATTCAACCTAACCAATAAAGACAGGCTTAAGCAAAAGGAGGCATAATAAAGAATGATTTTACTATACACCAAATTTCTGCAAAGGCTCAGGATGTGGAACAACATTGAAGCTCAGTCCCGCCTGACTAAAACTAACAGTAATTCGGCTAGCATAGACATAAAGCTATAGTGCTCTGTAAAAGTCTTCAAACTTCTAAACATGTTTCACATTCTGTCTAAAAAATACAACTCAAAATTTATTAAAGAAGATTGTTTCACTGATCAGTACAACATAGTTGACATTGCTCTACACAACATACTTACAATTTTAAGTGAAAAATCAATTTTAGAAAAACTAAGGAAACATTTAAGAAAGCAAAAAGTCTTGACTGCATAAAACTTCACATCTGACACAGCCAATCCCAAATTAGTTCCTTGTGAGGCTAAACAGAACTCACCTGTGTCCAATCACAGAAGCTGAGCTAATTCGAATATGTCTATATGAAGAATCAAACTGTTTCTGTTAGATGAAAAGAATTTCAAGCAAATGTCTAAATGTAGTAAACAAAAAACTGCCAAAAGAACTCTGGGATAAATTTATTCAAAGGAACACGTTGGATGAAGACTGTTAGAATATCAGTTGGGACACAGTTCAGGTCCATGATTGCAAAGTGGAAACAGTTTGGCAAGACATTGTCCCTGTCAGGCTGGCCCACCGAAGTCAGTAGCTGTGGGTCAAGAAACTACTGAGAAAAGAAGTATGGAGGTGAAGCCAGTGGCAAGGAATGTAACAAAATCCAAAAGACATCCCCAAAACAATGACAGATCAGCTCAACGTAGAAAATTCTTACTGCTAAGGACTCCATTAAAAGAGGCATTAACTGGACTTCCGGTGACGTCATGACCGCGAGAGGTTGAAAGGAAAATCTCTCCGGCTCCTACCTTCCCCCTAGAGCCTTAAAAAGCATATAAAGTTGACTACAATTCTCCAAAGATCGCGGAGCAAGGAGTTAAAGGTCTGGCGATTACCTTTCTACATTTCCTGACATCGAAATGGCGGCGAAAACCGGCTCAAAAGACAGACTCCGTGGCAGGGTAGGAGAAGAAAAAATGGCGCCGCCTGCAAGCCCGCCCGGACCGTCGGTCGCATCGGCATGGATAGCCGAAATCACTGCAGAAATGAGGACGGTGATGGAAGACCTACTAGATCGCCAGTTAGTCCCTATAGACGCTAAATTAGAGCGAGTACAGACGCAGCTCATGGAGCTGTCGAAAGACTGTATAGCATTTCAAACGCGAGTCTCTGAAGTGGAAGACCGTGTCGCGGTGGTCGAAGGGTCGCAAAACCAGATGCAAGATCAGCTGAGGGCACTGGAAAATAAAGTGGAGGATCTAGAAAATAGATCGAGAAGGAACAACGTTCGCCTGGTGGGGCTCCCGGAGAGTATCCCGGAACGGGGCCTGGAGACCTTCTTGGCTAATTGGATGTATAAAGAACTACAACTCTACTACTACTACTACTTAACATTTCTAGAGCGCTACTAGGGTTACGCAGCGCTGTACAATTTAACAAAGAGAGACAGTCCCTGCTCAAAGAGCTTACAATCTAATAGACAAGTGAACGGTCGGTCCGATAGGGGCAGTCAAATTGGGGCAGTCTGGATTCACTGAACGGTAAGGGTTAGGTGCCAAACGCAGCATTGAAGAGGTGGGCTTTAAGCAAAGACTTGAAGACGGGCAGGGAGGGGGCTTGGCGTAAGGGTTCAGGAAGGTTGTTCCAAGCATAGGGTGAGGCGAGGCAGAATGAGCGGAGCCTGGAGTTGGCGGTGGTGGAGAAGGGTACTGAGAGGAGGGATTTATCCTGTGAACGGAGGTTACGGGCGGGAACGTAAAGGGAGATGAGGGTAGAGAGGTAGTGAGGGGCAGCAGACTGAGTGCATTTGTAGGTAAGAAGGAGAAGCTTGAATTGAATGCGGTATCTGATCGGAAGCCAGTGAAGTGACCTGAGGAGAGGGGTGATATGAGTATATCGGTTCTGGCGGAATATGAGACGTGCAGCAGAGTTCTGAACAGACTGAAGGGGGGATAGATGGCTAAGTGGGAGGCCGGTGAGGAGTAAGTTGCAGTAGTCCAGGCGAGAGGTAATGAGAGCGTGGACGAGAGTTCGGGTGGTGTGTTCAGAGAGGAAAGGGCGAATTTTGCTGATGTTAAAGAGGAAGAAGCGACAGGTCTTGGCTATCTGCTGGATATGCGCAGAGAAGGAGAGAGAGGAGTCAAAGATGACTCCGAGGTTGCGGGCAGATGAGACGGGGAGGATGAGGGTGTTATCAACTGAGATAGAAAGTGGAGGAAGAGGAGAAGTGGGTTTTGGTGGAAAGACGATAAGCTCGGTCTTGGACATGTTCAGTTTCAGGTGGCGGTTGGACATCCAGGCAGCAATGTCGGATAAGCAGGCCGATACCTTTGCCTGGGTCTCCGCGGTGATGTCTGGTGTGGAGAGATACAGTTGGGTGTCATCAGCATAGAGATGATACTGGAAACCATGAGATGAGATCAGGGAGCCCAGGGAAGAGGTGTAGATTGAGAAGAGAAGGGGTCCAAGGACCGATCCCTGGGGAACACCAACAGATAAGGGGATGGGGGTGGAGGAAGATCCATGAGAGTGAACTTTGAAGGTGCGGTGGGAGAGATAGGAGGAGAAACCAGGAGAGGACAGAGCCCTGGAACCCAAATGAGGACAGTGTGGCAAGAAGTAAGTCATGATTGACAGTGTCAAAAGCGGCGGATAGATCCAGGAGGATGAGGATGGAGTAGTGGCCTCTGGATTTGGCAAGGAACAGGTCATTACAGACTTTAGAAAGTGCTGTTTCTGTCGAGTGAAGAGGGCGAAAACCGGATTGAAGCGGATCAAGGATGGCATGAGAGGAGAGAAAATCAAGGCAGCGGCTGTGGACTGCGCGCTCAAGTGTCTTGGAGAGGAAGGGTAGGAGGGAGATGGGGCGGTAGTTGGAGGGACAGGTAGGGTCTAGTGATGGTTTTTTGAGGAGGGGCGTGACTACAGCATGCTTGAAGGTGTCGGGGACAGTTGCAGTGGAGAGAGAGAGGTTGAGGATATGACAGATGGAGGGGGTGATAGTAGGAGAGATGGTGTTAAGTAAGTTGGTAGGGATGGGATCAGAGGAACAAGTGGTGCATTTTGAGGAGGAAAGAAGGCGGGCGGTTTCCTCCTCGGAGATATCAGGAAAGGAGGAGAAGGAGGTCTGGGTTGGTTGGTTGAGGGAGAGGGTTGAAGGGTGAAGAGGAGGAGGTGGCTTGGTAGTGAACTCAAGGTTGATCTTTTGCACCTTGTCGCGGAAGTAGTCAGCCAGTGATTGAGGAGAGAGTGACGGGGGGGTGGGAGCGGAGGGCACTTTGAGGAGGGAGTTAAGGGTGGCGAAGAGACGACGAGGGTTAGAGCTGAGAGAATTAGTCAATTGGGTGTAATAGTCCTGTTTGGCAAGGAATAGTGAGGACTGGAAGGAGGATAGCATGAATTTGTAGTGAATGAAATCTGAATGGGTGCGAGATTTCCTCCAGAGGCGTTCAGCAGATCGGGCGCAGGAGCGAAGGTAACGGATGCAAGGGGTCAGCCAGGGCTGGGGATTAGTACGCCTTGTGGGACGGGAGGTGGATGGTGCAAGGGTGTCCAGAGCAGAGGAGAGAGTGGCATTGTAAGCGGAGACAGCCTCGTCAACAGACTCGGAGGACATGATGGAGGGGAGGAGATTAGAAATACTAGATGATAAGGTGGGAGGGTCAATAATCTGGAGATTCCTGGAAGTAGTGGTTAATGTTGGGCGGGGCTGAGGGGGAGGGTGAAGAAGTGTGAAGGTGATCAGGTGATGATCAGAGACAGGAAGAGCTGAGGTGTGGAAATTGGAGGGTGAGCCGGAAGAGGAGAGGACGAGGTCAAGGCAATGGCCATCACGGTGAGTAGGGGTGGTGGAACATAGCTGGAGGTTGAAGGAGGATGTTAGAGTGAGGAACTGAGAAGCGTGAGAGTTGGACAGGTCATCAACGTGTATGTTGAAGTCTCCGAGAATGAGGGATGGAGATGAGGGTTCAATAAAAACAGAAAGCCAGGCATCGAAGTCGGTGAGGAAGGAAGGGAGGGATTTATCAGGGGGGCGGTAAATGACTGCCACTCTGAGTGGCAACGGGTAGAATAGACGGATGGAGTGGACTTCAAAGGATGAGAAGCAGTGAGACTGTGGTAGGAGGAGGGGTTGGAAGCTACAGGAGGGCGAGAGTAGTAACCCGACGCCTCCTCCACGGCCAACTAGGCGGGGAGTATGGGAGAAGAGATAGCCTCCATGGCATAGAGCCGCAACTGAGGCAGAGTCGTCAGGGGAGAGCCAGGTTTCAGTTAGGGCAAGCAGGTGAAGGGAATGAGAGATGAAGAGATCGTGGGTGAAGGGAAGTTTGTTGCAGACCGAGTGGGCATTCCACAGTGCACATGAGAAGGGGAGGGAAGAGGGGGGGAGGAGGGGAATAGATATGAGATTGGAGACATCCCGGAAACGTTTGCATGGATAGGACGAGGACAGGTGTGGGGGACCTGGATTGGGATTGATGTCTCCTGCGGATAGCAGGAGGAGGAGCAAGAGAGTGCGGAGGAGGGTGGGGGAGGTAGGGCGACGAAGGCGACGAAGACGGGATGCGCTTAGGAGGAATGGGGATGGGTTAATGGCAGGAAGGAAGTGTTGAAGGTTGAGAGCTAGGAAGGAGGAGGGGGACAGGAGAGATGGTGAGGTGGTGAGGGACGGGGGTGAGTAGGGTATTGCAGTAGTGAGCAAGATGGGAGAGGACATGGGTGGGCAGTGAGTTCCAGTGGTAGACAGCGGTAGGGGGAGGGGAAAAAGATTAGGAAGGGACAGGGCAAGGAAGAGAATGTGTAAAGGGGCCATAAGTAGTAACTGAGGTGTTACGGGTATATATGTAGTGACTGAGGTGTTAAGCGATAGATAGAACGGCAGAGCTGGATTAGAGGCTTAAAACTGGAATGGTAGGCAGAAACACTGGGGCCACTTCACATTGAGAGAGCCCATCGACTAGGACAGAAAGGTGCAGGGGCCAGTAGGCCAAGAGTAATCATCTTGAGATTTCTGGACTATGCCCAAAAGCAAGAAATCTTGCAAAGGCTCAGATCAGGGAACCCCCTGGTCTTTGAAGGTGCGACAATTAGATGTTTTCAGGACTATTCCGCTGGTGTAGCAGCAAAACGGCGCCAATTTTCGGAGATATGCTCTAAGCTGTTCCAGAAGAAAATAAGATTTGCGCTGCAGTACCCTGCAAAACTGCGTGTCACCTATAAGGGAACCACTAAGACATATGTAACAGCAACAGCCGCCCAAGAAATTTTAAAGCAGCTGGAAATAGATATGCTTGAGGACGGTTGAAAAAGAAGCGGAGCTGCCAGCAGATGAAGACAGACCAGAACATGGATGGACTATGATATGGAGAGTTGGTATACAAACGGGCGCCCACGGGCGCACGAACTGATCTAAAGAGATGTGCTATGTGTGAGAAGTATGTGGAGAGTTTGGCTACGGGTTATGTTTAAAGGTTAATTTTGTATGGTTCAGAAGGTTAATAGGCTCTGATTAACATAGAAATGTTTAATAGAAGATGTAACAAATAGGTTTCTTTAAGATCCTGTCCGGGGAATAGTTGGATCTGGTAAGAGGCTTCTGGGGGGAGGAAGGAGAGACATAGGAAGTTATGGTCCCAGCAAGTGGGTCCAGATTTAAGGGTTTGGGGAGAGGGGGGGGAGGAATTGGGATAGGGAGGGGGGGGGAGGGAGGGAATGGGAAGGGAAGGGGTAGGATTGGATCTTGGTCTCTGGGAGAGGGGAGTGACCGCGGAGAGACAGGTCCCTTTGTATATTTGCCATGATGGGAGACAGATAGATAGGCTGGAGTTGATGATGGATGGAGTCGGGCTGGGGTTACATGCTCAGGATGCTAACCAACTAGTAGTTGGCAGAGACCAAAGGGGAGGGGACAGAGGCTGGGATGTCCCCTCTCACAACTACCGCAGTTTTTTGAAATACATGTCATTTTATTCACACTAGAGGTATGGTAAACATTGTAACTTGGAATGTAGGTGGGATAAATTCACCCATAAAACGCTCCAAGATTTTGCAACAATTAAATAGACAACACATAGACATTGCACTGCTACAAGAGACGCACTTGTCGCAGATAGAACATGCCAAACTCAGCACGTGGTGGGTAGACAAGTGTGTAGCGGCGCATGCGCAGGGGAAAAAAGGTGGAGTGGCCATTCTGATTCGTAAAGGCGTAGCCCTGGAGATGCGCCCTCTCTTAGTAGATGCCTTGGGAAGATATGTTATAATGGAGGCCACGGTGGGTAAGCAAAAAGTGCTCATTGGTAATATTTATGCTCCTAATAACTACGACAAAAAAATTTTCCAAACGATAATTAACTTCCTCCTTAAGCAACCACACACAGAGCTCATAATAGGGGGAGATTTTAATGCAGTCTGGGACCCCTCACTAGATAAATCAGTATCAGGTAATTCCACGACCTATTATAATAATAGAGGCCTACTGAAGATGAGCCAACTATTAGACCTGACAGATGTCTGGAGGGTGCTTCATCCGGGAATGAGGGATTACACACATCTGTCCCGGGCTCACTCGACACAATCACGTATTGACTATGTTCTGGTTTCTAGCCAGATGTTTGGGGAAATTACAAAGGCAGAGATAGGGCCCTATGTGATATCTGATCATGCATGGGTCCATGTGGAGTGGAAACCACGAGGCCAGGTCCAAAGAGACAGCAGGTGGCAATTCCCCATAGAGTTCTATATAGACCCCGTCCTAAAGGGGCGTTTGCAGGCCAGCTGGGTGGATTACGCGACACAGAACCATGAACATCAGAATGACCCGGTCTTATTCTGGGAAGCCGCAAAAGCCGTGCTTCGGTGGGAAATTATTAGCCATGTACATTATGTCCGGATCACCAGAGATAGGCAGATATTGCGGCTGAGCAAACAGCTTTGTCATGCGAGGATGCGGTTTGGGGACACACATGCGGCAGATGACAAACAACAGGTGTTGGACTTACAATCAGCACTGAATGAACTTTTACATAGACGAGCACGCAAATCGCACATTTATTATCGATACATGCTTTATAAACATGGTAACAAAGCAGGCAAATTGCTGGCCAAGCTTCTTAAACAAAAAGGGGGAACTAATCATATTTTGGCCCTTCGAGGGACGGGAGGAGGCCTTAAAACCGCAGACAGGGATATCTGTAATATCTTTCAGACCTTCTATAAAAATCTTTATGCCCCCCCAGAGGAAGAGGGTCTAGTAAGCCAGATGTACTTAACTAACCTTAACCTCCCTAGGCTTACCCAGCGAGAGCGAGAACAACTTAATCAACCATTTACGGAAGAAGAGGTGAATATGGTCATAACACAGAGTCCTTTGTTAAAGGCCCCAGGACCGGACGGTCTAAGGGCTGAATTCTATAAAATGATGGGAGAGGTCATTGTTCCGGATTTAGCCAAATTCTTAAATCAAATGATAGATCAGAAAGCAATGCCATCTGACTTGAACAGAGCACAAATAATAGTCCTACCTAAACCAGGGAGAGACACATTGGAGCCGGCATCATACCGACCCATATCTCTGTTGAACTATGACACTAAGTTGATGGCAAAAATTTTGGCAAATAGATTGGCTAGAATACTGCCCCGTCTGGTACATGAGAGCCAAGTGGGCTTTGTGGGAGGTCGAGCTGTAAGCAAAAATCTGAGGGCGATTTTAGCTTCGCTAGAACATGGGGAACGCAAGGGCTTGGCGTCTTTGTTGATTAGCTTTGATGCCGAAAAGGCCTTTGATAAGGTACATTGGACATTTCTTTTTGACACATTGGAAAGTTATGGCTTTTCCGGCAGATTTATTGAGGCAATTCAAACCTTATACGCCAACCCAAGCGCCTCGATATGGGTCAATGGGGTAGCTTCGCCGGGCTTTCCTATTTGTAGAGGGACTAGGCAAGGGTGCCCCCTATCCCCCCTCCTTTTTGTATTGGTGTTAGACCCCCTTATTCGAGACATTATGGCAAATCCCTTGATCAAAGGAGTGAGAATGGGCACACAGACATTTAAAATTGCAGCTTTCGCAGACGACCTTTTGGTTCACTTGACCTCCCCGAGGATATCTTTAGAGACGCTGCTGGAGACGTTTCAGGAATACGGAGACTATTCAGGCTTTAAGATCAACTTGGATAAGTCTGAGGCGTTGGCATCCCCAACAGTGGGCAAAGAGGATTGGGGAGACGAGTTTCCTTTGCGTTGGGCAAATCGCTCTTTTAAATACCTTGGAATCCGACTTACAATGCAAACAATAGAATTACATCGATTAAACATTAATGCCCTCTTAGATTACACTAGGGAAAAACTGGACTCTTGGAGGGGTTTACCACTGTCCTTGATGGGTAGGATTCACTTGATACAGATGGTGATTTTTCCGCGCTGGCTATATGCCTTACAAACCTTGCCCATACGCCTAACGAAGACAGATCTGAAATGTGTAAATCGTTTGTGCAGTCAGTTCTGTTGGGCCGGCAAAAAAGCAAAGCTACAGCAGGGCTTGCTGGTGGGGGGCTGGAAACAAGGGGGTATAGGGTTTCCAGACCTGTTTCTATATAACCAAGCCTGCCTGTTACGACACGTGAGAGATTGGCTTGACTTAACACAATACTATACGCCTACACACTTAGAACAAGCTTGCCTGGCACCACATGACATGATTGCACTATTCCACTTACCCCGTCCTGAAATACCCCCACATTTGAGGAAAAGTGTATTGCTTCATCCTCTCCGCTTAACATGGCAGTGGTGGGCTGGACAATTAGGGGGACATCCAAATATTTCAGATCAAATCCCGATTGTGGGGAATGCAGCATTTGCAGCGGGGATAGACAACCCAATATTTAAAAGCTGGGGGCAGCGAGGTATTAAAAATCTGGAACATCTACTATTGGAGAGGGGGGATTTATTGCCATTTGCTGTCTTAAAAGAGAAGATAGGGTCTGATTGTGGAAATCATTTTGCTTATTTACAAATTCAGCACTATGTGCAGGCAATGCCTCAGGAAGCTTTGAGAGGTCGCTTAGGAGACAAGATACAGGAGTTCTTTAGGGAACTAGCGACGGAAAGACATGCGATATCTGATTTATATGGGGCCCTGACCCGTAAGAGGCCGATGCAACAGTATGAGAAAATTAAAATCAAATGGGAACAGGACCTTGAGACTTCATTGGCATCTTGGGATATAGTGGCCTCATTGAAAGGGATTAGACAATTAGTTACGGACGAAAGATTGAGAGAATGTGGGTATAGAGTTATATTACGGGGATACATGACCAAAGTACAGCTGGCCCACATGCAGAGGTCAGAGAGTGATATCTGTTCTAAATGCGCTGAGGGACCAGGCACGTTTTACCATGCCCTTTGGAAATGTCCTAAGATACGGACATTCTGGCAACGTGTCCGAGGTTTTTTGATACGATTAGGTGTTAAAGTCCAGGGTACTGAGAGGCAATTTTTGATAGACCAGCCCAGGGCTTTTGCCCCCAATAGAGCACCGGCGATTCTTCTAGGTAGGAAGCTGTGTTTGGTGGCTCGTAAATGCATTATGCAATATTGGACTTCCCCGGAGGCACCCGCCTATTGGCACTGGAGGAACCAGGTCCACCTCCTGGCCTCTTGGGAAGCTCGAGAGTCCAAAACCTCAGTTAAACGTAGACAGCGCTTCCTTCAAATTTGGTCTCCTTACTTACAGATGTTAAGCCCACGTGGGAGAAGTCTGCTCGTTAACTCCAGCTAGCTACCACAGGATCTGTTGGAGTCTAATGCGGTTACTCCCCTTACAGATGAGCCTACCTGGGAATGGGTGGTGAGGGTGGGGGGGGGGGGGGGGGGGGGGAAGGGAGAATTGGAGTACATTAAGTTCAAAGTATATAAACCTAGGAATGCAGTTCCAAGGCCCAGGTTGGGGGATAGACAATGTTCCCTCTGCTCTGGAAAGCGATGTAAATTAGATCTGATCGAAATCTCAGCATTATAGTCCGATGTACCAAGGTTGCTAACAGGCACCTACTTTTATATGACAGCTTTCTTATGCATTACATCAAGCTATTACATCGGTCGCTTGAGCGCAGCAGTAAAGATCAGCAGCAGGAAATGCTCATTTAGTGGGCCTTCCTAGATGCCGGAGGTATAGGAATGGGGCCATCAGAGAGAGGGCCCTTTGCCTTTGCACTGTATTGTTTTGCTTTGCATTGAAGAGTTTGCTGCAGATTTTTATGTACTGCAAAATGTTTTCTTCCATGTTTACTTTGTAAATTAATAAACAGATTTAAATATAAAAGAGGCATTAACTTAGGACACAGTTCAAGGGTCCCAACCTAGTGAAACGCCTTCCAGGATCCTCTGCTACCAGAAGTATCAACCAAATACTGCTAAACTAACATCTAATCCTGAGTTTGATACTTCGCATCACAGGTAAGTATACATTTTTTTTTCTCTACGACCTCTCCTTATATTCTTATTCCTCAGTTCTCTTTATTTTTAAGAACACAGGGCAAGATGCACAAAGCTTTCCGAGCCAGCAATGTGGGTTTTAAACTAGTTTTAGCCAGTTTAATCTGCAAGTAGTAAACATGGACATGCACGGTAGCAGCTAACGGAATGCAAATGATCCAAAGGCTATTATAATGAGCTGCACTACCGTTGCAAGGCTATTATAATGAGATGCACTACCGTTTTCTGATCCCCGTACCGTGGAAAACCTAACAGGAGATCTGCACCTTTCGTTGGGGCTGCTGTGAAAAATTGGAAGGAAAAAAAAATGTTGAATTCACATTTTTTTAAAGCTCCTGTCCAGCTAAAACAGAGATCTTATGACCCTCTTATGCCAGAGAATATAAATAAATAAGTTACAGAAGGGAATGCATAAGCCGCTTAAACTACATGGAAACAAAAACAAAAGTTTGCCAAGTTAAAAAATAAAACCTCAACAAAACAAAAACAAAAGTCTGCAATGCCGCTCACGTGCGGGTCTCTAGCACAGACAGAGGGGTTATTTCACAGTCCCTGGCGCTGCTGCGGATGGAACTGTGGCACCTCAGCCGCCGCGTGACCGGTTCCGAGCTGCTGTCAGCGGTGCGAGGTGAGGCGGCCATTTCCCTCCCCTGCAAATGTCTAAGTGCTCGTCAGGGTCGTCCTTCTAAAGTGCCTAACATGGACGTCCTTCACTCACAAAACCAAAAAAGGATGTCCCTGATGAGCACTTGGACGTGTGCAGCTTTCTCTGAAGGGCTACTACTTATTTTAAAAATGAAGGAGCTTACACATTTGTCCCCTTTCCTCATCACCGACAGGGACCTTCCCAGGCTTCTACAGAAGTGCTGGACAATACAGCCCCCCCCCCCCCGCCCCCTTCTTGCCAGCCAGGTGCTTCTTCAGGAGCAGCTGCAGCCGGTTCTTCTCGCGCACAAATCGGGCCCGCCGGCTGCTCGCGTCCCAGGAGGAGCGCCCCGGCTTGCCCTTGGTCCCCAGGAAGGGAGCGTCCGGTCGGGGGCAAAGGGGGGCAGGCTTCCTCATCACCAGCTGAAGCTAATGGACGACTGTGAGCCCCCCCCCCCCCCCCACGGCCTCTCAGCCAATCACAGTGCATTTAGCTGACACCAGTGACAGCTAAACGCGCTGTGATTGGCTGAGACCTGGAGGAGGGGCATAATAGAAAGGGACATCAAAATAGTCCTCGAACATCCCGATTCTCTCCGGCGGTAGTCATAAGAAAAACGCGTCCAAGAAGGATGCCTATCAAAAAATCTACAGAAAAAAAATCCCATCAGGTACGACTTTTTTTTTTTTTTTGACATGAAGCCGAACAGCACAGCAGCCAGTATAACGATCCGTGCTGCATAAAGTTGTCAGGCTGCTGCAGTTTTAACTCTCGTGGGTCTGCAAAGAACAAAGGAGGGGCACTTTGCAGTCCATTTCTAGAGCCCTGCTTGTCAGAGATATCCTTTTTTTTGGGGGGGGGGGGGGGGGGGGGGGGGTTCCAGTGAAGGACGTCCATAAAGGACGTCCTTTGCTGCTCGTCAGAGACGTCCTTTTTTGTTTTGTTTTTTATAGTGAAGGACGTTCATAAAGGATGTCCTTGGCATGCGCAGAGCAGCCAGCATAACGCTCCGCTGCTCTGCGCATGCTCGACCGGCCGACTGGCTTCCGAGGGAATAGAGAATGCAAATGAGCTACAACGAGCAGCTCATTTGCATTCCATTTCCTTGATGCATGGCCGTTCCCTACCAATTCGCTATGGAATCGGTAAGGGAAGGGCTCTTTCGAGGACCTTAGTGCATCTGGCCCCCCAGTTCTGACTTAGCTGAAGTTCCTGCTTTCTTGATTAACTCTTCTTTCTTCACCTTTTTTTCAGTGGGTACCCGAGTCTTTCTTTTTGGCAGAAACCAGCAACAGCCAGGATTCAGGAGAACCTACCACTCTGTCTTTATAAAATGAAAGAGAGGGGGGGGGGAACTATTCCCTAACCTATCCAGTAGCCCATTTTCCTAGGGTGCTGAATTAAGTTAAAATTTTAAATTATTTTTTTTTCTTCCTAACTACCCCCCCCCCCCCCCCAAAAAAAAAAAATCAGCTGATTAAATATCCCTAAACTAGCCCTCCCCAAACAATTACTTAGAGGACTTGGCATTCACTCACATTTGCAGTCTGAATCGTTTATTTCTATAATCAGAGGCACAGCAAAATTTTAATACTCTGCTAAACTACCCTGCTGCACCTATTTAAATGTCCCAAATTTAGAGTACAGCAATGTCAGACAGAGTATTTAGTACTTAATTACATAAGTTCTTATTGTCAGAGGAATTATGTCAGCCTTTCCATGCAGTACTGCTGAACCTCTCTGATCTTCATGTTTGTTAAGCTGGGCCAAATTCGCCAAGTCAGGTTTGTCCGGCAAACTCATGGCTTCGGCTTACTGTCAGACCTGTGAGTTCTTGTACCAAGTAGAGCGCTGCTGAGCCCAGTACTCGGACCAGGTTCTGCTTGGCGGCTGGACAACCCCGGGTTTCACCTGCGCTGACCGCCGTTCCCCAGAAGTTGAGCCCCTAGGTGTGGGCGGCCTGCAGGGCTTACGAGACGGAGCAGGAAGCGGGGTGATGAACATGAAGGCCAGACAGGCAGCAGGCAAGAGAGTGATCCAGGTACAGGCAGAATCAGTAGGCAGGCAGCAGGTCAAGAGAGTAATCCAGGTACAGGCAGAGTCAGGAGGCAGGCAGCAGACGCAAGAGTAATCCAGGTACAGGCAGAGTCAGTAGGCAGGCAGCAGACACAAGAGTAATCCAGGTACAGGCAGAGTCAGTTCAGGTACAGGCAGAGTCAGCAATGAAGAACAAAGTAGAGGAGAAGCACACTACTGAGCAAGTAACACCTACCGAAGTAGAAGCCAAAGCAAGGAGTCTAGGGAGAGCTCAGCTGATAACGTGTTGGCGTCTGACATCAGCAGGGAGAAGGGGCACAGCCATAGGACAAGAGCAAGGGAAGGAAGAACTGGAAGACCAATAGGAGAGAAGCAAGGGAAGCCAGGTAGAGGAAGAGCAGACCCAGGTGGGTGGAAGCAAAGCAGTCAAGGAGCCTGGAAGCCAGGCAGAGAGAGAGCAAAGCCAGGTGCATGGACGCAAAGCAATCAAGGAGCCTGCAGCCAGAGAAGAACTACACACACATGGCTCAGAGCTGTGCCAGTCAAAGTGTGCATATCAACGGGTCCCTGCGCAGCCCGAGGACGCCGCTTGCGTTGACATAGGGGACATGACACAGCAACACAAATTCCCAGATGGAGTTCCAGTCAAGAATGCATCCCATTATCCGGTAAGGATCTGTTTCGCTTTGGAGTCCGTATCGTTCAGGAGTGGTGGACTGATAGAAACCTAGTTGACTACAATTGAATGTTGACAGACATAATTGGTGTACTTGACAAAAAAACAAAAAAGTATCCATGTATATTCGAACTATTGGAGATTGAGTTAGAAACTCCAGAGAAAGGGTTATGTATAGTTGATTTCTTTGTTGCTTGGTTCCTTCAGAATGAAAAAAAAAATGTTTCACATTTGAATAATAGGTTGGTTAATTTAAGAGATTTTAAGAACAAAGTTATTGTGAAACTTATATGTACAATACAGCAACATTTAAGAGATTTTAAGAATACAGTAATTGTGAAATTAGTTAAATAAAACAAATATGTATGTCACAACAATGTTAATAGCTTTCTTTGTTTTAGAGGAATATTAAAAAGAAAAAGTGTACAATACAAAAATGGATATATAGACATGTACTTAAATATATTTAGAACTGTGGATTGTTGGAGTTAAAATTTAATGCCAAGAAGTGCAGACTGATGGACTTGGGGTGCTGAAATCCAAAGGAGTTGTACCAGATAGGAGAAGAGTGATTGATAAGCACAATTCAGGAGAGGAACCTTGGGATGATGGTGTTTAAGGATCTCAAGGTGAAGAAACAATGCAACAAGGCAGTGGCCATGGCCAAAAGGCTGCAAAAAGCAGGGTATAACCAGCAGAAGAAAGGCGTTGTAGATGCCCCTGTAGAAGTCATTAGTGAGGCCCCACTTGGAGTATTGTGTTCAGTTTTGGAGGCCGTATCATGATAAGGACGTAAAAAGAAGCGGTTCATAGAAATACGACAAAAATAGTATGAGGTTTGCATCACAAGATGTATGAGAGAATTGAGGACCTGAACATGTATACCCTGGAGGAAAGGAAGGACAGGATGACATGATACAGATATTCAAAGATTTGAGACATATTAATCTACACATAAACCTTTCCCAAAGACGGGAAGGTGGTTGAATTAGAGGACATGAATTGAGGTTGCAGGGGGGCTGACTCAGGAACAATGTCAGGAAGTACTTTCTCACAGAGAGGAGATAGACACCTGGAATGCCCTCCTGCAGGAAGGTGGTGGAGATGAAAACGGTAACAGAATTCAAAAATGAGTGGGATAAACACAAAGGAATCCTTTATAGAACAAATGGAACCAAACAAGCTTAGCGGTGATTAGATGGCAACGTCAGTAACTGGGAAGCAAAGCCAGTGCTGGGCAGACTTCTACAATCTGTGCCATGATCATGGCTAGACAGTTACAGCTTCAATAGCTGGAGAACAAGGCCAGTGCTGGGTAGACTTCTACGGTCTGTGCCCTGAAAATGGCAAGGACAAATCTAGATCAATTATACCTTACGCTATGAGTTTAACTTGTTGGACAGACTGGATGGACGGTATGGGTCTTTTTCTGTCATCATCTTCTATGTCATTATGAATCTCATTGTGAGGCCCCAGATTATCTTAAAAGTACTACAAAGGTCTGGGTGAGAATGGGGAAAATGTTGAATGATCAACAACTTCAAGATTATTCTACACACACAGTCTGTATAGGTAAGCAGGTGACAAAAAGGAAGCCTTTACTAAAGAACATCCATATGACAATACCTGCTCGTGGGAGGTGTTTTTGTGGTTTATGAAGCTTTTTGGTCCCAATGCTAACCATAACTCCCCATCTCTACAATAAAACACAGTAATGGCAGCTTTATATTTTGTGGATTCTTTTCTAGCAGTAGTTGTGGATGACACAAAGTACAAGAAGATCATGAAGCAAAACTGATTCAATTCTGCCATATACCTGGGACTGGAGAGAAGATTCATCTTTTAGCAGGACATTGATTCTAAGTGCAAAGCAAAAGCAACAATCAAGTGGTGCAAAAAGAACATCCTTGAGTAACCCAGTCAAAGCCCAGACCTGAATCCAATTTAAAAAAAAAATCTGGGGCAACACTTGAAGACTGCGGTGCATATGCACATCTCAGCCACCTTGGATAACTTTGGGCCATTCAGGAAAGAGGAACAAGCAAAAATTCCACCACCTTGTAGTGTAAAGTTGGTGGACATTTATCTTAAATGACTCATGACAGGGCCATTCAAGGGGGGAGACAAGATTCCCCCAGGCCCGGCCTCCAAGGGGGGCCTGGTGCCTGGATCTCTCTCCTGCTCCTGACAGGACCTGGGTGATCTCGTCCTTACAGGAGCAGGAGAGAGAAAACTCCGGTGCCAGGTCCCCCTCAGAGGCTAGGGAGGAGCATAAACAGGACTTCAGGGCCTCTGGTTCGGCTGGCAGGAGCCTTCCTCCAGCGCTGTTCTTTGCCGCATTGCCTGCCCTGCGGCTGCTTTCCACTCATGTCATACATGCACAGTGTGAGCAGAAAAGCAGCTGCAGGGCAGGCAATGTGGCAGACAACAGCACTGGAGGAAGGCTTCTGCTGGCGGGGCTTGGGTACCCCCGCCAGCCAAGGTAAGCGGAGTTGCAGGCAAGGGGGGGGCAGGGAGGTGTGGGAAAATGTGCTCCCCAACTTTGGGCTCCAGCCCCCCTCCCAATTTTTGTGGTATGGCTACGTAGCCATCTGGGAAGGGGCCGCAGCAGCGGCCCTACCCCGGGCACTGTTCAGTCTCTCAGCAGCCATGACTCATGGTAGTTACTGTTGCAAAAAAGGCTTCTACCAAAAAACTGAGTCAGAGGGTTTGAAGACTTATGAAATCAAGACATTTTGGTTGTATTCTTAAAGTGTGACTATATCTATTATTGTTCTATCAGGTTTAAAGTACTGAATATGTTGTGTTGACCAGTGAATCAGATTCCTACATTAACAAATTCTGAATCATATTTTTTACACAGTAAAAATGTAAAAATTGTTCCAAGGTGTGAAGACTTTTATAAGGCACTGTGAGTAATGAAAAGTAGTACTTTATTCTGAATAAAAAAGGATCAGTCAAAAAGAAAAGGGCTACTTATAACAATCAACTTATTCTTCTAGAGAATTCTGTTAAGGCAATATGCATTCAACTAGACGGCATCTTCTATTTTAGTGAACAATATGAAAATTGCTGTATTTTCTGTTTTAAAAGTATGTTCTCTCTCTCTCATCTGTCATGCTGAATTCTAAGGACAGACACGGAAAGAATTTTTGATTGGTTCGCTTTTCAATCAAACACCTATTCAGTTTATTTTTGGATACTGAATGATTTGTTTCTGTTAAAGTCTATGAGACAAGCAATTTTTATTTTATTTTTTTTTTTAACTAGAACAGTGGTTTTATTTCCATCCATTAGCAATGAAACTTGCTTGAAACTGGCATGGCATTATAGCCCAGTAGTCAGAGCAGTGGGCTGAGAACTAGGAAAACCAGGATTCAAATCCCACTGTGTGGCTCCTTGTAATCTTGGGCAAATCACTTGGGAAAGATGATGGGATTTGATATACTGCCTTTCTGTGGTTACAATCAAATCAATTTACATATTATATACAGGTACTTATTTTGTACCTGGGGCAGTGGAGGGTTAAGTGACTTACCCAGAGTCACAAGGAGTTGCAGTGAGATCATTGCCTCAGGTACAGAGAAAAACACCTACTGTACTTGAATCTAATTCTTCTTGAACTAACTTCCTGGTAGATATCCCTAACATAAGCAACACCAAGAGTGGCACAAAGACCCCACGGCACCAAAGGAGGGGCAAAGAACACTAACAGTGGTATAAGAACTCTAAGCTATTATGAGAAGAGCAAAATGGCATAAATGGTGAAATGAAGACCCTTAGGCCAGTGCTTTTCAAGTTTCTCCTGGAGGCACACTGAGCCAGTTGGGTTTTCTGGATTACAAAAATGAATATGCATAATCTAGATTTGCATATATTGAAGAACTACTGAATGCAAATCTAACTCATGCATATTCTTTATGCTAATCCTGAAAACCCAATTGGCTAAGTATGTTCTAGGACAGAGGTTCCCAACACGTGGTATGTGTACCCCTAGGGTACGCAAACCATTAGCAGGGGATATGCGGCGAGCTGACTGCATACCAGAGCCAAATTCCACATCTCCCCCACCCTCCATCCTTCTCCCACAAGTATAGCAGCAGTTTTCTCTTTCTGCCTACCCCCTGAACCAGCAGAACCTCTCCCTTTATTCCCCCTCTCTGTGGTCTGTCCTGATTTGCATGAATCGCTGCTGGTAGCAGCAGTGCTGCAATTCAACCAGGCAGCCTCGGGGTGGGTGGGGGGTGCAAGGGGAGTGACTGCTCCCCCAAATTGGTTTTCAATGAAATAGCACTTATGTGGATTGGGCCTGCAGACTCACACTGGCGCTTATTTTACGAAAGGTCTTCTCCCCCTGCCATCAATACCTGGCTACACTTCTGGGACCAGGATGGACGTAAGAGGGACAAGTGCTGCTGAATCTGGGGGGGAGGGGGTGAGATAGAGAGGTGCTGCTGGACCTGGGGGAGGGGTGAGATGGAGAGGTACTCCTGGACATGGGGGAGGGGTGAGACGGAGAGGTGCCGCTGGACCTGGGGGAGGGGAGGTGCCACTGAACCTGGGTGGGGGGAGGTGGGAGAGGGAGGTGCCATTGGACCTAGGGTGGAGAAGAGGGTGTGGTGCTGCTGGACTTGGAGTGGGAGAGGTGGTGGGAGAGGTGCTGGTGGACTGGGGTGGGAGAGGTGAGGCTGGACTGGGGTGGGAGAGGGAAAGTAAGAGATTCTGCTGGACATGGGGGGAAGAGATGGAGAGGTGCTGACAGGCTTGGGTGGGAGGGAGAGAGATAAAGGTAATGCTGAATGGAGGAGAAAGATACTGGATAGGGGAGGGTGAGAGTCACTGGACTCAGAGAGGAAGAGATGCTGGACAGCAGAGGGAGAGCAAGGAAGAGAGAGAGATACGAGTCACAGGGTGAGGGGTATGGATGGAAGAGAAGAAAGAGGAGAGGGAAAGAGGCACAGAGAAGAGATGCTGGGCATGGAAGGAGCATAGGGACAGGGACACAGGGGAGGGGATGGGGACACAAGGGACAATACTGATAACAGGGGAAGGGATAGAGAAAGATGCTGAATATGAGGGGAGGAGAGGGACAAGGACACAGAGGGGAGGATGCTAGACAGGAAAAATAGGGATGTAGAGGGACGATGGATGGTGGGAATGAAGAGAGAAGAAATGTCAAATGGACAAGGACACCTGACAAAGACAGGAAAGAAAAACAGAGAAAAGCTAAAAGAGACACTGGGACCAAAGCAAATAGAAAATAAAATGCTCACACAATGTAGAAAAAGTATTTTATTCTGAATTTATTAATTGTAATATATATGTTAGCTTTTGGAAATGAGTATCTTTGATATCTTGTATTTCAGTTTCTATTCTCTTGTATTTTTGTACATACTGACTTCTTGAGTCATATTTTTGCCTTCATGTCTCTTTAACTAATCTGTGGTTCCATATAGTACAATAGTAGATTACGTCAGATAAAGGACCTGTACAGTCCATCCAGTCTGCCCAACAAGATAAACTGATAGCATAAGGTATGATGTGAAGATATACTATGAGTTTAAGGTATGATCTTGATTTGTCCTTCCCATTTTCAGGGCACAGACTGTAGAAGTCTGCACAGCACTGGCCATGTTTTCTAACTTCTGAGTTGTCATCGAAGCCCCACTCCAGCCCATCCAAATCTGACCAATCTGTTGAAGGTCTGTCTATGTCTTTCATGTGTGACCAGGGTGTCGTATTCTGCTAGCATGCAAGGACTGCTACAAGATCTCTACACAGAAACATTTGTTCTGCTTTCTTACTAGATGGTGTATTAAAGTTTTAGGGCCTAGTGTAATATTTACAGTGCTGTTTTTCCATGCATAAGGTTGTTGCTCTTTGAGTCCTGGGAGTTAGCGCTATTATGGTACAGTAAGGTTCCAACTCTTTTTTGCACAAGTTTGTGCATAACATTTTGCAGTGGAGGGATTATGTGTTGGCCTTACTAAGGTGATACCAAAACTTTAATTTGTCAAAACATCAGATAGGGTTTTAGACAGTTTGCAGTAACTGATATCTGTTCAGGTGCACGAAGAGTCTGTTGATCTTGCAACTCCCAATCTCATTGGACAGCAAAATCAACAAACTCTCAGAAGGAGGGGGCAGACAGCAGGTGGGATGTGTGTGAGAGAAAGTGGACTGGCTGCATGTCTGTATGGTGTAGGATTCATCTGTGAATATTTTTTTCAATCCGCTTTAATTCACTTGCTGCCTCCGGCCACTCTGGGGTCTTCCCTCTGCCGCACTCAAACACTTCAAAAGGAAGGCCTGGGAAATATTGCAATATGTTGGCAGATGCAAAAAAGAGAATACCCAAAGCTAACAAAAAAGGCTCTTACAGAACTTCTTCCTTTTGCTTCAGCGTACTTATATGAAACCAACTTCTCTCTTCTATAGTTCTCAAATGTAAAATGAGAAATCACTTCTGTCCAGAAAGTGACCTGATTGTGGAAATCAGTACATAGAAACCGAGACTCAGATCTCCCATTAAAACGGTAAAAGCAAATATTTGTGCCTATATTTCACCAAGTTTTAAGACGACCCACACTTTCAGTTTAAGTGACTATGAGGCATATTTTCAAAGCACTTAAGACTTCTAAAGTTCCATAGGTTTCTATGGAACTTTGGAAGGCTAAGCGCTTTGAAAATATGCCTCTATGGGGTTCATTCCTTGCATGTTCTGAAAACAGCTTCTACTTCTGTGTCATTACTACTATGTGATATTTATTTTTAATTTTCGTTTGGCATGTGCACAGAAAGGTGCCTTGGTTCATTGGGACCTATTTTTAAAAAAACAAAAGTACTTCATAAAGTGGAGAACTTGTCCATAGTGCCAATCAGATTTCTTGTGTCACTTTCCAAGAGAAAAGATGAAACTACATTGGTCACTATGGCCACCTTTGTGGAGATCTTTCTGTCCTCCTATTTTTATAATAAGCCCTGCCTAAGTGTCTGTGTTTATTTGTACTCAGTTTGTAAGAACAACACACCACCTGCCAAGGGCCAAACAGTTTATATGAGAGTGAAATATAAGATCATGCCAACTGCATCTTGGTCTGTATGCCAGTTCCAGTAACCTCTATTTGTTATATATGTTGCCTAGTTAGTTAACTGTTTAACAATAAAATGGCCATTTCAAACTCCTTGCTGCTTGGAGCTCAGGAGTATGCAGTTGAAATTTGCGACTTGGGGGATACTTGGTTTGAAGAAGCTGGGAAACAGTGTTATATGAGAGAGTTGAGAAGCACTGCCCTAGGTACTGGGAGAGGGGTAAATCAACACCAACAGCACAAGAAGACCCTAAGACACCAGGAAAGGGGCAAAGGAGGAAAAACATTGGCATAAAGTTCCCAAAGCACTGGAAAAGAGGTAAAGGATTATAGTATCACCAACAATGGCAGTTCTTTTCAATTTATTTTCTGTCAAGCTTTTCAAGTCTGTCTGCTCTGTATCACAATCAGTGCCTAGCCCCTCTGCACCTGAGATGTGTGTTTTCTGCTTTTTCGCTGCCTCTAGACCCCTGATGGCGAACCTATGACACGCGTGTCAGCACTGACACGCGTAGCCATTTTGGATGACACGCGGCGCCGCCGCAGTGTGGTCCGCCCTCCCTCCTCGCTCCCGGAACTAACCTTAAAGCCTCCTTTCACGTCGCAGCAAGCAGCAGCAGGGCAGGCCACTCCTTCCTTCCATGTCCTGACCTCGCCTGACGTAACGTCCACGAGGGCGGAGCACAGAAGGAAGGAGGAGAGGTCTGCCCTGCTGCTGCTTGCTGCAACGTGAAAGGAGGCTTTAAGGTTAGTTCTGGGCCCGGTAGCGGGTGGAGGGGGGCCCGGCGACCTCGGGTGGGCAGCGATCTCGGGTAGGGGGGGGCCCGGGGGGCGTTCCTAGTAGCAGTGATTTTTCTTGAAGTGACACACCACCCGAGTTAGGCTCGGTTTTTTGGTGAATTTTGACACACCAAGCTCAAAAGGTTGCCCATCACTGCTCTAGACTAAGCCCTATACTTTCCACCCCTTTTTTCTTTAAAGCTGATACATCCTACCACAAGCTGATCTCACTCTGAAATCCAACGAGAATTTGCAAAATTTTGCTCGTCTCAAATTCATGATTAGAAGTAAGGCTGATGATTCCCGTTTCATCCTTGTCCTTTCCCCATATGGCTCTACTCTGTCAGGAATAGAGACTAGAGACCTACAACTGAAGCCACAGGAGCTACACAATTAGCCAGTGAATAGTTACCTTTTGGGCAGCAATGTGTGAGAGCTCACTGGAGGAGGAGCTCATTGGACAAGAATGGGGCATGTCCTTGATTAGGGACCACATTCTGGCCCAAGAAGCTACTCCAGGGGTCCGGCTCTTTTTCTGTTGTGCCAAGAATAACTATTCACTGGCTTCTACCTTGACTGCACAGCTGCTTTGGCTCCAGCTCTAGCCTCTACTCTCAAGGATCATGATTTGATCCTCACAATGATTAAAGCCAAAACAAATGTTCTTTTTCTGTAAGCTATAATGGATGCTGAAAACAAATGGATTTTCAGGTCATTTGGGACCCATGTCTATTCAGTTCATTTAGCAGCATATGAACCAAAAATGGCCTCAATTGTTGTGGTTTACCATCATCTAAAAACAAATGCAAATTCCTTAAAAAACACACTTTGATTATTCACAAACTATGCTATGTGTCTGTCTATCTAAGAACAAATCTTGGAAAAGAAGGGTAATACCTATTCATTTTTATGAATACTCCAGGACTACCACTTGCATGTTGTGAAAGAATTTATATTCCATCTTGCAAGAAAGCAGGGAGCAATCCCCGGAGCAAGAAAAGAAAAGAGCTGCTGAGGAAGACCAAGTCCCAGATGGCAAAGGGGCTCTGGAGGTGGGGGGGGTAGGGTGGGGAGGACAGAGTACAAAGGGCAAGGTCTCCAAACTCTGCTTGCAGCAACAAAGAAAGATGGGTGATTCCAGAAAAAGAAGTGGAAGGAAGAAGAGAAAGTGAGCCTTCTAACAGCCATCCTAGCAAGCTATGAAAGGAAAAAAGTCCAGGTAGAACCTTGCCAGGAGGTAGCTAATGATCAGATGTCCCCATAAGGAAAATGCTATGGAGAAAGTTAAGAAATTGTTTGTGCTAAAACAAACTGCTTATACACTTGACTGGAAAGAAGAAAGCCATTTCCTACTATGGAGCAATCTCACCTACTTTATTTGTTGTTGAGCAGTGGGCTACAGGGACTGCCTGGGATTACTGACAGACTATTCCCTAACAGACATTATCTGGAACATTCCAAACCAAAGACTGGACTAGATTGAAAAGGACCCAACTGATTGCGATACTGCAGAGTGGAACTGCTAGTTGAAAAAATATCTGTGTTCCAGAAAGGTGGCACTACAATATACACACTCACCTACAACAGCCTTTGCTTTGCCTTCATGAAAAGACCATGCTAGAGCCAGTGCTTCTGTAAAACATTCTTGTTTCAGTAGGTGATCAATTCTCTAAATGCAAAAGATACATTATAGAAGCTTATACATGTGCATCTCTCTACATGATGCATTAACGGCAATTGTTTTATCAATGTATTCTTTTCCTGTAGATGTTTACATTACCTTCACACACCCCTCTCTGAAACAAATTAACATTTTGCTATATTAAACTCAGAGTTATATTTTTGATATACCATATAGCACATCTTCATACACTCTGTAAAATAACACTGGTATATATAGTATGCAGTCTCTGTATAAACATTTGGGGGCTGATTTTCAATGTAATTTAACCACCCAGAAATGGCTCCTGGCTAGTTAAATTGCCGGTTTGGGGCTAACTGCTAATTTTCAGCAGCACTTAACTGGTTAGTGCTGCTGAAAATAATTGGTTAGTGCCGAAATGAAAACAGCTATTTTAGGGGTGTTCTGGGAGTGGAGTTCACACGTGGCCATTTAAGTGGCAATATCCGGTAATTAACTGGCCAGGTTAACCGCATTAATAGGACCACATAAGTCAATCCTATCTTTATGCGGTAACCCATAGCCGGTTAAGTGCAGTGGCTATGCATTAGCCAGCTCTGGAAACCCAGATATTCAATGCCGGAGTCTGGACACAGCCCGACACTGAATTTCTGGGTTTAACGCCAGTGACACTCAGCAAAACACTGATTGCTGTGGGCTGGATATCGGACCCTTGTTTTTTTTATTACGTGGGATTGCCGGCACACACTCTAACGTCATTCTAGAAAAATGTCTCCTATCAGTTTAAGGATACAGATAATGTCTTCAAGAGAGGTGGTGCTCAACTAATTAATCATTTTATCAAGGAAAGAGCAGAAAATCATTTCCCTTGATCCAAGCCAGTTAAGCATCTGATACATAGGGTGAGGCAAAAGTAACCTCCTAGAGGTTTTTTTGCTGTTTTCTCAGCAACTACTTGAAATTTCAAAGTTAAAATTCACAGCTTTATTTGTTGTTACTATCTATATTTATGTGCTTAGTGGGATGAGATTATCTTTAAACATGGCGAAGTTGCAGACTTTAACACATGAGCACTCAGCGATTTTTGCACATTCAAATGCATTTGCACTGTAAAACTACCATTATTTGAAGAAAAAAAAATGAGGTACCAGCTTATTGTTAATGATGTCACAGTGACATAGACTATAATATCAAGCTTATATCCTGCACTATTCACTAGATCTATGAGGGTTACAATGAAAAACATACACAAGTCATAAAACACACAAAATAAAAATCACATGTAAATTATAAAACTTACTGCACTAAATAATACAAGCTCACTCATTTTTCTGCATTAAATCATATGAGAACACTCATTTATCTGCCACATATATTATATAGCTCTTTAAAAAAGCTTCTTGAGATCCAAAATGATGTAGCAGTTAGATGCCTGTGATTCCAGCTATCAAATTTGTTCTTTTGAAGGCACGTTTTTTGCCTTTTTCATACCTTGATGATGCCTAAACGAAAGTGGAAGATTACTGCAGGTGCCCGACAGCCTTCAACCCCTAATATGTGGCAAACTGTCATCACCAGCTTCATATTGACCTCTCAGGGCAAACCGGCGGGCCATAATGCTAGGACAGCTTGTGCCCCAGGAGTGAAGTTTCACTCAGTCCTCGAGGACCGATGCCTCCACAACTGCTGCGAGATTTGGCCCCAGCGGGATCACAACTGACAAAAGTGGCATCAGTCGGAGGATCCAAGGGCATGCAACAGCCGCCAGAATCTTTGGATTCTCTCTATAGGGTATGTACTGGAACATCTTCTTTATTAAATCAACACATTCAAAGAGTTAGCAAATGTGAAGAAATCTTGAATGAACATGCTGAGAAGATTAATGAATTAGAAAATAAGGTTCTGCTATCCCAAGTCTTACATTCTAGTTTGGCTCAACATAAACTTTTAGACCATCGTAGATTGGAAAACCTTGATAATTACACTAGACATTTAAATTTATGTATATTGAACTTTCCTAAACTTTTAACTATGTCTCCAAAAGATCTATTTTACAGATTTGTGAAGGAAAATTTGAATTACACTGAGACTGGTTTTCCATCTGTGCATAAGATTTATTATTTGCCTGTGCCTAGACAACGTTCAAGTTCTCCAGATGCTGCCTCGGTTGTGGATGCTTCCTCTGATAGCTTGAATATTACACAAATTTTGGAGAGTTCTATTGAGGAAGTGGTTGCAAAATCAATTTTATTGGCGACATTTGCATTTCAACAAGATAGGGAGGCCTTGCTACGTCTTTTCTTTAGGTTCTCGGACTATACTTTTTTTGGAGAGAAGCAATCCATTTTTCCTGATATTTCTAAATGGACACAACAAAATAGAAAGAAGTTTCTGGTACTTAAATCCTAAGTTATTTCTTTAGGAGCCAGGTTCCAATTAAAATATCCTTGTAAATGTATAATTTTTCTTGATCAATATACTTATGTGTTTTATGAACCTGCTCAATTACGATTTTTCTTAGAAGGTAGAGGGATTTCTCTGTCTGTTCCCTTGTCGTCTTGGATCATTTAATGTAATTAATGGTTGATAATCTGCTAGTTTCTGCATTATAATATTTCTTTTTTGTTAAAACCAACTCCCTTGGTAATTTGAATTGGATCCCCTTGTTGGTGAGGTCTAATTTAGCCTAAATATTTAATTGTTTTCTTATATATATTTGGCTTTTTTCATTTTGTAAGAGTGCTTTAAGAATATTGGAATATGCTAGTTCCGTTGATGTAAATTGTAAAATTTATTAAAAAAAAAAAACTTCTTGAAACAAATGACTTTTTAGCTATTTCTTAAATATGAACGATGAGGACAATTGACATAACTTCAGAGGAAGATCATTCCACATAGTGGGTCCAGCTATAAAAACCACTTGTCCATGATCCTTCTCTAAACAGATCTAATGAAACGAAGGAACAACCAAAAGGTATTTTCCTTGCAACCTCAACATTCTAGGCTGGCAGTAAAACTTCAAACTTTGGGAAATAACAATAGGCGTTTCATCATGAAATGCCTTAAAGACCAGCAGTAGAACTTTGTATTTAATATGATAGGCAACAGGGAGCCAACATGATTTAAGTTGAGGGGAGATATGTTCTGTTTTCTCAAGACCAACAATCACATGTGCCGCTGAATCTTGGGCTATATGCAATGCTCCAAAGAAACCTGGGACAGCTCACAATAAAGGGCATTACAGTAGTCTTAACTATAAAGAAGAAATATGTTGATTTGCCCAGTGAAATGATGTATATTTGGACTAATGAGCTTTTTATACTGCTGACATAAGAGGTTGGAAACATTACGCATTCAGACTAATGAGCTTCTTACACTGATGACGAATGGCACTATGGATTAAGTAAGCTTTTCTGCTCGCTATTCCTTGCCTATATGTCATGATTACAAGATGTTCTATACTGAATTGTAATGTGTGTATTTTGAAATAATTTCTTATATGTTCTTGAAACTATAATTCCATCAAAGCAGCAGTGGCAAATCAAGGACCTCATTGGGAATTTATATATATGTGCTTCTGGATTTCTTATCAATAGATACCACTTTATATGATATTTATGCAGGCATTATTTCTATACATATGGAATGAGTGATGAAAAATGTATTTATGAAGGAGATTTCCTGACCTGTAATTACATAGGATAACCTTAAAGCAATTAAGTTACCTATGCCTACAACAATTATGAAGTCTTTTCATACGCGTACTTGGGTTTATACCTTTATACAAATTATATGTATTATTTGGAAAACTGACCTATTTTCAATTTTCTATCTTTTAGCCATTTTCTAATCAAAAAGAATTCCCTCCTATCCCATAACTCTTTAATTTCCTAAAGAATATTTCATGAGGGACTGTGCCTAGTGCTTTCTGAAAACACAAACACATTGTAGCAATCAGGTCATCATTACTCACATATTTGTTTACACCATCAAAACAATCCAAGAATTAGTAAGGAAAGACTTGCATGCTGACCCATTCCTATTAAACTGTACATATCTATATGGTCAGTAAATTTGTTTTGGGGTTTTTTAGAACAGCTTCTATTCTATTTTGCATGACACCAATGTTAGGCTAACCAATCTATAGTCTCCCATATTATCCCAGGTGCCCTTTAAAAGAAATTGGTAATATATTGGCCATCCTTCAATCTTCAGGAACTGTGTTCGTTTTAAATGCTAGGTTACAGATTACTAGTAGCAATTTCATGTTTGAGCTCTTTCAGAATTCTGCAGTGAATACCATCCAGTCCTGGTAATTTGTTACTCTTTAGTTTGTCAATTTGTTCTATTATATATTCTATAATTACAGTTGTTCCAAATCACCATTGTCAAAAAAGGGTTAGATCCCCAGCATCCTTCTCAGTAAAGAAAAAAGCAAAGACATCACTTAGTTTTTCTATTATTACCTTATCCTCCCTGAGCACACATTTAACCCTTTGGTTGTCTAGCAATCCATCTGACTTCCTCACCGGCTTTTTATTTTGATTGTACTTGAAAGAGTTTTCAGTATAAGTTTTTGCTTCTAAGACAAGCTTCTTTTCAAAGTCTCTTGCTTGAGCGCATCCCTATTTTCATTAGGGTCTGCTTTCCATTTTTTAAAGGATGCCCTTTTGGCTCTCATAGCCTCATTCACTTCACTATTAAAGCATGCTGGCAGTCAGCTGATCTTCTTTTAGCTTTTGCTTTAATGCATGGAATATATGTTAGCTGAGCTTCCAAAATGGTCTTTTAAAATAATGCCCAAGCTACACATTAACATTTTACTCTGGCAATGGCTCTTTTTAGATTGTTTTTCTAATCTTCTCATTTATCATAGTCTTCCTTTTTAAAATTAAATGCTACTGCAGTAGTTTTCATTTCAGCAAATATGATAAATTTGATCAAATTGTGATACTACTGCCAAGTGATAACACCACCATTACCAATTTACCCAATTGATATTAAGTAGGCATCTACCTGCCCTCTTACATCAGGTGCCCCATTTTAAAATTACTCAGGACAAACATCTCAAGAGTCTTCGTAGAAGGACAGCAACCAATGGGAAACTATGATACCAGAGTACTAATTATATTGACATGACAGAATGCATCAGATTGGTGTAGGGATATATGTTTTTGTGTGGCAAAGGGTCAAACTGGATAAAAGACCTACAGGAAACAAAATGCAATACAGAATCTTTATGAATAGAAATTCCATATGTGATGGGGAAAAGTATAGTGATGATGGTATACTGCCATCCACTTAGACGAGCTGAAGAGAAAGACCGTGAATGCTAATGCAAAAATAGTGGAAGATTTGAATTGCCCTAGTGTCAATTGGGTAAAATGTCACTAGGAAACATTAGGAACGTAAAGTTTCTAGGTACTGTAAATAACTTCCTCATGGGGTATCCATTCCTGGATTTGACAGGAGAGGAGAGCTATGTTAGAGCTGGTGCAATTAGTAATGGTGGTGTTATGGATTGGCAATAGTGATCACAATGGGCTCCTGAACTGTTGGTTTTCTGGCTCTATCTAATTTAAAAGTTGTTGTCTCTCCTTTTTAAACATTAGCATCACAGTCAGGACCCAGGTTAAGGTGGTGCCCAACTTTTCCGAAAAGGCTCCACCTACTTGAAAAAGTTGCCAGTTCCTAACAAATCTAGAGTCCTCTTCCCTGCATCATCATCTCACCTATGCATCTCCCGAAGGGCATTTCCTGGCTACAAGACACTTCCTACCACACATCAAGGTAATGCTCTCCTCCCAGGTGACCTTTAATCTTCCAGGCCAGTGTTGCCCAACTTCTTCAAGCCAAGTATCCCACAAGTCAAAGACATTTCACACAAGTACTCCCAAGCTCTGATTAGTGCTGGCAGATGAACATTCCAAAAACTAACACATTCTAATCACCAAAAGAGAAAATAAAATCACTTTTTCTACTTTTGTGGTCTGGTCATTTTATTTTTCTCATCACATTGGTCTCACTATCTGGTTTGTGTTTTCCCCATTATTTTCTTAACTTTCTTGCCAGGATCTTCTGTTCATTTGGCATTTCTTCATTCTCCATGTTCATCATCCATCTTCCTTTTCTATGTCCCTATCTTTCCCTATTCCTAATATCTCCCCTCTCTGTATGTGTCTCTCCCTTCCAAGTTATGCAGCATCTCCTCTCTATATATCTCTCTCCCCTCCCAGCCATGCAGCATATCCTCTCTCATTATGTCTCTCACTCCCCAGCCATGCAGCATTGTGTGTGTTTGAACGCACATGCATGTGTCTCTCTCCCTCTCCCCCCAGGCATGCAGCATCTCCTCTCTGTATATGTGTGTGTGTGTCTCTCTCTCCCCCTCAAGCCATACAGGATATCCTGCCTCCTTCTGTCTTCTCCCCCTCCCCCCCCACCATGCAGCATCTCCTCTGCCTCCCCACCCTTCCCCACCATCCCAAATCAGCCCTCTTTCTTTCTCTCTCTCTCTCCCCATCTCTTTTCCTCCCTCTACCATTGCCCCATTTTTCTCTCCCCCCCCCCCCCCCCACATCCAGCCTCACCCCTCTGTCTCTCTTCCCTTCCACCACTGTCCTGGCTCTCTTTTCTCCTATTCCCCAATATTCAGCAAACCTCACCCCACTATCCATCATTGTCACAACCTTCTCTCTCTCTAGCCCCTTCCCTCCATCAGCCACCATCATCACCCATCTCCCTCTCCTTCCTTCACTACCACCATTGCCCCATCTCTCTCTTTCTCTTTTTTATCCCACTCCCAGTCACTCATTCCTTCACTGACACCTCCACTCCCCCGTTCGCTCACTAACTCACCACTGTCTTCCCCTCCCTGCCACCACTTGCTCACCTGCTGGGCTGCTGCCTTCCCATGTCTGCAACAGCAAAAAGAAGTGTAAACTGTATCTTTCCTTTCTCTGCTGCCTACCCATTTGCTCAGCCCAACATCATGGCCACAAGCAAACCAAAATGAGGCACGAGCCCATAGCCTTGTGTATGCCACCAGCAGCTCTTGCAGATCCTGCCTCCTATGATGTAACTTCATGCTTTGCAGGGGCAGAACCAGCAAGAGCTGCCAGCAGCATGCACAAGGCTATGGCCTCGTACCTCATTTTGGTTTGTTTGCAGGTCCTTGATTGTGGAATGCGCTGCCTAGTTATCCACGCTACTATACTAATACAGGGCATTTTAAGAAGTTTTTGAAGATTCACTTATTTGTTCAGGCCTTTTAATATCTCGTGACAAGACTTTTTAAAGTTTCTGGTTGGTTGAGAAACAGTGGGTATTGTCACTGTTTGTGTTAGATATGAATTTGTGAAACGTACATTGCTACCCACTTACGTTTAGACAGGATATACATTTTATAAATAAGTGAGAGATGATGCATGTATAGTACCCTTACTGCTGTCTGCATCTTAGTATTGTTGATTTGTTAGTTAACTTTGGTAAGGGAGTAGGGATGTTTAAACTAATATAAAGTCCTTTAATTCTGTTTATTTTAAGTTTTTTTTCAATGGTACTACAATCAACCAACAGAAAAAAGGAAAACCAAATCTTCCATTAGGAATGCGCAAGCATACAAAAAAGTAGAAGTCACCAAAGGGAAATGTTCAAGACGAAAACTGTCTTCTAAAAATGACTTGTATTAAAATCCATCAAGTTTATTCGTTCAACATAGGTTACACCTCAAAACTATAATGAGCCCCAACAAGGGCCATGTTTCGGCATGAAAGCCTTCCTCAGGGGTAAGAAAATGAATATGTAAAACCGGGTTTGAGGATAACTGGCCAAATTGACTTACAGGGACATGGGATGCACTTTCTAATCATCTACAAATTGAAAAATTTGCAGATGTTCAGTAAGTACATCCTATGTCCCCGTGAGTCTATTTGGCTGGTTATCCTCAAACCTGGTTTTACATATTCATTTTCTTACAGCCATCACTACGATCAACCTACAGATTAGGTCAGGGTTTCTTTTCTGTTAATGAAAATTCCTAATGAACTCTTGTGAAAAAAATTTCACTCTTTTTAATTGCGCTAAAAGACTATCAAAGAATGTGCCAGAAGTCGTGGGTGGCTCAGACTCCAAAACAAATGCTATTAACTTAAACTCCTTTCTAGCTTTAAATATATACACAATTTATCAATTTAACCTACAATCTCTCTTTTCCCAAGTTTTAAGACACGCACGTTCCTAGCAAGCTAATCTCACAAGTCCAGCTTCCAGCCTCAATTGGTGAGCAACTATCAGAGAGGGAATTCAACTTTCCACTTAGCACACAAAATTATTGTAACATTATTTACACAGTTTCAAAATGCATTTCATACATGTTGGCCTCTTATAAAACTATACTGTCCAAGCTAGCTGATTTTAATGATGCTTTGAAAACATAAAAGGGATATATTCTTTCCCTAAGAAGAAATATACACTTACCTCTCTCCAGTTTCTCAACAGCATCACATGAACAGACTGGACAAAAAAGAACAAAACTTTGTTAGTAAAGAACAAAAATTAATTTTTGTAAATGATCATCTTGGGTTCAAACTTGCAGAACACCCTGTGTGTTGGTGGCCACAGGGAAAAAATAAAGGGAGTCTTTTACTACAGATTAGCTTGAGTTATCTGCAGCACAGCTGCTGCAGATAACAAGCTAATCTTTAGTAAAAGACCCCCACACTTTGTTAATTTAGTCCTTGCTGTCCATTCACACACCACATTCCAAATGCCAAGAGGAAGGTTGGATACCTATTAAAGGAAATACCAAAAGCACTACTGATCAGCCAGGAAATAAAAAAGATGCTGCATTAGACAGTTTTTTCATTTCCCAACCTCACCTAGGCCCTTGTCAGGTACTCAGGGCTTAATTTATAGATAAAAAGGAAGTGGAACTGGGGCGGAGCCAGGGCTGGAAGTGGGCAGGGTAAGGGCCAGAAATGAACTTACTCCTACACATACAATACTTCGTTTGTAGATAAGAAAGGAAGATGATATATACATACACTTGGAAAATTCATATTCTTTAATAACATTTTTAATTAAATATATCACCCTCAGTAGTATAAATGTGCAACATTATCAACAAAATCTCACACTAATCAATGTTTTTCTCAACATTTACACATTTGATACCATAGTGTTTTCCTCAGAAATATTCATAAGCACATAAGCACCGCCATACTGGGAAAAGACCAAGGGTCCATCAAGCCCTGCATCCTGTCTTCAACAGCGGCCAATCCAGACTTCAAGAACCAGGCAACACCACCCCCCCCCAAAAAAAAAAAAAAAAAAAATTAATAATGTTCAATGGACTTTTCCCTCGGGAATCTGTCCAAACCCCCTTTAAATTCCGTAAGGCCAGCTGCTGTCACTACATTCTCCGGCAACGAGTTCCAGAGTAACTACACGCTGAGTAAAGAAAAACTTTCTCCTATTTGTTTTAAATCTACCATATTCTAGCTTCATCTTGTGTCCCATGGTTTTGTTGTTGTTTGAAAGTGTAAACAAACGCTTCACATCTGTCCGCTCTACTCCGCTCATTATCTTGTAGACTTCTATCATATCACCCCTCAGCCGCCTTTTCTCCAAGCTGAAGAGCCCCAACCTTCTCAGCCTTTCCTCATAGGGAAGTCATTCCATTCCCTTTATCATTTTCATCGCCCTTCACTGCACCTTCTCTAATTCTTTTATATCTTTTTTCAGATGCGGCGACCAGAACTGGACACAATACTCGAGGTGTGGTCGCACCATGGAGCGATACAACGGCATTATAACATCCTCGTGTTTGTTTTCCATCCCGTTCCTAATAATACTCAACATTCTGTGCACTTTCTTAGCCGCCGCAGCACACTGAGCAGATGTTTTCAACGTCTTATCAACGATGACTCCCAGATCCCTTTCTAGGTCCGTGACTCCTAACGCGGAACCTTGCATGACATAGCTGTAATTCGGGTTCCTCTTACCCACATGCTTCACTTTGCACTTGTCAACATTGAACTTCATCTGCCACTTGCACGCCCAATCCCCCAGTCTCGCAAGGTCCTCCTGTAATCTTTCACACTCCTCCTGCGACTTGACGACCCTGAATAACTTTGTGTCATCTGCGAATTTAATTACCTCACTAGTTACTCCCATCTCTAGGTCATTTATAAATATGTTAAAAAGCAGCGGTCCCAGCACAGACCCCTGCAGTACCCCACTAACTACCCTTCTCCACTGAGAATACTGACCATTCAACCCTACTCTTTGCTTCCTATCTTTCAACTAGTTCTTAATCCATAGTAATACCCTACCTCCAATCCCATTTTCGGCAGATAAGTGGCATGAAGTAGCAGCTGGGTGGGGACGGAGGAATACTTAAATTTACAAAGACCTTTGGTCTGACACTGTATACCAGTTCTTATGAGTTAAATGTAAACATGCTCTGTACACACAAAAATCCAACCTCTCCTAGCAACAGGTAGGACATTTTTCCTTGGAAGTCACCATGCAAAAGACTTTCTGATTCTCATGTCATCTGAGCAACAGCAACATAAATCTCTCCACTAACCTGAAAAAAATTTGTTTTACTCAACATACATGTAGCAAACCTGACATACAACAGTAGCACTAGTTCCTAAGATTCAAACAGCAAGAACCCTATCTATGAACAGGCAACACTACAAATATTACACTGAGCCAAAGAACACCCATACACCTATTACTGGTCAAACAGAACAAATAGGATTTCTATAGATCTCTACACAAACTACATGCAAACAACATACTGTACACCCCAGTCACAGGCAAAACACAGCCACATAGCAGCCAGATCTGTGGATCCAGTGGGTGCTGAGCACCGCCAATATTGAGCAAGTTTCTTCATTATGACCAGAGAGGGATTATTTGTATTGTGTCTGGTACCTATGCACAGAAAGACCCTCACAGATCACAAATTAGAAATAGAAATATGAAAACAAAATTGAACTGGTAATCCCAAAAAGTCAAAATTCAGTACTCAACACTGGAAAAATACAAACAAATTAATTTATTCTTGGATTGAGCACAATACAAAGATATCCGCAATGTGCATTTCCCAAAACTAACATATTCCAGTTCATAAATGCAGAATCAAAACACAATTTTACTATCTTTGTTGTCTGGGCACTTTATTTTTCCAATCATGTTGGTCCCAGTAAGTTTCTTTCTTCTGCTTTCCTGTCTGTCTTCTGCCAACTTTCTCCGGTGACTGCTTTCTATTTTTCCTTTCTCCTCACTCCTCTGTTCTTCTATTCCCTCATATCGGACATATTTATCTTTCCCTTTTAGCTCTTTCCTCCCTTTTTCTGCTTTTCTTCCACTCAAATTTCACCTTCTTTCTCACCCTCCAGTTCTGCAACTCCTTCTTTTTACTTTTAAACTACCTATCAACTTTCCATCTCCACTCAGTTCTTAGCTCTCCCATTTCTGATCTCACTCCTTCCCCAGTCTCCTGTTCCCTTCTGTCAGACCCCCATTATCAGAGTTTTACTCTCTGTACTCACCAACCTACCCTCTTTCATCTCCTTGACAACACCTCATAGCGTTTCCCACACGCTTCCATTATGTTCAGCATTTCCCCTCCCTCCACCTTTTGTAGCTCAGCATCTCATCTCTCTCTCTCTCTCTCTCTATCCTTCTTTCCATCCCATACTGTTGAAGCACATCTTCCCTCTCTCTCTCCAACCCCACCCTTAGAGCCCATCTTCTCCTTCTCAACCACTACTCTTGTGCCAAACATCTTCCCCCCCCCCCCCCAACATTTGTAGCCTATCATCTCCTACCCCAAAAGTGCTGCTTCTCTTCTTTCTGGCAAACAATGTAGTTTCTCCCTTTCTCTCTCCTCCCCCACCCCCCCCCCCCCCCCCCCCCATAGTCAGCATCCCCATCTCTATCTCTTTCTTCTCCTCTCCCCTAACAGTCAGCATCTCACCACTCTTTCCCATCTCTCATCTAAAATCCCGCTATCTCTTCCCTCCCCTTATCCCCGTTATGCCCTCTCCTCCCTGTCCAGCATTTCCACTTCCCCACCCCCCACACAGTGGTCCAATATCTCTCTTTCTTCCACAGCGATTCTCCTCTCTCCCCTGCCCCCCCTCCTCCAGCCACCCATGCCCAGCAATTCTCCTCTCCCCTGCCCCCCTCCAGCCATCCATACCCAGTGATTCTCCTCGCTCTCCTGCCCCCCTCCAGCCACCCATACCCAGCGATTCTCATCTCTCCCCTGCCCCTCCTCCAGCCACCCATACCCAGTGATTCTCCTCTCTCCCCTGCCCCCCTCCAGCCACCCACACCCAGCGATTTTCATCTCTCCCCTGCCCCTCCTCCAGCCACCCAGGTTTTTCAGTGGATTCTTCGGGGCAGGCAGGAAAGATCCCCCGTCTTTCCTGCCTGCTGCCGGTGCTAACTCTCCCACAGCGCTACTGCATCGCTCTTCAAAATGGCCGAGACTTAGGTATCCAAATCACGGATAAAATAGAGACTGTGTTCCAGGCGAACTTTCCAGGGAAGATGAAGGAGCTGTTTGAGGAATTAGACAGATGGGAGGGCCTGACTCTGTCCTGGCTAGGGAGAATTCATGCCATAAAAATGATGCTCCTGCCTAAACTACTGTACTTATTCATGGCCCTGCCGATACCAATTCCTCACACGTTTTTTTCAATCCCTGAATCGGAAAATATTTGCCTACATCTGGAGGAAGAGACCCCCAAGGGTACGTAGGTCAATGATGTTCCAAATCCCAACTAGGGGAGGTATGGAGGTCCCAAATTTTTACCTGTACTATCAGGCAGCACAATTGAGGATACTCGCAGAATGGTATCCAGAGAATAGTAAGAAGTGGCTACACTGGGAAAGAGCATGGATGGGTACCCGATACTTGGGAGATATTCTATGGTCCCAGGGGAGTGAAATTCTGGCCACTGCCCGGAGAATTCCGACCGGATTAAGCCACCTGTTGCACACATGGCTACAGTTGCGAAGGCAGGTATTCCCTGATAGAAAATACTTCTCGCAAATGGCCATCTGTGGAGCACCGGGTTTCCCACTGGGAGAATCAGAGAAAGCCTACCAGGGATGGGCCCGTAAGGGGTTATATATGTTGGGACAGTTATGGGATAAGGGAGAGGTCAAGGACTTTGAGATGTTGCAAGAAGAGTATGGTTTGGAGGAAAGAGACCTGGTGTACTACCATTGCGTAAGGAACTACCTCCATAGACGTGCAGGGGAGAAGTTGGATTTGGCTGAAACGGTCTTAGAGAGTGCAATTCAGGGAAGGGGAGGGAGAGGAAGTATAACCAGGCTGTATAGGGCACTCCTCTTGCTTTCCTCTCCCCAGGACTATTATGTGGGCAGGTGGGAACGGGAATTGCAAATAAATTATCCACCGGACTGTTGGAGGAATATTTATAGATATTTGCTGAAACCCTCTATCGTGCAGCCATTAGTTGAAAATGGATACAAAATATTATACTGGTGGTACTATACACCGGATAAACTTCAAAAGATATTTCCACAAATATCAGCAGAATGTTGGCGGGAGTGTGGCGAGAGGGGCACATTCATGCACATCTGGTGGGACTGTCCAAAGGTTCAAAGGTATTGGGCCCAGGTGTTAACAATGGTCCATACGATAATAAAGGTGGAATACCCATGTAGAGCAGAACACTGTCTACTGCACCTTCGGCCCCCAAAAATCCAGGTACACTGGCATAAGCTAGCTGTTCAATGTTTTGTGGCGGCCAAGATTGTGCTAGCAAGGGCCTGGAAACAGATAGAAACGCCAGCAATACAGCTGGTAATTAACAAAGTGGACCTCATCTATCAGATGTCAAAGCTAACGGCCTTGCGAAAAGGAAAGATTAAGATGTTTCAGAAAGTGTGGCAAATATATGAACATGAAAGGGAAGCGTTATTAATACTACCACCAAAGTGCTAGTGGGAAGGGAGGGGGGGGGGCATAGGAGGAGATTCAACAAGTATGCTATCGAAATATTGTTTGGAATATGTATAATGTTATAGAAGTGTCTAGTTGTGGATAAACGAAAATCTCAATAAAAATATGTTGAAAAAAAATGGCCGAGACTTAAAAGGGCGGCCTCCAAGACTTCAGCAGAAGTCTCGGCGGCCATTTTTAAAGAGCGATCCGGCAGCGGGGGAGGGTCAGCGCCAGCAGCGGGCAGGCAAGACTGGGGATCTTTCCTGCCTGCCCCGAAGAATGCCTTCTTCAGGTACTCGGAGGGACCCTGTAGCTCGGGGGAGGGAGGGAGAAGAGCCGGCTCGCCCTCAAGAACAACCAGCTCTTGCGAGCCAGCTCCAGCACACCACTGGGTGGAGGGGACTGCGGTGCCGGGCCCGGGGAATTTTGTCCCCCCTGCCCCCCCCCCCCCTCGGCAGCCCTGGCGACAGCTCGCGTGTCCTCTCTGGCATACATGCCATAGGTTCACCATCACCATAGACCACAGAAGTCTGCCCGGCACTGTCCTTGTTCTAAAATTTCTGAATTTGTAGTCAAAGCCCCTGAAAAACTCCACTCCAGCTCATCCAAGTCTGTTCAGCCACTATCAGGGCACAGATCAGAAGTTGGAGAACAAAGCCAGTGCTGGGCAAACTTCTAGCACTGGCTTTGTTCTCCAACTTCTGAAGCTGAAATTGTCTAGCCACGATCAGAGCACAGACCATAGAAATCTGCACAGTACTGGCTGTGTTTCCCAAATTACCTACCTAATCTCCACTAAGCGTCTTTGTATAAATTCCATCTAAACATGATACTTCCTGACATTATTCCTGAGTTGGCCCACTTTCAACCTCTATTCACGATCTCTAGTTCTACTGCCTTCCCATCTCTGGAAAATGTTTGATTGTGGATTAGTAACTTATGTATCACCCCTATTTCTCCTTTCCTCCAGGACATGCATGTTCAGGTCAGCAAGTCTCTCCCCATACCATTTTCGACACTTTTCTTTGAAACACTTCAAGTCTTTTATATGCTTAGAAAGATATAGCCTCCAAAACTGAACACAATACTCCAAGTGGGACCTCACCAACGACTTGTACAGGGGCATGAACACCTCATTTCTTCTGCTGGTTATACCCCTCTCTTTGCAGCCTAGCATCCTTCTGACCATGGTCACCACCTTGTTGCATTGTTTTGTCACCTTGAGTTCCTCGGACACCATCACCCCAAGGTCCCTTTCCTGAGATGAACTTACTAATCTCTCCCCTCCCCTATCTGATACATCTCTTTTGGATTTCTGCACCCTAAGTGTATCACTTCATGGCATTAAATTTTAACTCCACTGTAGTAAAGCAGAAACAAACAGGAGACAGTCTACTGCAGAAGTAGAACAGATAACCAAACAGCAGCAGTGATCCAAGGAAGAAGAAGCACGGCAAGAGTTTATCCAAATGTCAACTTTAATGGAAACAGGACCCAACTTGGCCAAGTTTCGGAAAAACCTTCGTCAGAGGTCACATAGGTTTCCACAATACATTCACAGATTCAATACATGTACTGCAATAGGACCAGAACCTTTTCTCCCCAGGTACTATTTAGATAGTAAACAAATGTATAGTTAGTGTTATAATTGATCCATATTTCCATACCTGTTATTGTTCTGCTGATTGCAGTTTTTCTGTTTCACTGTTTCAAGTTCTGTGACAATAAACCCTATTAGTCTGTTGACTCTGCTTGTCTGGACTGATTAAGAATCATTGTGGTTTGTGTGTGAGTGCTTTCTGGGAACTTTAGGATCACTGGGAGTGTTGCCCCAAGAACCTAGAAATCACTCAGAATAATTTGAGAGCGGGAGACTCACCCAAAGGAGGCTGGGACCCAGTCTTTGGGAGGAGGGTACTAGTGTAAAGCGCAGGCAGCAGGTGCAGGCGGACCTGAGCTATGCTGGGGATAGACCCTCTAAGTGGCCATTGGATAACCCCAGGCGGGTGGCTAGGGGTTTTGTGACAATAACTTTTCACAGATGTGTAACATCATTCAACAGAGCTTGCAAGAAAACATTTTCCCAGCTTAGATTACTCTGGAAGATTCTGAAAACCTGCACCATGAATACATAGGGTTTCTCACTCATTACTGGAATGCAGCTATAATTACCCACTGCATATCCAAGCTGTAACAGAAAGGGTCTGTGTTGGCATGCAACAACATTCCCTGAGCCTGCATTATAAGTGCTGAGGAATACCCCAGTTTGATGGAACTTATGAAAACCACACTTGTCTCAACTAATAAAATGCTATGAGAACCACAGTTCCCCAAGTCCCATTAGAGTTTCAGAAGTATCTCCATTATAAAAGAAAACCAAGGATATACATGCAAAAGCCTACCTTTCCTTCCCCAAATCTAGGGATAAGGCATCCAATGATAATTTGCCATGCACCCCTATTCCAGAACAGAAGAGGCATTTTTTTGCTATGAGGAAAGCCAAAGAGAACAATCACAGGTGCCCTTCACTCACAAAAGATCATCTGAGCCACTCCCCAAGTCCAGAGATCACTTGTATGGCTGAAATACCCAACTCAGTTTGTCCTTCAGAGCATTGTCTTTCCCTGCCAAATAGGTGGCCTCGACAGTCATTGCATAAGAGTATGTCAAATTTCACATTTTGACAATTTCCCAGCATAGGAAGTAGGACATTGTTCCTTCCAGTTCATGGCAACTTGACTGTCTGGATTGGAATTATTTTGTTGGCTAACTGATCTCTGAAAGCCTTTAGAATGTTCTATACTGCCCTGAACTACATCTAACTGCATTCATACAATAGCTCAGGTAAGAAAAAAGACTGAGGGTAGTAGCGAGGTAACACTTCTTAGGAACTCCCACACATACTCAAGAAAGTCTTCAAGGTTTTCTGAGCTCTAAGAGATCTAACCTGTGTCGGTGCTGTCAGAAGACATCACCCACTTGTGTGGCTGACTCATCCTGTTTGCTAACAGAGAATATTTCTTACAAACATTTGGAGAGCATTGCACATGCCCAAGATATCAGATACACATGGAAATAAGAAGCTGTAGCTTTATTTATTAGACTGTTGAAATAAGTGAATTCACAGCTGCTATACCTCTTAAAGATGGTGGAAGTATTATTTTTTAGCCCAAGTTTTGGGTTTAATGTAAGATTTTAATGCATGGCAAGCTCAAAAGTAATGCTACATCAAGAAAGGGTATTCCCAACAATTTTTTATTGTAGGTCATATGTTAATATTCTCATTAGCATGCCGTACCTGCTGAGAGTTAACTTGGGATCACTTACCTCCTCCTGTTTAGGAGGTGCTAAATGCTCCCACATTAACTCTTATTAGCTAGTTAGCACATGGTAAGTGTAACATACTAGTTAGCTAATGCTTCCATGTCCCCTGACAGAAAAATTCTGAAACATTAGGTAATGCATGGTAACAGGCAACCTACTGAATAACCCTTTAACGTTGTCACACAGTAGCCTGTTTCTGGGGATTAACCACAGTTGAAGTGCTTAACATATTTTAATAAAACAGACCCTATATCACCAGGTAAAACTTTGCATTATACTAGATACCAGAAACAGCATGTCAAACATTACTGCTTACCTGTAGCCATAAAATTCAACCTGCTAGTGTCACGGTTGTGGCTGTGCCCTTAAGTTCAGACCTACTGTTTCTCTGTATCTAGCTCTGTGACCTTTCCAGTCTGCCTTTTTTCCTATTGTTGTTCTTCCTGTAAGCCAAGCCAAGTCCCTTTTAGTATCCTGTTCCAGCCAAGCCAAGTCTATTCCAGTATCCTGTTCCAGTCAAGCCAAGCCCGTTCCAGAATCCTGTTCCAGCCAGGCCAAGCCCGTTCCAGAATCCTGTTCCAGCCAAGCCTGTTTGAGAATCCTGAATCCTGTTCCAGCCAAGCCTGTTTGAGAATCTGGAATCCTGTTCCAGCCAAGCCAAGTCTATTGCATTATCCTGTTCCTGTTCCAGCCAAGCCAAGTCTATTCCAGTATCCTGTTCCAGTCAAGCCAAGCCTGTTCCAGAATCCTGTTCCAGCCAGGCCAAGCCCGTTCCAGAATCCTGTTCCAGCCAAGCCTGTTTGAGAATCCTGAATCCTGTTCCAGCCAAACCTGTCCGGGAATCCTGTTCCAGCCAAGCCTCTCCGAAAATCCTGAATCCTGTCCCTGCCTTGTTTATTGTCTTGCTTCTGTTATTCTTGTTGCCTAGTTCCTACCCTGGCTTGCCTGTCTAGTTGTGCTTTGTCTTGTCTCTTTCAGTCTAGTCCTGTCTGGATCCAGTCCTTGCCTTGTCCTTATCTTGCCCTTTTCTGGACCCAATTTTAATCTACTTCCATGTTTTGCCTTGTCTTACATTTCTGGGTCCCAGTCCCAGTTTTAATCCAGTTCCGAGTCTTGCCTTGTCCTGTCTGGGTTCCAAGTTCTGGTCCTTTGCCTTCTTTTCCTTGCCTCATCTGGATCCGGTTCTTGTGTTGTCCATTGTGTTTAGTTACCTCTGTCCTGCCTTGTTCAGTCTGTTAGTTTATCCTAGTTCAGTCTGTTCTGATTCTTGCCTGTGCCAGCCCTGGTGATTTGTCTGCCAAAGCTCCGGCTTTGGTCCAAGGGCTCACCATTCCTGACAGTAGTTGTGACAGCTAGTCTCTGCTTTTAGCAGACCATAGGCTCTATCAGGCCTGGCCAAACTTCAAGCCTCCTGCCATAAAATCCAGAAGATCCTATATTGCATCATCCTTCCTAAAAGTTTTGGCCCAGCTTAGATTCTAGGCTAAAACTTGTACCCAACCCTGTAATTAACATTATAATCACCAAACTACACATTAAGGGCCCTGTATACTAAGCAGCGCTAAGCGTGCTTCACATTTAGTACACGCTAAAAACGCAAGCGCATCTTAGTAAACATGGCCCTAAGACTGGTGATTATATTCCTAGTTATAAATGAGAAAGGGCAGATTGCCATTCCCCATTTATAACTAGGAGTCTTCTCAAAGCAACATTATACCATACCTTTCTAGGGAAGACAAGGAGGAAAACATTATCCTTTTCTCTCCATTCATGCTAGCTCTCTGGAATTTTTAAAAACTAATTTCTCATGCCATCATTTGTTTACTGATATGAACCAATCTGAAAACTGCAAGCCACACAATCAGAAAGTTAATTGCATGTTTGCTTTTCCACCTTCTTCAAGATACCTAAAGCTACCCATTCAAGGTTGTCCTGTTCTTTTTGATCCTACGTATATGCCAGGTCCACCCTCTCCCAACTCTCCCTTCCCTACTCTCATGCAGTATAAGGAGTACATGATCTGCCATGTTATAGGCTATCCACTTCTTAGGGACAGTTTAAAATGGCCTTTCTCCTTATTTATCCTACAACAGCAAGGGCAAAACTGAATAAACTGGTCTGAAATTCAGAACTCTGTTATGTTTATTATAGACTTCATTTCATGAAGGGCAGAAATACACTGCTTTTTTAAAAATTGTAACTTTAAACTTTTATTGTATTTTCAATTTGATCTACGAACTCATTCCAAAAGTACAAAGACTAGGGGACACTCAAGGAAGTTACATGCAAATACTTTTAAAACAAATAGGAGGAAATATTTTTTCACTCAACAAATAGTTAAGCTCTGGAACTCTTTGCTGGATGCAGTAACAGCAGTTAGCGTATCTGGGTTTGGAAAAGGTTTGGACAAAATCCTGGAGGAAAAGTCCACAGTCTACTATTGAGACAGACATGGGGAAACAACTGCTTGCCCGGAGATTGGCAGCATGGAGTATTGCCACGATTTGGATTTCTGCTAGGTACTTGTGAACTGGCTTGGCCACTGTTGGAAACAGGATACTGAGCTAGATGGACCATTGGTCTGACCCAGTATGGCTACTCTTATGTTCTTATGCAAGAGACACATAGCTCATATTCTTATTTTTCAGATATCCTCACATGTCAACATAAAAACATTCAATAAAGTATGCACTGCTTACACGTTGTGCTTCATAAAACATGTCAGGGAATACTGGAATTTTTAAACAGCAGTTATTACCTTTGTGCCCAAATAGAAGATCTGACCACCATAACTGCAGATAGACTGGTAACAGGCTTTTTCTCCAACTAATGCCTACAAAGAGACAACTAGTTATATATACCAACAGAAAATATTTGTATTTCTATTTGGTTTTCAAATTAACAATGTACTTTCAATAGTAGGTAAAGTATTAAGATTACTCTGTTAATCTATATGAATAGACAGGGTCAAACAAGTTTGTAGGTCATAAATACTGAGTTGGTCCAACAAAATGTATCACCTACAACTTGTTTGTTGGCCTTTATTTCTCCATTTTTTAATTAGAAAATACAAAGTCAACCCATTAGCTCAGAGATTATAACTTTTCTCTTTAAAACAAACATTTAAGCTATGTATTTATCCTGCCAAGAGAAGCTGTGAAAACATGACTAGGAAGAGAGAAATGTAAGTATTTGTTACATGCACAGTTCAATGAGAGTCCTAATCTAGTGCCTGAAAATTGCATATTCTCAAACACCTTAAGGTACAATTAAGGTGCAACTGCTGAATGGCACAACATTGAAAGATTTCAATGCTGGTGCCAAGAAACAGAATCCTTCATTTTTATTCAAAGGGTATCAGTTGATGTCCAAAGTCAAGGATGCCTATCAATGCTCAATACTGAGGACAAGTGAGGTCTTCTTGATGTAAATGCATCCCCATGCTGCTCAAGGATCCTCAGATACTGATGCCTCCAAAGCTGATCAATGTGGGCTAGAATGTGATGAACTGAAGAGCCTTACTTTCTGCTCTTCATGGCCACAGACTTTTCTGTGTCATCTGCATAAACTAATGACACTTAAAGGCATTGTGATTTGGGCCCAAGTGTTGCAAGCACCATTTGTGAGGATAAGCAGCAGAGGGCCTTCTTTTGGGACCCCAATGAAAAAAATGCCAAAGTGAAATAAAATGAGTCAATTTTGAATGAAAAAGCCTGTCTGAGCCATGAAAGGAACCGAAAATATGATGAGAACAATGTGAATAAATTCAACTGAAAAACCTAAGGAGCCTAAAAAGAAACAGGAGGACCCACTAATGTGAACACACAAAGTTAAACTATTTTTCAAGAATAGTCTCTGCCACAGGGGGCATGGAACAGTTCCACAAAAAGACTGAAAACACCCCACGCAATGATTCAACATAGGAAGGAATGCATAGAAATGCTAAATAGTAGTAGTAGTATATGTATGGTAGATACAAAGAGCTAGATTCTATATATGGTGCCTGAAAATTCTGCAAGGAAAAAAAGAATGCGCCTAGGCGTATTCTCTAAAGTACGCCTAAATTTTATAGGATAGGCTTAAATTTCCGTGAGGTATATAGAGTAAGCCAAGCGCTGATCCACGCAACTAAATTTAGTCTTGCTCAATAACACCAACTTTTACAGTGAAAACTAGTGGCTTGTAAGAAAATATGATACACTGATACCAATCAGAATGTTCAATATAGTGAAAAGTACACCTAAAGCAGTAGCAACTTTTCCAAGGAAAGTTATCCTCATGATAGAAAGTTTAAAGAACATGTCGAGAGCATGATGCCCAATGGCACGTAACAGTATTTGAGATTAGGGTGACGTTAAATAGAAGAAAAAACCCACAAGGATAGTCTAGGTAAAGAAACCTTTGTACTCACCAGTGCTTGGCTGACATTGCCTCCTGTAGCCAAGGATTTAAAGTGGCTGCTATTATATACCAGCTGAACTTCAGAAATCTCCATAGCCTCTAGCTCTTCTTGAGTCTGGCGATCTATAACATGCAGCTTCTCAGCACTATCTAGCAGCACTACTGTCCGAGAATTGACCCACTGCAATAAATGACCATTCAAAAATAAAGTTTGCCACTGGGAATAGCAATACAATAACTATTAGAAACAGAGCATGCTTCTGATGCTGGCAACAAAATCCTTTAGGTGCAGAAGAATCCAATTTTAGAGGCAGGCATTGTTTTCTTTGGATAAAACTGATTATATGCACAATTATTTGGCTGCTTGCTGAAGGAGGAAACATTATAAAAAATTAAGTTAATTTATTCAAAAGAAGTAAAATAAATTAAGGAATAGTCTGGTAACTATCTATGACTGGACAACTTAAGGAAACCATATGATACAAAGGTACATGTTTCTTTGACAATTTTTAGCAATACAGTGGTCAATATTCAAAAGGGATAATTTAACCGGGCAGGAGAGGCTCCTGCCCAGTTAAACCCTGATGAGCTGGCCATGCCTGGATATTCAGCAGCATTTAATCGGGAAGCGCCACTTTATATACCCTCTGACCACCAAAGCACTAACTGGCTAGGTTAGGGGCAGTCTGGGAGTAAAGTGGAGTGGAGTAAAGTGGAACCAACAACTAACCCGTAAGTGCCGATATTGAGTCCGCTAACCAGTTAAATGAGAGTATAAAGGTAGGACAGGTTAAAGGCTGTCCTAACTTTATTCACCAAGTTAACCAGGCACCAGCCGCAATATCAGCCAGTGCCTGCTTAACTTCTGGGTTGCTGCATTAATCCAAATATTCAATGCTGGAAGCCAGACATGCCCTGGCATAGAATATCTGGAGTGAATTCAGTCCACAGCTGTGAGCAACTTACAAGCCGCTTACTGCTGGGGACTGAAAATCAGGCCCACAGTCTAAAAAGAGAACTACTACTTTAAAAAAAAAAAAATTGAATTTAAAACCAGTCAGATAAAAATGCCTAGAATTCTCCTGTTTAACAGCTTCTAAAGCTCATAGCAGCATGACTGCTGGGGATAATTTTATTTTGCACATTACATATAACAAGAGCAAGAGAAATGACAGGAAACACAAAAAGTGCCCAACCCCCACATACAAATAGTATTAAAACAAAACCTGATACATACTGTAAAGTTTATGAGGTCATAATGCAGGTGAAGTTGCTTTTGCTTGCTAACATGTATTGCCCCCGATTCATCTCTCTTTACCTGGTGAAGAGACAAAAGAAAGTGATCATAGAGGGTTCATAGAAACAACCTCCTCTAGGAAATAAACATATGAATATTGAAGAGATACCACTCTCTGCCACAGCATTTCAATCCTCTTGAAAATAAAACATAGATCTAACCATTTGAACACACATTTTCAACCCCATGGGTTCTACTCGTTCTATGGAATCTGTTTAATCAGGTTACATCAAGTAACTGCAGGCCCTCCAACATTTCAATCAAACCCCATAAAAATCATTAGCACGCCAGGTGTACATGTGAAGGATAATTTTATAAATGGACGCCTAGACTATCAAGGCACATATGTTTCATCTAGTTAGATAGACAACACACCCACCTATCAAACATATAAATGACAAGTGACCGACTCACCCGCAAATGCGCAGTAGAGACTTCCCTCTCTGTCCCGCTCTCACGTCAAGACGTGATGACGTCAGAGGGCGGAACAAAGAGGGAAATGGACCCTGCCTCTGGAGCCTGGAGACAAAGGAACATCGCCGGCGCACCAACCATCACCCCCCCATCCCCAACGCCGCCACTCCTGCCCCCCTCCGTATCGGGCCCCCTGCAATGACATTAGAGTGCCTCTCACCTCCGTGTGGAAGCGCTGCAAGCAGCAGAAGAGCGATCTGCTGCTGCCTGCAGCGTTTTCACACGGAGGTGAGAGGCGGTCTCATGTCAGTGCAGGGGGCCCGGCATGGAGGGGGGAGGGAGTGGCGGCGAGGAGGGTAGCTGGACATGGGGGGAGGGCAGGCGGGAGAGAGGAGGGTAGCTGGACATAGGGGGAGGGCAGGGGGAGAGAGGAGGGTTGTTCGACATGGGGAGAGAGCAGGGCAGAGAGGTGGGTTGCTGGATATGGAGAGAGAGCAGGGCAGAGAGGAGGGTTGCTGGATATGGGGGGGAGGGCAGGGGAGAGAGCAGGGTTACTGGACATGGATCGATGGAGGGGAGGGCAGGAGAGAGGAGGGTTGCTGGACATGGGGGAGGGCAGGGAAGAGAGGATGGTTGTGGACGGGGGAAAGCCAGGGGATACAGGAGGGCTGCTGGACATGGGGGGAGGGCAGGGGAGAGAGCAGGGTTGCTAGGCATGGATCGGGGGAGGGGAGGGCAGGGGAGAGAGGAGGTTTGCTGGACATGGAGGTGAGAATTACAAATCTCGCCCGTTTTAATGGGCTTAACTGCTAGTACCTTTATAAAATAGCCTCACTAAAGCTTTCAAAGTTCACCTGTGCATGTAATAGGGATTCACATTTTGAAATCATCTGCTTCATAACAGCAGCATTATTTCAGTTAGGGTTCCTTTTACTAAGGTGTGCTAATGGATTTAGCATGCGCTAAATGCTAAGAAGCCCAAGGACCAGGCTACAGTGAGCAAAAATATTTTGGCATGTGCAAAATGTTTTGGTTGCATATCTCTTTGAGCACAACTTGATATTATGCAAGATATTGCCTGTTCATTTTAACTATTCAGGCCCCATACAAGGGTAAAATAAACATATTTCTATTTATTGATTTCTTGATATACTGCTTAAATTAATGTACAGACCAAAGTGATATTTATTTATTTATAGTATTTATATCCCACAATATTCCCACCCATGGGCAGGCTCAAAGTGGCGTACAACAGTCTACAAAAACATACAACAATTCTGCAAACAAACAATCAATATCGTAAGAGAGAAAGGGAAAGAGCAAGGTGAATTAAAACAGATGTATACGGCTGTCCCAGCGTCTCTCGTGTTCTCTCCCTCCTACCACAGTCCAGCATCTTCCCTGCATAGCCCAGCACCTTCCTAACCCTCCCCAGTGGTCCAGCATTTCTTCTGTCTCCCTCTTCCCCCATGTAGTCCAACATCAACCAGCTCCTTTCTCTTCCCCCTGTACTCTCAGTGGTCCTGCATCTCTCCTCTCTCTCTTCTCCTTCCTCCCTTCAGTCCAGCACCTTCCTGTTCATCCCCACGCCCCCAATCCAGCTTCTCTCCTTTCTCTCTTCTGCTTCCCCCATGCACTCCCAGAACACCTATGCATCAAAGTGAGTGCTATATTTAACACTTATTTTAGGTGTGTATAATTTGAGGCAATTTTATAAATGACTACTTGAGCGTGTAAAATGCTCTTCTACACACTCAAGTTACTCCCATAATGTATTCTTCAAAGCAGCAGACAGTAAGGCCTCCACAAGACACCTACTTGGTTTTTTAACACATGAATTTTGCCAAACCAAAGGCAATTCCTAGATGTCTGGTAGAGCTCTATGATCAAGATTTCATTCCATCTCCAGCAAAAAGGGATAAACTGGGCAAGTGTCAGAATTTGGGTTCTTCAAGTCATGAGGTGCAGTAAATGTGGAACTATAAATTCTGAAGTCTCTTTCAACTGTTTGAGGTTTAAGTATTGGGACAGGAATAGCAGCTTATGTTTGACAGGACACAAAGTAATCTTACACAACTTGCATTAGAAGAAATAGTGGTATCTCCACATACAATAAAGCTTTGTCACAACAACTTACTGTGAAAGCAAAAAGTGGTGTGTTATCAAGAAATGTTGGGGAATATCGATGGTTATAAGAAATAGGCATTTACTATAATTTCATCAGCTTTTTGTGTCAATTACAGAAGGGATAACTACATTCCCAGTGTTAGAACTAGAAGTTCCAAATTATAGCTGATGAACATGGCAAGAGCACAGAAAATACAAATGTCACTGAATAAGTCAATAACTAGCCAAAGCATATGGGAAGACCTTGAAAGAAAGGAACATGCTTACCAATTGTACAAATGTTCTGTTTTGTAAAGGCAAGACAGAGAATAGAGGAAAAGTAGTTTCACTAGTTTCTTAATAAACATCATTCCCATCTTCTCTTTCTCTCTCGCTCTCTTTTCAATAAGGTGATGCCCCTTTAATGTAACCAAGTTGCTTGGATGTAATAGGTATTCTCTAGGGACAGCAAGATTCAAGTCTTCACAAGTGGGTGATGTCTTCCAAAGGAGCCCAGCATTGGAAAAAGTTTCACTAGCCTCAGCTAATTTCTAGAAGGTTTTTTTGTGACTCACTGAGCATGCAGCATATTTCATGTATTATTCATCTCAAGGAGCTTCCTTTAGTGGCTTTACATCTTGAAGAATACAACTTCTAGAAAGGTACAAGAAAACCAAATCCTGCTGTCCATGGAGAACAAGTAAATTGATTTCCGCTGGAGGCAAGCAGGTTGACAAGTCCTCACAAACAGGACTCCCCAAACAGGTTGCCATCAACAAAGATGTAGAAAAACAAAAAACAAAGTACTGCTAATGGACAGAAACCAACACATTTTAGAGACAAAAAGCCTTTTGCAGTTTTTATTTTATTTTTTTAAACAAAAGCAAATTGAAAAAGAAGGAAATGGGCCCTAAGAAAGATGAAATTAGATTCTAAACCTTAAAGAGATTCCAGATGACAGACTGAGCAGACCTACTTTCATGTCGGAAATCCCTTTCCAAAGGACAAGATGTGAATTTAAGAAGTGAAATCTATGTCATACCTCTGCAAATCTCTTCCACACACAGAGACTCACTATCTCAGCCACTAGGAGCCTTGACATGACCTACTAAGTTCAGAGTGGTTTGGGCATAAATGAAGAAAATGCAGTCTGCTAGCAAACTGAAGAAGGGGTGCTTGGCAATGGCAGTCCCGGGTTTATTGGGATTTTAAAAAAAACGAGTGGACTTTCTAAGGGTTTTAATAAGCTCCAAGTAGAAAGTCAAAGTTCACTTGCAATCCACACTGTGTAAGATATGTTTACTATCATGTACATGTGGTTTAGGGGAAAAATGTTGACTATGATTAATGGATTAAGGTGGAAATCCAATACTACCTTAGAGAGGAACTAAAGATTAACGTGTAGAACCACCCATTTCTTGAACATCTTTGTACAGGATGCATCAGTCACTAAAGCCTGGAGCTCACTGTGACCACCGCAAAAAAAAAAAAGAGCTTCCAAGGTCACGTACTTCAGGTCACAGAAGTCCACTGGCTGAAAGGGAGCTTTCATCAGCTGGGTTAGATCATCACTGACATCCTAGGAAACAGCAGATGACTTGAAGGAAGGCTTCAAAAGAAAAAAGCACCACATAAAGCAAGCAACTAAAGGCTGCACGGAAATGGTGTAATTGCATCAAGGTGAACCTTAACAGGATTGGTTTTTAAACCTAATGCCCATACATGTAAGAAAGTATTCAAGCAGTTTTTGTGTGGGAGAGGAAAGAGGATCTAGGGTCTTATACAACATAGCAAACCGCATCCATTTAAAAGCATGAGAACACTTGGGGTGGTTCTTCTAGGGGAAACCAGAAAGATCTGAGATATATTATCCAGCAAATTCAGGACAACTATGGCTGCCCTCTCATCATCCAGGCCAGGGGGGAGAGGGACCTGATGTTGAGGTTCCCCCAGTCTGCATGTTTAACATATGAGAATTACACACATAGGCGGTCAGTGTTTGGGGAGGCTAGAGGGGATGGGGTTAGGGGTGGAGCTTAAATCCATAATTGTCTGATAACACACAGAAAAAAAATAAATACAAATAAAAGTCACAATTAATACCTTTTATTAAATTTAGATATTAGATATGCTGTAATTGCCTATTGCTCATGTTTGTTCTATTCTTACTGTACACCGCCTTGAGTGAATTCCTTCAAAAAGGCAGTAAATAAATCCTAATTAATCAATAAATAAATAGGTTTCAGACCTTATCCCTAAGACATTCTACTACAGAACACACGCCACTCCACCTGGTGTCCATATTAGGAAGAGTGATTAATTCAGGAAATAAGCGAATATTGCAGGTAACAGAAAGAAGTGAAATATGGAAGTTTTATTTCACTGAACTCTAATTTTATTTATTATATGCTATCAACAATAAAAGAATCCTTCAGCAACCCTAAAACAATCTTTTATTTGGAAACATATTGCTCCTGAAAGGAGACACCTGAGTAAGACCAAAGAAGGCACTACAAGAGCAAAAAAAAAAAAAAAAAAAGCCAAAAACGTATTTTAGAGTTTAGCATGAGTTCCTTTCACTGAAGTTCTGAGTCAGACCCCTCACAGTTAAGAAGCTTCACAAACCAGTTTGGTATGGACAATTAGAAACAGAAAGGAAGCTTCATGACCTTTGTGAGGAGGGAAAACAAAAGAACCATAGAGGGTGAGATTGCAAAAATTCATTACAGTGTCTGTAACTTTGATGCTTCATTTCCTGAAACCGCTGTGATGAACCTTGTTAGAAAATCAGAATAAAGCTTTCTCTTCGCTTCTATCCCCTCTAGTGGCCTGACCCTGAGACTCCCAAGAGCAGCTGGGCAACTGGATTGCTCGCAGTCGCATAATCGCATTCAAAAGCACAGCTGCAGTTTTCAATCTCTGCACTCACTCAGCCACAGTTTCTTCACGTGGCTGAGCTGCTACGGAACAGCAGTTGTGATTGGTCAGGGAATCCTGTCTGGCATCTAAAAAGGTGCTCCTGATTGGTCTGACACCACGAGTAATTCAGAGAACTCAGAGTTACTCCCGGCATCCTCCAGACAGGGAAGGACTTTTTTGCTGCTTACTGAGGGAACAGGCGAGACAAAGTGGGACGGGTTACGTTTACATTCAGAGGTGGGTTTGGCATGACGAGAGACACATAATTATGCTGATGCTGACGTCCATGTCGGGGTCGGCAGAGCAGGGCCCCTGGGAGCGCGTAGCGTGAGGCTCTGTTCGGTCGCCCCTGTTGCAGACCGGCCCTACCCTGCGTCCAGGGCAACATTTGGAGGAGGAGGCAGGTGGGGAAGGTCACAGCTGGGCTGGGGAGGCTTAGCCTCCCAAAGCCTCTTATACGGGGCGCCTATGATTACACAGTTCAATCAGTTTCATAGATAACCCCTGAAAGAAAGGAAAACAAACTAGTTTTGTCTGAAAAGGGAAGCTGAGGATCACAGTGCTCTGATCCTCTAAAGTTTTATTACTCTTCACAAAGAACATACTCAGAGAATAAACATAGAAGACCCAATACCCAGGCTAAAAGGAAGGAATCTCAGGCTAGCTTGCTGTGAGCTCTTAGCCTGAAGTACAGTGCATATCTCAGCTATAGTCAAGAAATACTTCTTTTTAACAAAATAAATCCAGCTAGCACAGTCCTTCTTTGATATTTCATCTCTTCTTCTAGTTCATTCGTCAATTATTTCAAAATTTGATTTCTGCAATTCTATCCTCCAAGGTATTCCCCTAACTAGGGCTGCATTTTAATAAACATTTTAATCGTGATTAATCGAGCGATTAAAGGTACCCCCCTCCGCTGCAGCTTCTTGTGGATCTGGCAAAGTCACTTAACCCTCTAACGTACTGTCACAAAGAGCTGCAGTGGTTAAAAAAATATTAAAAAGCAACACCCGATTAATCGCAATTAGAAATTTTAATTGAGATGCAGCTCTAAAACAATTAAAGAATAAAAAGTAATAAAAAGATTAGAAATACAAAACACAAAGTGAAACATTAAAAATTAAAGAATGTAAAACAGCATGCAGAGTAGTGGTGGCACAGTTTTCACAGCTACTTCAGAAAAGCAAGCCTATTTATAACAGATTCGAAATACAGTAGTGAAACTCATTCATGGTGTCAAAAGGTTTGATAGCATCTCCCATTATCAGTAAACACTGGCTGCCAGAGTGCTTACTGGGAATATTCTTCCAGAACTCCAGACCAGCCCAGAATTACACTTTTTTTTTAAACCTAGTAGAGAAACAAGAGAGTGAACAAGAGAAGGCGTGAGTTGGGTGGAGGGGTGGGGAAGGATCCTAGGTCCACAGGGCAAAGAAGTGGGAGAGGATACAGACATCTCTAAGTATCCCCAAGAGTGCAGCTACTCAAGTTGAAACCTGGAATACCCCATTATCCAACTTCATCCAGGAGCAGCACCAAACCAGTCCTGAATTTTCCACACAGTAAGTCCATCACGATCTACTGGAAACAGCAAAAATACTGACAAGCAGAGGCTGTACCTTGCCCTATATGGCAGAGCTCCCCAAGTCATCATTCTCCATCTGCTGGTTAATAGACATAACCTATTGGTTCTGGACTGGTCTGATGGATGACAAGGAAGGGAGCCAATGGTCTACGCAAAACCTTAGTCTCCTCCTACTGGAAAGTTTTTGGGCACAGACACTTGAATTTAGGCTCTTGAGAAGGAAGTCAAAACCCCTTACTGGGTTCTGAATGAGAAGCAGGCTAGGGCTTCTTGGTATGCTGCTGTCTGAGACAAAAGCAAAATATCTGTTTCTGACAGGAGCAAAAGGGTATTTATGTCTTAAAAGCAGTGAGTTCTCCTCTATTGCTCACTTGCAAACCTTATAGAAGGGAAAGTTGGGTTAGAGGTGTTCCAAGAGAGGGATCTAAGTTCATCCAGTGCTCTTCTATAAGAGATAATGCCTCTGACATTATCTCCAAAGAGATTCTTCCCACGGCATAGCATATCAGTGAGCTTTTCTTGCATATTATAAAAGAGATTTGAAGTCCACAGCCATGGGAATCTGTGAGCTTCCATAGTCACTGCAGAGCCTCTTGATGCAATCTCAAGAGTAACAAAGGTCAACCTGACCATAAGGTTTACACATTCCTTCCAACTGACCACCAGTCATCTCAGTTAGCAGATAATAAATAGAAATAAAACAAAGAAAAGAAAAGAAGATGATACCTTTTTTTATTGGACTAACATAATACATTTGTGATGAGCTTTTGAAAGTAACCCTTCTTCAGATCAGAAATTCAGAAATGAACAAATGATAACATAAATATATCTGTGAAACATAAAAGCATTCCAATAACAGTCTCATGGTGAAGAAGTGGTGGGTGAGGGGTGAGAAACAGGGAGAGAAGCATAGATGATTAGAGGGTAACAAAGAAGTATAATTTTGGTTTATAATGTGATACAAAACCCAGATCTTTGTTAAGTCCTGTCTGGTAGGTGCCAAAATATTTCACTATTTTAACGTCAAAGGTTTTACGTTCCTAGATGGTTTTTGAAATTTCCTTTTAGTATTTTCACCATAAAGTCATTAGTGCAGTGCAGTGCTATGGTCTGACAAAATGCTGTCCTACAGACGTGTCATACTGGTTAGCAATATAGCTTCTGATGTGCTGTCTGTGTAGATTCAATTTCATCTTAAGCATTTGGCCTGTCTCTCCAAGAATCCTTTTTCACATTTTTTGCAACGAATAATATACACTACATTTGAAGAGGAGCATGTGTAAGATCCCCATATGGAATGCTTTTATGTTTCATAGATATAGTCTGATATATGCCATCAATTGCTCATTTTTGAATATCTGATCTGAAGGGGAGGGGGGGTTGTTACCTTCAAAAGCTCATCAAAAATGTATTAAGTTAGTCCAATAACATAGGTATCATCTTATTTTCTTTTCTTTGTTTTATTTCTATTTATTACCTTTAAAAATGAACAAACTATTCTACCACTTCTCTCAAGGTACAGAATCTATAAAACTCTCAATAGCATGCAAAGTGTTTCACAGAAACATACAAAAATGTGAACAAAGGGGGCATTCCAAGATGGCGAATTAGACTTGAGGTGGACGGCGCGTGTTTGAACTCCCTTTCGCTTTACCTGAATCCTAGAAAGGAGATTGCATTTGGAAAATGTCACATACCAAGAGAAAGGGCGTTGTGAAAAGCGTACCGCCGGCAGCTCCAGGTACAACGGAGATTCAAACAACGCTGGACCGATACGCCACAAGCACCCCACGTTTAACCGGCGAGAGTTTACCCGCAGTGTGGGCAGGTGAAGGAGCACCTAGCCCATAGAGTTTGGAAACATCTTTGTCCTCGCCGGAAGTGAATCCACCGCCATGCCCCGCTGTAGCTTGGGCGTGTTTGGAGACTCAGGAGCATTCAGAAGTCGTTACTCCAGGCTCTCCGGTCGGCGGTGACACCCCCAGGGCAGCGGGAGGTAACAGCAATGGAGAAATTGTATCTCCACCGGCGCCAACACTAGAATCTATTTGGTCCACGATTCAGTCCTTAACATCTATAGTTTTGCAAACTGCTCATGAGACGACGTCAATAGTGAGTAAACTGGATTTGTTAACAAATGCTTTTGAGACATTGAAACAAGAAACTGCATTAAATAAAACACAGGTTCAACAGGATATTTCTTGTTTGTCAAAAAAAATGGATTTACTGATTAAAGATAAAATAACAACTCATTGTAAATTGGAAAATTTCGAAAATTATAATAGACGTTTGAACCTACGGATTCTCAATTTTCCCCATTCTTCTGAAACAAATGCAACTGAGATGTTTAAAAAGTACTTAATTGAAAATCTGTCTGTTTCTCCAAACTTAATACCTCCTATTAATAAAATATACTATATACCAATTCCTAAAAAGAAAACAGATGGGAATCAAGAACTTCAGGATTTAACAGGTTTTTTTGAAAATTCTAATGATGGGATATTTGAGAGGAGAACCCTTCTTGTCTCAATGGTTTTCGAACAAGATTTGAATATGATTAAAAAATTATATTTCCAAAATCTTGCAAAATGGTGAAAAACTTTGGATTTACCCTGACGTCGCGAAGATCACCCAGGAAAGATGACGATCTTTCTTGGCAATGAGAGATGAAGTTAAGGCTTTAGGGGCTAGTTTTATACTGGCCTATCCTTGTAAATGTCAGATAAAATACTTGGATAATAAATACCATTTTTTAGATCTAGAAAATTTGAGGAGTTTTATAGATATGAAGAAAGTGAGCAGATAGATCTGGTGTTAAGATCTTGTAATTCACTACATATGTGTTTGGTGGGGGGGGGGGGGGGGGGGGTCCAGGCCATATTCCTGTAAAAATAATTTCCTGTTTTAACTCCTTTTATGTTTCTAGCCTCCTTGTTCTAATGTTGTGGTCTAAGAAAGAAATTTAATTGTAATAGTGGATCATATTCTTATGTAGAATTTTTCTTTTCTGTTTTTCTTAAACAAGATATAATGCTTACGTTATGTTTAAAAATCAATAAATAAAATTAAAAAAAATGTAGGCAGATAAAGACCATATGGCCTATCCAGTCTGCCCATCCATGCCATCTACTCTCCCTATCACTCTCTTAGAGATCCTATGACCTTGTCCCAAGTTCTTTTGAATCCAGATACTTCTTTTGTCTCTACCACTTCCACCAGGAGGCTGTTCCACAAATTCACCATCCTTTCCATGAAGAAGTATTTCCTCAGGTTACTTCTGAGTCTATCCCCCTTCCACCTTCATTCTATGACCCCTAGTTCCACAGCTTCCTTTCAGTTGAAAGACACTCGCCTCCATGCATTTATGCCATATAGGTATTTAAATGTCTCTATCATATCTCCATTCTCCCGCCTTTCTTCCAAAGTATACATATTGAGATCTTTAAGCCTGTCTCTGACCACTGACCATTTTAGTAGCCACCTTCTGTGCTGACTCCATCCTGTTTATATCTTTTTGAAGGTGTGGTCTCCAGAATTGTACACAATATTGTAAGTTTCACCAGAGTCTTATATAGGGGCATCATCACCTCCTTTTCCCTATTGTCCATTCCTCTCCCTATATACCCAAGCATCCTTCTAGCTTTCAAAGTTGCCTCTTCTACTTGTTTGGCCACCTTAAGATCATCACATACAATCACACCTAATTCCCACACAAAAGTTCTTCACCCCCTTAACTGTACCATTCCCTTGGTTTTTGCAGCCCAAATGCAGGTCATAAGGTGAGCCTTATAGGAGTTCCATGGAGAGCCATTTTTCCAGGAAACATATCGGTTCCTCTTCTTTCACTGACTCTGGAAAACCAATGAACCGAACATTGTTCCTTTCAGATCTATTTCAAGGTTATCTACCTTGTCTGTAAAGTTCAAAATCAGCTTCTACAGCTCTCCAGATCTCCCACTGCAGTATGCACAAAGTCTTTCACGGAACTCGTCTGCAGCTTAGCGACTCTTCCATTAAATTGATAATTAAGACTATTAAATTGTTGTTTAATGTGTGATAGCCTATTATCTAAGGCTGTGACCACAATCCCCCTGATATGGCGTTGTAAACTTTCCTGTACTTCTTTTTGTTTCGCCCATCGCCACCATATTGGAGTCCACAAGTGATATAGGTCTCAGTTTTTACATGTCTTTTTCCCCAGTCTTAGTACCATATTCACTGTTGGTTTATTTAGATATTTGTCCATACAAATTTTGTAAACCGATTATACTATGTAAGCCGCATTGACCTGCTAAAAAGTGGGAAAGCGTGGTGTATAAGTGTTACAAATAAATAAATACAGCTCTATTCCATCTGCACGTCTAGGTTAGTCACTGATAACAGCCTGATGGGGTTGATATTTTGTGGATGCAATGGGAGCTATGAAGAAACACTGCTGCTCAGCTCGTTGCGTCAGATGATCTCCTATTGATTCAATTTTCAAAAGGAGGCTCAGATGGCATGTCGCACACCTAATAAAAAGGGGTGGCAATGAAGCCACCTCAAAAGCAGCCAAAAAAGCCTACCTAAAGTAATTGATGGGAAAAATAGGACATCATGCATCCAAAAGACAAGCCTGTACGGCATGAAAAATTGGCACCAGAGATTGTAACAGAACACATGGAAAAACAATAACCGATGGAGGCTCTGTGCAACATAGCACAGGAAATGAGCTGAAGGTAGTGAGTCTTTTCCCTGTACCGGCCTCCATCAAATGACATCGACAATTTGTGAAAACTTGCAATCCTTTTGTCTGCAGAGAAACAGAGCATATATTTAAAAAAAAACAAACCAGACAAGCAGCTTTTAAAGGAAAACGTCTACTTAGAAATATTGATAGCTAACTGTTCAGGTGTGTTCTGCTAGACTGCAAATTTGAGTTTCACCTAACCAATTTTTTTTCTGGATTTTCACAATATGCATGAGAGTGGTTTGTGTACAATGGGTCTCTGATGAATGCACATTTCTTTCAATATCCCAAAACTGATATAATTAATTAATAACTTAAGACCACTTCAGCATAGCACACCACTCTATACTTTGTGCCCAAATAACAACAAATTTCTTCAGAAACCTCAGTGGTGACTCTTTTCACATAAGCCTCAAGTTTCGTCATTAGTTTCACCAAAGTTCATAATATAAACTTTCATTAATCTTTAATAGAAACCGCTTAATTCAATGAAGCTTAGTTTATAAACAGGACCCCTAAACTAAGCTTCAATGAAATTAAGCAATGTTTCAATTTTCAAAAAAAGTTGTTTCTATTAAAGATTAATGAAAGTTTATATTATGAACTTTGGTGAAACAGATGACGAAACTTGGTGAGTCATAAGTGAAAAGAGTTGCCGCTGAGGTTTTTGAAGAAATTTGATGTTATTTGGACACATAGTATAGAGTAGAGAGTTGCACGGGGACAGAAATGCGACGCATCCCCGCCGGAATCAAACCCATCCCCGCTCATCCCCGCCAGAATCTAACCCGTCCCCACCCGTCCCCGTGAGTGATCTCCTCCATCCCCACCCGTCCCCATAAAAAAAGAAAGTATGTATTTCTAAATTTTAAATAGTCTTTATTGAGTTTTAACGAAAATACAAAATGCAAACATCCACCAAGTAAGAGGACCCAAACCAGTCAGGAATATTTGGCAGTTATTTCTTTAGTCCATTCAGAAACAGAAGTCCATCAACAGTGCGTGGTCCTAGCTGTGACCGTCTATCCTCAAGAACACGCCCAGCTGATGAAAATGACCGTTCAGATGAAAGACCATGGTGGAGGGGTTGGGTTAGCCTTTTCTCTTTCCATGATCTGAGGGCCAGTGTTGCCATATGGCGAAACATTTTGTAGCCCAATTCATTCCAGAAAGTAGCCCAACACTTTTGACACAAAAAACCTTTGTTTTGCTCCATGAATACCGTGTGGACAAGGGGCACACAATGCAGAGTAATACATTTAAAACGAATCAGAGAAAACACTTCTTCACTCATTAATATACTGAATCTTAGAAAAAGGGCAATAAATACTTAAAACAAGCTGAAGTTTTTTCTACACTAAAATAGAGAGAGTTATTGGTCACCCAAACAGCACAATGCCCTCAACAAAAGAAACAAGTGGGTATGCTAATGCTTTAGCTGCAGTAAAACAGCTCACAAACAGCCAGTTCCCACCATGAGAGAAATAAACTGCCTATACATATAAAAAATAAAAGTAGTTAGCTGAGCTCACCTCTGTGCAGTTCTCTTCTGTGGATGACTCAGTCACTCACTCACAATCACTAGTAGTACTCACTGCCCCTTCTCTTCTTTTCTGGCTCTGGTCACAGTACCACAGCTGCTGAACTTCTGCTGCCTTCAGTTCTCTCTCCTTCAGTGCCAGTTGCTCCCTCCTGCTCCCTTCCTCTCTCCTCTGTGACACAGTTGACCTGCTCCTGCTACCTCTGAGAGAAGTCCTCCTCCTCTCCTCCTGCAGTGCTCCTCATGCTGCTGCTTGCTGCTGACCTCCTTTCTCTCCTCCTACAGCACTGCTGCTGTGCTGCCCATGTGTTTGATCCAAGTGCTTCCTCCTCGGAGATGATTGATGACGAGTCTGATTCTAAGCATGGTCAGAATCTGCCTTTATTCACTGGTAGCGCGGACCTGGCTGGAGCCTGCTGTTCTCAGCAGTATGACATCATTAACGAAGTCCAACTGGCTGGCAAAAAAGATGAGAAATTTCATTCTCCTGCTCTCTGACTCTGAGTAGCGCCTCATTGGAGGAGAGCTTGGTGTCTCCACCCACTAAAAGAAGAAGGGGCGAACCAGCAGCATAGAAAGTAAAGTGTAACCATGACATTGTTTTTGAATCTTCGTGTAACCATGCTTTGTTTGAAATTTGAATCTTCTGCTGTGACCCGCTGCGGCTTGCCTGATTTTAGGCTGCTTTTTTTTTTGGCCGGCCTCCATTTTTTTTGGGCCATCCGCAATTTTTGGCCGGCCTTGATCCCCGCATGTACCGTTCTGTCCCCGCGGCACTCCCGCTGACCAGGGTTCCGTTCTCGCGGCACTCCCGCAGATCGGGGGGGGGGGGGAACCCCACAGGATTCCCGCGGACTCCGCGGGATCCCCGCAAACCCCATTCCTGTGCAGACCTCTAGCATAGAGTGATGTGCTATGCTAAAGTGGTCTTAAGTTATTAAATATATCGGCGTTGAGATATTGTACGTTTTTAATGACTACCCCCGCGATATTTAAATTTTTCAGACAGATTTAACTGCAAATGTCTCTCATGCATATTCATTATGGATATCATGAAAACTTGTTCAAAACAAAGAAGTGGAAAACACCAAGACAAAGTCCAAGATAAAAAGTCCTTTATTCCTTAAAATTAGTGAGTATATTACATAATAACATAGTAAATGACAGCAGATAAAGACCTGTATGGTCCATCCAGTCTGCCCAACAAGATAAACTCATTTACATGGTATGTGATACTTTATTTCTATACCCGAGTTTGATTTGTCTTTGCCTTTCTCAGGGCACAGACCATAGAAGTCTGCCCAGCACTGTTTTTGTACTAACTTCTGAAGCTAACGTCGAAGCCCCTTAAAATTTACACTCCAGCCCACATCTATTTAGCCACAATCACAGCATAGACCGTAGAAGTCACCGTAGAAGTCAGCCCAGCTCCCATTTTGTTTCCCAATTACCGGCGTCGCCACCCAATCTCCGCTAAGATTCTGCGAAATCATTCCTTCTAAACAGGATTCCTTTGTGTTTTTCCCACGCATGTTTGAATTCCATTATCGTTTTCATCTCCACCACCTCCCGCGGGAAGGCATTCCACGTATCTACCACCCTTTCCATAAAAAAAATACTTCCTTACATTATTCCTGAGTCCGCCCCCCTTCAACCTCAATTCATATCCTCTAGTTCTATCACCTTCCCGTCTACAGAAAAGGTTCGTTTGAGGATTAATACCGTTCAAATATTTGAACATTTGTATCATGTCACCCCTGTTTCTCCTTTCCTCCAAGGTATACATGTTCAGGTCAGCAAGTCTCTCCTTATACGGTTTGCAACGCAAATCCCATACCATTTTTGTAGCTTTTCTTTGCACCGCTTCCAGTCTTTTTACATCTTTAGCAAGATACGGCCTCCAAAACAGAACACAATACTCCACCTTACCAACGGACTTGTAGAGGGGCATCAATACCTCCTTTCTTCTGCTGGTTATGCCCCTCTCTATGCAGCCTAGCATCCTTCTGGCCATGGCCGTCGCCTTGTCGCATTGTTTCTTTACCTTTAAATCTTCAGACACCAACACCCCAAGGTCTCTCTCCTGAGTCGAGCTTACTAATCTCTCCCCTCCTATTCGGTATCCTTCTTCTGGGTTCTGTACCCCAAGTGCATCACTCTACACTTCTTGGCATTAAATTTATTCTCAATACAATCTTCGCATACAGTATACAGGATGCACTTGACAAAAAAATCCCTACACAGGCTGTGTTTTGGCACATCTGCCTTCCTCAGGGGACCTCCAATGATAATAATCATAATAACAGATGATTAATAAAACACTTAACTACCACAGAAGGGAAGAGACAATAACAATAAAAAGAAGAGAAGAAATAGAACCCGATACAGTGAAATTTAGTTTACCAATCCAAAAATATATTATATATATACCACCAGTCAAACCAAGATAGATAGAAATATTTGATTTATGAAACATATGCAGTGATATAGTGTGATCTAGAAAGGAAAAACTGTGATAAAAACCAGTGAAAATGAAATAGAATGTGTAGTGGAAAAGTGAAACGATGATAATATATCTAAATCAAAGCTGAATAAAGAAACTATAGTGTGAAATGCATAGCGAAAAGCACTAAGACAACTACCAACCCAAAAATATATTATATGTAATACCAATCAAATCAGGATGGACAGAAACATTTCATTTTATGAAATATATATAGAGATATGATCTAGAAAGGGAAAACTGTAATAAAAACCCAGTGAAAATAAAATAGAACTAGATTAAAAAGTGTAGTGGAAAGGTGAGATGATGATAATATATCTAAATCAGAGTTGAATGAAAAAACTATAACAACTACCTATCGAAGTGACACAGTACACGGATACTGCAAGCTGCTAGAGTATATGAAGCCCAAGCACACAAACTGTGAAATATGTAAAGGAAACCAAACAGCCAATAATTGGATAAAAACGGAGGACTCTATAAAAAAAAAAAGTCTAATAATCATGTCGGGGAAAGAGGCTTTTTATCTTGGACTTAGTTTTGGTGTCTTCCACTCCTTTGTTTTGAACAGCTGTTCGCTTTGTGGAAGGTTTTTTCTTTTCCTTTGTCTTTGTAATATCCTGTAAACGTCACTGGTTAGATGTGACTCCAGGAAAGGTTTGGAAACCACTGGGTAAACTGATCTAAAAAAGGGTTTCTCACTGCTGCTGCAGGACATATCCATCTTTAGCTTTAAATAATTAGACATGGAGGAAGGGATTGTAAAAGCTGAGCAAGAGGTGTGGATGGGCAAATTGGAACAGCCATATAGCCTTTACCCGCCATCATGTTACATGTTGGTATCCCTCAATATTCTGCTCCTGCTGGCAAAATATGGATATCTTTATTGGAATGTCCTATTTCTGTACATAAGGTCTCCCCTTTAAATTCTGTCCCAAACAATTAGGTCTCCTATGTAACTATACCACTAGAGCTTGGAGGTAGTGGTCAAAATGAGTAGAAACTTTTGTTATAACAGAATTTCCTTTACAGGCAGCTTTATTGTCATTCCTGGCTTTTAAATTGATGCAGCAACACAAAATTAAAACCATGGAATTTTTTTTTATCTGATAAGAAATTATCAATGTTTTCACTTTAGTTCAAACTTTGAATACTTTATAATTAAATTTTTACCAAGTTCCATAATGTTATCTATGCAAGACTGAACCAGGGTAAGTTCCATGTTAGGTTTTTAGAGTAACATTTATTGGCCACAAAAAGGTAGCACTGAAAGAGGCTCGGCGGAGAGCTGCAACCTGCTCCATCATTCACAGTACTTTGCCTAAATACAGTTCAACCCCTTTATAACACGATCTGTTAAATCACATTATAAGCAGATTTGCACTGTGATTCTTCGGACCTTGAGCACCACATTATAAAGGGGTTAAGCTGTAGTATGAAGAAAAAGATGAACTAAATACGATCAATAAAATAAGGAAAAAAAAATATCTTCATACTGCCCAATGAACAAATGGTTCTGTGACCGCACTAGCTAGCCACAAAATCTGAAGTACTACAAAAGATGATTATTGCTTTACCAAGAGGAAATGCACAACATCCCCTCGACAGAATGCCAGCATCGGATTCACTGAACTCTGCTGAGCTACAAAATGCCAGGCCAAAAGCGGGACGCTGGAAGGATCCATCTATGAGAAAAATCACATACAAAATATGAATATTCAATTAATAATTTATAAACAATCTATATTTAAACTTTAAATACATACATGAGAGATTATTTTTCCAACGTATGCTATGCTTCTTTTAAAATAAATATTATTTCTCAGTAACTCAATGCCCTGTTACAAACTGAAACCTTTCTATATTTTCTTATTAAAGTTTTAAAATACAATCCCCACAAAGACCCTTCTTAAAGAAATAAACAGGTTTCTTGCAAAAACACCATTAAAGTAACACAACACAAAAAGAGTTATAGGTCAGCCCTTGGAGAATATCAACTACTCAAGTGTCTAAAGTCATAAAGAGAGGTATTATAAAACAAGACAGACAAAGAGGACTTACCATGGATCAGTAACCATAACGAAAGAGTTTGAGTTAGAGTACTTTGAAAGGACACAAATCCTTCAAATTCTTACATAACTGGTTAAGGCAGAATTTACCTGGCTGTTCTAATGGTTTGAGAAAAAAAATGACCAGAAAATTCTCCCGCAGTTTTTGCAACTACTTCAATTTAGATGGAGGAGCACTTCTTTGCCAATATCTAGCCACAATGCTTCTAGTCACAAACAGTATCCCATCTAAGAGTTGGCTATCCCTTTCCAGCATCTGCAACCGAGGGTCCTCTTCTCCCAGAGGAAATAAAGAAATAGTAAGAAGGACTTCAAAATTAACCATCTGGACATGTTGCCAAAACTCATGAATATGAAGGCAATCCTACTATATAAATAAAGAGTGACCGACGTTCTGCGCATGCATCACTTTACAGGTATCTCGCGCATTGCCACCATTGCTGTCCCGCCCCTTCAGCTGACTCGCACTCTCACTGTTCAAATGCAGCGTCGATGTCAAGGTGCATATTGTTTTATAAACCAGCCAGGTTCAGAGCCCCGCCACTTTCACAGCCCCAAGCCTAGGGCGCCGAACCCCGGACCCACGTTATGCATCGAAGACCGGTCTGCCATCACTGACTGAAACGAGACCCATCCCCTTTACCTCTCTCACCTTTCACGCCTGCAGATTTAGTCTCAAATTTAGTTAGCATCCTGTAGACTTTCTTCCGGACAACCGGCCCATATGTCCCCCCCCCCCTACTGTTGGGACTGCAAAAGCAGGAGACAGACCAGCCACACTAGGCACATCAGAAAAATTCAGGACCGGCTCTGATTTCCTGCTCAAAATGGCTGCTGACTTGCCTTCCAAAGAGGGGGAAGTGGTGTGCATTTCAGGTGCACTGAAAACCCTCATGTCCTCTGAGGAACCAGCTCCCTCTGGCTCGGCAGGAACAGTGTAGCCCCCAAGACAAGGACCCGACGCTGCTTGCTGCTTCCCACTACAGGAGCAGTGCTTATCAAGCTCCGCAGCCATAAGAAGCTCTGCCTCAATCCCAATGGTGCTCCAGGTATGAGACCACTGTGCGGTAATATTCACGCACTGAACAGGGAGCTCCCGGAGATCCTGCCTGGAAGTCAGAAAGCTGCTGTACTCAATTCTCTCTCCAGCATGACTGAACACTATCAATGCCTCTACCGAGGGCCGGGACATAGGGAGAACCCAGTCAACCGGTGCAGACTGTAGCTGTTTTTTTTTTGTTAAACAAGTGAGAAAGGAGAAAGAGGCAAGGAGAGGAAGCAGTGCTGGGTTGGGGAGGGACAAGGGGTGGCCAGGTGTACTCCCCAAAGGTGGCACCACTCAGCCGAACTCCCCACAAGCTGGACTGAACCCCAAAGGACAGGAGCTAACAGAAGAAATCAGGAGCTGGGAAAGATCTGTCTACTCGCCTGTTGGAGATAAAGAATACTCTCTCTCTCTCTGACTCCCTCTCTCTCTCTCTCTCTCTTTCAGACAGACACACACACACTTTCTATCTCTCTCTCTCACACACACACACACACACACACACACACACACTCACTCTCTCTCTCACACACACAAAATATTAGAACAATAAGGGATATGGGAAATCAAATAAGTTAGACAATAACAAGGTTTCAAATTCTGTTTTCAGAAAGAACGTAGTATATAAAAGTGTACTGTAGACATCCACTCTCATTTGTTGCTTTGGCTATTTCATTACATGTTTCACATTTCTCCTTAAGGTAGCTTTTAAATTACATTTCAGAAATAAAACATCCTGCCCGTTTTAATGGGCTTAACGGCTTGTCTTACCATAAATGAATAAAGAAATCTATCAAGTTACATTGTGTAGAAGGCGTGTGCTTGATGCAAAGAGCTCCTAGCTCTCAGAGAAAGAGTCAATTCTCTTGAGGCTAGAGTAGCAAATGGAGGAGCAGAGGGAGACAGAGAGGTACATAGAGGAGACCTACAGGGATGTTTTAGAGCATCATCCTGGTGAAGTAGGAAGTACTTCTGTAGCCAGAACCTGCCCACCAAGGGATGCACTATCCTCTCACACTGAGGATACGTCATGATTAAGTTTGAGCTACTATCTGAGATGAACCTTCAAAGGAAATCTACTGTAGCTGCATTTAATTCTCAAAAGGGTGACTATAATAAATGAGGACAATGGTTAAAAAGAAACTAAAAGGATTGGCTGCTAAGGTTAGGACACTAAATCAGGTGGGGACATTATTCAAAAATACCATCTTGAAAGCCCAGACCAGATGCATTCCACATATTTGCAAAGGTGAAAAGAAGAGAAAACATCAGCCAGCATGGTTAAAAGGTGAAATAAAAGAGGCTATTACAGCCAAAAGATTGTTCTTCAAAGAATGGAAAAATGAAGAGAATAAGAAGCAACATAAGCAATGGCAAGTCAGATGCATAGCATTAATAAAGAAGACTAAAAGAGAATATGAAGAGGAACTTCCCACAGAGGCTAAAACTTACAGTAACAACATTTTCAAGTAAATCAGAAGCAGAAAGCCTGTGAGGAAATCCATGGGAACAATAGATCACAAGGGAGCAAAAGGGGCACTCTGGGAGAACCTGAATGAATTTTTTTATTGTCTTTATGGAAGAAGATGTAAGAGATCTGCCTGTACCGGAAATGGTTTTCAAGGGTAATGATGCGGAGAAACTGAAAAAAATCTCAGTGAACCTGACAAATTAAAGAGTAGTAAATCACCTGGACCAGATGGCACACATCCAAGGGTACTCAAAGAACTCAAGCATGAAATTGCTGATCTGCTGTTAGTAATATGTAACCTGTCGTTAAAATCATCCGTTGTAACTGAAGATTGGAGGATGGCCAATGTGATGCTGATTTTTAAAAGGGTTCCAGGTGTGATCTGGGAAATTACAAACCGGTAAGCCTGATGTCAGTGCTAGGCAAAATAGTGGAAACTATTATAAAGAATACAATTACAGAACATGTAGACAAACATGGTTTAATGGGACAGAGTCAGAATGGGATCAGCCAAGAGAAGTCTTGCCTCACCAATTTGCTTCATTTCTTTGAAGGCGTGAATAAACATGTGGATAAAGGTGAGCTGGTTGATGTAGTGTTATCTAGATTTTCAGAAAACTTTTGATAAACTTCCTCATAAGAGACTCCAGAGAAAATTAAAGAGTCATGGGATAGGAGGCAAGGTTCTAGTGTGGATTAGGAACTGGTTATTGAACAGAAAAGGGTGAATAGTGGAGTGCCGCAGAGATCTGTATTTGGACTGGTGCTATTTAACATTTTTATAAATGATATGGAAATCAGAATGATCAGTGATGTGATTAAATTTGCAGATGATACAAAACTAATTCAAGGTTGTTAAAACACATGCGGACTGTAAAATATTGCAGGAAGACCTCAGGAAATTGGAAGTCTGGGCATCCAAACGGCAGATGAAATTTAATGTGGACAAATGCAAGGTGATGCACATTGGAAAGAATAATCTGAATCACAAATACCTGATGCTAAGGTCCACCTTGGGGGTCGGCACTCAAGAATAAGATCTAGGTCTTGTTGTAGATAATACGCTGAAATCTTTTGCTCAGTGTTCGGCGGTGGCCAAAAAAGCAAACAGGATGCTAGGAATTATTAGGAAAGGGATGGGGAATAAGACCAAAAATACTATAATGCCTCTGCATCGCTCCATGGTGCGACCGCATCTTGAGTACTGCATTCAGTTCTGGTTGCTGTGTCTCAAAAAAGATATAGCGGAATTAGAAAATGTTCAAAGAAGAACGACCAAAATGGTAAATGGGATGGAACTCCTCTCATATGAGGAAAGGCTCAGTTCATGCATAAACTGAGCATGCTTGGGGAGTGCAAGCGTTGGTGACTCAGGTAGTGTATTTCTTTGGCTGATGGGGCTTCAGCTATCCCACCAGCCATTGAACAGGTACTGCAACTGTGGAAGGGGCCTGAGTCCAAAGTGGAGGGCTCAGGACTCCAAGGGCCCTCTCCTCCCCTCCGGCTATGCCACTGATTAAAGACGCAATATCTTCCATTCTCCCACCTCCAGGTCTAACTCTTTCTCCCTTCCTCCCCTCTACCCCCAGGTCCATTACCTCTATTTCTCTCTTCCCTCTCTCCCAACCACCACCCCCACACAATCCAATATCTCTCTTTTTATTCTTTCCCTCCACCACAGGGTCCATTATCTCTCTCTCCTTCTCTCTAAGCCCATCTCTCCCTCCACTTCCCCTCCTCCATCCTTCTCTACCTCAATTCGGCTTCTCTCCTATATCCCCTTCTTCCTCACCTAACACCTTTGTCTTTTTCTTCCTTTACACCACCCTCTCCACCCCAGGTTCATCATCTCTCTCTCCCTCTCTCTGAACCTAATATCTCTCCCTCTATCTTCTCCCTTCATCCTTCTCTCTCTCAATTTGGCTTCTCCCTCATTTCCCCCTCCCTCCGTGTACAGTCCAGCATTTCTCCCTCCCCTTTTGGCCCTGCCTGTGGTTCTCTCTCCCATCCCCCATCACCTGAGGTTCTCTCTCAATCCCCTCCCTTGCAGTCCGGCATCTCTCCCTCGCCTTCTAGACCACGGCCGGCGGTTCTCTCCCCCCATCCCTTCCAACTCAGTTTAGCTTTTCAGTTTTCAGAAAGTCTTCAGCATCAGTAGCAGCACTGACCCTTCTGACACAATTTCCTGTTTGGGATGGGTCAGAGGGAAAGACCCAGTGCACGTTGCCCTGGACTCTTCCTCTATCTGTAACTTAAATGGGATGGCAGATGCCATCTCCCTGACAAAGCCAGTGAAAGAGAGACCCTCAGAGGTGCAGATTTATGTCTCTCTTAAGGTAAAAAGGGATCAGAAGGTATCCCATAAGACTGCTCCTCTGAGAAGTAATGAGTGTCCTTTCAAGTCCCATAAACAGTCCCAGTCAGACTCCTCACTGTATTCAGACTGGGCTGAGTGAGTCTGTGCCTGGCTCGGCTGAGTTGAACCCTGTTCATGCCCCGAAGAGCGCTGAGGTACAGCCCTACTCTCCAACTCCTGGGAAGCTTTCCCCCCCCCCCCGATGTCGAGAGTGGTACTGTATGTGTCGATATCAACACCCTTTGAGGTGCCAGCGTCAAAGATTTATGCACAGGCAGCCTCAGGAAGATTCTGGGGTTGATCTGCAGTTGGCACAAGTGTCCTCAATGCCTAAGCAGACTGCAACCGTAGCATCTGCATCAGCTCCTGCCTGTGCATGGCTCGGAACCGCTCATCGAAGGAAGGCATCGGCAAAGGCAGGGGAGCGAGGACAGAGACAGACCAAGAAAGTGCCAATGCCAAACTGGTAGCAGGGACCTGACTGTCTGGAGACCTGCAAACTGGCACCTTTTCCAAAGAAGGGGGCACTCCTCCTGGTGCCGGTACTTATCAAATACCGGCAAAGCCGATGTCCCAGTGCTTCTGGCACCATGCATCAATGAGGACCAATGCTTATGCTTCTTGGGCTTCCCCTAATGCTCAGTACTGCTGTCCTTCGGTGCCAACAAGGATGATGTCTAACCCATACATGTCCTCGGTGTTGGGTCCGATGCTGACCGGTCCCAGGGCCTACTCTCAGCAGCCGATGTTGAGAGGTGGAGACCTTCTCGATGCCAGTGCACCCCCATTGGATGCTGAACTCTTGGCAGCCATCGAGGTCAATGTTTCCAGTGCCAATGACAATGTACTGGCCTTCGAAGAACCAAAAAGTCTCTCCTGTTGGACCTGCCACACCCTCTGTTTCCTCAACCGCATTTTTAAACAGAGAAAACAGGAGTTAGGCTCAAGGTCAGGCACAAGGCATCTGATACACCATGAGTGCGGGTCCGTCACAGAAATCACCTGATTACACTGAGGACACCTTTTGAAGCCACTGGGGGTATTCTGGAACATCGAGAATAGAATAGCAGCTAAATTAAACTCCTCAATTGTGAGCTGAAAAAGGGGCAGCGTTCAAATTAAGGTTGGTGCTCCATCTAAATGGGCCTAGCAACTCGCGAAAAAGAAAGGAAACTTAAAGGGCCAAAAAACTAGAAAAAAAATAAAAAGGAAATAAAATAAACTGAAGAAAATTGAAAAAAAATGGGGAAAAAAACCTGCACAGGAAGGCACTGTAAAAGAGAGAAACATATGCACTATGAGGAGAACACAAGTCCTCCCTGCTCTGTGGAAAAATAAAGACTGAGGGACCCACATGTCAGGCGGAAAGACACTAGAATATGCACGGTGGACACTGCTAGAAAGTTCTTTTTTTTTTAAGTTTTATTTATTCAATGAAAATACAATGCAATACCAAAACAGCAAAAAGCAAGTTAGTAACATCAGAGAGCTGTAGTACATGTATTCCATAGTTTTATATAAACAGAAGAAAAACCCTCCCACCCTCACTCCCATCCCAACCCCTACTATAATTATAAATCTCAGCAGGACTGATGAAGCAGGCAGCATCTGCTAGAAAGTTCTAAGTATTATCACTAGTCAGCGTCCGCACAAGGCTCCATCAGATGACATCACGCATCTGTGAGAATACAATGGCCTGCTTGTCCACGGAGGATGGATTTTATAACTTCAGAGTGCCACTATCTCCTAGCAAAAGGAATTGCTGGGCTTTTCTACCATTACTAGGCAGTACACAGAGCAACCAGAAGCAAACTATATGGTTTAGTCACTAGGTATCATCATACATAGCAACAATTAAGAAAGCTATACGGTTCAGTCACTAGGTTTCACATTAGAATTTCCAATAAAGAAATTAAATACATATTGAAAGCCAGACCAGCACAAATAGCAGTGTGGCAGCAATGGGGGAGAAGCAAGATGGTGAAAGCATAAGGAGCATATTTCACAAAATAATTTCCAGTCTCTGTGTTTGTATGTGTGAAAGAGAAACCAGGAGAGTAAAAAAAGAAGAGAGAGACAGTTTAAAAGGAACAATTGCCTAACTGCTATTTCAGTGTGTCAAAGTTTATGCTACAGAAGCAGAACAGCTCCTTCCATAGAAATACACTGGGCCAGTTTTGGGAGAGCTTATTTCTCTGGAACCCATGATCCAATCTGGGCAATACATATATTTTTTTAATTGATGTGTTTTTGCACCAGTTTTTTGCCACACACCAAATTTGGTCCTGTTCTATTAAATTTTCAGAAAGACAGACATATACTTTATGTATAATTTCTTCCTAACATTCATTAGTTTGGACATAATATGAACTTGTTAAATTTTGTTTTGTTACTTACGCGACCATAGGGAAAAGTCATCCAGACTTTAAGAGACGGCTTCAATCCAATAACCAAAATCTTTAGGGAAAAGCAATAGAATAAATATGAAAAATATTAAATACATATTTTATTATTTAAAAGTTATCATGGAACTGAGCATATCTACATAAATGAATTCTTTGCACTTAGTATCTGAACCTCCCATCGTATTTAAGAAGAATCAGCACTTTACACTCTGGACTGCTCTAGTCTAGTGTTTTTACTATAGCAATATGAATTATTTATTTCTGTGGGTTTGTGATATTTATTATTTCTAATGTTTTAACTGTAATTCACTTAGAACTAACCTGGATGAGCAGAACAGAAATGAATATATTTTTTATACACTCCATATTGCATTCTTTTTACTGGGCAGTTCTTCAGAATCTAAACTGATATTGACCAATACTCGAGAGTTCAAACATGGCATTTTTATTGATCCTCTTGAACTTAACTGATCTAGAGAATAATTAAAAAGCAGCAAGATGGGAATGATGTCCCTCTCCCCCAAAAAGGATTTCATCTTCACAGATGATACTGCATTTATTAAAGAGGATACTCTACCCTCCTCTTCTCTCAAGAAAAATGTGCGTTCCCTCAAAGGCATCCAACCCTTTAATAGTCCACACGGCTTATTTTCAAAGCACTTAGCCTCCCAAAGTTCCATAGAAACCTATGGAACTTAGCCTCCCAAAGTGCTTTGAAAATATGCCTCAAAATGTGTACAAAATATGGGTGATTGATTTTACCAAAAATCTGTAACCTTTTGAGGATACCATGATTAGTATTTCTAGAAAGAACTCCACTAAAGCAATAAAGAAAATTTTAAAACATGTTAAAAAAAAAACCAATAATATGTGCTCTTGGCAAATAGAAATCCAAGCGTAGGGAAACCAAGGATACTTAAGATGGTCTAAGAAACAAATGTTTTAGAGTGCCTTAGATAAATGCAGGGTTCTTTGCAGCAGGTTGTGTTAACTATTGTTGAACTAGCATTAAGAATTATCCAAAGATATGTCCTATATTAACTTTCAAGACTCAGAGACAAACAGCAATTGCTAAATTGGACAAGGGAAAACAGAAAGAACCAACCCAAAATGAGCTTAACAGTAAAGAAAGCAAACAGAATTACAATGGCGAATGAGTAACTGCAAATACATGAATACAACAACAAATATACCTGAGGATCTGGCAACAAATGATTGAAATAACAGAAATGGGAAGTGACATACCAAGTCGGTATGAAGAACGAAAGTAGAGAACAGCCAAGAAGAAGAAAATTAAAATAATCTATTCCAAAGACAGTGGAAGAATTCAAGATTTCAACAGGTGGAATTTAACAGGATCAGGTTCAGTGAAAGGAAAAAGTGCAAGGGAAAATGAGAGGACAAATAAGGAATACAGCTCAGGTAGGAGAATATTTAGTCCTAAAGTCTAACATACCAATTGCTGATTACCTTAGTTAAAGATGCCATAGCCAATAAAAAGTACTGAGTGATGGGATGATCTCTTAGCTCTGCCTTTGCATGCAAGGGCTCAATGCAGCAAACTTCACCCTTGGAACCACTGAAAAGGCACCGAGAGTCACATGTTCTCACTCCCATGACCCTCCTGGGAAAAAATTTAAAAAAGCACATACTGTACTACAACTGCTGGCCAATGTTAAATATCAGCTACAACCAAAAGTCACAGCTTGCTCTGGATTTTCAAGCATCATTTCCATTAAAGTTACTCCATATTATTATGATTCCATTACATGAAACTAGCAGTCATGCAGGCTATATAACCCTTACACTCTCTCTTACACAGTCTCAAACTACTAAATCTAATGGTCTCAGCGGTGTAACTTGCTGGTGTGTCAACCCCTCCAAGAAAAACTGCATTGGCTCCCAATCAAGGAACGTATAACTTTCAAAGTCTGCACCCTGGTCCACAAAATTATCTGTGGCGAAGCCCCGGGATATATGACCGACCTTATAGACCTGCCAACCAGAAACATCATCGGACCATCATGAACATACTTAAATCTTCACTACCCTAGCTGCAAAGGACTCAAGTACAAATCAATTTGCAGATCCAGCTCCTCCTATATAAGCATGCAACTGTGGAATGCACTAACGAAAGCCATAAAAACAATGTACAACCACCTTAGCTTCCGGAAATCACTGAAGACCAACCTGTTCGAAAAGGCATACCCTACTGATCCAATTTAGGTGCCTGAGCCTAGCAGCACAACGAAACCAAAGCCATAATGAACACTTTATAACCCTTCTTCTTTTCAATTCTCCTAATGTGTTTGTAACACATGAACCTCTGATAATTACATCACTTTGTATTTGTTTCATCACCAGAGGTGACTAACGCCACATGGTACTATGTAAGCCACATTGAGCCTGCAAATAGGGGGGAAAATGTGGGGTACAAATGTAACAAATAAATAAATAACTAAATAAACTTTACACTACACTTTATAATATCCACCTCCTCATCAACCAATAGATAAAATTTAAATCTAATAAGAAATTTTTAACTTTCCACTATGTAATATACTGCAAAATCCCTCTCAAGGTTAATAGTATTATACATATGGTGCTATTGTCCCCGAACCGACAATGAGTTGAAAACTCACTCAAGGTGAGATTTATTTTTTATTTTTATTATTTTTATTACATTTGTACCCCGCGCTTTCCCACTCATGACAGGCTCAATGCAGCTTACATGGAGCAATGGAGGGTTAAGTGACTTGCCCAGAGTCACAAGGAGCTGCCTGTGCCTGAAGTGGGAATCGAACTCAGTTCCTCAGTTCCCCAGGACCAAAGTCCACCACCCTAACCACTAGGCCACTCCTCCACTCCATTACAATAACACCATATGAATAATAATATTAACCTTGAGAGGGATTTTGCTATAAGTATATTATATAGCGGAAAGTTAAAATTTAAATCTAATAAGAATATTTTTATCTATTGGTTGATGAGGAGGTGGATGTTATAAATCTTGCAGTGTAAAGTTGACACACCAGCAAGTTACACCACTGAGACCATTAGATTTAGTAGTTTGAGCCTGTGGAAGAGTTAATACAGTTCCATAGCGAACACTGGTCTATTTTGTATAGCTATATAACCTTGCCATCAAGTGGGTTATTTGACTCTCTTTTGCTGATACCCATCACAGAACCAAGCAATAGAAAAATGAAACAGTACTAACATTTACAGTGAGCGGTAGGAGAAAGTCTAATGGAACAACCAAGGACTTTATATCTCTAAACGTGTTCAATATTGATACAAACAAGTTAATTGCCTTCTTTTTAGGCAATACCAGGTCAACACAATTTTATTTATTATCTTTTATCCCACATCATCCACAAATCTAAGCAGCATTTAAAAAAAACCCATACATAATACATAAGAAGACAAACAACACAACTATAAATCAATATTGAACAACACAATCATCAAAGGGTTTAATTATATTACTGTGTTGGTAAGGAAGCCTACAATTATGTAGGGATCTTAAACCCACAGAATAACTTTACAAAAAAGCACAATTACATAGATGCAATGTTTGCTAATTAATTTATTATACATTTAAGTCACATAACCCATACTGCATGTGTCATTGGAGGAACATCTGTACAGTTGCCTATTAAAAATTTAAAAAAAGACTTTTTTTTATCATATGTAGCCAGGGATCTGAGCAATAACAGACCAATTGCTACTCAGTTTAATGATTACATATAGTGATAGAGAAGAACTCCCAAAAAGGGGAAAGGGAGAGCTAAATGCCTCCTATAAGCTCTTGTAATCAGAGAATAAACCTCACATTAAGGGAGTAACAATAACTTACTAGTGGTTAAACATGTATTAATGCCCCAAGGCCAAGGTTATAAATAAGGTGTATTAATAGCATTAGCACATGTTAACCATTAACAAATGAACCCCTAAATATTTTAATTTTCTGTGAAGACAAGAATCCCAACGGAGGAAAAACATACAAGACCGGTAAGCTAAGGGCTCTCCATCTAAAAAAGCACCAACAGATAACAAGTAAAAATGTTTGTCAAAAATGTTCTCCGTTTTGTCTTTTTCTTAAATAATGTTTTCAAAACAATAGACCAAATGAAACAGACAGCCCCCCTTAGAAACAAACAGCAAAAAGATGCTAAGGTAGGAGCTTAGTAGCTGGCATTTATTCTGACTTTGCAGCTTTTATACACCAAATCTTGAAACTTACCAACAGGCAGTATTAAAACAGTACTGTTTAATAAACATATGTACTGAACTCCATGTCAGGAAGACTGAGCAAGAACTGCACCATCCCACAGATTCTTAACTTAAATGACTCGTAGCTTACTGCAAGGGCTTCCATCAGTTCAAGGGTTGTGAAGACTTATGCAATCAACACATTTATTTCTCGGAAACTACATTTGGAATATTTATTTAATTATTCATTTATGGTGAAAGTGTAAAGCATGTTGTATAGATTTGTGAAAAACCTCTACTTCAATGCATTTTGTATATTTTTGAGGGTTCTAGGTCAGTTCCCAACCACCAATTCCCATCTGGACAATTCCCACCACAACCCAAAAAATACAAAACACACTAGGATAAATAATCTGCCTCCCTTTTTTCTTCCACATCGTTTGGGGGGGGGGGCAGTACCCCCTCACACCCCCGCCAACAACATTATCTTTTAGACATCCCTTTCCCCTTCCAGATATGCAGTTCATGTGGGAGGGGCAATGCCCCCCCCCCCCCACATCCCCAAACTAGGTTTCAACCAAATTCAGCCCCTCAAAATGACACATTGATTACGATTTATAAAAAATTAATACTCTACCTTTGAAAAGTTATTCTGTTACTATACGTCCTCTGTGTACATCCATATACTGCTCTAACATCTTTTATTCAGATACCGTTTAAAAAAACAAACAAACACCGCCAGGAATTATGGGACCCAATACAAGAAAGAAGCTACAGGCTAGGGAGGGTGGGAAATGTGTGTGTGTGGGGGGGGGGGGGGGGGGGGGGGAGGGGACTAAAGTCCTTGGTGGGAATTGTCCCTGGGGGGATTGTCCTAGATGGGAATTGGTGGGTGGGAACTCACCTGATACCATTTTTGAGACAGTAAAACAGTCAAAAGTATACCAGGGTATGAAGATTTTTAGAAAGTATTGTACTCCTGTGAACATGGTCAGAGGTTTAGAGAAAGGCAGTCAATTTCTTTACTATAAGATGTTAATACAGTATCAGTCTAAAATAAAAAAAACTTACTGTACTGGACATTGTTCCAGAAGTAGTTCATATTAGTACAATTTGCTGAAGGAGGCCTAGGACAAGGACTGCTCATTGTTGGCAAGAGTATATATGGAAGTGGGGTGAAGACAAAGCGTTGTTTCCAATCTGTAACAGATGTTTTCCATAGACAGCAGAAGAGGTTATGGAACAGAGACAGTCCTTGTGTCTTCACAGAAACTGGGACAGGGGATTTGCCTCTGTGTTGGTACTGGTGGATTTCTCAGTAGCTTTCGAAACTGCAGCATATAAGTGTATTCCATATATACAACACTGGAATCTATGGCACCACCCCTGGCTCTATGGGCAGCAGGGATATTCAGCCGCTATCCACACAGTTATTCTTTTTTCAAGCCTCTGTTAACCCACTCAGCTATACAGACAACAGCTGAATATCACAGACTATCCATAGAGTTAAGTAGAGATCCAAATACGTACAGTCTTGATTATCCGACCTTTGCTAATTCGACAGAACCCCCCTCTCCCCCCCCCCCCCCCCCCCGGTGACATCATTTTGTTCTCTTCCTGTTTTCTGGTTTCACACGCTGCTGGTTAGTGTTAATAAACAATACTGTATTTCAAATACAGGTACCCTATATGCCTGTATTTATAAAATATGTTTTCCATTCATTTTTTAAGGGGATACTACTGTTTTCCGAATTACCAGACTTTTCACTTATCTGACAATGGTTAGGTCCCATTTATGTTGGATAATCTAGACTGCACTGTATCCTTCTTTAACTCTCCCCAAATCATCCTTTAAGCCTTTTTTTCTCTTGCTGCTAGAAAAAAAAAACCAGTACAAAACATTTGCTTCTTACATTCACCCACCATGTTCTACAACTGTTCGAGAACTTACCTTGTTACTAAAGCTTTTCAAGATCATTTTCACATTCACCTGGGCTTTTGTGTAAACATTTCTGTAAATTACCAAACAGCACTTTGGACAACGCACCACACAAATGTCCAAAGATATAGAACAGAACATTTGCACTCGACAGATCAGAGATGGAAGCATTATGCAAACTGAGAGGCAATTACTGTTAAATGTCATGGTGACTTTTTCTGAGATGCAACCATGTGTCCATTAGTAAAATGAATCTAAACTGTCAGTAATAACTTATTTTCTACTAGTATGAGAATCATAAATTACAGTTCTCCAGCACAGTGCAAAACTGACCCAGTCTCACTATGTCTACCATAAAATTACTACCCATCACTGATAACCCATCAAGGCTAACAATGTCCTATACATTAAGCCCCAGTCTACTGTGTCGTCCCATTTCTTTTTCATCAGCTGATGCACCCATCTCCGACCAGTATCAATCTATGGAGCCACCCAGACCCTCTATCTCAGCAGCATTAATTCATCTAGTCTTCTGAAATACCTCCTTTAGTTCATGCATGCTTTCCATCCTCATTATTCTTATGTACTGTAAAAGAATAATTTGTCCTTACTTAAATGTCAACTCGAACACGGAGCCACCACTGTCATTGCAAATGGCAAGAGTTGGGTCATCTGTAAACTGCACAGAGACAAAGATAAGATTATAAATCTTTGCCTGCTTTACTTTTAAAACTATTGCTTCATGAAATTGAATGTCAGTACAGATTAAGCATAAAGGTAAAACATCTGGAATAAGGGGAGCATATTAGTGAACTGTGATATCCACATTCAATATTCTAAAGACAAATATCAGCGATTCACTTGATTTTACAAGCAGCAAGTTAATTGCAGCTTGGTTTAGCAATTTAGTTCATTGGTTAACTCTTGCTTATGGAATAAAATACAACAAATAGACAATAAAATGGAGCAAACGCAAATATTTATTTTACGCTTCTGTGGGGGGAGGAGAAGGGAGTGAACATAAACATCTACATTTGTATGTGTGTGTGTCAGTCTTTGGTTTACAGAAGTGCTCTGCTTGGCTAACATATGCCAGCATTGCTGATCCAGACTGTGAATTAATACTGCTCTATCTATATTTATATCTATAGACATATAGATATATATTTCACACGTCTGTTATGCTTTTTTGGCACTTCTAGATGGCATTAAAAGCTAAATTTGGCATGCATATAGAAAATCAAACATTATGGTCTTTAAAAAAGCTAGTCTCAGGTAAGTGGCACAACCTGTGTTAAGCCACTGGCTGTCTTTTTTCAGTCACAGATTTAACAGGGTTGGAAACATTGTCATGGAGCAATGGTCCTCAGACAGAGGGGATGAGGCAATATGCCCAAGCAACCTTATGATATCGGTCCCTCAACAATTTATAACAGACCTAACGAAACACGTGAACTTTATGTTACAAAATGGACTTTTCCCGAATGAGAAAGGAAACATCCTACTCACCCCCATACCCAAAGATGCAAAGAAAAATGCTAGTGAGCTAACCAACTATAGACCAGTAGCATCCATTCCCTTAATAACCAAAATAACAGAAGGGATGGTGACCAAACAACTCACTAATTATCTAAACAAGTTCTCAATATTACACAACTCTCAGTCAGGATTCCATTCTAACCACAGTAATGAAACAGTACTAGTTACGCTCATGACTAATTTCAAACAAATGATTGCAACCGGCAAGAACATACTACTTCTACAATTCAACATGTCTAGCGCCTTTGACATGGTTGATCATGGAATTCTACTACACATCCTCGAATACTTCAGAATCGGAGGTAACGTTCTCAATTGGTTCAAGGGGTTCCTAACCACACGCTCATATCAAGTGACATCAAACTCAATTACATCAGCCACATGGACACCTGAATGCGGAGTTCCACAGGGATCCCCCCTTTCACCAACCTTATTCAACCAAATGATGATACCCTTGGCCAAACTACTATCAAACAAAAACCTCAAGCTCCTTGTGACTCTGGGCAAGTCACTTAACCCTCCATTGCCCCCATGTAAGCCGCATTGAGCCTGCCATGAGTGGGAAAGCGCGGGGTACAAATGTAACAAAAACAAACAAAAAAAAACCCCATACATATGCGCTGATGACGTAACGATCTACATCCCATTTAAACAAGACTTAAAGGAAATTTCAAACGACATCAACCAAAGTCTACATATCATGCATTCATGGGCAGATGCATTCCAGCTGAAACTTAATGCAGAAAAAACCCAATGTCTAATACTCACCTCTCAACACAACTCGAACAAATTTACCACCATCAATACACCAAAACTGAACCTACCAATCTCGGGCACCCTAAAAATTCTTGGAGTTACTATTGATCGGCACCTAACACTAGAAAATCACGCGAAAAACACAACCAAAAAGATGTTCCACTCAATGTGGAAATTAAAAAGAGTAAGACCATTCTTCCCAAGGACCGTCTTCCGTAAATTGGTTCAATCATTGGTACTCAGTCATCTAGATTATTGTAATGCACTTTACGCTGGCTGCAAAGAGCAAATACTCAAAAAACTCCAGACAGCCCAGAACACTGCAGCTAGACTCATATTTGGGAAATCAAAATATGAAAGTGCTAAACCCCTATGAGAGAAACTACACTGGCTCCCACTCAAAGAACACATCACGTTCAAGGTGTGCACCCTAGTTCACAAAATCATCCATGGTGATGCCCCAGCCTACATGTCAGACCTGATAGACCTACCACCCAGGAATGCTAAAAAATCATCTTGCACATTCCTTAATTTTCATTTCCCCAACTGTAAAGGTCTAAAATGTAAACTAATGCACGCATCAACCTTTTCCTATATGAGTACACAATTCTGGAACGCACTGCCGCACAACCTAAAAACGATCTACGAACTAACCAGCTTCCGCAAACTACTGAAGACTCATTTCTTTAACAAGACATATCACTAAGATCATCACATGTGAAATCCCCCACATGTACCTAGAATTATCTTTAAATGTTTTCTTGTTATTTTACTATTATGCTTTATCATTATCATGTAACCCAAAATCCTCTGTAATACCAATTGCCTATTCTCTTCTCATTTACACTGTTCATGATGTATTGTAAGCCACATTGAGCCTGCAAAGAGGTGGGATAATGTGGGATACAAATGCAACAAATAAATAAAAAATAAATAAAGACTGGTTGAAGAGGATACTAATTTGACTGCAAATGTTTTATCTCTATTAATACTATCTAGTAGGGGAACAGAGGTGCCACTTCTTCCATGAAAGCACCTCTATTCTCCTTTTCTTCCTCTTATATACCACCAGAGTAAGATGACAGGAGTGATAACAAAAGCCATAAGGACATTTTATCTCTTCCTCCATCTCTACTTGTGTTCAGGAGGATGAACATAACTTGTATAATTCATATCCCAATGCTTACTGATTATAAAGTAAAAAGATATTTCGTTTTGTAAAAACAGGAAAAATACTAGCTCACCACAAAAATCTGCCACGCTGTGCTTCCATTTTTTTCAATTGCTTATAAGGGATTAGCATTCACATTTACATAACTAGATTGCGTTTTCATCCAAAACATTTTCTTTTTTACTTAAAACAATCTGACCTCTGTCCTGTATATTTCCATATGTATTTCTTCATTGGATTACTTAGCGATAGTGTTTGTAGACAAATCTCAAAGCATTTTTTTAGTTGTACCATGGTATGAACAAAGAACAAGCTGGAGAGTTAAAGTTCCAAATGATCCCATAAAGAGGGTTATTTTATAACATGTTGTCTATGTGTGAAGGCCAAGTATGAACCTATATCAGACCTATTTTATAAAAAAACATAGGTGCCTATATAAAGTGGAAGAAATCACACCCAGACTGAAACCACAAAACATTTACTCCTGCTTAGGAGCAGGCATAAATGTTTGCACAAACATGCATATTTTATAATCATATGTAAATCATGACTTCCATCTGCACTCAACCCAAACTCCACACCTGAGAACCTCTATATGCGAGTCATATAAAAGTATATGGTTTATTGGACTGAATATACTTTTTTATGTTTCAACGGTTTTTATTATGGACTGCATATACTTTTTTAAATGTGCAACACCCGGGGCAATTCTCCCTAAGGGAGTAATTTTATAAATGATTTGCCATATGTAAAGCATATTTTACAGGCAGAAAAAGCAAGGTTGCTTACCTATAACAGATGTTTTCCATAGACAGCAAGATTAATTCAGGCACACAAGTGGGTAATATTGAACTACTAGTAAAAGAGGCCAGTTTCTGAGCAAATGAAACGGGCACTAGCAAGGTTTTCGTCGCCAACATCCCCCCTTCCCTCCCTGGCCAACCCCTTCGTTGTTCTGCCATTGCTCCGCCCCGAACGTCATAACGTTTGACGCGAGGGCGGGGCCCGGAGCGATTTCCCACCCCCCGCCTCCCTGCCTCCCTCCCTGCCAACCCCTTTGTTGTTCTGCCATAGCTCCGCCTTCGAGGAGGGGGCCCGGAGCGATTTTGGTGGCTTCACCACCACGAACCTTCAAACCTTTTTGAAGGAAGTCAGGGCTTGGCTTCACTGACGTCAGTGTCCTCAGAACGTTGAGGGTGAGTTTTATTATAGTAGATGTCGGGACAGAACAGCTCTCCCAGGAGTCTGAACTAGTGTAAAAAGTTTTCAGTATGTGCAACCCTTCCCATGCACTCTCTCCTCAATCCTCTCAGTCAGTTCTATAGCACAAGTACATAAGTAATGCCACACTGGGAAAAGACCAAGGGTCCATCGAGCCCAGCATCCTGTCCATGACAGCGGCCAGTCCAGGCCAAGGGCACCTGGCAAGCTTCCCAAACGTACAAACATTCTATACATGTTATTCCTGGAACTGTGGATTTTTCCCAAGTCCATTTAGTAGCGGTTTATGGACTTGTCCTTTAGGAAACCGTCTAACCCCCTTTTAAACTCTGCCAAGCTAACCGCCTTCACCACGTTCTCCGGCAACGAATTCCAGAGTTTAATTATGCGTTGGGTGAAGAAACATTTTCTCCGATTTATTTTAAATTTACTACACTGTAGTTTCATCGCATGCCCCCTAGTACTAGTATTTTTGGAAAGCGTGAACAGATGCTTCACTCCACTCATTATTTTATATACCTCTATCATGTCTCCCCTCAGCCGTCTCTTCTCCAAGCTGAAAAGCCCTAGCCTCCTTAGGGCTGCCATGTTAGTCCACTTGGACATGTGGCAATAAGGGTGAAACAAGTTGTAGCTGATGCATTAAATTAGTTCAGCTGTGTTGGGACTCGGAAGCAAACGGCAAGTATGTCACGAGAACAGAGCAGCATGTTTTTTTCTTTGTAATAAAGATAGCAGTAGGGTCTCTTTTCCTTTCCCTCCTGACATGTCCAGCACTTTCCCCTCATTCTTCCCCAGCACCCCCCCCCCCCAGTCCCCAACTTACCTCTTTACCCCTTTTACTGAAAGTGGTAGCTGTAATTGGGCCAACCTGGCACCTTTCCTTTGCTGCATTCCACCCTCGCATAAACAGCAAATTATTGTCAGCACCCAACAGTGGAGAGATGCCAGGTCAGCCCACTTGCAGTTTGACCGATTGATGGACTCATGGGGGTGGGGGGAAGAGATGAAGGACTATGGAGGGAGGGAGAGACATCCTGAACTATGGGGGAATGGAGGAAACACAGGGAGACAGGAGTTGGACCCACAGGAGAAGATCACGCTGCACAAATCCCGATGCCATTCTCTTTCCTGGGTTGTGTAGGTGGTAAACTGCACTTAGCAGGCTTGCATTTCCAATGCACAATTTGCCACTTACAAAACCTAAGAAGGAGCACACCACTGGGAGTTGCTGCCCTGCTGAATATTGAAGCTGCAACTTTTTTTTTTGGGGGGGGGGGGGAGAAAGGGGAAAGGGAGCTGCTGGACCATAAGGTGAAGAGTGGAGAGAGAGGGGACATGGAATTGCTGCACCACAGAGATGGAGGGAAAGGGAGAGGGTACAGGGAGTTGCTGGACCATAGATGCAGAAGGGAAGCGAGAGGGGACGGAGTTGCTGGACCATAGGGGTGAAGGGTAGGAAGATGGGACAGGGAAATGCTGGACAATAAGGGTAGAGAGACAGAGGGACAGGGAGATGCTGCGCTGCAAAAGGTTTGGGAAGGGGGGCAAAGGGGAGCTGCTCGGCATAGTGGAATCATGTGGGAGAGACCATGGGTGTTTTCAATCAGATGAGTGAGAAGAGGATGGTGAGTACAGAGGTTAGAAGTGTAACAATGGACAATAAATGAAAGAGAAGAGAATAGGAGGCAACGGATAGTGTGAGACAGGAGAGCTAGGAGGTAAGAGGAGGAGAAGAAAGTTGATATGCAAGTGAAATATAGGTGGAGGACTGAAGAGTAAGAGGGTATAAAATAAGTGGGCAGACAGAAAACAGAGAAGGAAAAATTATGTCTTATCTGATATTTTCTTTTGTCCTACTAGACCAATCTAGACTAATGGGTTACGTTCACCTACCAGTGGAAGGAGACAGAGAAAAAATAGTTCCAAGTAATTTGCCCCTTAAGGGTATCAAGCAGCCTGAAATGTTCAGTATTTAAATAGTGAAGCAATGGTGCTCATGATATCTAAAACAAAAAAACTTGAAACTTTAACACACTAGCAGGCCAGTCATCCCTGGCTGCAACATGCAGTGTGGACCATACTTAAGCAACATACAGAGATTTCTTGAGTGAGGAGATGGGGCCAGAGTTGTAATTGGAAGTATGCCTTGCACCCAACTGACGTACAGACATTTCACCAAGTCCGGAGTACCAGAAATAGTTTCAAAGGGTGATGATACAGAGGAACTGAAAGAAATCTCTGTGAACCTGGAAGACGTACTGAGCCAAACTGACAAATTAAAGAGTACTAAATCAACTGGACCGGATGGCAAACATCCAAGGGTACTCAAAGAACTCAAGCATGAAATTGCTGATCTGCTGTTAGTAATATGCAATCTGTCAATAAAATTGTCCATAGTAACTGAAGATTGGAGGGTGGCCACTGTGATGCTGTTATTTTAAAAGGGTTCAAGGAATGATCTGAAAAATTATAGACCAGTAAGCCTGACTTCGGAGCCGGGTAAAATAGTGGAAACTATTATAAAGAATAAAATTACAGAACACGTAGACAAACATGGTTTAATGGGACAGAGTCAGCATGGGTTCAGCCAAGAGAAATCTTGCCTCACCAATTTGCTTCATTTCTTTGAAGGTGTGAATACATGTGGATAAAAAGTGAGCCAGTTGATATAGTGTATCTAGATTTTCAGAAAGCTTTTGATAAAGGTCCTCATGAGAGACTCCTGAGAAAATTAGAGTCATGGGATAGGAGGCAAGGTTCTGGTGTGGATTAGGAATTAGTTATTGGTCAGAAAACAGAGGGTAGGGTTAAATGGTCATTTCTCTCAATGGAGGAGGGTGAACAGTGGAGTGCCACAGGGACAGATGCTATTTAACATATTTATAAATGATATGGAAATTGGGACGATGAGTGAGGTGATCAAATTTGCAGATGATACAAAACTATTCAAGGTTGTTAAAACACGTGCAAACTGTGAAATATTGCAGGAAAATGGAAAACTGGGCATTCAAATAGCAGATAAAATTTAATGTGGACAAATGCAAGGTGATGCACATTGGAAAGAATAATCTGAATCATAGTTACCTGATGCTAGGGTCCACCTTGGGGGTCAGCACTCAAGAAAAAGATCTGGGTGTCGTTGTAGATAATATGCTGAAATCTTCTGCTCAGTGTGTGGCGGTGGCCAAAAAAGCACACAGGGTGCTAGGAATTATTAGGAAAGGGATGGTGAATAAGACCGAAAATACTATAATGCCTTTGTATTGCTCCATGGTGTGTCCACACTCAGTTCTGGTCGTCGTATCTCAAAAAAGATATAGCAGAATTAGAAAAGGTTCAAAGAAGAGCGACCAAAATGATAAAGGGGATAGAACTCCTCTAGTATGAGGAAAGGCTAAAGAGGTTAGGGCTCTTCAGCTTGGAAAAGAAACAGATGAGGGGAGATATGATTGAGGTCTACAAAATTCTGAGTTGTGTAGAACGAGTAGAATGAAATCAATTTTTTTTACTCATTCCGAAAGTACAAAGATTAGGGGACACTGAAGGAAGTTACATGCAAATACTTTAAAAACAAATAGGAGAAAATATTTTTTCACTCAACGAATAGTTAAGCTCTGGAATTCTTTGCCAGAGGATGTGGTAAAAACAGTTACTTTATCTGGGTTTAAAAAAGGTTTGGACAAACTCCTGGAGGAAAAGTCTGCTATTGAGATAGACATAGGAAGCAACTGCTTGCCCTGGGATTTGTAGTATGGAGTGTTGCCATGATTTGGGTTTTTGCCAGGTACTTGTGATTTTGCCTGGTGTATTGGAGTCTTTCCCCTTGATGGACATGGGAAAAAGAAAAGGGAAATCCAGGGCTTTTTCCTCCTCTATCCCTACAAAATCCTACCTTGCGCCAGACTACTCTGGAGAGATTCAGAGTTCAAGCGGTAGAAGAGCCGGCACCCGCTTCAGTTAGATTCGCGGTGATCACAGCATAGAGGGAATTTCACTTAGCCCTCTCTCCAGTGCAGCTCCCCCATGAAGCGGAAGCAGTTTGGCGTCAGCTGAAGCGCAGCGTTGTGAGACGCCCGAAATGGAGTTGCTCTTTCAAGCTGCAAGAGGAGGTCCTGTCGCTGCCTCGACCTCAGGAATTTGAACACCTGAGGGTATGCAGGTTGATCAGCCTTCCTTTCTCTTTAACCTGGGAGCTGCTTCTAATGGTATTGGTTTTAAGAAACCAGCTGTGGTGACTATGGAGTCATTGTGGGATGCAATTCAAGGCTTGAAATGCTCCCTTCTTCAGGTAACTAACTCCTTTAGGGGAGAGGTTTCTGACTTAAAACAATCATACCAGGTTGTGTCTGGGAAAATGGATCTTCAAGTAACTAAATCTGATTCACTAGAAGCTGAAATTAAACAACTGAAGAGTTTTTTATCGACAGTCACCAGGGAGAGAGATATTCAGGCTTGAAAACTTGAATATTTAGATAATCATGGAAGAAGGAATAATCTGAGACTCTCAAAGTTTCCTAAATCGCCATTAATTCCTGAATTAGAAATAATGAAAAGATATTTTTGTGAAATACTGGAAATTCCGAAAGAGGGTTTTCCACCCCTAGTCAGAGCCCAATATATAACGGGTTTTTTGAAAACTTCATCAGTGAATCTTCAACCTGAATTAAATCTAACTGAATTTTTGGAGAGCTCTTTGGAAGTTATAACTGAACTATTCTTCAAGTAACTTTTGATTTAGAGTCAGACAGAAATAATATATTTTGTTTATATTTTCGTCACATGCATGCACTGCTCCCCCCTCCGTCTGCCACCGGGCCCTCACAGCGCCTCTCACCTCCGTGTGAAGGCGCTGCACCGGCAACAACAGCTGATCGCCTCTCCAGACTTCCCTTCTTTCCTCCTTGGCCCGCCCTCGTCTAACGTAAGTTAGTTACTTACGTCAGACGAGGGTGGGCCAGGGAGGAAAGGAGGGAAGTCCAGAGAGGCAATCAGCTGTTGCTGCTGGTGCAGCACCTTCACACGGAAGTGAGAGGCGCTGTGAGGGCCCGGTAGCAGACAGAGGGAGGCGGGGAAGCTGTCATTTCAAGGAAGGAAGGAAGGGAGGGGGGCCAGGGCTGCATAAAGTTCTGATTTCAATGCCGGGGAGGGGGAGCGGCGGCGGCGACCTCTGGGGGGGGGGGGGGGGCAAGTACGTCTGGGAGAGCTGTTTCATCCTGCCACTGAGTGATGACATCACCCATTTGTGTGATCGATTATACTGCTTGAAAATGAGCCTTTGGTTCACAGGCGATCAATGCTTGAAGTTTACTTATGCTTCTAGTCAAAATAATCACTACTAGAAACAGCAGTTTCTGGGGGAAACTGTTTTAGTAATATGGATTTCTTTGGCTCAAATAGCTGTTTCAGGAGAGATACAAGGGTTAACACATTGAGGTCCCATGGCACTCAAGGTTTCTGAATTGGAAAGTGGCTATTCCAAAATTGCACAAGTGACAGTGTATACAAATAATCATGCTAACAAGAGCACAAGTATTTTTACAGAACTTGTATACAGATGATTCCAAGCAGTGAAGATGCAAGGTATGCATGTAAATAACGAAAAGTACACACACAGTTGCATCTGCTTCAGAGTAGGTGTAAATGCACTACTGGAGATAATTGAGAGCCTATTTTATAAAGGCATATATATACATATGTTGCCCTTATAAGATACTTGAATTTTTGGAAATTGATTCCCTGTTATAGAAATTGCCACATAAAAGCAAAAATTTAAGATACCAAATTTTTTAAGATGCTTCATGGCATACACTTGGCTGAAGAGACTACTTTATATTTAGTACCTTGATGTGCAAAATTGCTGTTCCTGGAGGGTGGGCATCTGTTATGGATCTTAAGAGTTTCCCACTGGCCAAGTCCCACATGGTAATCTGTAAAAAGAAAAAGGGTTAATGCAAGTTAAGGAAAAGTACTATTCCGTGTTAACAAATCATGGGAAAGTTACTGCATAACATAAGAAGCATGGCCTTGAAAATCCTGGATGAGGAAACCAGAAGCTCTCAAATGTATATGAGAGCATGTTCATTTCAGAGAATTCAGAGGATGAAGAAAATCATCAGTGGTCAAAGTTATTAGTCTGAGATATTAATAAACTTATGCCCTTGAAATTCAGAAGCTAAACATCAGAAGGGTAATTTTTAGCGAGCCGGTAGTGATTGTGGGCCTATAATTCCTACAAGGTGATTTTCAAAGGGAAATACCTGTAGGGGTTATTTTTTAATCCACATACTCTGCAGGGACCAAGTCCATAGATTAAAAAAACATGCTGAATCTCTCAATGTGCATCTCTCCAATAAAGCTGTATGTTGGGACACTCTCACCAAATGTAGAAGAATGAGCTCTGACCTCCACATCACATATAACATTGTATTCCTGCCACAGAGCAACCTCTCCAGCCTTTCTGGGGTTAAATATCAACAATATATAAGTTTGTACCTGTTTTCCTTAACTTGAGTAGAAACAGACATATGACTCACTAAATTAATTATTTCCCCTGGTCTGCTTCATCTGATTTCATTTAAAGGTCCCTGTCCCATGCCACCCAATAGGTGAAGGGCAAGTCAATAACTAAGCGCACCTTTGCGTGGGTGTGTGTGACAAAAAGTAGCACTTACATATGTTAAGTACTATTCTGAAAGAATGCACATAAATGCTATGGTGTGCAAATGCAAAGAAGCATACACATAGATAAAGTGAAGAAGAGGTATGGCCATGCGTCCCAGTTAGACACCCGACTTATAAAATACTATAAGTTATGCAAGACAAAATAGGAGGACAAGACTTTTTTAGATATGTTTGTGATAGGAGGAAGTGCAAAAGTGGCAGTAAGACTCAAAAGCGAAGAGGGGGAAATATGCAGAAGGTGATAAGGATAAGGTAGAATTGCAGAAGACAAACACAAATAGGAATGAAGTGTGGTAGACCATGAACAATTTTCAGAGGACTGTGTTCGTGAGGAGCTAGCTAAACTAAATATGAACAAAGCGATGGGACCGGATGGCATACATCTGAGGATACTGAACAAACTTGGGAAAGTTCTGGCAGCTCTGCTGTCTGACTTTTTCAAAGGTTCTCTAGATTCAGGAGTGGTCCCAAAGGACTGAAAAGTGGAAGTAAGGAGGAAGTTGGGAACTATAGACTAGTTAATCTGCCTCTGTGGTAAGTAAATTAATGGAAACACTTCTAAAGCAGAGAACAGTGATGTTTCTGAAATCCAATGGATTGCAGGACCCAAAGAAGCATGATTAAAATAGATGCAGGTATTGTCAGATAAATTAGGTTAATTTCTTTGACTGGATGACCAGGAAGCTGAATCGAGGGAGAGCACTATATGCGTTGTACTTAGATTTTAGCAAAGCCATTGACAACTTTGGTATGGGCCTTAAAGTGACTGACTGGGTTGGGAACTGATTGAGTGGAAGGTGACAAAGGATAGTGGTAAACGGAGCTCACTCTGAGTAAAGGGATATTACCAGTAGTGTACCATAAAGTTTGTTTTTTGGGTCAATTATTTTTAAAACTTTTGTAAGTAATATTGCCGAAGGGCTGTCTGGTAAGGTTTGCCTCTTTGCAGATGATACCAAAATCTGCAATAGAGTAAACACCCCTGATGGCATGGATAACATGAAGAGGGACCTAGCAAAGCTTCAAAAATGGTCCAGAATTTGGCAGCTAAGATTCAATGATAAACAATGCAGGGTCATAGCCTGGGCTGTTGTAAAGGATTTTAAAGATTGCTTTTCAACTCTGTCTGAGTGACCGATAGTGCACTCTGGATCTGTATTTTTGATTAAAAGTAATTCTGTTTGTGTGAAAATGATTTGGAATGTGGAAGAAGATAAGACATGGCTCTAATTAATTTGGTATGTGCAGGGAGAGGGGAGGTGGAGCATGTTTCGAGTTCAGGCTGGCCAACTGCACAGAGAAACATGTGACCACATTCCCACATTATGGCTTGTTTACCTAAACAGAGAAATTCTCAAGCATTCTGTAATTTACCTTAACTCTGAAAATGAGTTCTAATCCTAATAAAAAGGGGAATCTTTGCCAGTGAAATTGGGAGCTCTTCTGTGAGTAAACGTATGTACTGCGCAGAATATTGTATTTCCTGGTCTAGAGACTCCTGGCTTTCGCTGTAAACGGGGCCCCTCCAGCTGATGACAAGAGCCTGGATGTAGTGAAATAGGATCAGTAATGTATGTATATGATGATTGTTTATTATTGCTTCTTGTCTGGTCAATAGACTCCTAGCTTCGCTGATAAGGAAACCTGGATTTAGTGATGCATGACCAGTGATGTAATGATTGTTTCTTTTCAACCATAGATAGGTATTATTGCTTCTCTTCAGCTTAATCATTGTGTATATATCTTAATCATTGTATATCTTAGACAATAATGACTTATATACTCTCCATTTAAAGTGAGCCTCTAATAAAAGTCTCATTTACCTAATACAAATCCAAAAGAATCCACAGTAATTATTGAGTAGTCTGTGGCAGTGAGGCAGGCTGTAAAACCAGGTCAGTACATTTTGGCGACGAGGGTGTGGGATTTGTAGAAGGACTGGCACTTTTTAAGAGGAATGCAGAGGAAAGTGTTGAAATCCCAGGTTGGGATAGCATACTACATGGTATTATAGCCACTGAGTGGTCAAAATGTGCAGGATTATGTGAGGAGTAGGATTCCTGTTTAAAGGAATCAGAGCCTTTGGATGCAAAAAATTAAAATAGAGAGGGAGAAGGAACAGTATTGCTTATCAGAAAATTCACTGGGGCTGGGATAAACAGCATAAGAAAAGTCAAAATGTAACGCTTAATGTCAGAATAAGTTACTGACTGATAAATATAAGAAGCGAAGAGAGAAAATTAACAAAAAGAAAGTACATAAATATTATGATTTAAGGGAATACATAGGGGGATGTTTAGACTCATTTAGAGTCATTAATTGCACATTTAAAGGGCAAGGGATAGGAGATAAATCTTAATAAGATTTAAGGACCGTCCCAGACAGTGAATTTTTTAGGCATTGGAATTTGTTCCTCTCTGTAAAAAGAAGGCGGCACAATGATTTATTGGATTATTCAGCTTTTTGAAAGCAGCACATACCTCACTCAAGTATAATTCTAGCACTGGGTAATCAGGAAAAAATATGACCTTGAGTGGTGGGAAAAAGAGCAACAGGCCTTTGAGGCAGTGCAGCAGACAGCACAGATTGCTTTAGATTTGTGGCCAGTGCAATTAGGAAAAGTAGAATTAAGTGTCTTAATGAATGAAAATTATGCTAATTAGAGCCTTTGACAAAAAACAAAACAATTGAGTACCACTAGGGTTTTAGAACCGTAAGCTGCCAGAAGTAGAAAAGAAAGTACACTTCTTTTGTGAAAGAGCTGCTAGCATGTTATTGGGTTTAAGTAGATACTGCGTAGCTATCTATAGGACATTAGAATGCAGTGGAGGAGGAAGTAGTTAATATGCAGAGTTATATGTTGTTTATATGGTTTTGAAAATTGAGAATTTGGGATGTTATGTATATACTAACTCATGGTCTGTGGCAAATAGATTAGCCACTTGGCTACCTACTTGGAACAAAAATAATTGGCAAATTTATATTAAGGATTTGTGGGGCAGAGAATTGTGGCAAGATATTTGGAATTATGTATATAATACTAATGTTACTGTTTTTCATGTAGATGCCCATTGCAAAGGTGATCCTTTAGAACGTCTCTACAGCACAGTGGCTGATGAACAAAGAAAAATTACACCCCTTGAGGTGGAAACTGTGAAAGAGCCAGATAATTGCTCACGTTTGGTGAAATGGGGAGCTCGTCTGTGAGTAAACATACATACCATGCAGAGAACGTGTCATGTCCCCTACCTCAACGCAAGCGGCGTCCTCAGGCTGCGCGGGCTCCCAGCAACACGCACACTTGACTGGCACAGTAGTTCTTCTCTGGGTTTGTTCAGAGAGACGGTGGATGCAAGCTCTTTGATTTCTTTGCTTCCATGCACCTGTGTCTCTCTGCCTGGCTTCCAGGCTCCTTGATTGCTTTGCTTCCATGCACCTGTGTCTGCTCTCCCTCTGCCTGGCTTCCCTTGCTTCTCTCCTATTGGTCTTCCGGTTCCTCCTCCCCCTGCTCTTGTCCTATGGTTGTTCCTTCTCCCTGCTGGTTCCTGCTGTCAGACGCCAGCACTTTATCAGCTGAGCTCTTCCTGGACTCCATGCTTGGCTCAGTAGTTTGCTTCTTCTCTACTTTGTCCCTCTTTGTTGACTTTGCCTGTTACCCGACTACTGACTTTGCCTGTATCTGGATTACTCTCTTGACCTGCTGCCTGCTTACTGATTTTACCTGTGCCTGGATTACTCTCTTGCATGCTGCCTGCCTACTGACTTTGCCTGTACCTGCATTACTCTATTGACCTGCTGCCTGCCTACTGACTTTGCCTGTACCTGGATTACTCTCTTGGCCTGCTGCCTGCCTGGCAGATACGTTCTCCACCCCGCTTCCAGCTCCGTCTCGTAAGTCCTGCAGGCCACCCGCACCTAGGGGCTCAACCTCTGGGGAATGGCGGTCAGCACAGGTGAAACCCGGGGTTGTCCGGCCACCAAGCAGAACCTGGTCCGAGTACCAGGTTCAGCAGCGCTCTACTTGGTACAAGAACTCACAAGTCTGACAGAACTATATTTCCTGGTCAAGAGACTCCTGGCTATCGCTGTAAATGGGACCCCGTCCCCAGCTGATGACAAGAGCCTGGATGTAGAGATTAATGACCAGTGATGTATGTATATTATGATGTATAGTTTATTATTGCTTCTTTTCCTGGTCAAGAGACTCCTGGCTTTGCTTGGCTGTAGTGACCAGTGATGTAATGATTGTTTCTTTTTTCACTATAGATAGGTATATAGCTTAATCATTGTGTATATATCTTAATCATTGTGTATCTTAGATAATAATGAGTTATACATTCTCCATTGAAAGTGAACTTCTAATAAAAGTCTCATTTACCTAATACGAGTCCAAAAGAATCCACAGTAATTATTGAGTAGTCTGTGTCAGTGAGGCAGGCTGTAAAACCAGGTCAGAACAGCTAAAAAACTCCAAGGGAGTGGTACAGTTTAGGGGGGTGAAGCACTTTTGTGCATAAAAGAGGAGCAGGACATGGACGTGATTGCAAGTAATTAATCTTTAAACTTAAGTTTTCTAGTATTTCTGATCACATAGCTAAACTTTACTGGCTTCCAGTAAATGATTGTATATTTTCAAGCAGCTTGTTTATTGTTTGAGATTATTCATGCTCTACTTCTGAGCTTTTGATTAACATGGTCTCTAAGACTTTATTTGCATTTTCTTCTCAATTACGAGATTAACGCTTTGTTCTCCTGTTTTTAGAAAAATACACTTTTTGAAAATGGTTAACACCTGAAAAGCCAAAAAACTCTAATGAAATAAAAGAGTGAAGTAAACGGCAGAAAAAATACTTGAAAATAAAACAAAAACCCACATTGGAAGGCACTAGGCTAATGTTAATCACAGCATGAGGAAAAGAACATGCGAATGCATCTTCTCAGCTCCACGGAAAAACTAAGACTGGGGTACCCGCACTCATGTATCGGGTGGGAAGGCACACATGAATGCGTGATGGGACACTGCTAGAAACTTCTATAATACTCGCTAGTCAGTGTCCGCATCGAGCTCCGTCAGATGACATCACCCGGATGTGAGAATATGAAGGCCTGATTGTCCTCAAACAATGTTGGCTATCAATTTTATTTCCCCACATTTAAGCAAAACAAACCTCCCCCTTTTATCTGACTAGTCTTTGACCACTTTACATGGTAGAAAGTGGTTAACCAGAGTCACCACTCCTCCTCGCTTCCCAATCCTCCTTTCCAGGCATAGAAAGAGGTTAACCAGAGTCACCACTCCTCCTCGCCTCCCAATCCTCCTTTCCGGGCATAGAGGAGCTCTACATGGGATAATTCTTGCACCTCAAGAGGACCACATCCCTTCCATGCAAGTGGGTCTCCTGGTGTAACATTATATCTCAATTCAATGCACTCAACTCTTTAAAAAGCTATTGCCTTTTAGTTGCTATGAGGACCCGTAACATTATAAGATCCTATTCGTAATACTGACTGTATCATCTTTCTCCATCTCTTTGACCCAACAAGATCTTTTGCTCCATTCCCCTCCCTCCTGCCCTCTCCCTTCACAAATCCATCTGATCATAGTGGTCCTCTGTATACTGCAGAGGAAGTCAGCCAGCCACAACATCTCCAGATGTTTATGTTTATAAGCAAATTTGATATACTGCCTTTTCTGACATGTAGGTCAAAGCAGTGTACAAATCTAATAAGAACAATATGAAAAAGAATGCCACCCAAGTTAAAAGAACAGATAATCAGCCCCTCAAGTTCAAACACACCAAAAAAAAAATGACTGTCCCTACCATTCACAAAAGTATAAAATGTAAAGACTGTCCCACACAGAGAGACCTCCATCAAAACATCAGCACTTTGAGAGAGTTCAAAACTTAAGACCAAAAAAGTAGGCCTTTAGGCTGGACTTAAACTTTGTGCATGATGACTCAGTGTGAAAGAAAGGTGGAAAGTCATTATAAAACTTAGGTATCAGGAAATAATAGACAGAATTTCTAGTTGACTCATACTGAGCTTTCCTCAGAGGAGGAAGCACAAGTTAATTAGCATCAAGAGACCTGAGATCACAGCTTGAGGTATAAAGGATAGTGAGAGGTGATAAGTATTGAGGAGTATCCAGATGGCAAACTCTGTCTGATATGCACAGAATTTTAAAATGAATAAAGTAGCAGATTGGTAGCCAATGAAAATGGGATAGAAGTGAGGAAGCTATTTTTTACCTGTAACAAAGAACAAGAGAGGATTCCTGAAGCGTTGGAACAAGAGAAATCTGAAGAATTGAAAGATATTTCATTGATCCTAGAGGACTCATTAACCAAAGTAACTAATAGAGCTACACTTTTGATATCATTTGTTTTTGAGCAAGATTTTAATGCAATATTGAAGTTGTACTTTAAAAATACGCACCAACAGTTTTGTGGTCAAAAATTATGGATTTTTCCTGATGTTACTAAAATTACCCAAGAGCGACGGAAGAAATTTCTAGATATGAGAGAAGAGACGAGGTCCTTAGGGGCAACTTTTTTGTTAGCATACCCATGTAAATGTATGGTGAAATATTTAGGTGTTAAATATGTTTTCTTCTTACCAGATCAATTAAGAGCTTTCATAGACCTGAACAAGGTATCAAGATCATAATATTAATATCAGTATAGCTTAAAAAAGAGAAGGTGGGAGGGCATAAGCCTTTCCTCTATTCCGATATTACTTATTTTTTTGATCTCCCTGATTTATTCTCCACTCCCCTCCATTTGTGTGGTCTAAGGAAGGGACAAAAGTGAATTATTTTGTTTCTTATTTGATTTCTCTATGATAGAGTATATGTGATTTATTTATTTGAACTCTTTTGTCTCCTATATTACATGTAACAAGAATGATTGCTTGTGTATATAATTAATGCATACATAGCTCTAGAACTGTATGTAGTATATTCTGATGCTATATTGCACTGCTTAATGCTTCTGTATACTTTATATGCTTAATGTGTATATTCTGTTGCTATACTGCACTGCTGAATATTTATATATACTATATATGCTATTCTATATATCTTGTCACGATTCCTAGCTCTAACCCCAAATCTGACAATTTGTGTATATGTTGCTACATACTGTATTATACCTTGGCACGGTTTCTAGCTCTGCTCCCCAATTACATAATTTCACCACTTAATCTATTGCCTCTTCTGCCCTCCTGTTTCCCTCTAATTCTTATATCCCCCATCTATCAGTACATATCACCAACATGCTCCTACTAAAAATACTTATCATCATCCACTCATTCACGATCATTCATGCCAACATTCACCGTCCCCCCCATCAGAATTCAATGTTATTCCAGTTCTCCAACACCACAAAAGATCACCCAAGCTATTCATATCCTCAGGTACAAACAACAACCAGAGAAACCAATCTCCATGCAGACAACCATCGTTGAAAACAAAAACAATTTCACCTAAACCCAAAGCATCTATTACAAGACAGCTGATCCATATCCGCCCATCTTCCCTGACTGATGAGCCTTACCTAATCTTCCGAGTGGGATACATCAATGCAAGATCAGCAGTTAATAAAACTGAAATCCTCACAGACTGGATTAAATCAGACAATCTTGACCTTTTATTCATCACAGAAACCTGGGTCCATGACCCAAAAGATCCTATCATACTCGATTTATGCCCACCTGGCTATAAAATCTCACACTAGGCCAGAAAAGAAAAAAGAGGTGGAGGCATAGCGCTTATCTACAAGTCAAGTTTTTCCGTTGAAACTATTTCTGAATCCATCACACCACAACTTGAAATCCCTTCAATCAAACTTCACAATGCTGCGTTATATGACCATCTAACCTGTATCCTATTTTATAGACCTCCCACTAACTGGAACAACAATCAATCCACCCTCATGGACTTTATATCTAATGCCTGCATCAATAATTCCAATGTACTATTAATTGGAGATTTAAACCTTAGAGGATTCCGACTCTGCCTATACCAGCGAATTTAAGGATCTACTTCACCTCTGTAACCTCGACCTCCCTTCTAAACAACCTACACACAGCAAAGGACACTTGCTCGACATCATGTCTTACAAACTCTCAATGGGCCAAAACATACACATATCCAATATCAACTGGTTTGCCACCCCCTGATCGGATCATCATAAACTGACTTTATCCCTGCACTGGCGGAAAAAAGGCCAGCCTAAAGCACAAGACCCTATAATAATCGCTACTAGAGGACGGATTAACAAGGAAAGATTCTGGCAACAAATTTACAACAATAACTGGTCTATACAACCAGACTCAATTCACTTCCTCACAGAATGGGACAACAGATGCAAACTTATACTGGACGAAATAGCCCCATTACGCACTAAAACTTTACGTAGACGCAACCCATCACCATGGTTTAACGACCTACTAAAAAACCTAAAATCACAAACCAGGACACTAGAAAAAGCATGGAGTAAATAAAAAAATAAAGTCACATACAACGCATGGAAGCAATCACACAGGAATTACAAAAATGCCATCAAACAAGCCAAAAGATCCTACTACAAACAAACAATTTCTACTAGCGGCACAGACATAAAAAAACAATTTCAAATCATAAAGAATCTTCTTAATACCAACCCAATCACATCATCACCCTCAAACTACCCATCTGCTAACCAGCTGGCCAAACACTTCGATGACAAAATTACCAATATGTGCAGCATGATTCCCCAGGACTGTGCAAATATTTACTCCTTTCTTGATGAACTAGACCACTATACAGATGAAATTCCAGCTGACCGCTCATGGACAAATTTCACCCTCCTCACCACTAAAGAAGTTTCTATCACAATCACCAAACTCTCCAAATCTCATTGCCATCTTGACTCATGTCCCAATTATGTAATGAAAGATGCCCCACAACGTTTTATTGAAGACACCTAAACTTCCTGCTACAAGGTTCTTTCCCTACTGAACATGGTAATATATTACTTACACCAATACCTAAAAACCCTAAGAAACCAGCGAGTGATGTCGCCAACTACCGCCCTGTCGCCTCTATCCCTTTGCTAATTAAACTGATGGAAAACAGAGTGACCTCTCAAATCAACGAATATATACAAAAATTCTCCATTCTACATGAATCACAATCGTGTTTCCGTCCAGGCCACAGTACAGAAACCGTTCTACTCACTCTAATATCTAAATTTAAACAGGAAATTTCATTTGGAAACAACATCCTTCTTCTACAACTCGATCTGTCCAGTGCATTTGATATGGTAAATCACAATATTCTAACCAAATACTGGATAAACTTGGGATCGATGGAAACATCATTAATTGGATAAAAGGCTTCATCACCTCAAGATCTTACCAAGTTAAATCAACCTCAACTATCTCATCTCCCTGGTCACCAAATTGTGGCATACCGCAAGGATCCCCTTTATCCCCGATCCTCTTCAACCTTATAATGATCCCCCTGGCCAAAGCTCTATTCAGACATGGTCTCAACCCTTTCATCTACGCTGATGATGTCACCATTTTCATTCCCTTTAAATCTAATCTATCAGAAATTTTCGACAAAATATCCTTGGGCATGAACATCTTAGCTTCTTGGGCTAATGCCTTCATGATGAAAATGAATAAAGAGAAAACACAATGCCTAATCCTCTCATCCCAACACTCTGTGCTCCTCCCTACTCCAACATTACAATCCCCATATCTGATAACCTGAAAATCCTTGGAGTGACTTTAGACAACCATCTCTCGTTCGAAAATCACGCAAAATCCACTACAAAGAAAATGTTCAACATGATGTGGATACTGAAACGTGTAAAACCTTATCTCCCCCTGAATACTCTCCAGAACTTAGTACAATCCACGGTACTCACCCACGTTGACTACTGTAATAGTATTTTCTTAGGCTGCAAGACCCACATCCTGAAAAAACTTCAAACTGCCCAAAACACAGCAGCAAGACTTATTTTTGGCAAATCTCGATTTGAAAGCACAACACCTCTTCGCAAAAAACTTCACTGGCTCCCTATCAGAGAACGTATCAACTTCAAGTTCCATACATTAATCTATAAGATCATCCACAGGGAATCTCCGAGCTATATGTTTAATCTGATTGACCTTCCCACCAGAAACATGTCTGTAACTTCACACACTTACCTCAATCTACATTACCCCAATTGCAAAGGACTCAGATATAAAACCTATCTTGGATCCAATTTCTCCTTCTTAGGTAGCCAACTCTGGAATGCCCTCCCAAAAACTATCAGATCAATCTGTGGCTATCTACCCTTCCGGAAATCACTAAAAACCCATCTGTTCAAGCAAGCCTATCCTAATGACCCAAACTAATTCTATGAATCCTACTACCCATCACATATCCAGGAAACGACGACAATGACCTTAGCTATCTTACCAACCAAAATTCCATTTGCTTATCCTGTACCCATTCCCCTCCTGCCTCTTCTACCCTTGCTCACACCTCTCCTACTCCTTCACCCCTCTCCCTCTTTACCTACCTTTCACTTTCGTTATTCTGTTATATTTAACTTTATTTTCTCATCAATATCCTGTAATTCCTATTACTATGTAATCCGCATTGAACCTGCTTTGAGTGGGAAAGCGCGGGGTACAAATGTAATAATAAGAAGAAGAAGAAGAAGAAGAAGAAGAAAAAAAAGAAGTTGGGAAGCATGGTTGTATTTGCAAGCACTGCATAAAAAAAGTGAGCAGTTCTGTTCTGTAAAGTTTAAACATCTTTCTTCCCCCCCAACCCCCATCCCTCAAACACCACACTCTATCTATTCCCCAAACGTCAGCTGTCATACATTCCCCTATTCACACTCACGTCCCCTCCTTCATATTGCCAATAGCAGTGCACAGATCTTTTCTCTGTAACCTCAATATCCCATGCTCTACTAGTCTTCTTCAAATATCATAGTTTAGACGTGCAACTTACCTCACTAAAGCAATGAGATCTCTTGATTCTTGGTACAGTGTCTTAGATAGCATCATGCCAACCCCTTTGCTCACAATCTGCCATCTCCCTCATCCTCGCTTTTCCTTCTATAGTTGTTTATCTTTGTGCCTCCCTCATGCAGTACATGCTTCTATCTTTTTCTGCTTCCGGGTGCCCTCTCCCAGTGAAACACTGCCAAACACTTCTTGGCATTGCTAAGCTTGACCACAGAAAGCATGTGCACTCCTCCGCCCCCAGGATTTTCCCAAGCTTCCTGCAGTTTACCAGCTCTCCTATTTGCCCCTTCCACATGGATAAGCCAAATGGATATAGTCATTTATATCTTACATTTTCCTTCTACAGAGCACTCATGATCTCCGTCTGCTCAGAATTCCTTGAGAGATATCATTAAACACTCCAATTTTATAATTTTTTCTTTTTTCTTTCAAAATATAATTGATAAACAATCTTATCAAGCCTAAGCTTGTACATAAAGGTATACATTCGATAATAATTAATAAATGAAAGAAAATTATATATAACTACACTCAAGTCCTCAAATCTGGATCCAAGATTATCAATAGTGGAGCTATTAATAAGAAAAATGTACAAGAAAATTATAGAAACCTGTCAAAGATCAAGGTGTCATATATTAACAGAGCTCAAAATGCATGCCAGTAGACATTAACGTTCTCTTAACCCGAAAGAGCGTTTGGTTACAAGGAATTCTGTAAGCTGTGATGGCTAAAAAAAAACATATTTTACTGATTGGTACCGGACTATACATTTAGATTAAAAGTAGCCCCAATCTGAAGAACTCCTTAAGCAGTAAAAACTGTCTACGGCTTTGCTGAGTCTCTTTAGATACATCTGGAAATACTGATATTTTAAGACCTATGAACTCTTTATCTCTGTTCTTAAAGAACATTTTCATAATCCATACTTTATCCAAAGTTAACGAAACAGTTGCAAATAAAGTAAAAGGAACTGCCAAGTCAGAAGACTCTAGGATAGCTGAAACTTCCAAAGGAGGTTCAGTTTGATTAGCGGACAATTGTGCTTTTGTTGGATTATTTGGTAGATAGTATACCTGGGAGAAAGGGGGAATAGCATCTTCTTTAATTCCAAATATTTCCTTTAAGTATCTGTTCAACATTTTCCTGGGTGTAATCGAAGGCACCCTGGGAAAATTCAAAAATCTTAAATTGTTTGACCTCAGGGAATTTTCCAAGGACTCAATCTTCTTCCGCATATTCATATTATCTTTTATCATTGTTATTTGAGTTTCTTGAGATTTTTCAACATTTTTCTCCTGAGTCTCAACTTTCGCTGCAATTTTTTTTTTTTTACTTCATTGTTTAGTATTTCCACTTCCTCTTCTAATTTTTTTGTCCTGGTCTCAAGAGCCTGAGTTTGAGGGCATAAAACCTTACCCAGGTTAACAATTAAGGCCAAGAGATTATCCAGAGTTACTTCTGCTGGTTTTTCTTCTAAAAACTGTGGAAAATTTAAAGTCTGTACTTTATCAGTTGAAATGTTATCGTCAGTTTTCTTTTCACTTGCATTCAAACGGTCTCCCGCTGCTTCCTCCAGGGCAAGTTCTAAATTAGAGGAGTTTAACACTCCTTTGTTCTCGAGTCCAATTTTTTCACTGTAGATTGCCCTGTCATCTCACTCTGGCCAGTGCTCCTTGTCGGCAAAAATTAGGTAAAAACTGTGATAATGTACTGGGGTAAATTGCTCCTCCTCAGCCCCAAGTTCCAATGAGCTTTATCCACCCACCCACCTATGAGAAAGCAATTACACCCTCTGCTGACTTTGAGTCCACTATCATTTTAAAAATCTCCACCACCGCTGTCATTCAGTCATTGTATTCCAGGTCTTCCGTTATACTCATATCCTTATGCCATGCTTCCTGGACCTGTTTTCCAAGTCTTCCAGTTTCAAGGCAGCCTCATGCTGCCAGCTTTTCATCAAGACTACCAACTTTTAAATGTCAGTCTGGAGTTCTTCCTGCTCTGCCACCCTTACCTCCACTTCCACCATGCAACAGAAATCTCCTTCCTCAAGTTGTCCAGAATACATTTAATCTCCCCTTTCACTGAGAGAAATTCTTGCTGCATCTCCTCTATGAGCTTCTCCATATCCTTTTTTGTCACTATAGTATGATTATTCTTGCTCTTGCTTTTCCACTGCCCTCATTATTTATTTATTATTACATTTATAGCCCACATTTTCCCACTGATTGCAGGCTCAAAGTGGCTTACATAAATCTGTAGTAAGGCTACAGTGCAAGAAGCACTGCTCTTTCTTATGGGCATCTACTCTTTCCCCACATGCTTTACTAGGTCCCTGGTCAGCTCTTCCTCATTTTTCACCTTTCAGCACTTGGGCACTCCTACTTAGCATATCAAATTTTCCCACTAAGAATGCTAAATTTGTGCTTGCAATTCCAGCCTCATCGGAGCTCCCCAACTAAGCTGCCATTCTTTCTAGTGATGTCACTTACTCCTCTTAACATGGCTATTCTTTTCAAAGCTACTTTTCTTATTTTCAAATGTTGGCACAACAAAATTTTTTATCATCTGTTTTCCTAGCATTACTGTATAGGAAGACTGCATACTTTTCAGGTATATCTATAATTATTAATTTAAATTAAAGCATATTATGATATTTATACCCTTATATGCTTTTTTATATATTAATTTATTAGTTTATACATTTATGATATCACCTAATTATGATTTATATGCCCGTATATATTTCATGTTTTTAATGCACTTCTGTTTTATAAATGTTATGATGGTCTTATTGCTGTTTTCTCTAGTACTCAAGGACTCTTGATGCAGGCAATAGTGCCGAAACGCAGCCCATGTCAAGTCCGCATGTATTCTACCATCAGAGATTTATATGATTTCGCAAAATAAAGAATATTTCTTGCACTTCATCACCTTTCTTTGTTGGTTTGATCATTCCCACTTGGTTTTGGTTTTTGTACTTCCTCCTCTTCTGTATCAATTTTAGACCTTGTGCCCAACAAAGTAAAATAGTTAGACAAAAAAAAAAAAAAAACACACCAACCCATTTATATAATGCTAAGAACCAAAGAATCTGTTGTCATCTGTTCCCACTGCTGACAAATCATACCTACTCCCTACAGATAAGGTAAATATATGTTCTGGACAGACACTGCAGAGGACAGTCACAGTCAGTCTGAGAAGTAATGCTTCAATATCATTGGGTCGATCTTCAAGAGAAATGAGGATCTCTGCACCAACCACTGCTGGTCAGCAAAAGCAGACACTTCATTAAACAGTAAGCAATTTCCTTGTAGTACACACCAGTGGGTTTAGACTATCTTCCTAAGAGCATAAATCTTTTTCTAGGGTTATAATTCTTTAAAAAGCATGAGCAGGGGCGCCCATTGTCTCCCCTTCTGTTTGTGTTGTCTTTGGATCCCCTTCTTCACGAAATTACCCAACATCAAGAAATCACTGGTGTTACAAAGACTTCCTTCTTTCAGCTTTTGCAGATGACTTGTTGGTTCATCTTACTAAGCCCTTGCATTCTTTGCCTGTTTTGTTGGAGTTGTTTCAAGAATTTGGTGTTTTTAGTGGCTTCAAACGTAATTATTCCAAGTCTCTGGCTTTGGCATCAATGGAAGAGCTGCGGAACGAGTGGGGGCTTGGATTCCCACTTCAGTGGGCACAGGGCACCTTCTCTTATTTAGGGATACAGCTTTCTATGAAGTCATTTGAATTGTACCACCTAAATGTCACCTGTTTATTGAAAGATACTGAGGCAAGGCTGAAGACATGGATGTCTCTGCCACTCACATTATATTGTAGAATTCAACTCTTCCGTATGGCTGAGTTTCCGAGATGGCTTTATATGATGCAACTCTTGCATCTTCGTGTTCTTAAAAAAGATTTTAAGCTGCTTTATAGATTGTTGGGGCGCTTTTGTTGGGGAGGAAAGAAATCTAAACTTCCATTGTCATTTATGTTGGGTTCTTGGAGGGAGGGTGGTCTACGCCTGTCTGATCTCCGGCGTTATAATCAAGCTTGTCTCCTTCACCATTTGGGAGATAGGTTCTTAAACAGACAAGGCTACACTCCGCAACAATTAGAGCTTCAGTATTTTGCTCCTTGTCATTTTTATTTTCTGTTGCAGGCCCTGCGGTCTGCAGTTGCAGTGTCTTTCATGAGTAGTTTGTTGTTGAGTCCCTTAACGGATGCTTTGGAAAGATATGGCTAGATTCTGGGAGGTAGACTCGGTCACGTTGGACTTGCTCCCAATCCGGGGGAATCTGCTGTTTACGCCTGGTAATGAAAATCACCCGGTTGGAGCATGTTCTGACAGAAAGAGGGTCTTTGTTGAGCTTGGGTACTTTGGGTATTGGCATCGAAATAAATAACATCTATGCATATAATCAATTAGCACATTATGTTGGCTCCTTGAGTTCTGTGGCTTTGGGGTCTAGGCACAGCCATTATTTGAGACAAATTTTCTGGCTGGTGATGGGGGATAGGCTTTTGGTCTTGGGCCTCTATAAGGCTGTTACCTTGGCCCGTTGAAGGACAAGGAGGTCATTCGGTTGCGATGGGCACGAGATTTGGATAGGCCTACTCTTTTATTGGACTTTGATGCCTTGACCTCCCGGATCCCCACGTTGGCTGTCAATGCAGATTTACGGGAGTGCCAATTTCGTATTTTGCATAGGACATATCTCACAATGGTTCAAATCTTTAAAATAGGAAGTGTTGCTACACCTTTATGTGAAAAATATAAGCGCACCCAGGGCTCCTTCTAAGTTGATGCATGCCATGCTGTAGCTTGAACAGTTTTTTAGTCAGTTATCTTTAATATTTGTGCTCTATTATGGGCTTTTTTGTATAAGAACTTGTGCTCTATTATGGGCAATTTTGCATGATGCTCCTATATGGGCATTTTTGAATGAGTGGAGTAGGGAATATTTACCCCATGAAAGAAACTTGATCACGGGCACAAAGTCTTAACAAGACACTATTATCTATAAAAGACTTTGTGCCCGTGATCAAGTTTCTTTCATGGGGTAAATATTCCCTACTCCACTCATTCAAAAATGCCCATATAGGAGCATCATGCAAAATTTTGTACCAGGGGCAATGGAGGGCTAAGTGACTTGCCCAGAGTCACAAGGGGAATCCGTGAGCCCAATAAAATTGTTAAAAATTGCCCTCCAGAAACCTTGCACTAAAAAATAATCCCAGAGGGAATGAAGGAAGGAGGTAATCTAATACCCCAGAGAACTGAAAAACAGCCAAACACAGTCCAAAGGGTTGTGTGGAATGAATGTAAAGAAATGAGGAAAGTGGGAAATACTCTCAGAAACCAAGGCTTCTGCCAAAGTCTAATCAAGACACTAGATAATAGTGTCTTGATTAGACTTTGGCAGAAGCCTTGGTTTCTGAGAGTATTTCCCACTTTCCTCATTTCTTTACATTCATTCCACACAACCCTTTGGACTGTGTTTGGCTGTTTTTCAGTTCTCTGGGGTATTAGATTACCTCCTTCCTTCATTCCCTCTGGGATTATTTTTTAGTGCAAGGTTTCTGGAGGGCAATTTTTAACAATTTTATTGGGCTCACGGATTCCCCTTGTGACTCTGGGCAAGTCACTTAGCCCTCCATTGCCCCTGGTACAAAATAAGTACCTGAATATATGTAAACCGCTTTGAATGTAGTTGCAAAAACCTCAGAAAGGCGGTATATCAAGTCCCATTTCCCTTCCCCCCCTTGAAGTTCTTTTAGATAAATATGAACTTTTTGCATTGCAGAGTAGACCTGCTCAACAACTGATTCACAAGGCCTGTATGATAGGTAAGCGTATTATTTTAAGTCTCTGTACTAGTGACTCCCTTCCAGATTATTGGCACTGGCGTAATACATTTCATGGGCTCATGTTGTTTGAACGCCAGAGTGAACGTTTGTCACCTAAAGAGCAAAAACGTTTCCTTTCTATTTAGGGGCCATATATACACTCACTGCACACTTGGGGGTGAAGCTTAGTGATAAACACATTATGAGAGTCTGGAGGATGCATGTACCACACAATAAAATTTGGTTGGTAATGGATTTTTGTTTCCCTGCACACCCAGTTTTCTTTTATGAGATTGGCTTGGGATGGGATAGGTGGGATGAAGGGGGTGAGGTGGAGGGTGGTTGGGATCTATGTATTTGTAGTGTTGCAACTATGCTTAGTTAGAATTTCTGTTGCTCCCCTAGTTGGTCATCTGCATAAGTCAGTGGTTTCATGGGTTGTATGTCTTATAGGGTATCTGCACTTTTTTTTTTTTGTTACTTTCATCAATAAGAAGTTGATTGATACCTGGCTTGGGGAGGAGGACAGTAGGGAGTTTGGGAAAGGAGGGTGGAGGGTGGGGTGATAATGGGAGTCGTTCATGTTTAAAACAAAACGTTTTTGATGACCTTTGTTCTAATATTGCCAATATTATTAGGGGTTTTTTTATTTGAAGTTCATCAATAAAAATGATTTAAACATAAAAAGTGTGAGCAAAATTCCAAAATAAAATGATTTAGTTCATTACATAGTATGAACATTGTATGATTAGAGGTTAGTGTTGTATATTCTATGTTATCTGGCTGTGCTGGGCTGATTTGCAGACATTTCTAAATTTGAAAATTAAAGACCAGTGGAACTTGAAGTGTTCAGAGGCTAACAAAGAACAGCTAACATTAAAAGCTGACAATGGCTTAAAACAGAGTGAATGAAAATTTGTCTTGCATGAATCCAAGGGCATGCTGTGCCTCCTAACACAGACGGATAATAAAACAGACTGCACAGAGTTCTTCTGAAGTCATGGAGGTGGATGTGGGGGCAAGAGACGGGATGCATGCTGTTGAAATCCTTAAAAAGCAATCTACAGGATTCCAAGTGGAAGCCTTTGAAATGTAGCCTGACACAGTAAGCCTCAATGAATGTGGTTAGCTTTCATCCTGCAATTTGTTCTCATGGATTAGAAGATTACTTAAGAACACAATCCTCAATTTCCTACAGCAACTCATGGGTAAATTCTGCGGCAAGAATTAGAAGTGGCAAAGTTTTTGAAATTCTGTAACAATTATATGGCATATTTACATAGATTTCCATATTAAATCATATAAATTTGTATTATTTTAAAAAGGTTGCTTTTCTGACATTTCCTTTGTGTCCAGAAAATTTTTGTTCTTTTTCTAAGGAAAATGGATCTTGGTGATTAGTGTTGGAAATGGAGGAGGGTAGAGCCATAACTAGGGCTGAGTGAGAGAGACAACAACCCAAGGAGCAAAGTAGAAAAATGATGGAAATGCAAATAAGGCCTAGCAGCAGATGAAAGGCCAAGAACAGTGCTGCTCTCTTTCTATCCAGGTTGTTGGGAGACGGCGGGAGAGAAAAGGGGAAAGAAGAAAATACAAATGGCTACCAGAGTGCAGGTAGAGAAGTGGGAAATCAGAATGGATGAATAAATACGTTTACTTGTCTGGCCACTGAAGTGCCTGGTTTCAGCTCTGAAGAGTGGAAATAGTGACTAGGAAGTAAAGCTGGGGATAAAGAGAACAGGGAGGAGATTTGAGAGAACATGGCAAAGGAATCTCATGGGTAAGGGTTAGAGGGCAAAGGGATAGGAAATTAGGGGAAGCAAGCTGGAGGTGAAGAGGACAGGAGAAAGAAGAGATCCAAATTCACATCCTTCCTCCTAATAAACCTGGCTTTTTTTCTCCGACTCTCTCACTCACATATATAACACTCCTTTCCCCCACATCTCCTCTGATCCACTAGCTCCACTCACACACATTCCAGCCTGTTTTCTGATGAATCTCTGCCTTATTCCAACAGTCTCCACCCTTCTCTCTGATTCTCACCTATAATCATAATGAACCCCTGCCCATCACCCCTCTTATACAGATTTGAGTTGCGTGGTGCCTGAAACAGTTTCCTCTTCGTGGAGTCCAGGATGAAGTATCACACTGTGAACTGGAGACAATGTAGTGCTACAGAATTAAAAAAAAAAAAAAAAACAGCAATCCAGCATCAAGTTGCACAAGAAGCAGCTGCCTTAGGCAGGCACAGCACTGCTGTTATGTGAACCAGAAATACAACATGCTACTGTTTTAGACGGGTTGAGAATCACTCCATGCTGCGAAAGCCATTGAGAAATCGCCAAAAGACAAGTTTGTAACTGGGAAATATCCAGAATTGAGGGTGAAACTAGAAAAATCAATAGTATGTAATCTACATACATAAAAAAAATGTATGTTGGGCTCTTGGATGAGAAGAGCCAGAGAACTAAGAAAGATGTTAAATAAAAGGGGAGACAAAACCGACCCCTAGGGTACACCACATTGCAGTGAATTTGGATATTGACAATGCAGTAGAAACAGTAAAACTCCCATCAAAAACCACTGAAATACCATGCCCAATAGACTTAAGACAAGAGAGAAGAAAAGCATGATCAACTAAGTCAAAAGCTGCAGAAAGATCTAGAGAAACAAGAACAACCATTCCAGAATCAAGAAAAGCATTTAATTCGCTTTTTAGGGATGCTACATTAGTTTCAGTATATTAGAGCACACGAAACCCCGTTTGTCTAGGATGAAGGATGAGATGACTATCAGTGAACTGAAACAGTTGCTGGAAGATAAAAGGTCTAGAATTATTCTATTGCTAAGGGACAATCACCTAATGATGAAATCTCCAGTTTAGTCCTGTGGCAAAAAGATTCCATATACATTTTTGAAGCCTATAAAATCAAAAACTGAAGTGGGTGCATGGGAATAACGCATATGCAGCTTTTAAAACTAGCCTAACACTGGGGTCATGTGCCGCAATGAGCAGGAGCATGGGGTGAAAAGCTCTATCCTTAGGCACACACGGTCTCCCCAAATCTCATTTGATGAAACTGAACCTCAAAGTGATCTGAATGGTGTGACATGCTTCAAAGAAGGAGACAGTTAAAAACTGATGTCATGGTAAAGAGATATAATGGTGAAACCAGGTGTGTGCAGAATTCAAAGATTGCGGAACAACAAAGCCCTTCTTCTTCAACAGTCAGATTAGCGTTGGCAGCAAAACTCTCTGCTGAAGTTAAGATAATAGTACAGCAGGCCTTAGATAACAATTTTCAACTGTTATTTGAGAAATCAGAAACTATGCATAACAGATTGGAGGGCTTCAGGCTGGAGTTCGATACGTACCAACAATGACTGGTCAAGACGGAAGAAGCAGCAAAAGCGGCAGAGGAAGCACAGGCCCACATGCAAATAAGGCTCACCATGCTTAAGGATAAAATTGACAAACTAGAAAACTACTCAAGAAAGAATAAATTACATTTGGTGTGAATTCAAATCGGTGTTGCAAAACCAGATCTGTTTTTTTGTTTGTTTGTTTGTTTTTAAAGACTTGGATGGGACAGTGTCTAGAAATTAAATGTAGGGCCAGCCCTTTGTAAATCGAGCAGGCAGGCTTGGTCCAAGAAGAGAAAATGCTACCCAACCTAGAGTAGTCATACTGAAAAACTCTTGAACTTTGCTAAAAAGTAGAAATTTTGCAAGCACTATGGAGAGACAAAATGTTGGAAAATGAAGGAAAGTATGTCTTGTGCTTTCAAAATTACTCAACCATAGTAGCCACACTGAGAAGGGAAGTTGCACCAGTCTGTTCACCTTACAAATAAAGTTTGCACTCTTATACACTGAAGAACTAGGAATAACCCATCAAGGTGAGTTGAAGGTTTTTACTATGATAACGGAGGAAAAGGACCATTGACTGGCTGAATCAAGAAGAGAAATCACATCAGAGCAAGACCTGGTAACAACAGGCCATTAGGTGGCCTGTGCTCGATACAAACTTCATTGTTCATTACAGTGACAGTTTTTGACCAGGGGTATTAGGATCTATGGGACAGAATCAGAGATCGGAGCCAACTCAAAAGGCACCCCAACGCCCACATCAGGTAGGACAATCTCCTCCGCCTCCTCTGTATGAAGGATAATGGTGACAAGGACTTAGAAAGGATGTGGTATTATCTGGCATCAGGGACAATGATAGTAATAATGTGTTTAGCATAACTGGGGAAGAGAGAGTGGCTCTGGGGAGGTGTGGTAATATGACAGGTGAATGTAAAGGGGTGCTTTGGTAAAGGGGGCTAAAATTAGGTATTGGATTGTAAGCCTAGATGAGGCAGCAGGTTGAAGGAAAGGAGACAGATAGGTCTTCGGTATTTAACGTGTGACTGTTCCTGAGTGAAAGATGGTGAAACAGGAAACAGAAGAAAGGGTGGAGCAGAAGAAGGAACAGAGGAACTAGAGATCAGACTCAATGGGTAGGGGAAGTACTCGGACATATGTGGAATGAAAAGGCTGGGAGGGTTGGTGGTTGGGATGACCATCTCCAGGAATAAAGAGTAAACAATTTAATACTGTGGGAATAATGGAGGGAATAACCTGATAATCTATCACAATTCATAAAATGTGTGTGAAGAAACAGTGTGTTTTAAGTCTGTAAAATGTATTAGATATTTTCCTGTTTTAATTATGTACTGAAGTGTATTTCTCCTATTTGGCCAGCAGGTGATGTTTCTTTGCTGTAAAGCTGTTATAGAGAACTGAATGTTCTTTTTCTTTAACACAAGCAGGAAGCAAGTAGCAGTATACTTTTAAAACTTGTTCACTGGGCTCTGATTGGCCTGGAGTTTGAAATTACCCAGCAGGTGTTGCTGGTTGTTGCTTCAGTCTTAGCCCGGGAAAAAAGACTGACAGATCTCTTTGCTGAGGCTCTGTGAATTATATGTCCTGATCTTCCCAGGTACTGTTTAGCCAGTATGCAAATGCTTAGTTAGTGTTATAAGTGATCCATATTTCAGTTACCTGCTATTGTTTGCTAACTGAACGATTTTTTGTTCATTGTTCAAATTTTAAGATAATAAATAATTTAGTTTATTGCTTCTCTGTCTGGATTGATAAAGAATCCTGAAGGTTTGTGTGTTGGGTCTGTGAGTGCTTCCTGAGAACTGTGGGACCACTGGGAGTGTGGCCCCAGTAACCTAGAAATCACTGAGGATAATTTGACAGCAGGAGACTCACCCAGAAGCAATTGTGACCCAGTCAGTGGGAGGAAGGTGTTAGTATAGAGCGCAAGTGGCAAGTGCACGCTGACCTGAGCTGTGCTGGGGACAGATCCTCTAAGTAGCCACGGGTTAACCTCAGGCAGGTGGCTAGGCGTTTCGTGGCAATGTGTATAATGGAATGTAGGAGGTATATCATCTCCTGTTAAGTGTCATAAGATCCTGCAAGCACTCAAAAGGCATGATGCCTTTATAGTCTTACTACAAAAAGAAACCCATTTAAGTGATATAGAACATGAAAAGTTAAGAAGGTAGTGGGTGGGAGGGGGAGTGGCCAAGATGGTGGCACGGAGCCTGATTGAGGCGCTAGCGTTCTTACCTGCTATTGTTTGCTTCTTTGGAATTATGCTGCACAGCAAAAGGAAAGGAGTGGTGAAGGGGTTACCCCGGTAGCCCAAACATTCTTCCCTACACAGCAGACAATTTTGCGATACACCACCATTACCCACACTTTGCATGAGACCAGATTGGTATACCTGGCTACAGCTCAGGGAGTAGGACAGCCCCTTGCATTCAGGTTGGATGTTACTCTTTCTCCTCTGGTGCTAACTCCTCCGCCATGACCTACTGACCAAGCGGCAACATTGGAGAAACCCTTAGCCGAAGTCACATGGGAGGACTCCTTGTTCGGGAACAGTTGTGCCGCTTGAGTCGGTGGGAAGACCACCATCAATATGGGCCCGTTGGTTTCTGCCTCCATGCCTGGGAATACTTGGCATTGTCACTGGAGAACATATGAAAAGTTCTCCAGAAGTTGGATTCTTCACTACAAAAGTCTGCCAATGAGTAAAATTGATGACTTATCAAAAAATCTTGATGGTACAAGGAAAGAGTTTTCTGACCAGATTCTTAATATCAAGGATGAGGTTAAGACTTTGAAAGAAGCATCTTCCAATAAGATTAAAGACAAAATGATACTCCACAGGAAAACTGAACAACTTGAAAATCATAATAGGAGGTTGAATTTGCGTCTCCTAAATTTTCCCAGAGACCCAGGGATTTCTCCCTTGGATACTTTAAAAAAAATATATATGTTAGATGTCTTGAAATTTTCTTCTGAAATGTTTCCTCCACTAAACAAAAATATTATAATCCTACTAAAGAAGTGGGTGACCATTGGGACTCTAGCTCAAGAGGTGAACTTGAATGTATCAGCTTTGTTGGAGACCTCATTGTCTGAAGACTCTGAATGAGTGACTATGATCATATCATTTGTCTTTGAACAAGATCTAAATGTGGTTATGAAGGTTTATTTTCATAATTCTGAAACTCTTTTCTATGGAAAAAAAAAAAGGTTTAGATTTACCCAGATGTGACCAATCAAACAGAAGAGAATAGGAAAGATTTTTTGGGTTTAAGGCAAGAAGTTTTGTCATTAGGTTGATCTTTTTTTTATTGGCCTACCCTTGTAAATGTTTAGTAAAGTATATGGGTATAAAATATACTTTTTCTACCAGAGCAGTTGGAAGCCTTTTTGGATTTGAAGATGATCGTATCTGGCACTGCTACTTGAGTTCTCAGCAGATATTTGGAATATGGGGTTTGACTTTATATTAATTCCCTTTCTTTTATTATTTTTCTTTCTTTATGATTTCCAATCATTTGTTCCACTCCCCCTATTATTGTGGTCTAAGAAGGATTGTTTAACTAAATAACACTGTATATTGTTTCCTGTTTATTCTTATGCTTTTCTGAATTTCTGTAACAAGTGATTCTAATTTGTATTGTTATTGATAATATATATAAAAAAAGATTTTTTAAAAGGTGGTGGTGGGTGGAAGAAGTCATAGGGGCTACTTCAGGTACTAAAAAAGTGGAAGGGACACTATTATTTCATAAGGGGTTGGAAATAGAAAAACCCAAAGTTGGTGTTGTGACATATATGTCCCAAACGATTATCCAAACCCCCAGATCACTTTGAGGTTTGAAGGAGAAAATATCATAATGGGGGGAGGGCTAATTTTATACGGTATATAATCCAAACATGGATAAACCTCACAACCAAGCAAGGAAAAGATAAACATCAGTAAGGGAATGTCTCTATTATGTGCTATGTTGGATGTTTGGAGAATATTACACCCTAATGAAAGGGATAATACACATTTCTCCAGGGCTCTCAAATTATTTACTCATACCAAGTTTCATATCATCAAGAATATGTGTAGTGATCATAGGGCCCTATGAAATATCAGATCATGCAATGATATGAGTGGATACTGAAATAAAAGAAACCATTCAGGGACCAAGAATTTGGAGATTTCCACTGAGGTTATATTAGGTCATGGAGTTCAGGGAATTCCTATTTGAAAAATGGAAAGAATGTTCACCATTTAATCATAACATACAGAGAAGCCAATTTTATATTGGGAAGCAGATAGGCTGTCTTGAAGTGAAATATAATAGTATACACCAGTAAACACAAGAAAGATGGACAGGAAGCTGTTAAGATTGGAGAAACAGATAAGAAGAGAGAGACAACAGTATGAGATTAACCCAACAGAATCGAATACAGCTCAACTGTTGGCAACCCAAGTGGCTCATAATACGTTGATACATTAGAGAACACAAAATTCCATGTTTTACTATTACCAGTTTTATCAATAATGGGAATAAAGTGGGAAATTATTGGCATGGGGGGAAATTTATAAGACATTTACCCCCATTTAATACGCCACGCGGCAATGCCGACATAGCCCATTGAAAGTGAATGGACTGTGTCGGCATTATCATACTTTCAGTCACTAGCACAGCTTAGTAAACTGGGGGGGGGGGGGGGGGTTAAAGATGAGAACATAATTTGTACAATCAAGTTATAGAAGATAAGATGTCCCCTCAAACATTAAAACTGGTATACATCATGGTCATCCGTAAGTCAAGCAAGAAACCACGAATGTATCAGCCAATCTCACAGCTCAATTTTGAGACAAAATTGTTTGCAAAGATAATGGCAAAAAGACTAGCACAGATTATGTCTGATACAATATCAGTGTGTCAGGAATGATGTATACAAAATAGATATCCAGTTAAAAAAGTGCAGACAATTCTGACCTCTTTGGAACAGGTTAAAGAGGGTAGCATCTCTGTTGAACAGTTTTGATGCAAATAAGGCATTTGACCATGTAAACTGGGAATACATGTTTATGACTCTGGAGAAATATGGGATAATAAATGGCTTTAAGAAGGCAGTAGTAGCGCAATATTATGCCCCAAAGCTGAGGTCTGGGGTTAACTGCATATTGTCAGAAGCATTTAATATACAAAGAGGAACTTTTCAGGGCTGTCCATTACCCCCTCCCCCCTTATTATTTATCTAGACATTAGACATATTTCTATGGGAGGTGCAGAAAAATCCAGAGATACAAGGGGTTAAAATCTGGCAAGAGGAATTTAAGATAGTAGCATTCACAGATGACTTTCTGGTCCATATTGTTGAGTCTAGGAGATCACTTTAAGTATTAACAGCTTCAGAGTGTCTGGTAGTTTTTCAGGGGTGAAACTAAGTTTTTTCGTTTCATTTTTAATTGAAAATTATATATTTTAACAGGAGGTCACATGATGCAGTGAACAGGGATAGATGCAAGTCTGATTCTCTCTGAGGCCTGCTGCTCCATCTAAAAGGCATCTGAACACCAAATATCTGTCTAAAATTTCAAGACCATATCGTAGCATAAAATATTTTATTTATTTATTAGCATTTATTTACCACCTTTTTGAAGGAATTCACTCAAGGCTGTGTACAGTAAGAATAGATCAAACATTAGCAATAGGCAATTAGAGCAGTAAAATATTCAACTAACAATACAAAGTATGGCATGGTATATACTACTTAAACTTTATCTATTGGGGACCACTGGTTGTATATCAATTTCTTTGTGATTTTACCAAATGGTGTTTGGATACTCCTCTCTCAGCATGTGTATAAAATCACTGATTTTATCAACCCAGGACCTCAACGCTTCCAAGCTTGGCTATTTTGCAAAGAATAATTGCTGTTTTTTCTTTTTTCTAAGAGCGCCACCGTTATAACTGGAGCTTTATTCCTATCATCGGTCCTTTTTTTCATTTATTATGACGGGAGCACAACAAACCAATGTAAAAAAACTCTAACCAGAGAAAAAACATTGGTTTCTCAGCCTCCCCACCAATTGCAAACACCCTTACTGTGAAAGAAATGTATCCAAAAAAAATTTAAATAGAATCTAACATTTTACAATCTTTGTCTATTTTTACAGTTTTTTCTTTTTATGTTTCAACAATTTTTTATTGATGAGGTCACATGGTATACAATTCCATCTCAGTCAATATAAATCGTATAACAGCAAAGTCTACTACATATTACTAAACCTGAAATGTCCATCATCAATGTTTTCCAAACTTTTCTCCCCTATCCCTTCCTTCTTGTCTACTCCTATATCTATAATGTGTACATGTATAATTACTGTGCAGTTGCATAACTATTAACAATAAACTTTTATATGAATCTCCAATATTTATAACTCGTGTTTTACTCAGTGTATTATCCCAACAATATTTACTGGTGGGTCCTCTTAATGTGCTCCTTCAAAGGATTGTTCTCCTATCTAATAATACACATGTCCCTCTATTATGCATTGAACATTACCCTTCCCACTCCTATACCTCCCTCCCCCCTCTACTCGCTTAAAATGTTCTCTAAACATCATGGTTAATTACCTCTACCTCTGCACATGCTATTCCTACCAGAGTGTAAAATATTGGTCTTGCTTCTTTTGGCACTGTGCTCCTCTTATAATAGGGGCAGATTATTGAGCACTGCGCTTCTCGCTTTATGTGAGATACTGTGTAAATATCTGTTCCAAATTGAAATAAAGGCTTTTCTTTTCTTTGGGATGCCGCGTGCCGCTCTAGCCTCCCATAACATCAACTCATGAAATTTATTCCTCCAAAACCAGATGGTGGGTGGTTCCTCTTGCAACCAATGCCTCAGTATACATTTTTTCCCCACTGCATATACCTTACCCAGTAATAGATCCATGTTCTTGTCTGATAGCTCATAGGCCCCCCTTTTGTTTAATAACACCCCTCTCCACGAGGGAATTAGTCTGTGGCCTATGAGAGCCTCAAGGCAATTATGGATCCTTTTCCAGAATATTTTCACTTTGATACAACTCCAAAATGCATGCAGAAGTGTATTTCTTCCTTGTCTACAATTTACACACTGAGCATCCGGTGCACAGCCCGCTCTTGCTGCCTGTGTTTATGCCATGTATCCCCTATGTAATATCCTATACTGGCTCTCCTGTAGCTCTGCCCCACTAACTTGCCTGGGGATATCTTTTATCAATTTTGCAAAATTTACTCCCTTCAATTCATATCTCAGGACTTTGCTCCAAGCCTCTATGAGTGCTCCATAGTTTCGGGGCAGACAGAGCGACAGCAGAGCCCGGTGCTGGAAACGTGACCATGTGCATCCCCTTTTAAGAATTCTCTGAGTTTTTGTCCTAATTTTGTGCCCAATGCCTCTTGATCTAAGCTGTACCAATAGTGATGTAATTGTCTGTATGTAAAGTGATCTTTGTTAGTTAGAGAAAGTCTCTGCCTTAGGTCTTGAAATATATACAAACCTCCTTCCTCATTTACTGTGTGTTCCATTAGGCTGATTCCCATGTCTGCCCATCTCTTAATTAACCCAGCCTCCAGTCCAGGTGGAAAATCTCCATTCCCCCGGAGTGGAAGCTGATCGCTAATATTTGGGTTTTGATTCCAAACTGTCATAAGAAAGCGCCAGACCTGTCTTAAAGGTAGTAACAGAATACTTTTCTTGCATGTTGGCGGTAAACTTTGTGATTGGGCCTGTATTAGAAAGTTTACATGCCAAGGGCGATATAGTGCCTGTTCCCAACTGACTGGAGTAAATTGCTCTGTATTAAGTATCCAATCCCGAAGGTGCCTCAGTAGACATGCTTGATTGTACCGTCGAAGATTTGGGAGACCCAATCCTCCCTGCTCCCAGTTATCATATAAATATTCTAATCGCATCTTTGATTCCCCCCCCCCCCCCCCATAAGAATTTCCTACATATGCTACTCAATTTCCGGACATCTCTTTGTAATAAGTGTATTGGCATAACTTGTAAAATGTAAAGCCATCTTGGGAATATTATCATTTAAAATAAGTTGATTCTGCCCATCAATGACAAAGGCAGATGGTTCCATTGCTCCAAGGAGGATCCTGTATCCCGTAACAGCTTCTCTATATTTAGTTGGTATAATTTATCTACATCCATGGACAGTCTCACTCCTAAATAACGAAAAGACTCACCTGCCCATTTTAAAGGCACCCTTTCTAGCCAATTCCCCTCTTGCCACTCCTGTCTTTGTAATGTAGTTTTTTCTTTTTATTATTATCCAGCACTCTTACCCTCTACCAGCCGTGCACTTATGTCTTTCAGCCTTCAGTCCAGCTGTACTGAGGCTTTGGTTATTCTATCCTTCAACCACCATTAGACTTCTTCACCCGGTTGGTATGTTTGCTCGGTGAACGGCTGGTAGAGGGCAATAAGAGAGCAATTATTCTTTGTAGAATAGCCAAGCAAAGAAGCGTTGAGGTCCTGGGTTGATAAAATCAGTGATTTTATACACATGCTGAGAAAGGAGTATCCAAATACCATTTGGTAAAATCACAAAGAAATGGTATACTACTTGCAATGTCAACACAATACGTAACAGAACATTGTAATTGGTAGTGAAGGGTAAGGCAAAGTTGTAACATATAGATGGAAAAGAAAGTAAGACGAATTAGAAAGTAGGTGACTGATTTGAAGAAAGTTGCACATGAGATCAGAGAGATGGTTAAGTATTATCTCAGCTAGGGTAGGAGTGGATAAACATGTCCCGCTGCAGTATGTGCAGCCCGAGTCAATCCTTGTGTGGGTGAGTGAGACTAACAAGTTAGTTACTTCTTCCATTAAAGGCTTGGTTGAAGAGTCAAGCTTTCACCTGCTTCCTGAAGTAGAGATAGTCTTGTGTTAAGCGACATCTAAAACCAAAAAACGAGAGAGGGAAAAATGGAGAGAACAAGATAGCAGAAATACACAAGCGATATTGCCACTTGCTGAGAGGCATATCAAACAGTTAACTACAGCACTGGTGCAAGTGTTAGATCCAAGACTTTAAAAGTTGTTGGGGCAAATGTTGACTTTAGAAAACATGCTTACAGAAACAAGATGCACAGAAGAATTAGAGCAGAGGGTCTCCTCCATAGTAGACACGTTGCAAGCTACAACCGAGGCTCTTGCAGTTTTGCAGGTCCAAGCATGCGCTTATGCAAAGAAACTGGAGGACCTGGAAAACAGGTCACAGCGAAGTGATCTACAATTTGTTAATATTCCTGAAACAGTGCCAGAACAAAGTCTAATTCAGATTTTAGAATAATGGCTAGCTACACAGAATGGTGAGCCACCATTTTTGTGCCACTGGTTATGCTGCAGTTTTGTTGGAAGGATGAGATCATATTTTGTTGAAGAGTATTTTGGATATGTTTTGTTTGATAATTTCCCTGCCACCTTTGTTTGTTTGTTTTTTCAGTTTTTGTCCCGGTTTCTTTGTCAGGATACTTCATTTGTTGGCAGCAGAAGTTGGCAGATCGCTAAGGCGGTTATGAAAGATTTTTTTCACCTGATTTGAATGATCCCATATTATAATACTGCAGCACTGAATCTAACCAGGTGGATGAGACAGCTCCCTCAGAATGTCAAAGGCTTGTCTCAAATTTTCAATATTTAAAAAAAATTAAATATAAAAATTGCTGTTAACAAGATATAAAAAGATAAGTAATTATTGAGACACTATGGAGTTGTTGGTTTTTTTGAAGATCTGTGGTTGTGTTTTGTGAAGACCTTTGTTTTTTTTTAGGTGTTCTGGTTACACTGAGGTCCTTTATTCTCCATTTATTTTTAATTGAGGATGTTGAATGGTTATTTTCAATGAAGAGAGGAATTTTCAGATATTTATTTTTGCTAATCTTCCCTACTCTAATAGTGTTTGGTCATTTCTAGTTACAGAATTGTCATTGAAAGATGGATTGGATCCCATTTGCTTAGAAAAAGTGCATTTCATTGGGCATAAACAAGATGCAGCACAAAAATCGCAAGTAGTGACAGCCAAATTGCACAACTATGTACATAAGATGGAGATCTGTAGGAGCTACAGAATGAGGAAAGATTTGCTTAACTATGAAGGCTCTCCCATCAGGAGCTTTCAGGATTACTCCACTGCATTACTGAAACACATAACACCCAACAGAAAGGACTTAACAAGCATCTGGGGTTCCTAGCCCATTATAAACCATAAAGCTGTATGTCTCTGTTGATCACCCCACCCCTCACCTATCCACACCCATCCTGTTAGAATATCAATGATATGCTTTGATGTCCCCATGCATACCTCCTACCCACCCCCATCCTCCCACCCTGTCAGACTGTCATAGTAATGCTTGAATGTTTTCACTTATATACACTGTCAGCTAGCACATTTGCTTATTTCCGATCTGACGAAGAAGGGCAACCTTCGAAAGCTAATCAAGAAATGTATTAAGTTATGTCCAATAAAAAAGGTATCATCTTATTTTATTTTCCATGTTTTATTTTGTTTGATTTCTATTGATAACCTGAAACACAGGAAGAAATTCAATCCGGTGTGCAGCACTCTCTCTGAGCGTAAAATGCGTTTCATGTTGTTATCCAGCTATATTATAAACATTTGCTAACAGCACTTGAAAAGTTTTCAACTCAGCAGTGACGGCTCAAGATTTTACCAATAGGATGGAAGACAGAGACTCATTAAAAACATGAAGTGCTACTGGAAAATTAGATGGTAAAGCATTAAGGGGTTCTTTTACTAAAGCGTGGCAAGTCCACTGCAGGCTTGCTGCAAGGTGATCCGGCACTCCCGACAATAGTGCCCCCCCTGAACAAGCCATTTCCTGCACGTTGGAATTTTTTGGTAGGGGGGTAAGCACAGGAGACCCTACCGCCTCCTAAATAGGTGACCGTAAGGGCTCCCCGGGAAATGGCCATGCAGCAGGTGATTCACTTACCGCACGGCCATTTCCTTTTTTTTTTTTAAAGCCTTTTAGCCGCTATGGTAAAAGGGGGCCTTGGCATGCGGCACACCCGCACGATGACGCCACCACAGGGGTCCTTTTACTGCAGCTTGGTAAAAGGATCCCTGAATGTTGGAATGATATTTTGAAGTTTAGCTAAATGCCATAAGTGTTTGTGTACTTGAGCATGGGTGTGCTTAAGATATCAAAATGTTGTGTTATATATGTATGTTGGATTAATAAGTAGCAAAAGATTAACATTTATATGTAAAATATCCTTACTTTGCATCCATAATAGATATACGCAAACAAGCAATTTAAGGGACAGATTTTAAAAAATTTGTTTTCACATTGGAGGAGAAGGGGTACCTCATGATACATGGCGTGACTGCACCAACACTCTCTATATGCTACTGTGTTGGAAAGATGAAAGGAAAACCATGGGTGAACCACGGGGAGTGAGGGGGATAGTGGGGAGGGTAAGGGGATAAGAGGTAGTATTCAAGTAAATCCATTACAGGTTTTTACCAACAACTACAATGGGGACATGATAAGAATACCAAAAATACATCATGGTATATAGATACTGGTGTATCAGTATGAAAGCTAATGTATTTAGTGGGAATGCTTAGTGGACTAAGGGGCGCCTGGGTGGAGGCTGAGCACCTGGGTGTATTTAAAGTAATTGAATTGAGAAGGCATATATTTCATGTAAAATATTCTGAGTAACACCACAGTGGAATGTGGCAGGCATAAATCACCTATTAAAAGAAGTTAAATTTTAACTACACTCAAATGTCATAAAGCTGATATAGCTTGCCTGCAGATTGTCTGAATAAGCTCATGTTTTAGCAGGCCTACCCCATATCACAGATGGGGAGAGTTAATCTGAATAATATGATGATCATACCCCGCTGGTTATATAAGTTTCAAATGCTTCCTCTATACCTGAAATCATAAGATGAAGCCCAGATTGGTTTCATAGTGTTAGTGATAGACAAATATAAGATATATGATTACAGTAAGTGGCATAAGCCATATTAATGACTAGTACAGGACTACTACAACATTCTCCATCACACACCTAGAAACACAAGTATTGCCACAAACATAAACATCACTTCAGTACACTTCTTCACGCACATCCTGGGAAGGTGCCCTTAATATTAAAAGACTATTTATTACTGCAACCTTTGTGGACTACATGGAGATGGGTGTGTAAAAAACAGAACATCTCAGCAACAATCACCCCATTTCCTTCTCTCAGGCACAATGCTCATTTTTCACCAGGAGTGGATAAAGTGTTCTATGATCGGGATTTTAAAAAAGGGCATACAATATCTCTATGATATTCTAACTGATGAAGGTAGCATGAAAGATTTTTCAGAGTTGGAGAAGGAATACTCTTTGGCACAAACTGACAAGTTTGCATATTGGCAATTATGGCATTAGGTAAATGGGCTACCAAGAGATCGTTTAAAAGAAGCTGTACAAGAAATACTTACTATATCCGCAAAGACTGAGTAACTTTGGGAGGGGGGATGAGCCAGTGCAGCAGCGGCCCATAGAATGCTGCTGGCTGCAGTGAGTATTATTATTTATTTATTTATTACATTTATACCCCAGAGGAAAAAGTACTGAAGTGTTCTGGGCTGCCAGAACAGGACCTCTTCAGCTGGCGGAACTTGGGGGATCCCCACCAGCCTTAACAAGGGTACCACAATTTTGACTGGGCCTGAGCCCAAAGTGGAAAGACCCAGGCCCACCTGTGGCTATGCCACTGGTGTAGAAGTGCCTCAAGGAAATGTTATCAGTGCTTGTCCTCTGTGTAAAGTGTAATATTATACTGCTATTACTACAGGTTTGTAAGTTATTTCCTCTTTTTCATTTACCTTAACTAGTAAATAGCACTTTGGCAAAACATATTAAAAAAAATCATAACAATAAAGTTATCTTAATCTGAACCAATGCTGTCAAGCAAGATCCAGGAATGGCTGTCAGTGGTGGTGCTTATCCTCAGGTCCCTATTGGCTTCAGGTTGTGAAAGGGAGGTTGATCATTCATTGTACAGTACCAGCTCTATTAGAAACTAGCTCAGAATTTAATACTGGTGAGTTCTAGTCTTGGCCATGAGTACAGAAAAGATCATTTGTGCCCTGTCTCAGCTGTAGGCATCCTAGTAAGGACAGTTTATCCTGAACCTCCCCGTGCACAAAGTACAGCGAAATCTATCTAGATAACAACAACACTAAGAACAGAAATAAACAACTATTAATTTATTAGCACCATGTTGGTTGGTGATGCACAGAAAGTATGAATAGTCCACCCACAAGTGTAATTTCTAGGTAGTGTGTGACCTCTGAGTTTTCTGGGGTCTCAGTATATCTAGCCACTAAGAAATAGCTGGTGAGATAGGGTACATAGATAAGAAAGAACACAGTTTGCAAACAAGAGTTTGACAGTGTGGCTGCAGAGAACCATCAAGTACCACTGATCTAAAGTGTTAACTCTAAGTGGGTAATAGGGGTAGAGCTGGAGCATTATGTGGCATGATGTCCAGCATTTTTCATAGAAGACCTTTAACACTTTTCCCATACTCTAGAACATTGATTGCTTACCTTCAATCAGACTTCAGGATATCCACAGTGAATGTGCATGACAGGTTTGTACAGAATGGAGGTAGAGCTTGCAAATCTCTCTCATGCTTATTCATTGTGGATATCTTGAAAACCTGACTGGCTGAGCATATCCTGAGGACTGAGATTAAAACCATTGCTCTAGACTAATGCAAAGTATATTTACATTTCCTTAACAGTAGCCTAGTGGTTAGTGCAGCGGACTTTGACCCTGGGGAACTGGGTTCAATTTCCACTGCAGCTGCTTGTGACTGTGGGCAACTCACTTAACCCTCCATTGCCCAAGGTACAAAATAAGTACCTGTATATATGTAAACCGCTTTGAATGTAGTTGCAAAATAACACAGAAAGGCGATATATCAAGTCCCATTTCCCTTCCCTTCATTTAGTTTACCAAAAATGTCAGGCGACACCTTCATATGCATCTAAGGCAGTGCATCTAAGGCAGGAATTCTCAATTCTGGGCCCTCAATGACCACAAACAAGCCTTGCCCGCAATGAATATTCGCCAAATATATATGCATACACATACTTTGGTCACTCTGGCAACCAGACCTGTCTGTGGAACTGATAAATCTGGACTTAAGGTTTGATTCTGGAATGTGCATAAAAGTGTAGACTCAAACATCTGCATCACATAAACACAAAAGTGAACAATGCAAATGGCTGGCCATGCCTGCAATCATGCTAATGAACTCCCCTTTCCCCATTTCTGGTAGACCATGCCTCACCTGTCCTTTTGCGAAGCCACAGAGTAATCGGGAACAATCACTGTTGATACTAAGAGCAGAAATGGCACCATACTGAGCCCCAACTGCAGTGCTACCCAGACACAACCGCAAGGCCTGGTTTGGATCTGGCACAAAAGAAAAAAAAAAAAAAAAGACATGAGTAATGGAAAGTGCAATGGTTAAAAAAACAAACAAACAACAATCATCATAATAACCATATATTTTATTTTATTTCTTATATACCACCTACAAGATCAAAAGTTACTGAAGCAGTGTGTACATTCGGGTACAGTAGATATTTTTCTGTTTCTGGAGGGCTCACAATCTGAGTTTCTACCTGAGAGAATGGAGGGTTACGTGACTTGCTCAAGATGAAAAGGAGCTTCAAAAGGGATTTGAACAGACTCCCCTGGTTTCAGCCTACTGCTCTAACCATTAGGCTACTCCTATGCCGATATCTCTGAATATCCTAGGTTCTTGGGAAGGACTTGATACTTAGAGCGTCAAATCCAGTGAAGACCATCTGGCAAATTGTGCAAAACCACAATAATATCATCATGAAATGTCAAGATGTGAAGATTAAAGTTGAGCAGCTAGTGAAAACATACAGCTGAGGTCCCTGTAGTAATTGGCACCCTTGGAGCAATACTGAAAGACCTGGATCATCTGAACACACTGGGCATTGACAAAATCACCATATGTCAACTACACAAGACTGTGCTGCTCAAGCTACCCATATCCTACATCAATACTTCCAAGTACTATATGTTCCTGGGAATAAATCGATATTTAGAGCAACAAACCAACCAAGAGTATCTGGCAGGCTGTGTGAAACCACAGTAATAATAATAATGTGGCACTCCTTCAAAACAAGTTTTGGAACCTGTGCTGGGACAACTGCTTTTCAACTTATTTATAAATAACCTGGAAAAAGGAACAAGAAGCAATCAAATTTGCTGATGACACAAAGTTATTCAAATTTGTTAAATCAGAAAAGGACTGTGAAAAATCGCAAGAAGACCTTACAAGACTAGGAGACTGGGCATCCAAATAGCAGATAAAATTTAATGTGAGCATTTGCAAAGAGGACCCTTTTAGTAAGCTGCAGTAAGCATTAATGCATACTTACCATAGTTTAAAAGGATTTACTGCGGGGTGAGAGTTTAAAGGTGTGCATGCCACCCACAAGCTAAAAAATATTTTTTATTTTTTGGCCGAGAGGGCATGTCTGGGGGTGGAGAATACTAGCAAATGGCCATTAACTCGAAAAAGTGCACTAACTCCACTTTGTACTGTAGCTTTATAGAAGGACCCCATAGTGATGCATGTAGGGAACAGCAACCCAAACTATAGCTAAATGATGCAGAGCTCCACACCAGAAATCACCACCCAGGAAAAAGTTCTAGTTGCCATTGTTGATGGTACGTTGAAATGCTCTGCTCAGTGTGCAAGAAAACAAATAGAATGTTAGGAGTTAATAGGAAAAGAATGGAGAATAAAACAGAAAATATCATAATGCCTCTATATTGCGCAAATTGGGTTTTCAGGATTTTCTGTCTAATAGGGTACTCTAAAGGATCAGGATAATTTTTTTTTATTTCAATCAAGGAACAACAACACAATCCATAAAAATACAGAACACAAGGGTACAATACCAACATTGGTCACAGGCAAAGGCATATGGAACCTCAAATTCTATAATATTTTCATACAAAAAGAATAATATCAACCCTCCCCCAATAAACTGTGGCTCGAGAAGTCACAGATTATTCTTCAGGTGACCCCCATATCTTTGTCCATTTGGCAGTGACCTGCGCTAAACAGCTGTAAGATATTCCATGTTATAAATATATCACAGCTTACACAACCATTTACTCACAGATGTTTGAAGTTGTGAGAACCAACCGAGCAGCACTGACATAAATAAATGCAACAGTGCTGATCTATTTGAGGGATACCCAGGAATTGCTTTGTTCAGTAAGAAAATATCCAAATCCCAAGGGACCAGTAATCCAGTAAGCAATTCAATCCGAAAAAGGACACTTTTCCAAAAAGCCTGAGCCTTAGAACATATCCACCAAACATGAAAAATGGTTCCAATAGCTGAACAGCTTCATCAACATTGAGGAGAAACTGTAGGGTACAATTGGTGCACCTTGCCCAGTGTAACATACCAGCAGTATATCATTTTAACATGATTTGGGGGACGGGTGTGGGGCCAACATGAGCAGTGTGTATTAGTTGCTGCTCGCTGCTGGTGAAAATCTGCTATTTAAAAGGTATGCGGGACTTCTGGCGGAGCCGAGCAGCGGGATGGACGTCGCGCTGTGAGCTCCGTCCCGCCTCAATGGAGCCCCGATTTTAGAGGTGCCGAACCCGCTCCCGAAAGACCAAAGGAACATCGGGGAGTAGCAGGGGTCGAGAAGAACCTAAGCACGAACCTAGTAACGCCGCTGCCACCTATTGAACAACAAAACAGTACCTGAATTAAATGCGTGCCCGTACAAGATGGCGGCGGTGGCCAGAGCGCGAGGCCCATAACGGACATCCTTGGTGGTGAGCACAAGAGGCGGACAACCAGACAGGAGGAGAAAAATCTAAACTAGCTGTGGAAAACAGCGATAGAGAGCGAGGCAGGGCACGATAAGGATCCGAGACCTCAAGGGCAGCGTCCTCATTGAGGTAGGGCTGGGGAGCCAGCAGGCCCAATATCAATATCGGCGTGAAAGGACAGCTTAAAGGGCACGAGGGGCAGAAACGCCACTGATCACAAACAAGATAAACCTTGCCCCACTGAGATTGAGGAAATTACAATTAATTTCGCAGGTCTGGGAGAAAAAAGGAACTAAGACAATACTGTGGAGTGGCATCCAAGTAATTTATCTGCCTGCCCCGACCAGGAGGACGCCTTAGAAATAATATATCTGATGCGAGGGGCCATGAACTGAGATTCCAGTATACCCTACAAAGCAATTTGAGGGCCCGGGTCCTGCCGAAGTGCTGGCAGAGGTCCCGCACTAAGTAACAGCCAAGTGAGACATTGAGGCGCGAGGAGGTCGCATGTGAATTGTTTATTTCGTGTATGGAGCCATACTTGAAGCCCATGCCATCAGGGACCACTCGCAGAGGAACAAAATTTGATAAAGGAAAAATTTAACCCCTCAAGCCTACTCACAAAATGGCAGACTCAAAAAGTGTAATTGAGGGAGAATTTACTGATAAACAACTGGCGCAAATAACAGCAGCAGTGAGCGCTGCCCTAAGCCCACGATTTGACCTATTGGCTGGACAATTGAAAAACTTGGAATCATCCGGGGCTGAAACGGAGAAGAGAGTGGGAGAAGCCGAAAATCGGATTGCAGCCACAGAGGACTCCTGTTCTCAGAATACACAGGAGATTGCCAGGCTTAGGGCACAGCTTAAATCGCAACAGGAAAAAATAGAAGACATGGAAAACCGTGCCAGGAGATGTAATTTGAGAATTGTAGGTTTACCGGAAAAGATCCCAGAAAAATCGCTTGGACAACTGTTAGAACAATGGTTGAAAAGAGAACTGGCTCTCTCTGATAGCAGAGGAGAACTGTGCATTGAGCGAGCCCATAGGTTAGGGCGCTGGCAACCCAACATGCAAAGACCGAGAATAGTCATCATTAAAGTGCTCAACTACCTGCATAAGGAAGAGATCCTAAGGGGCTTTAGACTGAAGAGGGACTCCCTTGCGTATGAGGGGTCCTCGATTAAGGTTTTTCAGGTTTACTCGGCATGGGTACAAGAACAAAGACACCGTTTTCATCCAATATGCTCGGCACTGGTCTCCAAGAATACCAGATTTATGTTGCTTTACCCAGCCATCCTAAAGATCCAACATGGAAGTCAATGGCGCTCCTTTCAAAATGCACAAGAGGCTCAGCAGTTCCTGGATGTGGAAATGAAAGAACCAGACACATGACTTTTGGGCAGGATGTGAGTTGAGCAGGACATTCGAAGCCCCCCCCCCCAGGTTTTCTAAACTTGGGGAGAGGGGGTAGGGGGCCTAGATATGTTGGCTGTGGTAAGAGTTGTATTGAAAGTCCTAATTCTGGATTTAAATCATTAATGTATAGCAGTTATAGATGACAAGGTATAAACCCAAGGTGAATTTATTATTCGTCCAGAACTGGGCCTATCTGGGCCGCCGGCTTATAAGATAAAAGAACCCCTTGAGGGGTGAGGGGCTAAGAAATAAGATGACTGTAGATAAATTAGGGGCTTCATGGGGCGAGAGAAGTCCAGGGTATGGAGGGGACCTGGAAGTGTGATGGGTGGGGAAGACGGGGAAGGGGGGAGAAGGGAGGGATGGGAAGAAGTTGGGGGCAGGGGGGAGGTATAGGGGTAGGGAGTGGGAGGGATATAAGATACTTGTGTGTAAGCAATGAGGCTGAGCGGGATGTCTGGAGCGGTAAGAGAGTGTGGACGACCTGGAAGACAGTGCTGGGGAGGTGGTGGCTGGGACACCTCACTGGCGTGATCGTTGGAAGATTGTATGGAAGCACTGACAGATAGGGATTACATGACTTCATTACAAGTTATAACCTGGAACGTAGGGGGGTATCCACTCACCCATTAAAAGGCAAAAATTTTTAAAAATACTTAATGATCAAAAGGCATCAATTGCATTTCTGCAAGAGACACATCTAACAGGAGCAGAACATGCCAAATTGAAACGCTAGTGGGTTGGAGAAATTTTTGAATCCCCGGCAGTGGGGGGAAAAGGAGGAGTGATCACATTGGTGCGTAAAGGTATACATATGAAGGTTCTTAAGATTGTAAGAGATGCCCGGGGCAGACGTGCTGGCATCCATAATACTAGACAGACAGCCGATCTTGCTCTGTAACATTTATGCCCCCAATACATATGAAAAGCAATTCTATATACAATTCACTCGAGCACTGCAGGGACTAGGAGAGGTCCCGATCATAATGGGGGGAGATTTCAATGAGGCAGCGGACCCGACATTGGACAGGTCTAACCCATCGAGGAGGGAGCTGGCCAGGCCTGGAAGAGGTATAGCAGGGTTGGAAGAGGCGTTTGCTGTGGTAGATGTGTGGAGAACTTTGAACCCTTTAGAGCGGGATTACACCCATTTATCGAGGGTGCACGCCTCTTTATCTCGCATTGATTATATATTTGTCACTGGAGACTTGTTCACACAGGTGGAAACAGCAAAAATTGGGCCAATAATGATCTCAGATCATGCCTGGGTAATGGTGAGGCTGCAGATAGAGGGGGGAGGACAGAAGATTATGTATGGAGATTCCCAACCTGGCTGTATCGGGACAATCAATTCTTATCCCACTTGATAAAATGCTGGAAGGATTTTAGCACCGATAATGAAAATCATAGGGCAGATCCAGTGCTTTATTGGGAGGCAGCTAAAGCTGTACTGAGGGGGGAGATCATAGCTTATACAAGTTTCAAACGGAAAGCGAGAAAACAGGAAATCCTTAGGTTGGAGAAGAGGGTGACTAAACTACGGAGACAATATAGTGTAGACCACTCACAGAGACTAAGGGTGCAGTTATTAGAGGCGCAGCAAAGTCTTAATGAGTTGCTGCATCGCACAGTCCAGAAGTCTATGGCCTATTATAAATACCATCTTTACAAGTTTGCTAATAAAGGAGGGGGTTTCTTGGCACGGGTCATGGGTAGAAAAGCAGGTTATCAGAAAACACTCACACTAAAAGACCACCAAGGAATACTTGCACATAAAGATAGTGAAATTTTGGGAATCTTTAAAGAGTTTTTCGCTAAGTTATATAAACCACAGGAGGATCTGGTTACACCTAGTGAGGCTTATTTGGCTAGTGTCGAGTTACCACAATTAGATGCTGAGGAACTGAGGGTGCTGAATGCAGACATCACTGTAGATGAAGTGATGTGGGTAATCAAACAGAGTTCCTTAGGGAAGGCACCGGGTCCTGATGGATTGAGGAATGAGTTCTACAAGTTATTTCAGACAGAAATTAGCCCAATATTGACCGAGGTCTTTAACATAACAGTTCAACAGGGATCAATGCCATTACATAAGAATCAGGCTCATATAACACTACTGTTAAAACCAGGTAAATTAGCTCAACACCCAGAGTCTTACCGGCCCATTTCACTCTTAAATTCAGAGGCCAAATTCTTGGCCAAATTGCTAGCTAATAGGCTGGCTAGATACCTTCCCTCTTTGGTAGAAGACCCGCAAGTGGGATTTGTAAGGGGCAGGAAAATAGCAAAGAATATGAGGAGGATAATCTTAGCGTTGGAAAAAACACGGAGGGAAGGGTTACCAACAATGTTAATTAGTTTTGACACCGAAAAGGCCTTTGATAGGGTGGATTGGGGATTCCTTTTTGAAACACTTAAAGCATATGGCATGGGTGGATTTTTCCTGCAAGCGGTTAGAACTTTGTATACTGATCCCAGAGCGAGAATCCTTGTAAATGGTATTGTCTCGGATTGGTTCCCTATAGATCGAGGAACGCGCCAGTTTGTCTTAACACTTGACCCATTGATACGGGAGATAAGCAATTACACTGATATAACGGGAGTCCATATCCAAGATAGGGAATTTAAAATAGCAGCATTTGCGGATGACCTGTTAGTTCTGCTGACGAACCCCACGACTTCTCTGGGGCACCTTATGGAAAGCATAAAGGAATATGGGGATTTTTCTGGATTTCACTTAAATTTGATGAAATCGGAGGCATTGGCGAGTCAGGAGGTTAGGAGGGAAGACTGGGCACAGTTTCCATTACGGTGGGCGACAGGGTCATTCAGATACTTGGGCATTCAATTAACATTGGACCCCGTACAGCTCTATGCTTCTAATATCCCTCAGCTACTACGAGATACGAAGGCGCAATTGGCCAAATGGAGTTCCCTGCCACTGTCACTTTTTGGTAGGATTCATTTGTATCGAATGTTGGTATTTCCAAAATGGTTATACATATTGCAAGTACTGTCATTGTGGCTATGGAAAAAAGATTTGAAGGCGCACAAGAGGCAGGTAGCCCAATTTTGTTGGGCGGGAAAGAATGCAAAGCTCAAATGGGAATACATTAGGGGGACCTAGGGGAACGGAGGACTGGGAATGCCTGACATGCGAATATATAATCAAGCATGTCTCCTAAGACACTTAAGAGACTGGATTATGGGAACGAGTACATATACAGATCTACAGTTAGAAAATAAGTATTTTAGTCCTTGGCACCTTAATTACTTAATACACGCAAAAACTGGAAATCTCCCACAACAAGTTAAACATAGCCTGCTTTTACAGCCATTAAGATATTTGTGGAAAGAGATGACAAAGCTCTGGGGGCATAGCTCAGAGAGTAGTGTGATGTTACCCATCGTAGGTAATGTGGAGTTCTCACCTAGGCGGGAAAGTAAAATCTTCAGGGATCTGGGGAAACAGGGAGTGACACTTTTGGGAAATTTTTTATTAAAGGATGGGACGGTCATGCCTTATTCTGAGTTTGAGAAACACTACGCTGGGGGACTGTTAGCAAAATTAGCTTATCATCAACTTTCTCACTGTATATGTGGTCTCCCCACTGCAAGCCTGTTACCAGGATTTGAGAAGGAAATTCAGGACTTTTTGACTGGGGATGCAGCGGAACAGATTTCAGTGTCCTGGTTTCATAAAGCACTGGAGGGGAAACAACCCAAAAGAGATGTTAAGCTGGTTGCTGAAAGATGGAGTCAGGAGGTGGGAAGCCAAATAGCAGAAGGGAAGATTTTAGCAGCGCTTCAGGGAGGTGTGAGGGTGGTGCACAGTGCCGAATTACAGGAATGTCACTTTCGAACTGTACACAGGGCATATTTCTCAGTGAAGCAGGCCTGGTATGCAGGGGTGGTGGAAACGAGTGCCCTAAATGTGCAGAAGTCAATGCATCATTTTACCATGGTATGTGGCAATGTAGAGAGATACAAAGGTTCTGGTCAGCTCTCTCCCGATTTATAAGCTGGGTTCTAGGATACCAAGTGGTCCTGTCCTTTGAGGGGATGATATTGAGTTCTATGATGGCATGGAATAAGGGAACACTCGAAGAAAAGATATTTCTTAGTAAACTCTGTATTCTGGGGAAAAATGCATTCTTAATTGTTGGACAGTGGATAAGGGCCCCTCGTTTTGGTATTAGAGAAATAAGTTGCACGAGCTTATGTTATGGGAAATGCAAGATGCCCGCAACTCGCCGAAGAGGCGGCAGCAATTTATAAAAATTTGGAGGGCGTATATACACAAAATATCCCCACGAGCGCGGAGTCAAGTTCTGAATACTTTAGGTTAGCTGGAGTGCTTGGAACGAGTGTGGAAAGAAACATGAAGTAAAATTGTCAAGTTAGACATCACTGCTAGGTGGTTGAGTGCATGAGGAGGGGGGAAGGGGAAGGTTATTAAAATGTTTTTGAGATTTCTGTTGATACAGTTATGTTAATGAAAGTCTTGATATTAGAAGAAGTATGATAGGAATGTTATAGATGTATAGAATATGTGACCTTCAACAATTGTACTGGGAAGGAAGGGGGGAGGGGTAGAATGATCGAAAAAAAAATATTATAGTGGACAAAGAACAGTTATAACATAGAAATGTTATGATACAGTATGTTGCTTTGGAAGTTAACTGTGTTAGTTTGCATTGTGACTAAATGTGTTTATTTAATAAGAACTGTATAAAGATGAATAGATAGGGGTGGGGATGTAAAGGTTATAAAATGATGACTGTCTGTACGAGTATATTCCTCACTAATGTATGGTGTGATATGGGAAAAAGTTTTGTTTACTGTTGACAGCTTGTTTGTACTGACTTGTCATCAATAAAACTGTTATTACTTTAACATGATTTTCCTGAATATGAGATGACACCGGCAGCTTAGGCAACAAAGCCTCAATGAACACCCCACTCAATATCAACATAGTTCACACCAAATTCACTACCCCATTGAACCCTATGGGCAGAGCCAGGGGGATCTGCTTCAACCAGCCATCTATACAAAGCAGTTAACAAATATTTAGTATTATAAAAGCGAAGATACTAACCTATAGCAGGTATTCTCTGGGGACAGCAGGCTGACTATTTTCACAACTAGGTCGACATCCGCGTCGGCCCAGGAGCTGGCATTTGCAATAGCAAAAAGAAAAAATTTTGCCAGAGCCTTCTGGCGCACATGCAGCGCGCACCGCGCATGTGCGGACTGACTTCCCGCCTGGCGCTCTTCAGTCAAGTTCTAAAATATATAGAAATAACAACTCCAAGGGGAGGTGGGAGGGACTGTGAGACTAATCAGCCTGCTGTCCTCGGAGAATACCTGCTACAGGTAAGTATCTTCGCTTTCTCCGAGGACAAGCAGGCTAAGTTGTTCTCACAACTGGGGTATCCCTAGCATCCAGGCTCACTCAAAACAATGAACACTGGTCAATTAGGCCTCACAACGGCGAGGACAAAAACGTAGATTAACCTGAAACTATATACAGCTTCTGAGAGTGCAGCCTGGAACAGAATAAAACGGGCCTAAGAGGGTGGAGTTGGATTCTAAACCCCAAACAGATTCTGCAGCACCGACTGCCCAAACCGACTGTCGCGTCAGGTATCCTGCTCAAGGCAGCAGTGTGATGTGAATGTGTGGATGGAAGACCATGTTGCAGCTCTGCAAATCTCCTCGATGTAGGCTGACTTTAAGTGAGCCACCGCCGCAGCCGTGGCTCTGACATTATGAGTCGTAACATGGCCCGCCAGAGTCAGCCCAGCTTGGGCATAAGCAAAGGATATGCAATATGCCAGCCAATTGGAGGTTGTGCGTTTTCCGATGGTGACTCCCCTCCTGTTGGGATTGAAAGAAACAAACAGCTGGGCGGACTGTCTGAAGGCCATTGTCCGCTCCACGTAAAAGACCAGTGCTCTCTTGCAGTCCAAGGTGTGCAAGCTGCCTTTGCCAGGGTGGGCATGAGGACGGGGGAAAAAATGTTGGCAAGACAATCGACTGGTTTAGATGGAACTACGACACCACCTTCGGCAGGAACATAGGGTGCATGCAGAGGACTACTCTGTTGTGATGAAACTTAGTATAAGGTACATCCACTACTAAGGCCTGAAGCTCACTGACCCTACGAGCTGAAGTAACAGCCACCAAGAAAACAACCTTCCAGGTCAAGTACTTCAGATGGCAGGAATTCAGTGCATCAAAAGGAGCTTTCATCAGCTGGGTGAGAATGACATTGAGATCCCATGACACCGGTGGAGGTTTGACAGGGGGCTTTGACAAAAGCAAACCTCTCATGAAGCAAACTACTAAACGCTGTCCAGAGATAGGCTTACCTTCCACACGGCGATGATAAGCACTAATTGCACTAAGGTGAACCCTTACAGAGTTGGTCTTGAGACCAGACTCTGACAAGTGTAGAAGGTATTCAAGTAGGGTCTGTGTAGGACACGCGAAAGGATCTAGGGACTTGCTGTCACACCAGATGGCAAACCTCCTCCATTTAAAAGAGTAACACATTTTAGTGGAATCTTTTCTGGAAGCAAGCAAGACCCGGGAGACACCCTCCAAAAGACCCAAGGAAGCGAATTCTAAGCTCTCAACATCCAGGCAGTGAGAGCCAGAGACTGGAGGCTGGGATGTAGAAGCGATCCCTCGTTCTGGGTGATGAGAGTCGGAAAACAGTCCAATCTCCACGGTTCTTCAGAGGACAATTCCAGAAGAAGAGGGAACCAAATCTAACGCAGAATGGTGCAATTAGGATCATGGTTCTGCGGTCTTGCTTGAGTTTCAGTAAAGTCTTCCCCCCCAGAGGTATAGGAGGATATGCGTACAGGAGGCCTGTTCCCCAATATAGGAAAGACATCTGACGCTAGTCTGTTGTGTGCCTGAAGCCTGGAACAGATTTGAGGGACCTTGTGATTGATTTCAGTAGCAAAAAGATATGAGGGGGTGCCCCACGCTCAGAAGATCTTGTGGGATACACCCATATTCAGCAACAACTTGTGAGGTTGCATTACCCTGCTCAGCCTGTACGCCAGGCTGTTGTTTATGTCTGCCAGATAAGTGGCTTGGAGAAACATGCTGTGACGGCATGCCCAAAGCCACATCTGGACGGCTTCCTGACACAGAAGGTGAAATCCAGTGCCCCCCTGCTTGTTGGTGTAGTACATTGCAATCTGATTGTCTGTTTGAATTAAGATCTCTGAAAGCCTTCAGAGCATTCCAGATTGCACATAGCTCCAGGAGATTGATCTGAAGACCTGTTTCCTGGAAAAACCATGCCACCTGAGTAAGAAGCCCATCCATTAGAGTTCCCCACCCTAGGAGGGATGCATCCATCGTCAGCACTTTCTGCGGCTGAGGAATTTGGAATGATCGTCCCATTGTCAAATTGGGCCGGACTGTCCACCACTGAAGAGAGTTGCGAAAGTCGGTGGACAGTCGGATGACATCTTCTAGATTCCCCGCAGCTTGATACCACTGGGAAGCTAGGATCCATTGAGCGGATCTCATATGTAGACATGCCATGGGTGTTGCATGAATTGTGGAGGTCATGTGCCCCAAGAGTCTCAACATCTGCTGTGACTTGCTGAGACACTCGAACCGTGGACACCAGGGACAGAAGCTTGTCTGTCCGTGTCTCTGGGAGATAAGCCCGAGTTGTCTTCGTGTCCAGCAGTGCTCCAATAAACTCCAATTTCTGAATAGGAGTGAGGTGGGACTTGGTGTAGTTTATTACAAACCCTAGTAGTTCTAGCACCTGAATGGTCATTCGCATGGACTCCCGAGCACCATCCTCCGAGGTGCTCTTCACCAGCCAATTGTCGAGATAAGGGAACACATGAACTCCCAGTCTGCGTAGCAACGCTGCGACCACTTCTAGGCATTTTGTAAACACTCTGGACGCAGACGCCAGGCCAAAGGGCAGTACGCAGTACAGAAACTGCTGCGTTCCCAGCTGAAACCGAAGATACTTCTTGTGAGCATCGGAATGTGCATGTAAGCATCCTTTGAGTCCAGGGAGCATAGCCTTTTTCCTGAATCATGGGAAGAAGGGTGCCCAGAGAAGCCATCCTGAACTTTTCTCAGACTAGGAATTATTTCAGGGCCCTTAGGTCTAGGATGAGATGCATCCCCCCTGTTTTCTTCCGCACAAGGAAGTACCTGGAATAGAATCCCAGCCCTTCTTCCCCTGGTGGAACGGGTTCGACCGCATGGGCCTTTAGAAGGGTGGAGAGTTCCTCTGCAAGTACCTGCCTGTGCTGGGAGCTGTACGAATGAGCTCCCGATGGGCAATTTGGAGGTTTGTATTCAAGACTGAGGATGTATCCTAACCAAACTATTTGAAGAACCCACCAGTCAGAGGTTACGAGAGGCAACCTTTGGTGAAAAAACATTAACCTCCCTCCAACCGGCAAGTTGTCTGCACGGACACTTATTGTGGCTATGCTTCCCTGGAGCCAGTCAAAAGCCCATCCCCTGCTTTTGCTAGGGAGCAGTAGGGGTCTTGGACGCACACTGTTGATGAGAACAAGCGTGCTGGGGTTGAGCATGAGTAAGCTAGCGGGATGCCGGATTGTACCTAGCATAGCATAGGAATAGGGAGCACTCCACGACCTCCCAAAAAAACTAGATGAGGAGGATGTAGCAGAAGGCGCCTGGCGGGAGAGAGAAGCCATAGAATCTATGTGCTTCTTGATCTGGTCGACCAGGTCTTCCATCTTCTCTCCGAAAAGGTTACCCCCCCCCCCCCCCGGTAAGGTACATCCACCATTCTCTGCTGGACCGAATGGTCTAGGTCAGAGACATGCAGCAATGAGAGTCTGCGCTTCGCTATACACCAAGCAGAGATTCTGGATGCCACATCAAAAGTGTCGTATGCGCCCCGTCCAGGAATTTACGACACGCCTTCTGCTGCCTGACCACCTGGCGAAAAGGCTCAGCCTGATCCGGAGGGAGGGCATCAATCAAGGTAGACAACTGCCTCACTCAGTTCTGCAAGTGAACGTTCATGAAGAGCTGGTAAGACTAGATATGGGCAGCGAGAATAGTTACCTGATATGTCTTCCTCCCAAAAGAATCCTACCTTCTCTGCCTGGGGGCGCCGAGGCATAGTCTCTAGTACTCTTGGCTCTCTTGAGGGCACAGTCCACCACCATGGAGTTGTGGTGTAACTGAGACCACATCAACCCAGGTTCACCGTGGATCCGATACTGGGAATCAGTCTTCTTAGGGATCACGGGACCAGACAGAGGGAATGACCAGTTTCGCATAAGGACTTCCCGTAGTACCTTATGCAAAGGAGCCATTACTGCCTCCTTAGGTGGAGAGAGGTAGTCCAGGACCTCGAGCATCTCAGACCTGGGCTCATCCTATATTTCTGCAGGGAATGGAATGGCCTCGGTCATTTCCCATACGAACGAGGAAAAGGAGAGGCTCTTAGGAGGAGACAGTCTCCTTTCAGGTGGAAGGGAAGAATGAGACAGAATCCCAAAGGACTCATCAGAGGAAAAGTACCTGGAATCTTCCTCTGACTCCCACAAGCGCTCCTCCTCAGGATCAGAAAGCACTTCCCTCAGGGACCTCAGAGACTGAGCCTGCCTCGACACCGAGGACAGACGTCCTCGATGGTGATGTCAAGGAGTCGACGCCTGCATGGAGTGCGGTGAAGCTTCCTCTATCGACCTCAGTGGGGAGTCAACCTGGGTCGTAAGTGGCAACAAAGTCAAAGACCTCACCACAGGTGAAGGGCCAGACGCAGCTGCAGAAGGCGGCACAGCAGGCGCAAGCACCCCCGACGCTGAAGCAGACTGGCGCAGCAGTTCGTCCAGAAGCTCTGGAAGTAAGGCACGGATACGCTCATCAAGAGCCGCCATCGAAAAAGGCTGCGGAGCCTGTGGAGCAGTCGGTGGCAGAATCGGTTGAGGCTCAGGAGCTGGAAACGGACTGCTAGGAGGCTGACGCATCGGCATCTCCCTTATGGAGGGGGAGCGGTCCTCCCAGCGCCAACGCTTCTCAGGTGCCGAATTCTTCGACACCCCGGAGCTCCCGGCACCGTGTGTTGAGGGGGAACGGTGCCGGTGTTTTTTAGCCTTCGCTCGATGCACATTACCAAGGCTCCTTGGTGCCGATGAAGATGATGTCTAATCCACATGTTGCCTCGGGGTCGGGTCTGACCCGAGGGTCCTGCAGAACAGGCGGCCTCGGGAAAGGCCACTCAATGCCTCACTGCTCCTAACGTGCGGCGGCCTCTCAGCAGACATTGTGTACCTCTGCTCCCAACGTCAATGCGTCCCTCGATGTCGACGCCCCCAACATTGAAGGACCAGACCGAGCCTCAAAAAGTTTCTCTCTCTAGGCTTCTCAAGCAAGTTGGGTCCTTTTCCTCATACGAAGACAAACAGCACAACAAGCTGGGCTATGGTCGGGCCCAAGGCACTGGATACACCAGGAATGGGTATCTGTACCTTAGATGGTCCAGTTGCACTGATGACATGGAAGGGAAAACCACACTGGCAAAATCAAACGACTTTATTGTGCTGAAGAAAAAAGGGCACTGTACTGCTAAGGATTTACAGACAGTCTCACTAACACGGACTGCTCAATAATTACTGTGGATTCTTTTGGATTTGTAATGAGTAAATGAAACCTTTATTAGAGGAGCTAAACTCTACAATGATTAGGATTTATACACAATATATAATGGTTAGCACACATACATGGATTAGCTGTATAAACACAATGGTTAGCTGTATAAACAAATCATTACATCACTGGTCTCTACATCTCTTAGACCAGGAAAGGGAGCAATAATATACATACATACAATCATCACTGGTCAGAAAGCTCAGGCTCTTATCTCATCAGCCGGGAGGTCCGTTGCGGCGAAAGCGGAGTCTCATGTACCAGGAACACACCTTCTGAACGACACGTCTGCCCACAGATGAACCCCACCTTATTGTGACAAGCCCTCCCTTTTTATAGGCTCTGAGTTCATGTCCAGAGCCTAAGGAAGGTTACTAAAAGCTTCTAAGGGAAAATTACAGAATGCTTCTATGCTTACGTCTGTGGGAACGTGATCACATGCTTTCCCAAGTCCAGGTGGCCAAGCTGGGCCTGTGAAACAAGTGCCATCCTCCCCTTTGCATACCAAATTGGTTAGAGCTGTGTCTTATCTCCTGCATTCCAACTTGTTTTTGTACACTCAAAGTAAAACAACCATTTTGAAACAGAATTACTTCTGATCAACAATACAGACCCCGAGTGCACTGGTTGGTCCAGACAGGGTTGAAAAACAATCTTTAAAATTCTATTCCATTATAGGCACAAAAAGAGGAGAGACCCGGACCCTGATGAAAAAGAAAGGAAACTTAAGAAAAGGAAAAAAAAATAATCTGTAAAACTAAAGGAACTTCTTTTTTTTTTTTTTTAATGAAGAAACAAACTCACTAGAAAAAAAAAACCGACTAAAAGTCGAATGAGAAAAAATATGAAGGCTCTTTCCCAGGAACAAAAAAAGGAGCCACAGAATTAATCTGCCGCTCCTCATCGCGGAAAGAAAGAAACTGAGCGCAACGGGCAGGAAGTTCATCTGCACATGCACGCAAATCAGAAGGCTCTGGCAAAAAGTTTTTTTTTTGCTATTGCAAATGCCAGTTCCTGGGTCGACGCGGACGTCGAACCAGTTGTGAGAACAACTCAGTCTGCTTGTCCTCGGAGAAAGTCCTCACATATATCCTCAAGATCTGTCGCCTCTCTAGTCAGCCTACACGAAATATCCCTCCGAGAGAATGAGTTAGTTGTAAATAGGCAAATCTATGGGAGGGAGGAATGAGGTATGAAACCAAACGACTCAATTTTGAAAATAAATATTCTGACCAGGAGCCCTAGGGGCCTCATCGAGGTCCATACCAGGTGACGTAAATAATAAAGGCAACTTGAAAACAAACATAAACCTAACACATTAACAGGGAAGAAGTACCACATGACAGTGACAGGACAAGAACAAAAATTACCAACCGCCCCCCCCCATAAATTTGAATAAGAAATGTCATTTTAAAGCAAGCTCCAGCGACGCACATCTGACTGGCTCCAAGGGAAAAGAAAGACTGAGGCGATTCTGCATGACAGCGGTAGGTGGGAAGTGGCGCACATGCACAGTGCAGCAACTTGAAAGCTTCTAGTACTTAGCAGGCTGGAGACGCTTCCCTGTACAGGCTCTCTCAGTGATGTCATCCATATTGTGAGGGCTTGCCATCCTACCTGTTTGCAGAGACACGTATGCAACATAAACAGCATAGATATCCTGAAAACCCAACTGGCTATGGGATCACCAATGGAAGCCCTGTGATAGTCTTGCTACAAAATCCTTCTTTCAAAATATATTTCCACTAAATAATAGATGAATAAGGGAATATGAATGCAACACAGATCACATAGTATCTCCTATGTAGCAGCAAATGCATCACCCATGCTGTACAGCAGGGCCGGTGGTACAGTCTCTGGCGCCCCCCTGCAAACTATCAGTTGGCAAGCCCCCCAGCATCTACTTTCTCCCTCCCCCTTTTCCCACCCCACCCCCTTTTTTCAGCCCAGTGCCTTAAAAGGTGAACAAGTTTTTTAGTTGTTGGGTTTTACTCAACAGCTTTTTAATTTATTTGAAAGCTTCCCATATGTAGATATTTATATCATGAATTTATATCATGAAATAATACTAAATATCACTAAAACTGCTTTAAAAATATTGTAGCTGGTGGAAGCAGCACTAATAAAGGCTGTATTTTGTGCTCTTTTTTTTTTACACTATTCTATACTATTATCCCAACTCTACAGATCTCACCGTGACCTCTCTAACCTCATCTCTATTCCTCTACTCCCCTCCTCTTCTCTGCCCTTCTCTTGCGCCCTATGGAATGCCCGTTCTCTCTGTAACAAACTCCCCTATATCCATTACCTCTTTATCTCGCGTCACCTCCATCTGCTCGCCATAACAGAAACCTGGCTCTGCCTCGATGACTCTGCTTCAGTCGCAGCCCTCTGCCATGGCGGTTATCTTTTTTCACATACTCCTCGCCCTGCTGGTCGCGGGGGCGGTGTTGGACTACTTCTCTCTCCCTCCTCTAGATTTCAACACCTTCTTCCACCTCAATCTCACTGTTTTTCCTCCTTTGAAGTCCACTCTATCCGCCTTTTCTCTCCTCTGCCTCTTTGAATAGCGGTCATTTATCGTCCCCCTGATAAGTCCCTTTCATCCTTTCTCAGTGACTTTGATGCCTGGCTTGCCTTCTTCCATGATCCTTCCTTCCCCTCTCTCATCCTTGGTGACTTTAATATTCCTGCTAATGATCCTTCCAACTCTTATATTTCCAAGTTACTCGCTTTAACATTCTCCTTTAATCTCCAACTATGCTCCACCTCCCCACTCATCAAAATGGTCACTGTCTTGATCTCATCTTCTCCTCCAACTGTTCACCCTCTAGTTTCCTTGCCTCTGATCTTCCCCTCTCTGATCACCATCTTATAACTTTCACACTTAAATCTCCTCCCTCCCAGTCTCGTCCTAACTTATCTAATTTATCTAGGAATCTTCACGATATTGACCCTTCATCTCGCGGAGTACAAATGTAACAAAATAATAATATCCTCCCATGTTTCAAACCTCCTCTCTATTGTGGCACCATCCACGTCTGTCAACGAGGCTGTTTCTTCTTACAACAATACTCTATCCTCTGCCTTAGACACTCTTGCACCTTTGATGACCCGCCCTATAAGGCGTATAAAACCCCAACCTTGGCTGACTTCTAATATCCGCTACCTGCGTTCCTGTACCCGCTCCGCCGAACGCCTCTGGCCCTTGCTGATTTCTTACACTTTAAGTTCATGCTGACCTCCTTCCAATCTGCTCTCCTATGCGCCAAACAGGATTATTATATCCAACTGACCAACTCTCTTGGCTCTAACCCTCGACTTCTCTTCACCACATTGAACTCTCTCCTCAAGGTGCCCCCTCCCCCAACTCCCCCTTCATTATCTCCTCAGCCCTTGCTGAATTCTTTCACGACAAGGTTCAAAAGATAAACCTTGCTTTCTCTACCTCGCCACCTCTCCCTCCACTAGTCCGTTCCCCTCTCTCTCCTCCCCCCCCCATTCCTTTTCCTCCTTTCCTGAAGTTACTACTGAGGAAACTACACTTCTCCTTTCTTCCTCAAAATGTACCACCTGTTCCTCTGATCCCATTCCCACCCACCTTCTTAATGCCATCTCTCCTGCTCTTATTCCTTTTATCTGTCACATTCTCAACCTCTCACTTTCCACTGCGACTGTCCCTGCTGCCTTTAAACATGCTGTGGTCACACCTCTCCTTAAGAAGCCTTCACTCGACCCTACTTGTCCCTCTAATTACCGACCCATCTCCCTCCTTCCCTTTCTCTCCAAATTACTTGAGCGTGCTTGTTCACCGCTGCTGCCTTGATTTTCTGTCCTCACATGCTATTCTTGACCCACTACTATCTGGTTTTCGCCCTCGCCACTCAACCCAAACTGCACTTACTAAAGTCTCCAATGACCTATTACTGGCTAAATCCAGAGGTCAATATTCCATCCTCATTCTTCTTGATCTTTCTGCTACTTTTGACACTGTCGATCACAGCATACTCCTCGATACCCTGTCCTCACTTGGATTCCAGGGCTCTGTCCTTTCCTGGTTCTCTTCCTACCTCACCCCTCCGCACCTTCAGTGTTCACTCTAGTGGATCCTCTTCTACTTCTATCCCTCTGCCTGTCGGCGTACCTCAGGGTTCTGTTCTTGGTCCCCTCCTCTTTTCTATCTACACTTCTTCCCTTGGTTCATTAATCTCATCCCATGGCTTTTCCTACCATCTCTATGCTGATGACTCCCAAATCTACCTTTCTACCCCTGATATCTCACCTTGCATCCAAACCAAAGTTTCAGCGTGCTTGTCTGACATTGCTGTCTGGATGTCTCAACGCCACCTGAAATTAAACATGACCAAAACCGAGCTTCTCATTTTTCCCCCCAAACCCACCTCCCCACTCCCCCCGTTTTCTATTTCTGTTGATGGCTCTCTCATTCTCCCTGTCTCCTCAGCTCGAAACCTTGGGATCATCTTTGACTCTTCTCTCTCCTTCTCTGCTCATATCCAGCAGATTGCCAAGACCTGTCGTTTCTTTCTTTACAACATCCGTAAAATCCGCCCCTTTCTTTCCGAGCACTCTACCAAAACCCTAATCCACACCCTTGTCACCTCTCGTTTAGACTACTGCAATCTGCTTCTTGCTGGCCTCCCGCTTAGTCACCTCTCCCCTCTCCAATCGGTTCAAAACTCTGCTGCCCGTCTCGTCTTCCGCCAGGGTCGCTTTACTCATACTACCCCTTCTCCTCAAGTCGCTTCACTGGCTCCCTATCCGTTTTCATATCCTGTTCAAACTTCTTCTACTAACCTATAAATGTACTCACTCTGCTGCTCCCCAGTATCTCTCCACACTCGTCCTTCCCTACACCCCCTTCCCGTGCACTCCTTCTCCGTGGATAAATCCTTTTATCTGTTCCCTTCTCCACTACTGCCAACTCCAGACTTCGCACCTTCTGTCTCGCTGCACCCTACGCCTGGAATAAACTTCCTGAGCCCCTACGTCTTGCCCAATCCTTGGCCACCTTTAAATCTAGACTGAAAGCCCACCTCTTTAACATTGCTTTTGACTCGTAACCACTCGCCTCCACCTACCCTCCTCTCCTCCTTCCTGTACACATTAATTGATTTGATTACTTTATTTTTTGTCTATTAGATTGTAAGCTCTTGAGCAGGGACTGTCTTTCTTCTATGTTTGTGCAGCGCTGCATACACCTTGTAGCGCTATAGAAATGCTAAATAGTAGTAGTAGTAGTAGTAGTATACAATACAGTAATATATGGCCAAATTTCAGTGAGGATATCCTGTTTACTGATGGGTTCATCTTAACTGTTGTTGTAATCTGCCTTGGGAAGCCTGGTGTTATAAAGACTGGAAGTAAATTTAAATTCTCCTTTCATTGGAGCACATGGAATCACATCTTCACCTAATCTCTTTTGTACAAATGGATTATTCTGTTTTGAGCATGTTTCAGGGACAAGTGGTTTTCAGAAGTCAAAATAATAAAAATAATTATTTTCTTTCATGCACATCTCTCATTTGCTTAAACATAACTAAACGGGCTATAGGCCCCTAATGCGGTCCATTGGTTTTCTTATATTTTCTCTTTGTGATGACATACTGTGCCAACAACAGATTTTAAAGGAATGGAGGAATATACAGTATCTGTTTCAGACTTGCCCACTTTGTTGTATGGTTTTTGCAAATATGGCAAAAAAATCTTAAATTTTCTGGTAACTAAGCAAATTAGAATCATTTGTCGTACAGTAGATATATAGGCAACCCCCCTGGGTCTCATTTTTCACAAATTAGCTTATTAAATAAAACATGTCATTTTTCTCCATAGTGTATACTCTCTAATATTTTCAAACACATAACATGAGAAATAGAAATCAGGCACATGCAGAGTGCATAATACTGTACCTTTTCCTTTATAATCCAAGTTGAAAAGGAAAAGAAACAAAAGAAAGAAGTATGAAGTAAGAGCATGAACAAAAAAGAAACAACCTGTGACAGTAGTCAATGATCAAAAGCCAGGAAAGTCTGTAAAAGTGAAAGAGATATACAAAGGCTAAACAAGACAGTGTCCTGCTATTAAGGGACTTATCACTGGTACACACAACATTACAAAAAGAAAAGCATAGAGTAGGGGTCTCAAAGAGATTATCCTGTGACTTGAGACACAAACAGAATCAAGAGAACTTTACCTTCCAATTACTTGTCTAGCCTAAAAATGTGCCTCACTCTGATATCAGAAGTCAACTATTCCCAAAAAGAGCTATCATCTATGATTAGTTTTTCGTTGTGTTTCTTCCTGTTTGCTACTGATCTTTTAAAAAGCCATTTCAACTAGGCTGATAGTCTTTGAACTGTCTCCATGTGGATATACAACAATAAAACATATTATACACTCAAAGAGGAGAAAATAACTTTTTCAATGTAAAATTATTTTCTCTGTAATTCGAGGTTTTCTTCTGGTGTGAACAATATCTGGTCGATCTTTAACCCCCACCACTACCACTGAGGAGACGCATGCAGCCTCAGATGGGCTCAGCAGGGGTTGTAGAATGCCATAGCAAAAGGAACCAGAGTTTTTCATGACATGCGCCAAGCCTAAATCAAAGACAAAATCATTTTCAAAGTTATTTTAACCCATTTAGGAGAACAAAACCTTATATTTTATTCTTATACATCCCTGGGGAAATATTTCCATTTAGACATCCTGAATGAGTTGAGATGCATGTTTAAGACATCTTTGCGTCAAAAACACTACAATGTTAGTTGTCTTACATATTGTCTATACAATTTAAGTTCAAATTTAAGCAATTTTTGGCATTTGCACACATTTGAGTCATCCGTTTACATAACGCATTTTATGCAACAAAGTAGCATAGAAACCCTTATGATCATTTCAGATCAATTATGCAATTATAACACTTGACAAACCAATATCATCACACCACAAATAATTTAAATGTGAGCATCTAGCATGTGTGCATTCACTGGAATTCATCTGCTCTGATCTCTCCACAAAGCCAAAATCCTCTGCTTCTACATTAGTTTCTCAGGATGTCACAGTCTGACTGACTTCATATATGGATACATGGACGCAAAATACATAATCTAAATGCTAAAATCCATGGGCCTCATATTCAGGAAGTCCCGCTAGTGTACAAAGTTAGCATACCTGAGTTTAAAAAAGGTTTGGACAAGTTCCTTGAGAAAAAGTCCATAGTCTGCTGCTGAGATAGACATGGGAAAGCAACTGTTTGCCCTGGGATTGGTAGCATGGAATGTTGCTACTATTTGGGTTTCTGCCAGGTACTTGTGACCTAGGTTGGCCGTTGTTGAAGGCAGGGTGCTGGTGGGGTAGATGGTCCACTGGTCTGATCCAGTGTAGCTATTCTTATATTCTTCTTATGTTCACTGGCACTGGTGTTTAATTGTATTTTGCATATGCAGAGTTGCTATCTGTTTGGCCTATCCATTTACAGTTGAGTCTGGCTGGCCTAACTTTTAAATATATAACTTACTTATTGCTGCTAAGTGCCAGCTCTTCTGCCCCTTCCTAATGCTGACCCCTTCTTCTAAAAATAAAATCTCACTGCTTAACGATTTCAACAGCCCAATTTTACCTGTATAAGTGTTAAAAATGCATAAGAAACTTATGCATTCACTACCTTCTGTAAATGTGCAACTTGCTTTGACTATGAAACCTGACCATTTAGGTAAGTGACTTCATTAGGCAATAACAAGAGGGAAAACACAAAAAATATAAGAAAGGAGTCAAACTGTGATCATAATTCTATAACTCTCAAGAGGATCTAAAGATTATTTTCCCAGAGTGTGAAAATAGTGTAAAAGTGACATAGTTTAGCTGAAAGAGCCTTTGAGGCATATTTTCAAAGCACTTAGACTTACAAAGTTCCATAGTAACCTATAGAACTTTGTAAGTCTAAGTGCTTTGAAAATGAGCCCCTGTGAGTCCTACTTTCTTTTGAATGTTTGACAGCTACTGCTACATGCTAATCTAAGGGAAGATTGAAAAATCTAATCTGTGACTACCTATGAAAACAGTGGAAAAAGTCCTTTCATAATACAAATTACAGTAATCAGCTCAAAAATGTTGGTTAGCAGTTTCCCCAGCATATAACTATACTATTATATCCTCCAATTTCTTTTTATTCTTTAAAAAAAAAATCAGATATATCCTTTGAACTGATTTACTGTTATGGTCATAATTACTTCTGCTGACATAGCATTCCATAATTTTGAAGCTGATGAAACCAATTATACCTTATTCTTAGAAAATGTCCTCTTCTTTTGTTTGTAATTGCATATCCTGCCCTTCTAATAAAAATGAGAGATTCTAATGTTGAAATAACACTTTCATGTAGTTATCACAAAGAGCGACATTTTCTCATAATACAGAACCTGAAAGATTGCCTTCAAAATCCCTTTAGGGTCGTTTGCTGCATTTGTATACTACAGTTAGAACTCTTCTGTCCTTTCTATTGATTCCAACCCAACAAAAGTTGGAAAAAAACTATACAAAAGGGGTTGAGAATGTCTGTCCAACTGTCAGTCAGGGGGCAAAGCAACTCTCCAAAAATTTAACAGAATGGGATAAAACTTGGAATGGGAGAAAAACTGGTAAAAAAGACATGAGTTCAAAATGGGCCAAATCAGATCAAGGATTCCAAATAAATGGATCCCTCAAAATATGATCCAATGCATTTCTAAGGGAAAAGGAGTTCCAGCATGTGTACATAAGTACATAAGCACTGCCATGCTGGGAAAACACCAAAGGTCCATCAAGCCCAGCACTCCGTCTCCGACAGTGGCCAATCCAGGCCCCAAGAACCTGGCAAAACCCCAAAATTTAATAACGATCAATGGACTTTTCCTTCAGGAATCTGTCCAGACCCCCTTTAAACTCAGCAAGGCCAACTGCCGTCACTACCTTCTCCGGCAATGAGTTCCAGAGTCTAACCACGCGCTGAGTAAAGAAAAACATTCTCCAATTTGTTTTAAACCTACCACATTCTAATTTCATCATGGTTCTATTATTGTTAGAAAGCGTAAACAAACGCTTCACATCTGCCGCTCTACCATTATTTTAGTAGCACAGAAACTAAGAGCGAAATGTAGCAGTTAGATAATAGGGTAAGGACATTGAGAAGGTGGCATTCCCTATTCTTCTAACCTCCAAAACTGCCCTACACTCAAAAACCTACTCCCCTCGCAAATGCCTCACCCCAAACTGCCCCTATAGCCCTAAAACTACCCTTCCCCATCTGCCACACAACCCAAGAAAAACTTGTCCATTTCCAAACTCTACCCTTACACACACAAATGCTACTGCTCCACTACCCTGCAAATTGCCCTATGCCCAAAAACTATCCCCTGCAACACCAATCCATATACTGCCCCACCCCCTAAAACTATCACAACTGCTGCCACCCCTACCACCCTGCAAGCTGACCCACCCCCTAAATAACCTCCACACAAATGCCCCCGCAGCACTCTGCAAACTGTCCTACCATCCCACTAAGTGCCCTACCTCAAAAACTATCCCCTGCAATTGCCCCCACCCCCAACACTAGCCCCTGAAACTTGCACAAAACCCCATACACTGCTCCCTGCAACTTTATCACTATCCTGAAAATTGTTCCCACTGATGCTGCATCAATCCACAAACTGCCCCATCCCCAAAATCTATCCCCTGCAACTACTACGCCATAAACCTAACTGCCCCACACACAAATACCCCTGTAACTGTATCACCATTTTGCAAATTGCCCCACATGCAAAAAAGGCCTCTCACAACTGCCCCACCACCACACAAACTATACAACTCTAAATACTATCCCCTACAACTGCCTCACCACCCCATAAACTGCTCCATCCACAAATAAGTTTTCCACCGACCCACTAACTGCCCCACCTCCACAAATTACCTTCCTTCAACTGTACCACCACCCTACAAACTGCACCACACCCAAACACTACCCCTACAACTGACTTACCACCCTAACTGCCTCACATGAATAAAATACTCCCTATTTGCCCTCACCCCCTAAAACTACCCCCACACAACTGCCCTAGCACAGCAACTGCCCCATTTCCCAGCAAAGTGCCTTTTACCCCAAAACTACCCAACTAGGGGAAGAGGAAGGGAAGGGAATGGGGCTTGATATACCAGCTTTCTGTTGTTTATTGCAACTACATTCAAAGCGGTTTACATAGTATATACACAAAGCGGTTTACATAGTATATACAGGTACCTATTTGTACCTGAGGCAATGGAGGGTTAAGTGACTTGCCCAGAGTCACAAGGAGCTGCAGTGGAAATCAAACCCGGTTCCTCAGTATCAAAGTCCACTGCACTGACCACTAGGCTACTCCTCCACCCCATATTTCCTCAAACGCCACCTCTCCCCACCAACAAATAGCCCCCCACAACTGTCCCACCAGTCTGCAACTGCTCCCGCTCCATTAACTACCCTGACCACAAAAATTACTCCTGCAAGCTATACCACTAACCCCAGCCACTCCCCTCACCCCAACAGAAAACATACACAATGCACACACAGAACACACAATAGAAATACACACACACAGAAACTAGAAAGATACAATACAATAAAAATTTATATTCCGCTACAAACATACATTATAATATGTAAAAGAAGCTACGCCAACCCTAGGAAGTAACACCACTTTAAACTTACCTATATATAAGTAAGTTATATATTTAAAAGATTACCAATCTCCAAAATAAATACCTCAAACATTAGATTGCAGATATAAGGAAAATAAATGTGTTTTTAACAACTTAAGAAATTGCAGATGACTAGAAATCAATCTTAATGCAGAAGGTAATGAATTTCTGCATTGTACTGAACTATACACAAAACCCATTACAAGAATTAATTTATACCTTACACCTTTTAGTATATGAAACTGTAATAAGCCTAAATCTCACAACCTAAATGACCACGCTCTGAATTCCCAATATTAAGTAAATCTACCAAATAATAAAAAATTTTAAAAAAACAGTTTTGCATGTACATTTAGGATATTTTTACTGTCTATTGCTTATGCTCGACTTTTCTTGAGTACACCACCTTGAGTAAATTCCTGCATAAAGGCAGTAAATAAATCCTAATAAATAAATACATAACATAGCAGAAAAGAGCAGAAAAAGATCAACTGACCTATCCAGACTTCCCAGTTATTCTTGTCACACTGTAAGAATAGCCAAGATGCCAGCTATATAGCATGACCACTTCTAAGAGCTCTCCTTATCCAGGATCATTTTACAATTTTCTTTATTTTTTACTATACCACCTTGGGCATACAAGTATACACAATCAACAACTTAAATCACACTCACTACCTATCCCTTCTTATTTCTAACCACAAAGCTTTGTAATTTAGGTACCTACCATACTAGCATGACTATTGCCTGAGCATCCAACCTCCTAGGTCTTCTGTATAGCTTGCCAGAAAGACTTGTGCCTACATTTCTACTAGTACTTATTACTATACTTGCAGCCTGCCAGAGATACCTAGCTGCTAGTTTAGTTTTATCATTGCAACTTGTATCCCTTTAAGGGGGTCTTTTACAAAGGCACTCCAGTATTTTTAGCGCACGCTAAAAATTTAGGTGCACGAAACGCTAAGATGCCCATAGGAATATAATGAGCATCTAATTTTTTAGCGCACACTAAAACCGCTAGCACGCCTTTGCAAAAGGGGCCCTAATTTAGGTGCTTAAAACTGATCCCCAAAATCCAAATTTGGTCTGACACCCGATACATTGGCATGACGATATTAATGTTTAATAAAGACTTGCTATACCGCCTTTCATCCCTTCTTTCAACATACCATTTATTCCATGCCAATATGTGCAACTCCTAGTTTGTCAACTAATATACCCAAGCTTTTCTCCTGGTAGCAAGAATTTCCCCATTCAAATTATATTATTATAAGTAAATCTCCTTTGCAAGCTACTTGCCTAAATAAGTCCTTATGTAAAATAAGTGAGCCCTACTGAATTAAATGCCAATAGCATTCATGCAGCACCAAAGGCCTCCTAGCTGGAAGGGATAATGCAGAATAACTTACCAAATATTAAGGCCAGTCCATGTGAAGTTCCCACTGCTATCAAATTTGATACAGCCTGTAAAGGGCAAGAAGAAAAGTTTGCATTTAAGAATGTTAAAGAGATGCATAACTCAGAAAAATTCGTGCACAGTCTAAAGATCTAAGCTGTGACATCTGTGTTGTTTCTGGGCACTTTACAAACAGAGGATACATCTATTTGCTATTACGCTATTATGAAGCTGAATGCCATACTACAGAAAGTCTTCTGGAGACAGAAAGGTAAAAGAAAGAAAAATAAATTAGGTGCTGTAACACCATTTCTCCAAAGGAGTCCTCCAGTGCAGGTGCACCATTCTTTGGATCCTAAAAGCCATGCCATGGACTCAGGAGTCACTGAACGTGGAAATGCGACTGCATCTAGTGAGGACAAGAACCCACTACAAGCCTCCTTAATTCCAGTGTCACTGTTGCTTTCCCCAGTTCTTAAGAGCTTCATGTACATATCAATTATATCCTTTGCATTTATATATACCTCTCTGTTTTACTTTGGACCTTATCTCTTGTTTGTCCTGTTTGTCTGTCCTAATTAGATTGTAAGCTCTGTTGAGCAGGGACTGTCTCTTCATGTTCAAGTGTACAGCGCTGCGTACGTCTAGTATCAGGTTACTAATAGCAAGAGAAGCAATAGCTGATTCAGTGTATGCAGTAGTCCCTCTCAAAAAGGTGCCCATACTGTTGAAATCAGGGCATGATCTCCAAGAGGAATGGATGCAGAGGACACCACAGAACAACAGACTAATAAGTTAATGAACAACAGTCTCAACCACTGTTACCATTCCAATGATGGAACACAAACCCCTCCAGGGAAGATCATGTCTATGCACTGCAACGCTGTTTTAAAAACAAAGACCAATGGCACCTATCCCTTTTACTTTAAGGTCAAGAAAAGCTACGAGTCCTGTAAAGTTGATACTTATATGGTTTATACTTTGAAATGAAAACTGAGGGGGTCTTTTACAAAGCGGTGGTAAGACCAATGCGGGCTTACCGCATGCTAAAATGGAATTACCGCCGGCCCAACACGGATGCTGGTGGTAGTTCCAGCTGGAGCACGCACCATTTCCGGCACTCCTGGAAATCCCCCCCCCCCTAGTGCTGCGCTAACCTAGAAGTAATCGGGCAATGCCGTTCACTGTCCAATGGGTGGCAGTAAGAGCACCCCGAACATGGACATGCAGTAAGGATTATCTTACCATGTGGCCATTCTTTTTTTTTTTTGGGGGGGGGGGGGGGGGCTTTTTACCTGCTGTGGTAAAAATGGCCCTAGCGCATGGGAAAAACAGCTACCGCAGGGCCCTTTTTCATGCAGCTTAGTAAAAGGACCCCTTAGTGCAGAAGTTGCTGATTATGGCAGTATCATCAATATTTGTGAGAAACCACCTTATTCTGGCAATCAAGACAGTGATTTCAATGGCCCAGTATGGATTGCCACACTATTTATGTGTCGGGACTGCAAGCTTTCAAAGGTTCAAGACTAACCAATACTCTGATATGTCACTTGGCTGCAGTGGCGTACCTAGGGTAGTTGACACCCGGGGCTGGTCATTTTTTAACACCCCCCTCTCCAAAATCTAGTACTAGGCATGCCGAGAATACAAAACACTCAGGACCTATAGAGCAATTCTAGCATACCATAAGCAGTAATTTCTACAAGTCACACAAGGAAAAGGAAAGCATCTTAAACACTACAGTGAGCACTAGAACATCAATTCACCTACTGTAAAACAAAACCAGGCAGAATAACACAGATTGTCCATCTTGCACAGTCAATGCCAACCGAAAGCCATGTCTTTTTCACAAACACAGATACACCCTAATCCACTATAGAATAAGCAATAATAAACTTTCTATTTAGACAAAAATTAAACTGAACCCCCAAGATGCCAGACTCTGCATACAATGCAACACCACAGAAACAGAAAATGTCCCCTAGTACTGTGCAAAACATAAAGACAGCAGATGTAAATTTGAAAAAACTAACAAGTACCAATCACCACTTTACAAATTAACAAATAGAAATAAAACAAATCTAGAAAATAAAATAATACCATTTTATTGGACTAATACATTTAGCTTTCAGAGGCCAAAACATCCTTCCTCCGGTCAATACAGTATAGTGTTGTTACAATATCCTATCCGGACCTGAGGAAGGGGGTTTTGTTCTCCGAAAGTTAGCCAAAATGTATTAAAATTAGTCCAATAAAAAGATTACCTTGTTTACATGTTCTGTTATAAACATTAACACAGCTACAATACTACTTTATCCTAAAGCAAAAAAAAATAAAAATATATATTTTATTTACAGTTTGTTGTCTCTGGTTTCTGCTTTCCTCATCTTCTTTTCACTGTCTTCCTTCCATCCAGCATCTGTCTTTCTTCTCTCTCTCTGCCATCCAGTGTCTGCCCTCTCTGCTGTCCCCTCCATCCAATGTCTGCCCTCTCTCCCATCTACATCTGCCCTCTATCTCTGCCCCTTCCATCCACCATCTGCCCCTGTCTGCCCTCTCTCTCTCCCCCTTCCATTCACTCTCTGCCCTTTCTATCGCTTCCATCCACTGTCTGCCCTTTCTCTGTCCGCTCAATCCACCATTTGCCCACCCTCTCCCATCCATCTAGGGTCTGCCCTCCCTCTCACTCCCCCTTCCATCCAGGATCTGTCCCCTCTCTGCCCCTTTTTTCCAGCCCCTAGTTCCAGCCCCACTATCCCACCAGTCCCCAGTTTCAGCCCCAGTCCTTGTCTCCCACCAGTCCCGAGCTTTAGCCCCCAGCCACTTCTCCCTGTCCCCTTTTTAGCCCCAGTTTCAACCCCAGCCCTTTTCTGTCACCAGTCCTGAGCTTCAGCCCCAGCCACTTCTCCCTGTCTCCTTTTCAGCCCCCAGTCCCCACAATTTCAGCCCCTGCTGCCTTTCAGCCCCCAGTCCCAGTACTAGCCCCCTTATCCCACCTACCCTCCTTCAGCCCTCAGTTTCAGCCACCTTCATCCACATGCCTTACCCCATTTTCAGCCCAACCCATTCTCCCACCTGACCCAGGCATGCCCCATTTTCCATCATGACCCCTTCTCAGACCCCAGTTCCAGCCCCCTCCTCCCATCTGAGAACCCCTTCCCTCCTCCCATCTGAGAACCCCCAGAACACCCCTCTCCTCTCCCATTTGAGAACCTCCTCCCCACCCACGTCCCCTTCTCCCATCTGGAAACCCCCTCCTCATCTAAGAACCCCCAGAACACCCCTCTCCCATCTGAGAACCCCCTCCCCACCCCAGTCCCCTTCTCCCATATAAAGCCCCCTCCCCTCCCCATGTAAGAACCCCTACAACACCCCTCTCCCATCTGAGACCCCCCTCCCCACTCAGTCCCCTTCTCCCATATGAAAACCCCCTCTCCATGTGAGAACCCCCACAATACCCCTCTCCCATCTGAGGACCCCGACCCGACTCTCCTGCTCCCACCCTACCTTTAAAAAAAATTATTTTGAAGCGTCGTTGCAGGCAGCGCCTCGCGTCTGCCCTGCAGAAGTAAATCTCTTCGCTTCGAAGTTCGTCGTCGTCGGGCCTCACTATGTCCCGCCCTCGCGGAAATAGGAAGTTTCCTCAGAGGAGGGCGGGACATAGTGAGGCCCGACGACGACGAACTTCGAAGCGAAGAGATTTACTTCTGCAGGGCAGACGCGAGGCGCTGCCTGCAACGACGCTTAAAAATTTTTTTTTAAAGGTAGGGTGGGAGCAGCGGGAGCGAAGCAGATCACCCCCCCACCCACTGATACCCGGGGCGGACCGCCCCCACCGCCCCCCCCTTGGTACGCCACTGCTTGGCTGTAGCGTCTACATTTCGGTTCGGATTGCACCAGATTTCACGTCCTTTTACTCTATGTGAGTTTCGGAGGAACATCTATATGCGTCAATTTGAAGGCCCCTGAGGAAGAAGGCCTTTTGGCCGAAACACGGACCGTGTAGGGTCCAAATAAAAACTTCTTTGGTGCTCTTACTATCTGTGGTTTCAGGCTGGTTTTTTGGTCTTCTTCCGCCTCTTTGTTGTTTTGTCCTTTTACAAAGCAACATAGTAAATGACAGCAGATAAAGACCTGAACGGTCCATCCAGTCTGCCCAACAAGATAAACTCATTTTACATGATATGTGCTACTTTAAATGTATACCTGAGTTTGATTTGTCCCTGCCTTTCTCAGGGCACAGACAGTAAAAGTCTGCCCAACACTGTTCCTGTACTAAAAGATCTGAAGCTAACGTCGAAGCCCCTTAAAATTTACACTCCAGCCCATCCATATCTATTCAGCCACGATAAGGGCGCAGACTAGAGAAGTCCACCCAGCATTGGTTTTACTCTCCAATTACCGGCGTCGCAACCCAATCTCCGCTAAGATTCCATAGATCCATTCCTTCTAAACAGGATTCCTTTGTGTTTATCCCACGCATGTTTGAATTCCATTACCATTTTCATCTCCACCACCTCTCGCGGGTGGGCATTCCACGTATCTACCACCCTCTCCGTGAAAAAATACTTCCTGACATTACTCCTGAGTCTGCCCCCCCTTCAACTTCAATTCATGTCCTCTAGTTCTACCACCTTCCCATCTCTGGAAAAGGTTTGTTTGCAGATTAATACCTTTCAAATATTTGAACGTCTGTATCATGTCACCCGTTTCTCCTTTCCTGCAAGGTATACATTTTCAGGTCAGCAAGTCTCTCCTCGTACGGTTTGCAACGCAAATCCCAAACCATTTTTGTAGCTTTTCTTTGCACCACTTCCAGTATTTTTACATCTTTAGCAAAATATGGCCAAAACTGAACACAATTTATTAAATGTGCAAACAGAATGGAGTGCATGCTTTCAAATAAAATTTCAAATCACTAGTTTTATGTTTAAACGGTTTTTATTTCAACATGGTACACCATATCAGTACTGTCACTTAAGCAAATCATACTGTATACATCCAACTTCAAACGAGATAACTGTCAAACTATCTCTAGTTTTAATCTTATAATGCTTTTGGTTAGTGAATCGTGAATGTCAATTATATTTATTATTTTATTTTCAGCATTTGTACTCCACATTTTCCAAACTAGTAATCAGTTCAATGTGGCTAACAGATGGCTTTGGTTATGACTCGTGACATGATTACATATATGGGTTGGTCAGTGCTGTCCTTGACTAGTGTTGGGGTGTTCAGGTGTCATGATGTTTTGGCTGACTTTGAGAGTTCGGCGGAATACAATTGTTTGAAGAAATGTGCTTTGAGGTGTTTTCAGTTCAAGCTTTTGATTTCTTTCAGTAGTGTATTCCATAGTTTGGTGCAAATGTATGATTAGAAGATAAGATTTATCACCGGAGTGTTGTCAATTGCTGACACAACTGTTTGCGATTATACAGATCACATTCATCCTCCTTTTTGTTTCTAGAACAGAGATATGGAGATACACTTGAAAATGGGTCCATAATTGAAGAAATCAGCCTGCATACGAAGCATGGAAGCACTGCATGAACAAGGTAGTGCATGCCAATTATTTCTGAATTGCCATGAAAAAGGTGTACAAAAACAATAGTTTAAAGACTGTCAAATCTATGATTGAATTTGAAGGCAGATAATCCAGTTTTTTCCCCCAATTAAATATATATAATTTTACATTACATTATTTGCCACTTCTATCCAACATTAGCCATACAGTTCAAGGTGGCTTACAAGTTATAAGTTGGAACTAAATAAAAACACAAAATAAAAGAAGATCAAAAGAAAACAGTGTCATATTAGTCCAAAAATTTCCAGAATAAGAAAGATTTTAACACTTTTTGAAACAATCCATAAAATCCCAGAAACCCGATTCTGATGGTAGAATATTCTACCATTGTGATACCAAATAAGAAAAAGTGGCTGAATGTGAAGATGTATAAATAATATTCCTACAGCTGGGAAAAGAGAGAGTTAAGAAATTCCTAGATTGAGAATTAGTATTTCTATCTGACAACTGGATAAGTCCTTGCATTTAGCTAGGTGCAATTCCATATATTATTTGAAAAATAAGCATACATAGCTTGAAAAATGATTGAGCCTCCACAGGTAGCCAATGTAACCGTACCAGTAGAAAAGATGCCCTTTCAAACTTTGGTGCTCTACAAATCAGGCGGGCAGCAGTGTTCTGCACAGTCTGAAGTTTAGACAACAATGATTTTTTACAGCCAATATATACAGTACTATGAAAGTCTAAATTGGTAAGTAACAGGGATTGTACCAGCAGATGATAGGCTTCTGAAGAAAAACCAGAGAAGACACAGGGAGAGATATGATCAAGATATTCATGACCCTGTTTACCAAGGTGCGCTTGCGTTTTTAGTGCATGCTAACCATGTAGACGCCCATAGGAGTATTATGGGCATCTACACAGTTAGCGCATGCTAAAAATGCTAACGTGTCTCTAGCGTGGCTTAGTAAACAGGGCCCTCAATGTCTCAAAGATATACATCAATCACTAACAAAGAGCAAGTCTCCATTACAAAAAAGCAAGGTCTAGGGAAATAAGTCACTCATGGGGTTAATTTGTCCGTACAGGACATAAATGAATCTCACTTATAAGCCAGGGAACGTTGGAGGTTGTTTGCTCATGCAAAACACTGCAGTCTGATTACTTTATAATATTAACATGTCCTTCCATTTATTACAGAAAACTGACTTCCTATCTGCCTCTGGTTAAAATTCAAGATTCTAAGTTTGACCGATAAAGCACTTTACACCAGGGTCCCTGAATATCTAGCCAGTATGCTATGGTATGCACCATCTTGGTACCTTCGCTCCTCTCAGAGCAACCTCCTTGCTCCTGCTATTTCCCCTCTTCCTCACATATGTCTAGAAATCACACAATGTACTTCCTTTTTGTCCCATCAGATCTAAGATCATAACATAGTTATTCTGAGTTGAAGACTAAACTGTAAGTCCTGAGAGTCACGTGATGTGCTGAGTGGATCAGATGTGTTACTGATCCTCTGTGGCACTTCGGCCCTCCCTCAAAGTACCACCACAAGGAATATAAATATTTTCAACAAAAAGTACTCACCTTATCTGCATACATATATGGACAACTTTGTAATCTGAGGCGAAGTAGTGACGACTGGAAAATCAACTAAAAAAAAAAAGACGCTGAGAAGCCGAGAGGTAGTGGTGATACTAAAATGGCACCATCAGTGAGTACCGTGCCAGTTACCTTTCATCTATGCAATTTACTCAGTTAACCGAAGCATGGAGCAAGCTTTAGAACCATGGCTGGGTCAACTGTCCGGTCAACTTTCCAACGTGGAGGCTCTATTAACAGATACCACGCAGCAGAGGAACGATCTTGAGCAACGTGTATCTACACTGAGGGACACAGAACAAGTGACGCCATCATTACTGGAGGCGCTTCAGACACAAACAAGGGATCAAGCCGAAAAGATTTAGAAAAACGATCCTGGAGAGATAACCTCTGGATTATAGGTATCCCTGAGTCAGTGCCGGAATGGGCATTGTCCACTCTACTGGAGCGCTGGTTATCTTCACAATTTGCTTTGTCAGATATTGCAGGCCCACTCTGCCTGGAAAGAGCACATTGAGTGGGAAGGAGACAAGATGGAGGTAACCGACCACGAGCTGTGACTATAAAACTTCACAATTATGTGCATAAAATAGAGACCCTGAGAGGATTCCAACAAAAAAGGGACACAATAGTCAACAAAGCATCTCCAGTAAAAATATTTCAAGATTGCTCAGCGTCCTTGTTGGAATGGAGAAGGCAATTCCCACCTATTTGTACAGCACTCCATGAGGCATGAGTGCGTTTTGTGCTTGTTTATCCTGAACAACTTAAATATTCCATCAAGGAACCTTGGCAGTCTTTTTTAACATCACAAGCAGCGCAAAATTGCTTGCATGAAATACATCCATCCTAGTCTCCAAAGAAATGACTCTGTCAAATAGTCAGGTTAGATGTAAACGAGTGATCAGGCAACGAGGTTAATTGTACCACCTTCAGGACACAATGAGGCATATTTTCAAAGCACTTTGGGAGGCTAAGTTCCATAGGTTTCTATGGAACTTTGGGAGGCTAAGTGCTTTGAAAATATGCCTCAATGTCATTCTGTAGATTTTTCACTGTGGACATGTTTAGTACATAAGTACATAAGTAATGCCATACTGGGAAAAGACCAAAGGTCCATCGAGCCCAGCATCCTGTCCCTGACGGTGGCCAATCCAGGTCAAGGGCACCTGGCAAGCTACCTAAACGTACAAACATTTTATTCTTGAAATTGTGAATTTTTCCCAAGTCCATTTAGTAGCAGTCTATGGAACTGTCCAACCCCTTTTTTAAACTCTGCCAAGCTAACCGCCTTCACTACGTTCTCCGCAACAAATTCCAGAGGTTTAATTACGCGTTGGGTGAAGAAAATTTTTCTCTTATTTGTTTTAAATTTACTACACTGTAGGTTTCCATCGCATGCCCCCTAGTCCTAGTATTTTTGGAAAGCGTGAACAGACGCTTCACATCCACTGTTCATCCACTCATCATTTTATAATACCTCTATCATGTCTCCCTTCAGCCGTCTCTTCTCCAAGCTGAAAAGCCCTAGCCTCCTTAGTCTTGCTTCATAGGGAAGTCGTCCCATCCCCGCTATCATTTTCGTCGCCCTTCGCTGCACCTTTTCCAGTTCTACTATATCTTTCTTGAGATGCGGCGACCAGAATTGAACACAATACTCAAGGTGCGGTCGCACCATGTAGCGATACAACGGCATTATAACATCCTCACACCTGTTCTCCATACCTTTCCTAATAATACCCAACATTCTATTCGTTTTCCTAGCCACAGCAGCACACTGAGCAGAAGGCTTCAATGTTTTATTAACGACGACACCCAGATCTCTTTCTTGGTCCGTAATTCCTAACGTGGAACCTTGCATGACTTAGCTATAATTCGGGTTCTTTTTCCCCACATGCATCACCTTGAACTTGTTCACATTAAACGTCATCTGCCATTTGGCCGCCCAGTCTCCCAGTCTCGTAAGGTCCTTCTGTAATTTCTCACAATCATCTCGCGAGCTAATGACTTTGAATAACTTTGTGTCATCAGCAAATTTAATTACCTCCCTGGTTACTCCCATCTCTAAATTATTTATAAATATATTAAAAAGCAGCGGTTCTAGCACTGACCCCCGAGGAACCCCACTAACTACCCTTCTCCATTGTGATTACTGCCCATTTAACCCCACTCTCTGTTTCCTATCCTTCAACCAGTTTTTAATCCACAATAGGACATTTCCGACTATCCCATGACCCTCCAATTTCCTCTGTAGCCTTTCATGAGGTACCTTATCAAACGCCTTTTGAAAATCCAGATACACAATATCAATCGGCTCCCCTTTGTCCACGTTTGTTTACTTCTTCAAAGAATTGAATTGGTCAGGCAAGATTTCCCCACACTAAAGCCATGCTGACTTAGTCTCAGTAATCCATGTCCTTGGATGTGCTCTGTAATTTTGTTTTTAATAGCAGCCTCTACCATTTTCCCCGGCACTGACGTCAGACTCACCGGTCTATAATTTCCCGGATCTCCCCTGGAACCTTTTTTAAAAATCGGTGTTACATTGGCCACCCTCCAATCTTCCAGTACCACGCTCGATTTTAAGGATAAATTGCATATCACTAACAATAGCTCCACAAGCTCATTTTTCAGTTCTATCAGTACTCTAGGATGTATACCATTTGCTATTCTTCATAATAACGTTTGCACAGTTTGATTCTTAGTGGTATTTTGAACTTATGTGGTAAATGTTTATTTCATGGGGGGGGAGTGGGATGCCCTACATCAGTAGTGAATCTCCACCTACTACATGCTGATGTGGTGGGCAAGATTAGGGGTACCTTGGAATGGCAAGGAGATAGGATTGGGTTTGGGGCTAGGATACTGGGGGAAGGGGGGAGGAAGGTGTGGTGGGTTACAAGGTATTTAGCAAAATAATGTTTGTTTTGGTGCTAAAGGGTCTATTTTTGGTCAACACTGGATCTACTGTGATTGACAAAAGCTGTGGGGGCCTATCAGTCTCTACCGCCTCCATCAATTGGGTTATTCTCTGGGGTCTTGTCATCTTTTCAATAACCCCTGATGTTTGTTCTCGTGAGGTGTCTGGGCAACGCTGGGCACCCAGACACCTATATAGTTTTATTTACTGGTAATTTGAAATTTTCTCTTTTTCCATGCCATGAGTAGGGAGGCTGCGCGCTTTATTACATGGAATATGGGTGGGATTACTTCTCCTATAAAACGAAGCAAGATCCTATCCACTCTAAAACGTCATGGTGCAGACATAGCTTGTCTCCAAGAGACACGTTTAATGGAAAAGGAACATCACAAGTTAAAATGTGCCTTGGTGGTTGAGGAATTTTCAGCATCCTCGGGAAGTAGAAGGGGAGGTATAGCGATTCTCATTCGCAAAGGTCTGCCTTATAAAGCTGAACTTCTTTCTCAGGATTCTGAAGGGAAATATATCTTCTTCAATTTTGGGTTCATAGTTGTGAACTTTTAGTATTGGTTTGTATGGACCTACCCATTATGACCCCAATTTTATCACTCTTTAGTGCAACGCTGTTTGACATATCAGTCTCTCCAACTTGTAGTGTTAGGTGATTTTAACCTAGTGCATTACTACTACTACTACTATTTAGCTTTTCTATAGTGCTACAAGCATACGCAGCCGCTGCACAAACATAGAAGAAAGACAGTCCCTGCTCAAAGAGCTTACAATCTAATAGACAAAAAATAAATAAAGTAAGCAAATCAAATCAATTAATGTGAACGGGAAGGAAGAGAGGAGGGTAGGTGGAGGCGAGTGGTTACAAGTGGTTACGAGTCAAAAGCAATGTTAAAGAGGTGGGCTTTCAGTCTAGATTTAAAGGTGGTCAAGGATGGGGCAAGACGTAGGGGCTCAGGAAGTTTATTCCAGGCGTAGGGTGCAGCGAGACAGAAGGCGCAAAGTCTGGAGTTGGCAGTAGTGGAGAAGGGAACAGATAAGAAGGATTTATCCATGGAGCAGAGTGCACGGGAAGGGGTGTAGGGAAGGACGAGTGTGGAGAGATACTGGGGAGCAGCAGAGTGAATACATTTATAGGTTAGTAGAAGAAGTTTGAACAGGATGCGAAAACGGATAGGGAGCCAGTGAAGGGTCTTGAGGAGAGGGTAGTATGAGTAAAGCGACCCTGGCGGAAGATGAGACGGGCAGCAGAGTTTGAACCGACCTGGAGAGGGGGAGAGGTGACTAAGCGGGAGGCCAGCAAGAAGCAGATTGCAGTAGTCTAAACGAGAGGTGACAAGGGTGTGGACGAGGGTTTTGGTAGAGTGCTCGGAAAGAAAGGGGCGGATTTTACGGATGTTGTAAAGAAAGAAACGACAGGTCTTGGCGGTCTGCTGGATATGAGCAGAGAAGGAGAGAGAAGAGTCAAAGATGACCCCAAGGTTTCGAGCTGAGGAGACAGGGAGAATGAGAGAGCCATCAACAGAAATAGAAAACGGGGGGAGCGGGGAGGTGGGATTGGGGGGGAAAAATGAGAAGCTCGGTTTTGGTCATATTTAATTTCAGGTGGCGTTGAGACATCCAGACGCAATGTCAGACAAGCACGCTGAAACTTTGGTTTGGATGCAAGGTGAGATATCAGGGGTAGAAAGGTAGATTTGGGAGTCATCAGCATAGAGATGGTAGGAAAAGCCATGGGATGAGATTAATGAACCAAGGGAAGAAGTGTAGATAGAAAAGAGGAGGGGACCAAGAACAGAACCCTGAGGTACGCCGACAGGCAGAGGGATAGAAGTAGAAGAGGATCCACCAGAGTGAACACTAAAGCTTGATCCATTACAGTGGAGCCCGTGCAAAGCTTCTTCCTTCATTTTTGCACTCGTTAAATTTAATTGATGCGTGGCACTCCCTTCATCTGGGACAGAAAGATTTTACTCACTTGTTCAGAGCTCATAGCACCTTCTCGCGGATTGATTACATTCTAGTGGAGCGTTCACTTTTTGCTGTCAGTCACCATTGGTCCAGAGGAAATTCTGGACCACACACTGGTGTGGTTTGACCTAGAAGCACATGCCAATAGCCATCCCTCTTATAGCTGGTGCTTTCCTTCATATTTGTACAGCGACAAAGATTTTAAGAAGTACTTACATGACAAATGGACAACTTATGTTACACACAATGAGGTTCACTATCTCGCTCAGTAATGTGGATATTTTTATCTAAAATAATAGCAGATCGTTTAGCAGGGATTCTGCCTGCTCTGATTAGGAGTGAACAAGTTGGCTTTGTGTGGCAGAGAATCGGTTCACAATGTGCGTTGGCTTCTACTTTCAATGGCATATTGTCAATGTAAACGATTGACTTCATTGGTAGTCAGCCTAGATGCCAAGAAGGCTTTTGATAAGGTGAAGTGGGCCTACCTTTTTCAAGTCCTTAAATTTATGGGTTTTGGGGGCTGGTTTTTTCCAAGCATTAGAGATGTTATATGCAGCACCAACAGTGGCCATTTTGGTGAATGGATTGAGAACCTCTTCCTTTTCTATATCATGGGGCACTAGACAGGGATGCCCATTGTCCCCACTTCTCTACTTGCTGTCTATAGAACCCTTGTTGCGAAATTTAAAATCTAAAAAGGAAATAGCGGGGGTCCAGATTCACGATCACCACATTAAGACATTTCAATTTGCTGGCGACTTGTTGACCTTGTTAACTGCCCAACTATCCTTGTCAACATTAATTCAAATGGTGACCCCATTATGTTCAATTGTCTGGTTTCACCTTAACCTTCCGTAAATCTCAGGCCCTTGAGGTGCAGGCAGGCACTCAATCTTGTTGGGGGAATGACTTTCCACTAAGGTAGATGGAGGGACCGTTCAGGTATCTTGGTGTGGTGATCCCTTCTGATATGAGGCAACTTTATGACAATAATGTTGTAAGCTGCTAGATGATACTCACACTAATTACAAGCCTGGCGTGCTTACCCTCTTACTTTGTTGCGCAGAACTGCATTGTACAACATGATTATTGTTCCTAAATGGTTGTATATATTTCAGCAATTACCATTATACCTGAAAGTATTAGATGAAAGGCAACTTAACCGATATCTACAGGGATTTTTGTGGAAGGGTAGGGCGAGCACATCTCCCAATCTTCACACTTTCAAATCTCAGTGGAATATGGGGACTTGGACTTTTAAGCCCTCAGACATCTTACAGTTTGCCAGTGCCATGAGGCCATATCAATGACTGGTTTCACACACTCATGATTTTTTCATGAAACAGGCCTGGAATTACAATGACACCTACAGTTCATTTTAGTTGTCTATTGCATACAGAGGGAGAAGAAGAACTCCCCTCAAGCTCAGAGATTCAGGTATTCTTCCAAAGCAACCTGGCACTGGATGTGTCATCATCACAATTTTTCCTCTAAGGTGACACCGTTTATCTCGCTTTGCAATAACCCTGCTTTCTACAGAGACAACCAAAAAACAACAAGGCCTGTGTCGGGCGATTTGTTCATACACGGTATCTTCAATAAAATCTTTTTGTTGTGACATTGATCTGCTGGCTTTCTTTCCCTTCTACAGAGACAACTACATACACCCTTTCATAGGTAGCAAGAGCGGAGAGTAGTCTACCTGCTACAAGTAGTGACTGAAGAAAGCTGTCCCAAGTCCTTTCCAACGCTCCAGAGAGAATTTACTATACCAACCAGTGATATTTTCTTTTATTATCAACTACAGCACTATGTTAAAAGTCTACCCTGGAAAGATTTGGCGGAAGATGCACAGGAGGAATTGGCCTCTGCTCTTTGATTGGAGGCACAACAAAAGGTACCACTGTCATTTTATCATCGACACATTTGAGATACTATGGCAGAACTTAATTATGCTCGGTACTCCTCACTGTGGAGTGTCAATCTTTCCATCAATCTACCAATGTCACCTTACCGGGACCACATCCTAAGGATCCAGCGATACATTAAGGCAGCGGATCTTTGGTAGATACAATAGAAATTTTTGTTACGTTCTTATGTGACTCCCACACAAGCCTTTCATACAGGCAAACCTTCTTCAGGTGCTTGTTTGAAGTGTGGAGAGCTTGGTGTATCTTTAGGAAACATGTGTTGCGGTTGTCCTGCCATCCAAACCTTTTGGAGATTACTATTGTCCATTGTCTTGCAACTTTGGGCTTCTGGATGGCATATGAATTCACTTTTGCTCTTTGGTGTTATCAACACCGGTACCGAGTAGTATGTGAGGTTTTGTAGTGCGAGCCATTATTATGGCCAAAAAGACCATATTAAAGACATAGTTATCACACTGCCGCCCAACTGTGCATCAGTGGACAACAAATACGATAATTATGTTGCAGAGAGACTTGAAGTACAAGATATAGCATCAGTCAGGGGTTTGGAATTTCAAAAACTTTGGGCACCGTTGTGGAATATGATGACATCATCAGTATGCAGTAGACTGTTAAATATTTAAGGCTTTGGGGAGAGGAGGGGCAGAGAGGAGAGGGGAGGGAAGACCTGGTTAGGGGTGTTAATGGGGGGTTGATGTGTATAAGATAAAGGGTGACTTCACTGTTGAATATTAATAAAAAAAGATTTAAACAAACTGTAAGTCCTACTTTTTGTACAGACCTTCTCTTTTTGAGGACGGTGGGGGTAGGGGGAACTGATGTGTACTGTTGATAGCATATATATTTTAGTGAAGACTACATAGTATATAATGCTCTGTCATGTTATTTGTGCATCTTGACAGGTATGACTGATGAATGATGTGGAAATGTGTGTACTTTTTGCCTGTATTATTTTAAACTGTTTGGTTTTAATAAACATTGTACTCCAAATTATTGATGCTTGTTGAAAGTTAAACTATCAAATTTATAAGTTAACCTAAACTTGGATATGATCCCAGTATCTTGCATATACTGTTGGTGCTCTCTCAGCACTTGAAGTGTATCACGGAGAACCTCTTTCTGGAGTTTATAAGTTGTAATATACACAGGCAATTAATCAAGATATGCTTGGAATTTCTTTGTAATCAAGCGGGAAGCAACCAATATAACTTGGATACTTTCTGTACCTTCTGTCACATTTTACTGGTCTCTGACTGCATTTATTGATATTTAAAGGATCTTCTCTCTATATATGTTGTACAGAATAGTCACTTGGTACTTACAGTTCTATTAGCGATGCCATTTAGTGTTTCTCTCCTTTAGCACAATATTCAGTTTTCTTACACATAATATTTGTGAGTGGAAATGGAAACATCTCAGATGTTCACAACAGCAAAACTGATAAACTATGTCAGGTTTTTTTCAGAGACAGCAGGATTAAATCAGGTATATAAAGTGGGTGATGTTATTGCACAACTTCCCCAAAAATTGTGCCGATAAGGAGAAATATCTTGTAAGTGGTCATGCTCTATTGCTGGTAGAGAAGGTAGAGAAGATGTGCCCTTTAAAATAGACAGGAATAACTGGGGCAAACTGGATGGACTGAATGGCCTTTTTCTGCTTTTGTCTAATATTTTTCTCCGTTACTACGTATGATCTACACTAAATTAAAAAAACAAAAAAAAAAAGCCTAAAACAAGCGTGCAGACTATTTAAGCTCAGAGTTGTATAATCTAGATCAGGGGAAGGCAACCTCAAGGGTTGCAACTCAGTTGGGTTTTTAGGATTTCCTCAATGCATATGCATGAGCTCTATTTGCATAAAATGGAGACAGTGTATGCAATAGATCGCATGCATATTCATTTGGAAATCCTGAAACTCTAATGGGTTTACGCCCTCGAGTCTGAGTTTGCCCACCCCTGATCTAGATGCATGCACACAGCTTCACCCTGTGTGCATGCTGGAATTCTTGACATGTTCTGACTATTTCATCTTCTTTTCAGCATCAACGGCATGAAGCTGCAAATATACAAACACTAGGGAATCTATACATGACCATGTCAAAGAGAACAATGTACACCATGCCTCAAATTAAAGAATCAAAGAGGCATGATACAGGGTTCATTAAAAAAAAAAAAATTAGTATAGGATTTTCCTCATACATATGAAAACAAGAAAACTAGTGCTTTTAGATTACATCAGATCAGATGTGGACACCCTCGGTCCTTGAGGACCACAACTCATCAGGTTTCCAGGATTTCCCCAAGGAATATGCATGCGATCTATTTGCATACAATGAGGCAGTGCATGCAGACAAATATGCATGAAGTCTATCTGCATGCACTGCTCCATTGTATACAAATAGATCGCATGCATATTCACTGGGGAAATCCTAAAAACCCAAATGGATAGTAGCCCTTGAGGACTGAGGTTGCCACCACCTGGATTAGTTCAAAGTCATCATAAATAAACAATAAAACTGAGGTAGCTGTAATAAAATAAGTTTTTGTATACTTACAATTGCAGTTGGTAAGCCAGCATCCACTTTGTCCTAAAAAGTAAGAAAAACCACATATATAATCAGCGAAAACATTTATTTATTTATTTATTTATAGTAACATTTCTACCCCACATTTCCCACACACGCAGGCACAATCTGGCTTACATAGGAGAATTAAAATGACAATGCAATAAGAGAAATGGTAAGGGACAAGAATAGGCAAGGAAGGGGAAGGGGCATAACAGATGCAGGGGTAAGAAAGTGGGACTATTGATCGATAAGAGAGTGGGGGGAGTAGACCAGTCCAAATAGGTGGGTTTTCAGCAGCCTCTTGAACAGCTGGTGATCATTTTGCAGCTTTAAGCATTTCGGCAAACCATTCCAATTCTTGGCACAGGAGTATTGGAAGGACGAAGTGAAAATCTTTTTGTATCTAACACCCCTGCAATTTGGAAAGTGCAGGTTGAGATACGACCTCTAGAGATGGCAACTGCATTCCTGGGAGGCAGGTTGATAAGGCGAAGCATATATTCCGGAGCCAACCCATATATGATTTTGTGAGTTAGGGAGCAGATTTTGAAAGAGATACGTTCCCTCACAGGCAACCAGTGGAGAAGGAAACGCAGAGGTTGAGCATGCTTGAAACGCGATTTACCCAGGATTAGTCTTGCCGCAGTGTTTTGTGCAGTCTGGAGTTTCTGCAAAAGGTATCCAAGGCAACCTGCATAAATCCCGCTGCAGTAATCCAGGTGAGATAGCACCAACCAATGAACAAGGATGCGAAACAGTTCTCTAGGTAGGCAGTATCTGATCTGCCGAAGCCTCCACATTGCATTGAACATTCTCTTAGTGACAGCTCGTACCTGGTCATCCAGAAGCAAATGCTTATCCAAGGTCACCCAAAGGAGCTTTAGACTGCTGGATAGAGGGAGAACATAGCCATTTATAGTGAGGGTATCAGTAGGGCTGAATAGTAAGGGGAGTGGAGAATTAGGCACGGCATTTTATCCTTATCAACTTGAACCGGAACACACCCTCGGCCCAATGTTCCCATTGTAGATATGCTTGTAGCAATCAGGTCCGAGATTTCGGCAACCGTGTCACGGAAAGGGATGGAAATGGTGACATCATCAGCATAAATGTAAGGATTAGGCCCAGGTTGCTGAGGGCGGTAGCAAGTGGGATCACATGATGTTAAACAGTGTAGGTGAGAGGGGCGAGCCCTGAGGCACCCCACAGGAGGCTCCCCAGGGAGCAGAAATGGTAGCGTTCACTTTGACCTGGTAGGATCTGGACGACAGGAACCCCTTGATCCAGTGCAAAACAATGCCACTCACACCGAACGAGTCAAGGAGGTGTAGAAGGAGTCCATGATCCACCATATCAAAGGCACTGGTCAGGTCAAACTGCAGTAAAAGAACTTTTTTCCCCAACCGACATCTCAAGATTAAAATAAGTCAGGAGAGTAACCAGTACTGTTTCGGTACTGTATTGGGCACAAAATCCGGACTGCGAGTGGTGAAGGATGTCATACTTCGTTGGATATTCATTTAGTTGAGTGCTGACTATACTCTCTACGACCTTGACCAACAGAGCTTTTGAAGCTACAGGGCGGTAATTAGAGATTACATCAGGTTTGACCTTAGTGTTTTTCCTTATGGGTGTGAGAAGTATGCGCACATGTCCGGTGGGAACAAGCCCTTTGATAGTAAATAATTGAGGTGGGTCGTCAAGTCCGCTACAAAGCAGAGTGGAACACTTGTCAGCAAGTGATTGGGACAAGCATCCAGGCCACAGTGCTTGCTTGAGAACTTACGCAGGACTTTGGACATCGTGGCAGCCGGGACAACACGAAAGGTGCTCCAAATGCGGTCGGCCGGGCACTGGTCAGTAGAAGGAACTAAAGAGCTGAGGAAGTCATCCACTGCAGATAGACAACTTGCTGAGGTAGACCGTAGAGTTATAATTTTATCATTGAAGTAAGTTGCTAACTGGTCAGCTTGGGAGTGATCTCCACTGGAAGATTCCTGCTTTCTAGTGTCTAGGAAGGAAGCAAGCAGTTGGTTCAATTTTCTGGGGGGTCCTTTTCCCACAGACTTCCAATTTGTTAGAGAAGTATGCACGTTTAGCTTGCTTGATTGCATACTTGTATGTACGGTGACAAGATTTCCAGGCGTCGTGCGCCGTTACTGTTTTCCGTTTACGCCATGTTCTCTCACGCTCCCTCGTCCTAGTTTTTAAGGTTTTAGTTCTGTAGAGAACGATGGAGTGGAGCTGCGGTTGTAGGAAGCTTTAAGCTGCATAGGCGCAATGTGGTCAAGTACCTCCGTGCATTTGGCATCCCAGGTCTTGAGAAGAGAGGAGAGAGTCAGTATGTTCGGGCCAGTTTGTGTTATATATACATGTCCAGAATTGCGCCGGGTCAATTGTTCCTCTTGAGGAATATGTGGTGACTTTACTAGGCTGGTGAGGTTCTTGCGATCGGCCAGTTTAGCGTGAATTGAAGTTTGAAATGGTCAGACCAGGGAGTTTCATAGCCATCGGATGTTGGATAAGTGAAAAAGTGGAGTCAGCTTGGAATCTGAAGGAGAGGAGGTCTAGTGTGTAACCTTTAGTGTGAGTACGACCAACGGAAGGGCAAATTAGTCCCCATTGACAGAGGAAATCAAGGAATTGGGTTGTATCCGGCGATGTTGGAAATTGTCTAGGTGGAGATTAAGGTCACCCAGCAGGAGGATGTTCGAGCTAGACATACATGGTGTTGGAGATAAAGTCCAATAGGTCTACCTCGCTAGTGATCCAATTAGATGGAGGCCTAAAGAACAAAACACAGTTCAGAATCATCCAAGGAGATGTGTGATAAATGCTGACTGAAGCAATCTCAAGGACGCAGATATAAGTTCTGAACAAGGAATGACCTGAAGAAATGTGCGATAAATAATGGCTAGGCCACCACCTCTTTTATGGGTCCTTTGCCAATGAACAATTTTGAAGTTATCTGGGCAGAGGTCAACAAAAATAGGATTGTTGGACACTCTGATCCAGGTTTCAGTGATGAATAGCAAGTCGAGTTTCTCAGAAATAATCCAGTCGCATATAATTTCCGGTTTGCTCATAACAGATCTTGCATTGATGTATCCAATTCGGATGTGGTGGGACTGGGCAACTTGGTCCTGGACAAGCGGGATTAGGAAACGGTGTCTAGACTTAGTAGGACAGGACTCAGAAGAGTGTTGGCGTGGTACAGAAGCAAGGTGGGAGAGGAGGCGTGTGAGGCGACCAACAGAAATTTGGTGCAGTCCTGTGGATTATTGGAATGTAATTTAAATTCTGCTCTGAGCAGGACAAAGTAAAGTGTATGAGAGTGAGTAAATAGAAAATCTGTAAGGAAGTATTTGAAAGCATGATTGTTATAGAACAAAAGGAAAATAAAGCTAAATAAAACTGAGGCAGTGTAGGAAATTAGATCTACACATAGGCTGAGCCTGGAGCGTCCTGGGGGGGAAGCAAAGAATTAACAGTTTAGGATCTAGATAAGGGGAAGCTCTAGCAGAGCAGGGGAAGGAAGATCAAGTTACAGGCTTAACCTACAGTGACCTATGCAGGGCTATAAGGTGAAGAGGGTAAGGGGAGGAGATCCAGTGCTGAAATAGCTGTGCACTAAAGGCAGGAGGACAATTTGTAAAACCCCAGCACTCCGCAGAGCACCTTGCAGTAAAAGAACCTGGACAGAACTCCACCTACCCTCTTCTCTTCCTTCCCGTTCACATTAATTGATTTGATTACTTTATTTATTTTTTGTCTATTAGATTGTAAGCTCTTTGAGCAGGGACTGTCTTTCTTCTATATTTGTGCAGCGCTGCGTATGCCTTGTAGCGCTATAGAAATGCTAAATAGTAGTAGTAGTAGATGGTGCAATAAAGCAGGGAGCCCGAAGCAACAGCTGTTTCTCGATGCACATTCACCAGCAGACCAGCGCCACAATGAGCACCACCTCTTCAACACAATAACAGCTGCAGCCGCATGACAACAAGACGGGGCTCCTCCTCCACAACGTAGGAATGGGAACTAGAAGAAACTGCTGCGAGACACACCGGTCCGGGGAAAATAATAAAACTGGTTGACGGCGAGACGCCAGAGGATGGTGGTTAATGGAATTCGTTCGGATGAGGGAAAGGTGAGTAGTGGAGTGCCTCAGGGATCGGTGCTGGGGCCGATTCTGTTCAATATATTTGTGAGTGACATTGCCGAAGGGTTAGAAGGTAAAGTTGTGCCTTTTGCGGATGATACTAAGATTTGGTAACAGAGTGGGCACCCGGGAGAGAGCGGAAAACATGAAAAAGGATCTGCGGAAGCTAGAAGAAAGGTCTAAGGTTTGGCAAGTTAAAATTCAATGCGAAGAAATGCAAAGTGATGCACTTAGAGAGTAGAAATCCACGGGAGACGTATGTGTTAGGCGGGAGAGTCCTGATAGGTACGGACGGGGAGAGGGATCTTGGGGTTGATAGTATCTGAGGATCTGAAGGCGACAAAACAGTGTCACAAGGCAGTGGCCGTAGCTAGAAGGTTGTTAGGCTGTATAGAGAGAGGTGTGACCAGCAGAAGAAAGGAGGTGTTGATGCCCCTGTATAAGTCGTTGGTGAGGCCCCACCTGGAGTATTGGTGTTCAGTTTTGGAGGCCGTATCGTTGCTAAGGATGTAAAAAGAATTGAAGCGGTGCAAAGAAAAGCTACAGAGAATGGTATGGGATTTGCATTACAAGACGTATGAGGAGAGACTTGCTGACCTGAACATGTATACCCTGGAGGAAAGGAGAAACAGGGGTGATATGATACAGACTTCAAATATTTGAAAGGTATTAATCCGCAAATGAACCTTTTCCAGAGATGGAAGGCGGTAGAACTAGAGGGCATGAAATGAGATTGAAGGGGGGCAGACTCAAGAAAAATGACAGGAAGTATTTTTTCACAGAGAGAGTGGTGAATGCTTGGAATGCCCTCCCGCAGGAGGTGGTGGAGATGAAAACGGTAACGGAGTTCAACATGCGTGGGATAACATAAAGGAATCCTGTTCAGAAGGAATGGATCCTCAGAAGCTTAGCTGAGATTGGGTGGTGGGGAGAGCCGGTGGTGGGAGGCGGAGCGACTTCTACGGTCTGTGCCCTGAAAATGGCAGATACAAATCAAGGTAAGGTATACACAAAAGTAGCACATATGGGCATGACACCAGATTACATGAAGTCTTTAATAAACATTCCCCTAGCAATGCAGCTTTTGGATTCAGGGATTATCTTAGACTTCATTTCCCAAATTGCATGAATGTGCATTATAAGTCGGTTCACTTTGCTGACTTAGATATCATGGTGCCAAATGGGGAAACTCTTTGCCTATTGCAATCAAATGTCAGCCTGATTATTTGGTATTTCGCAAAAAACAAGCTTTCCTCTTTGATAGATTCCTACCCATTGACAGAGTATGGTAGTTTGTCACTAGTAAGCAATGGGATATTATTTAGTTCTTATATGTCTCTTATTTTACATTTGTGGTTACTTTGCTTGTTGTTTTATTTATTGTAAGCCACATTGAACTGGAGTACGTTCGGGATAATGTGGGGTAGAAATGTCAATGGTTCAATGGGTACGAGTAGCTACACATCATCATGTAGATGCAGAACTGAGCGTCCCTTGACCGAATCAGCTCGGCTAGTGGCTTGATGGTAGATATGGAACAGAATAGATGGCCAGTGCCCATGCCCATTATTGTATGTTGGCAAAACAGAACAACTTGTTAAGACACGTATGACTAGTCGCAACATCACTTCTGTACCACTAGTAGAACACTGCAATACTTTAAACCACACTATTGATGACCTAAAGTTTTTTTTTTTTTTATGTACAAAGTACTTAATTCTTCGAGAGGAGGTGAAATTGAAAAACATCTTCTTAGACAGGAGCAGAAAACCATTTACTTTATGAAGACCCTCACATCTCTTGGTCTGAACTCTGAAATAGACTTAGACCTTTTTTATGACTCTTGTATCTCATATTCTTATCAGTTCTTAGCTCCCCGTTTTTTTCCCCGAGATATATATATATAATATATATATATATATATATATATATATATATATATATATAGTATATATATATATTATAAATATACTTAACATATTTAATCATATTTATCTCATCCTTTTCCATGCCCTCATTTTTAACTGCTTATATTTGCATAAATGTTTTTTTTTTATATTTCTTAACCAGGTATTTTTAAGCCAGCTATATATAGTGCTATGTCAGGCACCGGTGGATCGGAACACTGCATCATCAATCTCATGCATATTTATTTTTGGAGGATTTAAACATGGTAATGCTATGATGCATTTCCTCTTTTGCACCAGATCACGGTATTGCTACAGATTTGCCTCACTTGGATATTCTGCCAATCTTTATAGTTTTTGCCAGCTTAATATGCTGTCCCTTATAGTTAACCGGCTGAGTTTGCTGTCATCTTTTATACAGGTTTAGACATGACCATTTTTTACTTTTTAGCCACCATCGGACCATAGCGGCTTTTTAAGATTACCGGCAGTGCTGTAGTCGTGCTCATTTTTACTTTCTTTTTACTTTCCATTTTTTGCTTGGTCCTATTGTTAAGCACACCAAAGCATATCTAGATTCCTATCAATCCAGTGTTCGATTCAAGATCTTAAGGAAATTTTTTAATTTTTGAACAATTTATGGTCCGTTATTTTGGCACCTTTTTACATCACCATTTTATCTGCCTTAAAGGTTTCATTGTTTTTAGCCGATTTTACTGTTTTATCCGGGTTTATTGCCTTAACCATTCTTAATATTTACTCATTTTATCACCTCCTTTTAGCGGTTTACTGTCTCAATTTATTGTTTTCTTTATTATTGTTCACTAGCTTTTTATATCATGAAGGTACAATTATTTTTACAGCTGGCAGGTGTTCCTGTTATTCTCACAACAACCTTGGTTGTTACATTAGGCACCAGACACAGTGTTCTAGTTTTCAGAGATGGACAATTTATTTTCCCTCATTGGTTATACCATTTATGCCTCTAGATGCATTTTTTATCTCCTCCATAGTGATATCCATCATGAGGTATTTCAGTTCTTGCATTGATCTTAGTGTAGCACACAATACATAGCCTGTACTCTGCTCAGACCTTTACTAAGAGACTTTTAAATGTTTTTAGGTGTGTTATGTATACATATCTTTGATGTCATGACCATTATCTATAGCCTACCTTTTATTTATTATGGTTTATGTATGCAGTCTTTTAGCACAATTACTATATATGCAGTTCACTTTTATATTATACTGCATATTTTATATGGCTCCTTTTGGATATGTTTTTATTGTATTTGTTTTTATGAGTTATATATGTTTAGTGCCATTATTGATTATATATTATATGTATTTGTTCGTGTAAAATGGTTTTTAGTGACCCCTGAAGCAGGCAGATAGACCGCTGAAACACGGCTCCTTGTCAGGTCTTAACTTGGTGCTTCAATAAAAGACTTTCGTGTTTTGCAACTCCTCAAGTGGAAGTCATTGAGTCAGTCTCTACTCCTTGGTATCTTTATTATATTCATTTAGCATGGTTTCTATATCTAATTCTCTTTTCTAACATTAGATGTGGAGAGCACTCTAATTTGAAATTACCTCTTGAAATTAAAACTAAAAATAAATATAGTTAACTATACAACCATCTTAGTTATACCTGCATACAGTTCTAAAGGACAGGCCCCTCATGTTCAGCACATCATAACTAAACATGATGTCCACTTCAGCTCCACCTCTTGTCATGAAATGGATGTATTGATTCTAAGAGTAATTTTAAAAAGCATGTGTAGAGAGGTGTGGTAGCCGTGTTAGTCCACTTTTAAAGGTAATAAATAGAAAATAAAAACAAAATAAAACATGGAAAAGAAAATAAGATGATACCTTTTTATTGGACTTAACTTAATACATTTCTTGATATAGCTTTCGAAGGTTGCCCTTCTGCGTCAGATCGGAAATAAGCAAATGTTGGTAGATGACAGTATATATGAGCGAAAAAACAGCAAAGCATTTCAGTGACCGTCCTATATGCATGGAGACAGGGGAGTGAGGTGAAACATCAACGCATTTCAGTGACAGTCTAAACAGGAGGGGGGTGGATAGGTGAGAGTCAGGGAGACAGGAGAGCAATACAATTTATAAAGCAATACAATTTTATGCTTTGTATGGGCTAGAAAACCCAGATCTTTGTTAAGTCCTGTCTCGTGGGTGTCAAAATATTAATCATTTTGACTTCAAAGGTCTTACGTTCCTGTATTGTTTAAAGTTCCTTTCAGGATCCTTACTATGAAATCACTGGTACAGTGTTCTGGTTTTGTAAAGTGCTGTCCCACAGGCGTGACATCTTTGGTTTGTACTGGCATTCTTCATATGATGTCTATGTAAATTAAATCTCTTCTTTACATCTGACTTGTTTCTCCAATGTAGCAGCCTTCATCGCACTTTTTACACTGAATGATATATACCACATTGGAAGATGAGCATGTGAAAGATTCCTTAATGTTGAATATTTTTCCTTTGTGAATGATCGTGTGGGTCCTGTGAGATATTTGGCATAGTTTTGCAGCTTGGATATATTGCAAGGGATGTGTGCCATTCTTTTCTTTTTGCGTCTGTGTTGGGAGCTTACTTCTAATTAACTTGTGTTTTAAGTTGGGTGGCTGTCAGAAAGCCAGCACTGGTGGGGATGGGAATATCTCTTTCAGTAATTCATCCCTCCTGGTGTAGAGGCTGCAGATCTCTTATGAGGAGTGGCCTAGTGGTTAGGGGTGGTGGACTTTGGTCCTGGGGAACTGAGTTTGATTCTCAGCACAGGCAGCTCCTTGTGACTCTGGGCAAGTCACTTAACCCTCCATTGCCCCCCTGTAAGCCGCATTGAGCCTGCCATGAGTGGGATAGCGCGGGGTACAAATGTAACAAAAATAAAATAAAAATGATTTTTCTTAACTTTTCCAGCTCTGGGTTGTATGTCACTATAAGGGGGATTCTGTCTGTGGCTGTCTTTTTTCTTTGTACTGTAGCAGATTTTCCCTTGGTGTTTTGAGGGAGGAGGCAATATTCTTGGAGATTATTTGGGGTTCTAGCCTTTCTGTTCGAAGGATGCAGTCAGGGTTTCGAGGTATCTCTGTCCCCTGGGTTAGAGCAGATACAGTGGTATCTTGTGGCTTGGCTGTAATAATGGATCTTTTTTGTGAAGGGTGGAAGCTGGAGTTGTGGAGGTAGCTGCATTTGTCTGTGGGTTTCTTCTATATGGATGTTTGTATATAGCCATCGCTGATTGAGACTGTGATGTCCAAAAAATTGACTTTTTCTGGAGAGTAGTCAATTTTGAATCTGATTGTAGGATGGTATGTATTGAAGGAATTGTAAAATTGTTTCAGAGTTTCTTTCCCCCCAGTCCAAATCATAAAAATGTCATCGATGTACCGGTAGTATTTTAGGGGTTTGGTCTGGTATGTATTCAGAAATGTCTCTTCCAGCTCAGCCATAAAGAGATTGGCATATTGGGGTGCTGTCCTGGTGCCCATCGCAGTGCCCATTATTTGTAGATAGATATCATTGTTAAAGCGGAAAAATTAATTTGATTAGTTTTGTAATGGTTTCTGGTGAGTATTGATGGTCCAGTGTGGATGTTTTTGGAATTTCTCACATGCAGCTATGCCATCTGCATGGAGAATGTTGCTGTATAGTGATTCTACATCCATTGTGACCAAAAGGGTGCTTGGTGGTAATTGCGTGATATTTTTCAATTTATTCAGAAAGTCTGTGGTGTCTTGTATGAAGCTGTTTGTTTTGTGCAAGAGAGGTTTCAGAATTCCCTCTATGAGTCCAGATATTTCCTCCGTGAACATGCCAATACCCGATATGATTGGTCTGCCAGGGTTTCCAGGTTTGTGGATTTTGGGTAGCATGTAGAATGTGCCCACAGCAGGCTGGTTTGGTATGAGTTTCTTCAGATGTGGCTGTACTTGTTTAGGACATGTTCTGATCAGGTCTTTCAGCTGTTTTGTATAATCCTGTGTGGGATCCTCACTTAGTTTCTTGTAGTATGTATTGTCTAAGAGCTGTCTGTGCCCTTCTTCAATGTATTTTTTTGTGTCCATAATTACAACTGAGCCCCTTTTCTGCGGGTTTGATGGCGATGTGTTGGTTAGTTTGCAGAGTTCTTATGGCCGCTCTTTCTGATGGAGTAAGATTATACAGAATTCTCTTTTGTTTGTTGGAAAGCTGTGATTTTACTCTATACCTGAAGCTTTCTATGTAGTTGTCCAGTTTGTAGTTTTGTCCAATAAAGCATGAGTAAAGCATGGTCTACATGTTTGAAAAGGATTCTTATTTAATTGCATGGCAGAATGTGTGTGTATAAATGTACATGCCAACAAGATGACATATAATTAAACACCAAAATACTACAGTTTGTTAAATAATATTCAATTTTAAAACCATAATATTCTATATTTCTGGAAATATGGCATTTAAATAAGTGGAACCTTAATCTCCCGATAGGGGAAATCACTATGATTTTACCACCCTCTATCACAAATAGGAGTCCTTTCTTATCATTGGTTCCTTCAAGGGAAAAAAATGAACTAGTATAAAAAAACCTCCAAGCTATTTGGAGAAAAACAACTGATTCCAAAAAATCCCTCAAACATTTATAAAAAAAAACAGGACAAAAATGAATAAATATGCCTTTATATATTGTGATAGAGTCACATCCAGGATACATGGGTTAAGGCAGTTTCAGTCTGAAATACAAGTCCTAGAAGGCACTGCAGGCAAGGAGCCAGGGGGTGAGATGAAGAACCTGGACTGGACTCCTAGCTGCAATAGGGGAAGATATGGGTGTGAGCTGGCAGGATGTGTAGATTGGGCTGCCACTATGGGAAAGAGAGATAGGAAACCCTGTGTGCAGGAGCTCATCATTAGTCTATGCTTACTCAGCTGATTGGTATGGGGGAAGCTAACAAGAGGAGAATGATTGGTTGTGGTAGCAGAAGCCAGGGATTTATTTATTTATTTATAACATTTATATCCCACAATATTCCCGCTCATGCGCAGGCTCAGTGTGGCGTACAATAGTTAATAAGCAAACCATAACACAATAGCACAAAGTACAGTGGACAGGGTCACAGGAGGAAAAGAGATGACTGATGAGGGGAGAGGAAGAGAGGGTGGATTGATTAGGCAGGTGGGAAAGAGTCCTCAGGGAGAGAAGCAGTTGCAGGCTGAAAACCCTTTGGTAAGAGAGGTCCCTAAAGTATTGATCTACCAGTGAAGCAGATGCAGGGCGGAATCCCTTGGGTATGAGAAGTCCCTAAAGTATGGAACTCATTATGAAGGTAAGAGAGTAGAAGATAGAAACTGCTGCTTTGTGATTTAACTGTGATGATGAACTGAATGAACTGCTTTTATTTGGAATTGAACTACTGTTACTGTGCACTGGATAAAGAGCCCAGACTGGAGCTGACTGTGAGCCTGTATTGAATCCTGGTATGTGCTGATAGCCTACTGCTTAAAGGGGACTATTTGCCACACACTTTCAGGTGGCGTATATGTGCTTAAGATTGAAGGTGAATGCTGCTGTTGAAACTGTGTATCAGGTCTACTAGAAACCTGCATGGAATAAAGTCCTTAAGATTGAAGTTGCTGGTGGACATTTATTTCTTGACTGTACCGGGAGCCTGTGGCTGGAGGAGATTGTTCTATCCTTGGCTGCACCTAGAGGTCCCTGGTTACAATATAAAGATCTAACAATCCCTCAATTTAGCCAAGAAATGCTGAAAAAGACAGGCCCAGCTTTTACAAAAGCCACTAGTGGTGAATTTGAGTTTGTCATCCCAATACGTAGGTTGTGTAAACATAATTATACATGTAACACAGACGGGTGTTCCCAGGAACGTAGTTTGGGCTACTTATGATGTACAAGCAATTCCATGCAAATATTAGCACCATTTTTGGAGCAGGGATATATTTTGCCTTTATAAAACATGCACCTTTTTGACATAGGCACCCTGTTATAAAATTAGCCCCTGAATACACAGAGCAGGAAAAAGGAAAAGCCACTTACCGCTGCAGACACAATTTGCGCAGAAACACCCTTTAGAAGGGAACGTCGCATCACTGATCCATGCCGTGAGAAAGCGTCATGGAGTTTCTTCCTTCTAAGCAGAGTGCATAAAAACAAAAATACACACACACAAGTTCTAAAGAGAATTAAGATCAGTGATAACCATTAAAAATGCTAGAATTTTTCAATGACTAGGTTTAACAGTACTCATTTACAACAAAGAAAATGAAATATGCATTTGAATCATTAAGAGCTAGTACAGCGAGGACAGAGGCACAGCAGTGGGGGGGGGGGGGACGGACGTGTTTATGGGAATTCCAAGAGGCATGTTTTCCATGCTTTTATTTCCAGCTCCTCTGTGTGGGTGTGTCTATCGGCATATCTGTATGTGTCTGTGTATGTCTGTTGGTGCCTGTATGTATGTCTATGGGGTGCAGTGGGTGGGTGAGGGGCAGATAGTCTGTTTCTGTCTCTATCTGTGACAGAGGAGAGGAAAGGGAAGAGGCAGTTTGAAAGGAGTAGTTCTTTAACTACTGTGTTTCAGTGTATCAATATTTATATGCAATAACTAGAACTGCCTCTCCCATAGAAATGCATGGAGTATTTTTTTTTGGGGGGGGGGGGGGGGGGGTGGTGGAGCCTATTTCTACAGAACTACTTAAGAACTTTGTGTCTTTTCCCTGGTTTTTCACCCAAGCCAAATTTAATCCTGTTCAATTATATTTTTGGAGACTTATTTTACCTTAAAGTCATTCTTGACCCCATATGTATAATTTCTTCCCCAAAATCATTTGGGTTGGAAAGAAAAAAAAAAAAAAGAGAGGGCTGAGTAAAGTCCCATAAACTACTACCTACTATTCAAAAGCATTATGCTCAGATTTGGAATACATGAAGTCATTTAGATCTAATTAAGCAAACTGAAAGCAGAAAATTGCAATGAAATTCAAATTTTCAGAATATGATTAACTTACTTCAGGGTCAGTAGCCAATCTCAGGAAACACAAGTGCCCCCCCCCCCCCCCCTCCTGAGACAATTGAGAATCATGCAACTCTCCATCTGAGCCAGTTCAGATTCTCAATGCCAAAGCCATCCCTTTTCAAAATACTGTTCAAATTAACCATAAGTTTGCCAACTTTGTCTTATTTCAGGTTCCCATTTATCGCTGAGACACAAGCCTGAACAACGGTAATTTGTGAGGAGTTTCACTTTAGATCTTTCGTTCTGCCAAGAGCTAAGACAGGAAAAGAATGTATATATGGAACTCTTCCAGTACATATAGGAAACCAGGCAAAGTCTGGGTGAATTCTCATCAAAAGCCTGACCAGATCATGCAAATTTCAAACTGGTTTAGAAAACTGGATAAGAGGCGCTTGAATAACCCAATCTGAGCCAGCCTGTTTCCCATTCTTTTTATGCTTTTTCAATATATGAAATGTTGTTAGGGATTCATACAAATGTAATAAATAAATAAATAAATAGATATTTGCTTGTCTACCCATAGCACAATAACTCTTGAAACAAAAAAAAAAGGGGGGGGGTGAAAATTCACCAATCAGGTTAGTATTTTCAGAGAACTGAGAGTCCAAACAATTTACCATTGCCTTCTATTAGAAATAAGAGCTATATAATCTTGACTGGCACTGCATTACAAAAGCATCCATCCCCCTTCCAGCATGTTGCTACCAAGCAACACAGAGTCAGGAAAATAACTGAAGAAAAGAAAAATACATGATATGCTTTTCTTATATTTTATATATTTATAGTAATGGGATGTATTTTCTGTTTTCTAGTTTTGTACTTGTAACATTGCAGATTCAAATAAATATAAAATTTATTTTAATAATAAGATAATAATTGAAGCAGCTGGAGAAGGATGCTGCCAAAAGGCACCAGAGAAGCTACCTCCATCATATTTCTAAAGTCTCACACATCCCCCTACACCACCCACCTGCCTTTCATCACATCCATACCCCCCTCCCCATAGTTCTCAATTTATACACCCCATATGTACACACTTGCCTTAACCATGCACCACACAGCTATACCCTTCCACCTATATACACAGCCATATCACCTTACAAAGACAAGCACCACAAAACCCCCAACTGCCAAAACATATTATACTGGCTCCCCACCTACTGCCCCATATAAACACATACCCAACCCATGCATGCAACCTCTCCAGACTCACAGAACCAGATCCCTTATCTAAACAAAAAGCCCCTCCTCCACACTCACAACTCCTCCAAAAACGTGCAGCTACAAATTCACCTACCCACCCAAAGCCCCAGCCTACGCACATCCCCAACCTCTCTACACACAGCCCTATATACATAGATACTCCTACAAAATCTCACAACCCCCATACATGCCTGCCATCTGTGAAACACATCCCACATATACAAACCCTACTCAACCAAACTGTAGGTCAGGACTCCAAATGGGGTTGCAAAACCCGTATTTAGGGTCATGATTAGGATGGGCTTTCCATAGGTGCATAATCATTCTCCTCCAAAGAGCTGCACAGTTTTATTTGACCATAATCGTTTATAAGCACTGCCCTACACACAATCATCCCCCCATCAAAACACATTTACAACACAAAACCCCACCCCATACATCTCTTCCACAACTCTATGTTAAACATAATTCCTGAAGCTAGGCCTCTGCAAATGGCCCCTACTTGTTTCTTATTACATAACTCAACGGCTCCGAGTATAAGTACACCCCTAACTATGAAGGGAAAATAACTAACCAACCCAGTCTGCTGCTTTTCTATTTGGAATTTCAAAGTTAATATGTAAAGAGTCAATATACTAAAGGTCTGTAAAGACACAATTAGTTCAGGATCCTACCTTGTTGTATCAGGGACCTCAAAACATGTACATAAATGTGTCGGCCTGTGTGAGCTAGTACTAGGGAAAAAAGCATGGGAGTTCCACAAAAATAAATAAAAGAACTGAATTATTCACAAGTTTTTAACCACCAATAAGAAACAAGGTTCTAAGTCAGAGGTTCTCAACCCAGTCTTTGGGACACACCTAGCCACTTGGATTTTCATAATACCCACAATGAATAAACATGAGATAAATTTACATACAATGGAGGTAGGGCATGCAAATCTATCTCATGCATATTCATTGTAGGTATTCTGAAAACATGACTGGCTAGGTGTGTCCTGAGAACTGGGTTGAGAACCCCTTCTCTAAGTTAATATCACTGACAATTTGACAGAATATAATTTATTATTTCTAATCTGCCCAAGTTGGAATACAACACAACATACATAAAATAGCATTTTACAACAATTAACTTATATAAACAGCCCCCCCCAAAAAATACAAATCTAACAAACACAGCTCAGGAAGACCTTATAGTCTTATACAAGACATTCTCATTCAGCAGACTTATAATAAGCCCGATATAAAAAAATCATCTCTCAGTTGCTTTTTAAATATTGGCAGTTGAGTTTCATTTTTTAAACACAACGGCAGCTTATTCCATTCCAGTGGAGCAAGAATGGAAAAGTTATCAGACCTTGTTACTTCCAGGCATAATCATTGAAGAGAAAGCACTAGAACGTCACATCACACTTCTCCAGAGATCTTAATGAGCGAGTTGGCACATACCGATTCACGGCATTTTTTTTTAAATAATAAGAAAAATCCTGATACAATACACAATGAATCATCACCAACAATTTGTACTGCATCCTATAACTCATTGGCAACCATTTCAATCGCTTCTTGTGTGCTGTTATATGCTCAGATCTCAAGGGGCCAAATAAAAGCCTTACTGCTGAATTTAATGCCACCTGAAGTGCCTGAATACCATAACTTTGTAGCCCAAGGTAAATGATATTACAGTAATGCATACTGCCTAATTTCATTGCCTGCACCACTTTTTTTTAAGTTAACCCAAGGTAATAATGATTTTAACTTACTCAATATTATTTTGTGGAGGTCACATGATGGCATCAACCTGAATGGACGCCTGATGGCTCGGCTTCTCGCCCCTCAACTTTGTTAACTCACTTACTCGACAGAACGTGCAGCAATAAACGACCCAAACATAAGTGGAGAGTGCCAGGAACGGATGTGTAGGCGACTGGTGGGGTTGCAGAGCTTTCCTGCTGGGGGATGCCAGTTAAGACACCACAGCCTGGGTGAGAGAAATCCCACGCAATGCAAAAGAAAATGGCGGAGTAGCCACCTCAGCCTCAGCTGCCGTCCCACTCTGCTGGCCTGCAAGATGACAACGTGCAGGTGTCCATGCGGCACCTATCATAGTTATTAGATGACAAGCTTGCTAAACTACACAAAGGCATGGAGGAAATTAAAGACAGCATAGTGGGGCATGTGGCACGGCTCCAGCAGGCGGAGAAACGCATCTCCGCCCAGGAGGACCTGGCAGCGGCGGCAGCAATTTGAATCAGCAAGCTAGAATCCCGCGTGCGGATCCTCACAGATAAGGTTGATGACCAAGAAAACCAAGGACGGCGAAATAATTTGCGTATCAACAGCATACCTGAATCAATCTCAGACTTTGAGCTGAAGGAGTTGTTGGAGCAGTGGCTGCCGAGATCTCTGAATTTTCCCTCAGAATTGGGCCCTGTCCAAGTGGAACTTGCCCACAGAATTGGAGTGCGTAGAAAGGAAGCGGGAAAGGCACACCCAGTAATCGCCAGGTTCCTGAACTATGCAGTTAAAGTGAAGTTATTGCAGTTGTACAAGAAGCAACGTGTGCTGGAGTATAAAAACATTATGCTATTGCTCTTTCAGGACTTCTCACTTAGGGTGACGGAGCAGAGGAAACTCTTGGCCCCCTATTGTTCTCAGCTGTTTGTGAAGGGCATTAGATTCGCCTTCCAATATCCGGCCAGAATGAGGATCACCCATGAGAATCGCACCATAAGCTTAACCAAAGTGGAGGAACTAACGGCCTTCCTAGCAAAGCTACCAGATGCCTAGAGGGAGTCAGTAAGTTGCTTGTGAAAGTTGTGGGGACTTGGAGAGTAGCGAACTAACAACTTACAATATAGGGAAACCGAAGTAAGGCAATTAACTGTTTTATAAAAGAGAGGTGGGTTTCAGCCTCGTGAACTTCAGCGCAGGTGGAAGGGTTTCTACTCCCGCATTTGACTTTGACTGCCAAAATGGCCACTGTAAGCCCGCTGCGGGCATGAGGAGAGCAGCGGAGCGGCGTAATCTTTGAAGTCATACTGAGTCCCATTCCTGGAGAGGCGCAGCACAGCACTCTGCTAAGTCACATAAGGTTTAAATTTTTTTTTTTTTTATTATGTTAGTTTGATATGCAAGTTCTGGTAATCGAAGTGGCTTAGGCCACCGGCTGTATGTTTATTTGTTAAGGTGGGTTAGGGAGGGGTCGGGCCTTTAGTTTTTGGGTCTTGTTAGGAGTGTGGGGGGCGGACGGGAAGGATTGCGTGAATTGTGTGGTATGTATTGGGGTTCTGGCCGAGATGGAGCATGGAGGGAGGAACATGGGTGGGAGGGGAGGGTGAGGAAGAGGGGGGTTAGGATATGGCTGTATGTGGGGGGGGGATGTGTGGATGGGGAGGGTCATGGAAGCTATGTTGGTTGGAAAGGGGGGGGGGGAACAGGAAGATGGTCTGTGGGAATAAGCGAACAGGGGGAGAGTTGTAGGGTACGGCAAAGGGGGATTTCGGGGGTCACTTGGGATTTGAGGCTGATCGCACTCAGAATTGGGACTAGCTGGGAGAGAACAGATGTGAGTATCCAGGAGTTCTTAAGGGCCCACTGGGGGTGGTTTGGATGGGAGGCCACATCTAATAGTGACAATAAGGTTGGGGTTTAGCAGACTTGCCAAAGCACAATGGTGGAACGGGTAGTCTGTGGGTGGCTACTTTGAATGTGGATGGTATTCATTCCCCCATAAAAAGGAAGAAAATTTTAAATTATTGTACGCGCTTCAAGGTGGATGTCCTCCTGGCTCAAGAGACTCATCTTTCTCCCTTAGAGCATGCAAAGCTGAAACAAGATTGGGTAGGGGAGATTGCCTCTGCTTCTTTTAATAATAGACAGCGGGGTGTAGCTATTCTTATCCACAAAGTTCTGGACTTCACTAGGCACAAGTTAATACAGGACCCGGAAGGGAGATTTGTAATATGGGTGGGGGTGGTGCAAGGTCAGCGGGTTGCCCTCTGTTCGGTATATGCCCCGAATGTATATTCTCAGAAATTCTTCTCACTTTTAGCAGTTCTAATGCCTCTGCATGAGTACCAGTTAGTGGTAGGAGGGGACTTTAACATCACAGCAGATCCTATTGTGGACTGTAGCCTGTCCAAGAAAAGGCCCAGGGGGCTAGAGAACAGGGGGATAGGTCTATTACAGTCTGAACTAGGCATGATTGATATATAGCGGGTGCTCTATCCTGACACACGAGAATATACTTTCTACTCACACGTCCACAAAGTGCAAGCTAGATTGGACACATGTTATTAGGCCCCTCTCTATTTCCTGCGGCTCGCTCTGAAATACAAGTCCCAGAAGGCAATGCAGGCAAGGAGCCGGGGGTGAGATGGAAAACCCGGACTGGACTCCTAGCTGCAATAAGGGAGGACATGGGTGTAAGCTAACAGGAGGTGTAGATTAGCTGCCACTAGGGGGAAAGAGAGATAGGAAACCCTGTGTGCAGGAGCTCCTCATTAGGCTAATGCTCAACTCAGCTGGTATGGGTGTGTAGAGAAGCTAATGAGTGGAGAATGATTGGTTGTGAAGGGAGAAGCCAGGGATTGATTGGGCAGGTGGGAAGGAGTTGCAGCAGTTCAGTTCAGGGAGAGCAGCAAGGAAGTCTGAGAAGTATTTGCAGGCTGAAAAACCTTAGGCAGGGAGGTCCCTAAAGTACTGAAGTCCTGGGAAGTATTGGCAGGCTGAAAATCCTTGGGTAAGAAGAAGTCCCTAAAGTATTGACCTTACTAGTGAAGCTGATGCAGGGGAAAACCCTTGGGTATAAGGAGTCCCTAAAAATATGGAACTCTCCTGAAGGTAAAGAGGATAGAAGCTAGCAAATGCTGCTTGGTGACTGAACTGTGATGATGAACTGAAAGACCTGTTTGTCTTGGGAATTGAATTACTGTTTATTGTGCACTGGATAAAGAGCCCAGACTGGAGCCTGTAAGCCTGTATTGAATCCTGGTATGTGCTATGCTGCTGTTGGAACTGTGTACTAGAAACCTGCATGGAATAAAGTCCTTGAGTTTGAAGTTACTGGTGGATATCTGTTTCTTCATTGTACCGGGAGCCCGTGGTTAGAGGAGATTGTTCTATTCCTGGCTGCACAAGAGAGGCGCCTGGTTACAGTCCGTAACCGGCCAGCAAGGCAGGTGATCTCCCATATTAAGCTGGGGTCTGGGAAGAGGTCCACGAAAAAGAAGGAGATCCAAGCTGCATTTGTAGACTTCAACAGATCCTTATATGACTCGGGTCATTGTGAGGTTGCCCAACATGAGGCTTTCTTCAGGGGCCTTCACCTCCCGTCTTTGACGCAGGCACAGTTAGACTCTATGAACAAACCTTTCTGGGGGGAAGAAATTCAGACTGCTATTAAGAAATTTAAATTGGCCAAGGCGCGGGGTCCTGCTGGGTTAGGCCCTGAATTTTACAAGGTGCTGGGAGCGCAGGTTGTCAGTCCACTCAGTGATCTATGTCACGCATTATGTTCTCCGGGTCAGTCCATGGATTCCTCGACTCATGCCTCAATAATAGTTTTGCCCAAATCTGGGCGCAACCCGGAGAGCTTGGGCTCTTACCGCCCCTTCTCACTATTAAATTAGGATATCAAGATATTTGCTGGAGTGTTGGCCTCCAGGCTGGGGAGGGTTCTTCCTAGCTTGATAAACGAGGACCAAACTAGTTTTGTGCCAGGTAGATATGCCTCTACAAATATCCTCCGTGCTCTAAGCGTGCTTCAGACAAGTGGGGGCAAATCGGGGGATGATATCATTGTGAGTCTGGATGCGGAAAAAGCATTTGATAAATTACTCTAGGATCATTTGTTTTAGATATTGCTGCAGTTTGGTATATATGGGGAGTTCCTGACTGGGGTGAGGGCCTTGTATAGCAGACCTACGGCACAAATTCTCATTAACAGTGATCTGAGACCTTTGCCCTGGAACAGGGGGATGAGGCAGGGGTGTCCCCTCTCCCTTATGCTGATTGTGCTCTCTCTTGAACCACTAGTAAGTAAAATTAGACAGTCTACCAGGCTAAGGGGTATTATGGTGGGCACCCAAGAAAGCGAATGCTACATACCTGTAGAAGGTATTCTCCGAGGACAGCAGGCTGATTGTTCTCACTGATGGGTGACGTCCACGGCAGCCCCTCCAATCGGAAACTTCACTAGCAAAGGCCTTTGCTAGTCCTCGTGCGCCCATGCGCACCGCGCATGCGCGGCCGTCTTCCTGCCCGAACCGGCTCGTGTTCGTCAGTCCCATATGTAGCAAGACAAAGACAAGGGAAGACACAACTCCAAAGGGGAGGCGGGCGGGTATGTGAGAAAAATCAGCCTGCTGTCCTCGGAGAATACCTTCTACAGGTATGTAGCATTCGCTTTCTCCGAGGACAAGCAGGCTGCTTGTTCTCACTGATGGGGTATCCCTAGCCCCCAGGCTCACTCAAAACAACAAACATGGACAATTGGGCCTCGCAACGGCGAGGACATAACTGAGATTGACCTAACAATTTATCCAACTAACTGAGAGTGTAGCCTGGAACAGAATAAACATGGGCCTAGGGGGGTGGAGTTGGATTCTAAACCCCAAACAGATTCTGAAGCACTGACTGCCCGAACCGACTGTCGCGTCGGGTATCCTGCTGCAGGCAGTAATGAGATGTGAATGTGTGGACAGATGACCACGTCGCAGCTTTGCAGATCTCTTCAATAGTGGCTGACTTCAAGTGGGCCACTGACGCAGCCATGGCTCTGACATTGTGAGCCGTGACATGACCCTCAAGAGCCAGCCCAGCCTGGGCGTAAGTGAAGGAAATGCAATCTGCTAGCCAATTGGATATGGTGCGTTTCCCCACAGCCACTCCCCTCCTGTTGGGATCAAAAGAAACAAACAATTGGGCGGACTGTCTGTTGGGCTGTGTCCGCTCCAGATAGAAGGCCAATGCTTTTTTGCAGTCCAATGTGTGCAGCTGACGTTCAGCAGGGCAGGAATGAGGACGGGGAAAGAATGTTGGCAAGACAATTGACTGGTTCAGATGGAACTCCAACACTACCTTCGGCAAGAACTTAGGGTGAGTGCGGAGGACTACTCTGTTATGATGAAATTTTGTGTAAGGGGCCTGGGCTACCAGGGCCTGAAGCTCACTGACTCTACGAGCTGAAGTAACTGCCACCAAGAAAATGACCTTCCAGGTCAAGTACTTCAGATGGCAGGAGTTCAGTGGCTCAAAAGGAGGTTTCATCAGCTGGGTGAGAACGACATTGAGATCCCATGACACTGTAAGAGGTTTGACGGGGGGCTTTGACAAAAGCAAACCTCTCATGAAGCGAACAACTAAAGGCTGTCCTGAGATCGGCTTACCTTCCACACGGTAATGGTATGCACTGATTGCACTAAGGTGAAACCTTACAGAGTTGGTCTTGAGACCAGACTCAAACAAGTGCAGAAGGTAGTCAAGCAGGGTCTGTGTAGGACAAGAGCGAGGATCTAGGGCCTTGCTGTCACACCAGACGGCAAACCTCCTCCATAAAAAGAAGTAACTCCTCTTAGTGGAATCTTTCCTGGAAGCAAGCAAGATGCGGGAGACACCCTCTGACAGACCCAAAGAGGCAAAGTCTACGCTCTCAACATCCAGGCCGTGAGAGCCAGAGACTGGAGGTTGGGATGCAGAAGCGCCCCTTCGTCCTGTGTGATGAGGGTCGGAAAACACTCCAATCTCCACGGTTCTTCGGAGGACACTTCCAGAAGAAGAGGGAACCAGATCTGACGCGGCCAAAACGGAGCAATCAGAATCATGGTGCCTCGGTCTTGCTTGAGTTTCAACAAAGTCTTCCCCACCAGAGGTATGGGAGGATAAGCATACAGCAGACCTTCCCCCCAGTCCAGGAGGAAGGCATCCAATGCCAGTCTGCCGGGGGCTTGAAGTCTGGAACAGAACTGAGGGACTTTGTGGTTGGCTCGAGATGCAAAGAGATCTACCAAGGGGGTGCCCCACACCTGGAAGATCTGGCGCACTACTCGGGAGTTGAGCGACCACTCGTGAGGTTGCATAATCTTGCTCAGTCTGTCGGCCAGACTGTTGTTTACGCCTGCCAGATATGTGGCTTGGAGCAACATGCCGTGACGGCGAGCCCAGAGCCACATGCTGACGGCTTCCTGACACAGGGGGCGAGATCCGGTGCCCCCCTGCTTGTTGACGTAATACATGGCAACCTGGTTGTCTGTCTGAATTTGGTGGGACAGCCGATCTCTGAAAGCCTTCAGAGCGTTCCAGACTGCTCGTAACTCCAGAAGATTGATCTGCAGATCGCGTTCCTGGAGGGACCAGCTTCCCTGGGTGTGAAGCCCATCGACATGAGCTCCCCACCCCAGAAGAGATGCATCCGTAGTCAGCACTTTTTGTGGCTGAGGAATTTGGAAAGGATGTCCCAGAGTCAAATTGGACCAAATTGAGAAAACTCGTGGACAGGTGGATCACGTCTTCTAGATCCCCAGCAGCCTGAAACCACTGGGAAGCTAGGGTCCATTGAGCAGATCGCATGTGAAGGCGGGCCATGGGAGTCACATGAACTGTGGAGGCCATGTGGCCCAACAATCTCAACATCTGCCGAGCTGTGATCTGCTGGGACGCTCACACCCGAGAGACGAGGGACAACAAGTTGTTGGCTCTCGTCTCTGGGAGATAGGCACGAGCCGTCCAAGAATCCAGCAGAGCTCCTATGAATTTGAGTCTCTGTACTGGGAGAAGATGGGACTTTGGATAATTTATCACACACCCCAGTAGCTCCAGGAGGGCGAATAGTCATCTGCATGGACTGTAAAGCTCCTGCCTCGGATGTGTTCTTCACCAGCCAATCGTCAAGATAGGGGAACACGTCTACTCCCAGACTGCGAAGCGCCGCTGCTACTACAGCCAGGCACTTCGTGAACACTCTGGGCGCAGAGGCGAGCCCAAAGGGTAGCACACAGTACTGGAAGTGATGTGTGCCCAGCTGAAATTGCAGATACTGCCTGTGAGCTGGCGGTATCAGGATGTGCGTGTAGGCGTCCTTCAAGTCCAGAGAGCATAGCCAGTCATTTTCCTGATTCATGGGAAGAAGGGTGCCCAGGGAAAGCATCCTGAACTTTTCCTTGACCAGATATTTGTTCAGGGCCCTTAGGTCTAGGATGGGACGCATCCCCCCTGTTTTCTTTTCCACAAGGAAGTACCTGGAATAGAATCCCAGCCCTTCTTGCCCGGATGGCACGGGCTCGACCGCATTGGCGCTGAGAAGGGCGGAGAGTTCCTCTGCAAGTACCTGCTTGTGCTGGAAGCTGTAGGATTGAGCTCCCCGGTGGGCAATTTGGAGGTTTCGAGGCCAAATTTAGGGTGTATCCTTGCCGGACTATTTGAAGAACCCAACGGACGGAGGTTATGAGAGGCCACCTTTGCTGAAAAACTTTCAACCTCCCCCCGACCGGCAGATCGCCCGGCACTGATACGTTGATGTCGGCTATGCTCTGCTGGAGCCAGTCAAAAGCTCGCCCCCTGCTTTTGCTGGGGAGCCGTGGGGCCTTGCTGAGGCGCACGCTGCTGACGAGAGCGAGCGCGCTGGGGCTTAGCCTGGGCCGCAGGCTGTCAAGAAGGAGGATTGTACCTACGCTTACCAGAAGAGTAGGGAACAGTCTTCCTTCCCCCATAACGTCTACCTGAGGAGGTAGATGCTGAAGGCTGCCGGCGGGAGAACTTGTCGAAAGCGGTATCCCGCTGGTGGAGCTGCTCTACCACCTGTTCGACTTTCTCTCCAAAAATGTTTGTCCACTATCGGCAAGGGGAGGTCCGCAATCCGCTGCTGGATTCTATTCTCCAGGTCAGAGGCACGCAGCCATGAGAGTCTGCGCTTCACCACACCTTGAGCAGCGGCCCTGGACGCAACATCAAAGGTATCATATACCCCTCTGGCCAGGAATTTTCTGCACGCCTTCAGCTGCCTGACCACCTCCTGAAATGGCTTGGCTTGCTCAGGAGGGAGCTTGTCCACCAAGCCCGCCAACTGCCGCACATTGTTCCACATATGGATGCTCGTGTAGAGCTGGTAGGACTGAATCTTGGCCACGAGCATAGAAGAATGGTAGGCCTTCCTCCCAAAGGAGTCTAAGGTTCTAGAGTCTTTGCCCGGGGGCGCCGAAGCATGCTCTCTAGAACTCTTAGCCTTCTTTAGGGCCAGATCCACCACACCAGAGTCGTGAGGCAACTGAGTGCGCATCAGCTCTGGGTCCCCATGGATCCGGTACTGGGACTCAATGTTCTTGGGAATGTGGGGATTAGTTAAAGGCTTGGTCCAGTTCGCCAGCAATGTCTTTTTTAGGACATGATGCATGGGTACTGTGGACGCTTCCTTAGGTGGAGAAGGATAGTTCAAGAGCTCAAACATTTCAGCCCTGGGCTCATCCTCCATGACCACCGGGAAGGGGATGGCCGTAGACATCTCCCGGACAAAGGCCGCAAAAGACAGACTCTCGGGAGGAGAAAGCTGCCTTTCAGGGGAGGGAGTGGGATCAGAAGGAAGGCCATCAGACTCCTCGTCAGAGAAATATCTGATGTTCTCCTCCTCCTCCCACGAGGCCTCACCATCGGTATCAGACAAGTTCATGAACCTGTGTCTGAAGCCGTGCCCGACTCGACTCCGTGGAAACACGGCCACGGTGGGAGCGTCGAGAGGCAGACTCCCTCGCCAGCACCGGCGAAGCTCCCTCCGCCAACGTCGTCGGGGAGCCTTCCTGGCAGGCGACCACAGCCGGTACCAGACCTCACCCCGGGCAAGGGGCCAGCCGGCGCCTCACTCGACGGTACCAGTGGCGCAAGCACCCCTGGTACCGGAGGGGAAGGTGCGAAATCGCGGAGACGCGCGAGGGTCAACTTGAGGGGCGCAAAACAGCGGTAAAACACGACCGTCCCGAGCGCCGACAAAAGAAGACTGACGAACACGAGCCGGTTCGAGCGGGAAGACAGCCGCGCATGCGCGGTGCGCATGGGCGCGCGAGGACTAGCAAAGGCCTTTGCTAGTGAAGTTTCCGATTGGAGGGGCTGTTGTGGACGTCACCCATCAGTGAGAACAAGCAGCCTGCTTGTCCTCGGAGAATATAAAATTAACTTGTTCGCGGATGACATGCTAATATTCTTGCGCCAGGCGACTGGGGGGGCGGGGCGGGTACCGGTGCACATTGGCCTCATTCAGCAGTTTGGGACCTTCTCCGGGCTAAAAATCAATTTTGAAAAGTCGGAAACAATGGCGATCTCTACTAATTGTGCATGCAAGCGCCTAACCAACTTCCCCTTAGCCTGGACACCAGGTCCTATGAAATATTTAGGTATATTCCTGTTCTTGGACCAAAATGTCATATATAGAAAGAACGTTTGAGAGAAATTAGAGGTCATAAAGGGCCTTTGCCTAAGGTGGAAGGAATTTCCCATCTCATTCCTAGGACGGATGGCGTTAGTTAAAATGGTAGTTGCCTAAAATTTTGTACCCTCTCCAAATGATACCACTATAGGTTACAGGCAAGGATGAGAAACAGTATTGCGGACTAATATCTTCATTTATTTGGGGGGCAAAACGGGCACGCATAGGGCAAACTAAACTGACCAGAGAGAGGGGAGGGGGGGAGTGAGCCTGCCTGACCTCAGATTGTATAACTGTTGCAGCGGCATTGCAGTGGATCCACAAACTCCATACTGGGCAGTTCGCATTTGCTCCCCCAGGCGTGTGGAAAGTGGCTGTTTCTCCATATTCGGTTTTTAATGCTATTCACTCTAGGGGGGCTCGAATTAAACTGTCTCCACTGTTGCGGCCCATTGGAATGGCATGGGAGTGGTGGGGAGGTCGTTTGGGGGGTGCAGTGGGCCCTTCCCCTTTTATGGAAATTTGTGACAATCCGAGTTTTCCTGCAGGGCAGGTCAAATCGCAGTTTTTAGCATGGTCACACCGGGGGTACCGATATGTGAGACAGCTGTTGGAGGCGGAAGGGGGTCAATACCCATCTCTCACAACATGCAGGGACTTCTGGAACCTCCCCCAGAACTCATCCTTTCCATATATGTAGCTTAGGCACTACATCCATACACTGAAGGGAGCGGACCGGAAGATCCCAGCCTTTACTGCGCTGGATAAGGCATTCATCCAGACGCCCAGTAAGTATAATAAGTTATCTTACTGGTACCATATAGGCAGATCGTGGTGACCCTCCCCCTTCTTTGAACAGCTCTCGAGGCAATGGGGTGCAATGTTGGAGAAGGAGGTAACCTCACAGGAGTTGGGCTTTGGTATTCTGAAGATTGTAACAATTGTCAGTGTAGGAGAGGAACACTAGTACATCACTTTCTGGAATGTCATCTTTTGCAGGAATTTTGGCAGGGAGTCCAGGCTCTTTTGGAGGAGGTCCTGGGCTTCTCGGTGGAACAGTCCTATGGGATCCTGCTCATGGGATCGGACGCGGATCTGGTGGCACAGGACCTCTCTGATATGCAGTGCCGATTTATTGTGGTAGCTTTGGTGTTGGCTAAGAAGGTTATCCTGCAGCACTGGGTAGATAGTAATCCCCCTCCCATCGCTAAGTGGTATGCCAGCATGACACAGATGGGGTTGTGGGTGAAGGAGGGGTCTTTTAGTCCTGTCCAACAGAGTGCCCAAGCATATATCAACAACTGGCGCAGATGCCACAACTGCTTGACACAGCTAGTCACAAGCAAGGTGTAGACTCATTGCTAGAAGTGGTGCTCAGCCTCAGGGGTGGGAAGGGGGGGGAGGGAACTGTGTAAAAAAAGGAAAAAAAAAAGGGGAGAGGTTGACATGAATACTATGTTTTTGCTGGAAGTGCGTGTAACACAGTTAGAGCGGTACTTGTAATTGTTGCTCTCCATCTTAATGTTCATTGTTCCTTGGCACATTATTGTATATGAACGGTTTGCATAAGTGATATGGTTGTCTTGATGCTGATTATGTTATTCATGTGAATCTCCTGTCAATAAAAACAGTTTCAAAATAAAATATATATATATATTCTTATTTTGTTCTCATTCTTATTCTCATGTTTAAGAGAATAACATTCTCTTTGTGAGATATCAGATTTTGCCCCTCTGCTACAATAGAAGGATTTTGGTTTGGTATGCTCATCAATATAATACCTTTTCAAATGTGTACGGTCCCCACTGTCTGAGCTCGCCAAAGATGATGTATCACAAGAGTGTGTATCAACAGTTTCTATATTTAAGAGAGAAGGATCCTCCGGAATAAAAGACTCATCTTCATCATCGGTCTGTAAACAGAACATAAAAATCATTTGAGGTGCATAACTAGGGACAAGGATGGCACAGAAGAAAGCAATGTTGGAAAAGAATGGTTAAATACTTTCAGTTTACAGCACAGATTTCCTCTGTCATTCAACACAGTTTTGTTTTGTTTTTTACCTTGCATTAAATTTGATCCATTTGTTCTATGCTCAACATTTCTTCCCTAAGGACTCTTCTCCTTGCTCTTGTTAATACTACACTCGACTACTGTAATTCTTTACATCATGGTCTGCTAATATCTTGAATTCGCTGTCCACAGCTTGTTCGGAACACTGCTATTAAATTACCGCATGGCACGTGAAGACATGACCACATTACACCTTTATTCATTCTGGAACACTGGCTTCCAGTTTCTTTTCTGATTCCTTTTAAATATTTGATGATAGTATATCAGACCTTAAACTCTGGCCTTCCATATGTTGTCAAAACTTCTCATCCTTTATTCACCTCAGTGTGTAATACATTCTTCTCAACAACATTTATTCACTGTACCCAGTTTTCAATATACTTAGCTTGATTTGCTATGGTACACCTGCTTCAGCATCATTACTCTATAGAACACCCTCCCCCCTGATCTTTTTTCTTACTGACCATGGAAAATTGACTTTTTAGCCATGCCTTCCTTCTTGCTCCCTCTTTCAATATAGTTTTTCACTTTGCAGTGTTTTTCCCATCCCCCTTCTTTCCCTTCTCTCTATCAGAAATATTGTAATACTCTTCTCCATTTCTTACATTCACCCTTTGCATGCCCTGTCCTAGAGTATTGTTGTTGTTTTTTTTGTTGTTTCCCTCTGTCTGTAACCCCTTTCCCTTGAATATGATTTTAAACTGTAAACCACTTTGATGTTGTTTCTGTTCATATTGCAGTTTATCAAATAAATTTGGACTTGCACAAAAACCTCTCGCTATAAAACAAAGTTGCATACGGACAGGCAGGATACCATTCCCAATAACTGGGTGATGTCATCCAAAAAGCCCAAGACTGAAAAAGTGTTTACAAAGCTATAGAGCTTTCTAGAGGCTGAAGGCTCACTTTATGCCCTTGCACCAACCCTGCTTAGAAAGAAGTACCAGTACACCTACAAAACCACAAGCACCAGAAGTGCCTACTATTCTTTGGAGTTCAAGTAGGCCAGTTCCGATGAATATTTGACAGCTTGTATTCAAAGCTAAAGGTGATCAGGCTTTTCCTTAGTTACACCTATATTTTGTACGTGCAGGACGTCAGACTCCGAAAGTGGATTGAGGTAGCAGCGCCAGCTTCTTTGAACAGCACGGAGTGACGGAGCCTAGGACGAAGAAGAACTTAAAAGCGGCAGGAGGAAGCGGACCTTGGCTGGCGGGGGTTGGGGTCCCCCGCCAGCAAAAGTACCCACGGCAATGGCAGCGGTAGGGGGGTCCAGGGCGAAATCTGTGGCCCCACGCAGATACGCCCCTGATGTTACTATAATTTAATTTGCCTATTCCCAACTTTTTGCATCTGATATTTGGTCATCTTAATATAGTTATATTGTTGTTAAAATATAAGTTGTCTATGTCCAGTTACACCTGCTGATCTTGCTACCGAGTTATAATAGTCTCGTACTTGTAAAAATCGAAAACATTGTGTGTTCGGGAGGTGACACGTTCGCTTGATCACATCAAAAGTGGGAAATTGAGATCCCCCCTATTTCCGACAGTTGTCCCAAATATTGGACACCCCTTTGCTGCCAGAGCCAGAAGGAACCATGTTCCTTCCCTGCCGGAAAATCCGGGTTGTTTAATTAGAGATAGGGTTTGCCCTTCCAGCCCCCCCAATCACATTCCCTCCAACCATTTTTCACGCCTTTACCACTGCTTTCACAAATTGATTTCTACCCACCCTATGCCTTCTATGTCTCCGACCACCTACAAACACCGAAAACACATCAATGGGTGCGCACCAACTCTGCCAAAAACCAGGCAAGGTAAATCTGGCTGTCATAGTATAACACTCATGAATCCATCGCAGCGAAGAGGCTACATTATAGAACTGTAAATCCGGAAGCCGCAATCCACCCTGGCCCTAGCATGGGTTAGTTTAGTAAAGGCAATACGGGGACACTGAGTGCCAAATAAAAGAGCTAATAGTACTCCGATGCAGCCCTTCCTCTCTCTGCAATACCCAAAAAGGCAACATCTGGAGTGGATATAATATTTTAGGGAGACGTATCATTTTCACCAAAGCCAATCGGCCCATGAAGCCCACTAGTAGATCATTCCATCGCGCACACAATCGATGTATTGCTTTGAGTTTCTCAATGATATTTTTCCTATACATCCATTCATAATCTGCACTTAAACAGACCCCCAGATATTTAATCCCTGTTCGAACCCACCCCAGTGGAAAATTCACCAGGGAGGTACTACTACAAGGGAGACTAACAAGTAGGGCCTCAGAGTTCCCGGTTAATGCGAAGTCCCACAAACTCACCAAACTCCAGAACGAGCCTCATAACAACCGGTAACGTAGTGGTTATGTTATTAAGGAGTAGTAGCATGTCATCAGCAAACAAATTCACCCGATATTCAACGTCCCCCACTCGAACTCCCTCCAACCCCTCCTCCTGCCGAATCCGGGCAGCCAATGGCTCAAGAGACAACACAAATAAAAGCGGGGAGAGAGGGCACCCCTGTCTAGTACCCCATGGAATCCCTAATTTTAGTAATATAACTTTTGTCAGAGCGTGGACGCCACAACGATGCCAACAGTTTACTAGTTTTATTACCCCACCTATGTAATTTATACTTATATAGTCTAACATTGTACATCGCCAGCTCATTTAAAAGACTCTGAAGCTTCTTTCTCCTCTCTTGATACAAAACGCGATTGTTCTCTATTAGGCGCAGCAAAAATGCATGGCGAGCAGCTTGAAGTCAATCCGCCTCTTCTAAAGTGGCCTGTTCCCTTTTTTTATGAAGTGAGGAAGTAAATGCAATAATTTTACCCCTAATAACTGCTTTAGCTGCTTCCCAAAATATATGGGGTCCCACATTCTCCACACGGTTCTCATTAAGATAATCTAACCAAGTTTCCCGTAAATATGTCCTAAATTCGGCATTCTGATACAGAATGCGGCTCATGCGCCACCTCAGAGAGCGAGACACTGTACCCCACTTCATATCAACCCACACCGGGGCATGGTCCGAAACCTCAGCTTCCCCCATAGCTATCTGTGAGACAGAGCACAGTAAAGCCCTGGAGATCAAGATATAATCCAAGCGAACGTGTACTTTGTGCGGGTGGTAAAAAAAAGTAAATTCACGTTCCTCCTCGTGGAGTAAACGCCAGACATCTAGCACTGCCAGCTCCTCAACCATATAATTGATGCCCTTGTGCATATGGTCGCTCATAGGTTGTCTGGGTGGTTTGCAATCTATAGATGGATCACTGGTTATGTTAAAATCTCCCCCAATTATGAGAGGATATTCATCAAGCACAGCCACTTTGGCTCTAACTTGGGTAAAAAAAACTGATGAGAGGACCCCCAACCAGCAGTCGAATCAGGTCCGTGCACCACAGCCTCGGCGGCCCATCTGGGACTACGAGAACATTTGGACCCCGATGCAATGTAATTCTTTTCAACACGCAGCCTACCATGGGCAGAGGAGGGAAGACATACATTAGATGTGTCTTCAGCCAGGACTGCAGTAGGGCATCGATCCCCACCAAGCCCGGTTCTCTCCAATGGATGAAGAACATTATGCACTTTGGCATTCATTTTTGACACCATCAAGTCCAGAAGCGGAAAACCTCATCAGTCCACTATCAGCTGAAACCCTGCCAGGATAGGTCCCATTTTCCCGGGTCCAAGGAGTGCCTGGTGAGAAAGTTTGCCTCCTCTGTGATGTGTGCTGTCAACAAGAGGAGATTTTTCTCTGCCAAACTCGTGAGGCTGGTCACCTCCACTGCCATCGGATGACTGCAGGTGCTGCCTTTCTTGTTGAAATAAACCACCACCATCACATTGTCAAAGAAAATTCACACTGGGACCCCCAGTCGTGTAAAGCATCCGCACTGCCCTGAGCTCCAAGCGATTTAATCGACCATTGAGACTCTTGTTCTGTCCAAGTGCCCTGTGCCAGATGGAACTTGTAATGAGCTCCCCGACTTGCTGGTGTCCGTTGTCACCAGCTCCTATTGTGTTATCAGAAATGGAGCTCCAACAGTCAAATTCCTGGGTGAAAGTCACCACTGCATACTGTCTGGCAACTGGTGGCTGTCCAAGGAAGATGGTTGTATTTCTGTGACACCAGGAGACCACCGGCTCAGAAGAGATTCCTGTAATGGCCGCATATGAGCCCTTGCCCATGGTACCACTTCCACTGCAATTTGATTTGCCGTTTTGCAGTGGGGTTCTCAGTGCTTGCTCCTTCGGCACCCCGTTCACCGAGCCCACAGTATGGTTCAGTCCATTCTTTCATGCACCGGAGACATACTTTGTCTGCCAGATATCAGGCTTAAAGTTATATTTGTGACCCCTGAGGCAGGTGGCTGTGCCCACCGAAACACAGCCTGTGTCAGGTCCCATTGCACTGGTGCTTTTAATAAAGATTTGAAGACCTCATCCCCATGGCTGTCATTTCTTGATTGTACCACTTCCATCGCTGCCATCACTGACCCCAGAACCTGGACTTAGTCCCAGATCCTTTGCCTGCATTGACTGAGGAGCAGATAAATCTGTTGAACCAGCTTCAACCTCCTGCACTCCGTGAGAAAGAGCCTCTCCTTTGCTGTATCGAATAGAACACCCAGATATTTCAGCATCTACAAAGGAGATAGTATGCTCTTCTCAAATTGATCACTCAACCAAATCACTGCAGAAAGACAATTTTGTTGGCCACCACCACACTACAAATATGACAGCGCACAAATGAGCCAGTTCGAGATACGGGTGAAATCTGATTCCCTGGCGTCGAAGGAAGGACACACCACCACAGTAAACTTAGTGAATGTTCTTGAAGCCATGGCGAGACCAAAAGCTATAGCCCTGACCTGAAAGTGACAGCACAGCAGCGCAAAACGTAGAAACCTCTGATGCGGAAGACATATAGGTATACGCAAGACACCTCCTTAAGAATGAAGACTGTGAGAAATTCTCCCTCTTAAACTGAGGCTATGAATACTCTTAGTATCTCCATGCAAAAGCAGGACACTCAGAGGCAGCAGTTTAGACCTTTGAGATTTAAGACCAGAAGAAAGGTGCCTTCCTTCTTTGGGACAATGAAGTAAACGGAGTAACTGCCTTGTCCCTGTTCGGCCTGGGGAACTGGAACAATGGCCTGGAGTGCCAGCAATGAATCTACGGTGGCCTGAACCTCAATGTCTTGGTTCCCTTTCGACAAGGAAACTGCAAGAAGAGAGGAGCAAACAGCCAGGAAAACTCCAACTGGTAACCTTCTGTAAGAATACCCAGAACCCACTGGTCTGACATGAGTTTGGCCCACTCCTCCTGAAACTCCTGAAGATGTCCTCCCACCGGAGAAACAGAAGAGTGGAACAGCCACAAATCATTGTGTAGCTCTGGAGGCATTGGGCGACCTAGCTGAGAAGAGGACTTCCTATTCACACAAAAGGAAGTTTGGCATACCTCAAAATGGGAATTCTAATCATACTGCTCACGACGAGGCTGGTACCATCTACTGTCTCGAAAATGAGATTGAGAGCCCCCTGCAGACGGAGACTTCGGCTTATCCTCTACCAACCACTGTGGTTTAGTTTCCCCCAGCTCTTTCACCAAGTTACCAAGATCTTCTCCAAATAGCCACTTGCCCTGAAAAGGCAGTTTAACTAGACATAACTTGGAAAATGCATCCGCTGCCCAATGCCACAACCAGAGTTGTCAACGTACCGTGACAGCCAAAGGACATACTGCAGATCGTAACCCATAACGTGTCATAAATGGCATCCACCAAGTAGCCCAACCCTGCTTCCAGCAAGATGGTCTTCTTAGTGACAGCCTACCCAGGGAGTCCACTCTGGGAAGCTGCAATTTATCTTTCTCTTCCAGAACTAATGGGTAGTGGCAAGCCATTGCTCTTCCCACTCTCAGCCCCATGCCCGGTGAGACCCACTGCTGTCATCAGGTCCTGAATGTCTGGATGCATCAGGAAGGCCTTAGAAGGAACTCTAAGCCACCTCATGATAGAAGATGATGGAACTCCTAATGCCGAAGCAAAAGACTCCTCAATGGAAAGCACCACCAGTACCCTCAGAAAATAAGAGTACCAAGCTCCTCTTTATGAAACCACCCCAGTACTTTCAGATTATCCCCCTCCTCAGGAGTACCTGACTATATGTAAACCGCTTTGAATGTAGTTGCAAAAACCTCAGAAAGGCAGTATATCAAGTCCCATTTCCCTTTCCCTAATTGCTCCTTCAACAATGGATTTTCTGGCCACATCAGATAAGGATGCAGAAGCAAAGTGAGAGCCTCATCTGCCCATTGCTGGAGGTCTAAACAAGATCTCTTAAGAACAGGAGGGGCAGCTGGGCAAGAAACTGAAGCACCTTGCAGCAACTCTCACTGTCCCTGTTTCAGTAAATAGGCCTGGTGTATAAATTCTGTAGAAAACAAAGATCCCGATGCAGCTGAATGCTCTTTCGGGCCCTGAGGCTGTAAAATGGCAGCCGTGCTCCGCACATGATCAGAGGCTGCTCCCCACTGACACTCAGCCCTGACATAATGGCCCTGCTGGTGAGCCCAAAGACCCTGGCATATGAGGATGCTATGCAAAATACGAAGATGTGCTGCCTCCGACCATTTCTTCCATGTCCTGCAGGATTCCCAACTTGCAGGCATTCAAACTGCACATACTGCAGCGGGACATTTATCCACTCCTAACCTAGCTGAGATAATATTTAACCATCTCTCTGACCTCATGTGCAACATTCTTCAAATCAGTCACCTTACTTTCTTTACAATCTATATGTTACAACTTCACCCTACCCTTCAATATCAATTATAATGTTATATTGCGTATTGTGTTGACATTGCAAGTAGTATACCATGCCATACTTTGTATTGCTAGTTGAATATTTTTACTGCTGTAATTACCTATTGCTCATGTTTGATCTATTCTTACTGTACACCGCCTTGAATGAATTCCTTCGAAAAGGCGGTAAATAAATCCTAATGCATAAATAAATAAACTCCCCGATGTTGACTGGCGGGTCCCACAGCAGGAACACTACTTAACTGTCAAGTGTAGCACGTGTCCCAAGCAGGGATTCAGGATCCCTCCCCTACACCAAGTAAAACTTGCACCCCTCCAAGAGGTTCTGAGTCTAACTTTCGTTGGACTTACCACTGCTGGCTGCTCTCCCCCAAGTCTTACTCCAGATGAGAAAGGCTCAGGACTGATACTCTGTCCCACGCTCTCCAGAAAACCTCTTTCCTTTTTTTTTTTGTTGTTGTGCTGGAAAAAGGGAGAGCTCCACAGGAAATAGGGGAGAGGTGAAAGGAGGGAAGAAGTAAATTCGTGGGGCACCAGAGACTCTGCAGACTCAGCCACCAGCAAAGCTCAACTGGGGACTACATGACCAACTGGACCAGGAGCAAAGCACTCAGAACCAGTGTCTGAAAAGAACCAGAACCTGAAAAGTGTGTCCATCCACCTGCTACAGATAGAAAATACTGAGGAGCTAGACTACATGTGAAGAGAGATGTCTCAACTCAGTTTTCAGTTTTCTCTCTCCATCTGGTGGTTAATGGATACCACATTTTCTGGAATAGTGGGAAGCTCTACAATGGAACAATTTTCATGGTACGAAGATACAGTGAATGCTACATACCTGTAGAAGGTATTCTCCGAGGACAGCAGGCTGATTGTTCTCACTGATGGGTGACGTCCACGGCAGCCCCTCCAATCTGAAACTTCACTAGCAAAGGCCTTTGCTAGTCCTCGCGCGCCCATGCGCACCGCGCATGCGCGGCCGTCTTCCCGCCCGAACCGGCTCGTGTTCGTCAGTCCCGTATGTAGCAAGACAAAGACAAGGGAAGACACAACTCCAAAGGGGAGGCGGGCGGGTTTGTGAGAACAATCAGCCTGCTGTCCTCGGAGAATACCTTCTACAGGTATGTAGCATTCGCTTTCTCCGAGGACAAGCAGGCTGCTTGTTCTCACTGATGGGGTATCCCTAGCCCCCAGGCTCACTCCAAACAACAACCATGGTCAATTGGGCCTCGCAACGGCGAGGACATAACTGAGATTGACCTAAAAAATTTACCAACTAACTGAGAGTGCAGCCTGGAACAGAACAAACAGGGCCCTCGGGGGGTGGAGTTGGATCCTAAAGCCCAAACAGGTTCTGAAGAACTGACTGCCCGAACCGACTGTCGCGTCGGGTATCCTGCTGCAGGCAGTAATGAGATGTGAATGTGTGGACAGATGACCACGTCGCAGCTTTGCAAATTTCTTCAATAGAGGCTGACTTCAAGTGGGCTACCGACGCTGCCATGGCTCTGACATTATGAGCCGTGACATGACCCTCAAGAGTCAGCCCAGCCTGGGCGTAAGTGAAGGAAATGCAATCTGCTAGCCAATTGGATATGGTGCGTTTCCCCACAGCCACTCCCCTCCTATTGGGATCAAAAGAAACAAACAATTGGGCGGACTGTCTGTTGGGCTGTGTCCGCTCCAGATAGAAGGCCAATGCTCTCTTGCAGTCCAACGTGTGCAGCTGACGTTCAGCAGGGCAGGAATGAGGACGGGGAAAGAATGTTGGCAAGACGATTGACTGGTTCAGATGGAACTCCGACACAACCTTTGGCAAGAACTTAGGGTGAGTGCGGAGGACTACTCTGTTATGATGAAATTTTGTGTAAGGGGCCTGGGCTACCAGGGCCTGAAGCTCACTGACTCTACGAGCTGAAGTAACTGCCACCAAGAAAATGACCTTCCAGGTCAAGTACTTCAGATGGCAGGAATTCAGTGGCTCAAAAGGAGGTTTCATCAGCTGGGTGAGAACGACATTGAGATCCCATGACACTGTAGGAGTTTGACAGGGGGCTTTGACAAAAGCAAACCTCTCATGAAGCGAACAACTAAAGGCTGTCCTGAGATCGGCTTACCTTCCACACGGTAATGGTATGCACTGATTGCACTAAGGTGAACCCTTACAGAGTTGGTCATGAGATCAGACTCAGACAAGTGCAGAAGGTATTCAAGCAGGGTCTGTGTAGGACAAGAGCGAGGATCTAGGGCCTTGCTGTCACACCAGACGGCAAACCTCCTCCATAGAAAGAAGTAACTCCTCTTAGTGGAATCTTTCCTGGAAGCAAGCAAGATGCGGGAGACACCCTCTGACAGACCCAAAGAGGCAAAGTCTACGCTCTCAACATCCAGGCCGTGAGAGCCAGGGACAGGAGGTTGGATGCAGAAGCGCCCCTTCGTCCTGTGTGATGAGGGTCGGAAAACACTCCAATCTCCACGGTTCTTCGGAGGACAACTCCAAAAGAAGAGGGAACCAGATCTGACGCGGCCAAAAAGGAGCAATCAGAATCATGATGCCTCGGCCTTGCTTGAGTTTCAACAAAGTCTTCCCCACCAGAGGAACGGGAGGATAAGCATACAGCAGACCCTCCCCCCAATCCAGGAGGAAGGCATCCGATGCCAGTCTGCCGTGGGCCTGAAGCCTGAAACAGAACTGAGGGACTTTGTGGTTGGCTCGAGATGCGAAGAGATCCACCAAGGGGGGTGCCCCACGCTTGGAAGATCTGGCGCACCACTCGGGAATTGAGCGACCACTCGTGAGGTTGCATAATCCTGCTCAACCTGTCGGCCAGACTGTGTTTACGCCTGCCAGATATGTGGCTTGGAGCACCATGCCGTGACGGCGAGCCCAGAGCCACATGCTGACGGCTTCCTGACACAGGGGGCGAGATCCGGTGCCCCCCTGCTTGTTGACGTAATACATGGCAACCTGGTTGTCTGTCTGAATTTGGATAATTTGGTGGGACAGCCGATCTCTGAAAGCCTTCAGAGCGTTCCAGATCGCTCGTAACTCCAGAAGATTGATCTGCAGATCGCGTTCCTGGAGAGACCAGCTTCCTTGGATGTGAAGCCCATCGACATGAGCTCCCCATCCCAGGAGAGACGCATCCGTGGTCAGCACTTTTTGTGGCTGAGGAATTTGGAAAGGACGTCCCAGAGTCAAATTGGCCCAAATCGTCCACCAATACAGGGATTCGAGAAAACTCGTGGACAGGTGGATCACGTCTTCTAGATCCCCAGCAGCCTGAAACCACTGGGAAGCTAGGGTCCATTGAGCAGATCGCATGTGAAGGCGGTCCATGGGAGTCACATGAACTGTGGAGGCCATGTGGCCCAGCAATCTCAACATCTGCCGAGCTGTGATCTGCTGTGACGCTCGCACCCGCGAGACGAGGGACAACAAGTTGTTGGCTCTCGCCTCTGGGAGATAGGCGCGAGCCATCCGGGAATCCAGCAGAGCTCCTATGAACTCGAGTTTCTGCACTGGGAGAAGATGGGACTTTGGATAATTTATCACAAACCCCAGTAGCTCCAGGAGGCGAATAGTCATCTGCATGGACTGCAGGGCTCCTGCCTCGGATGTGTTCTTCACCAGCCAATCGTCGAGATATGGGAACACGTGCACCACCAGCCTGCGAAGTGCCGCTGCTACTACAGCCAAGCACTTTGTGAACACCCTGGGCGCAGAGGCGAGCCCAAAGAGTAGCACACAGTACTGGAAGTGACGTGTGCCCAGCTGAAATCGCAGATACTGTCTGTGAGCTGGCAGTATCGGGATGTGTGTGTAGGCATCCTTCAAGTCCAGAGAGCATAGCCAATCGTTTTCCTGAATCATGGGAAGAAGGGTGCCCAGGGAAAGCATCCTGAACTTTTCTTTGACCAGATATTTGTTCAGGGCCCTTAGGTCTAGGATGGGACGCATCCCCCCTGTTTTCTTTTCCACAAGGAAGTACCTGGAATAGAATCCCAGCCCTTCTTGCCCGGATGGCACGGGCTCGACCGCATTGGCGCTGAGAAGGGCGGAGAGTTCCTCTGCAAGTACCTGCTTGTGCTGAAAGCTGTAAGACTGAGCTCCCGGTGGACAATTTGGAGGTTTTGAGGCCAAATTGAGGGTGTATCCTTGCCGGACTATTTGAAGAACCCACTGATCGGAGGTTATGAGAGGCCACCTTTGGTGAAAAGCTTTCAACCTCCCTCCGACTGGCAGGTCGCCCGGCACTGACACTTGGATGTCGGCTATGCTCTGCTGGAGCCAGTCAAAAGCTCGTCCCTTGCTTTTGCTGGGGAGCCGAGGGGCCTTGCTGAGGCGCATGCTGCTGATGAGAGCAAGCGCGCTGGGGCTTAGCCTCGGCCGCAGGCTGTCGAGAAGGAGGATTGTACCTACGCTTGCCAGAAGAGTAGGGAACAGTCTTCCTTCCCCCAAAAAATCTTCTACCAGTAGAGGTAGAGGCTGAAGGCTGCTGGCGGGAGAACTTGTCGAATGCGGTGTCCCGCTGGTGGAGCTGCTCTACCACCTGCTCGACTTTCTCTCCAAAAATATTATCCGCACGGCAAGGCGAGTCCGCAATCCGCTGCTGGATTCTATTCTCCAGGTCGGAGGCACGCAGCCATGAGAGCCTGCGCATCACCACACCTTGAGCAGCGGCCCTGGACGCAACATCAAAGGTGTCATACACCCTCTGGCCAGGAATTTTCTGCACGTCTTCAGCTGCCTGACCACCTCCTGAAAAGGCTTGGCTTGCTCAGGGGGGAGCGCATCAACGAACCCCGCCAACTGCCGCACATTGCTCCGCATGTGTATGCTCGTGTAGAGCTGGTAAGACTGAATTTTGCCCACGAGCATAGAGGAATGGTAGGCCTTCCTCCCAAAGGAGTCTAAGGTTCTAGAGTCTTTGCCCGGGGGCGCCGAAGCATGCTCTCTAGAACTCTTAGCCTTCTTTAGGGCCAGATCCACAACTCCAGAGTCATGAGGCAACTGAGTGCGCATCAGCTCTGGGTCCCCATGGATCCGGTACTGGGACTCAATCTTCTTGGGAATGTGGGGATTAGTTAGAGGCTTGGTCCAGTTCGCCAGCAATGTCTTTTTTAGGACATGGTGCATGGGTACAGTGGACGCTTCCTTAGGTGGAGAAGGATAGTCCAGGAGCTCAAACATTTCAGCCCTGGGCTCGTCCTCCACAACCACCGGGAAGGGGATGGCCGTAGACATCTCCCGGACAAAGGAAGCAAAAGACAGACTCTCGTGAGGAGAAAGCTATCTCTCAGGAGAGGGAGTGGGATCAGAAGGAAGACCCTCAGACTCCTCGTCAGAGAAATATCTAGGGTCTTCTTCCTCTTCCCACGAGGCCTCACCCTCGGTGTCAGACACAAGTTCACGGACCTGTGTCTGCAACCTCGCCTGACTCGACTCTGTGCAGCCACGTCCACGATGGGGGCGTCGAGAGGTAGACTCCCTCGCCCGCATCGGCGAAGCTCCCTCCGCCGACGTAGTCGGGGAGCCTTCCTGGGAGGCGACGGCAGCCGGTACCGCACGCGTGGCACCCGACGCCGGAGACCTCACCTCGGGCGATGGTGCCAGCCGGCGCCACGCTCGACGGTACCGGTGGTGCAAGCCCCGCCGGTACCGGAGGGGGTAGGGCGCAACAGCTCTCCCAGAATCTCTGGGAGAACGGCCCGGAGGCTCTCGTTCAGAGCGGCTGCAGAGAAAGGCATGGAGGTCGATGCAGGCGTAGACGTCAGAACCTGTTCCGGGCGTGGAGGCTGTTCCGGGCTGTCCAGAGTAGAGCGCATCGACACCTCCTGAACAGAGGGTGAGCGGTCCTCTCGGTGCCGATGCCTGCTGGGTGCCGACTCCCTCGGCGACCCAGAGCTCTCGTGCCGACACGGGAAGGAGACCGATGACGATGCTTCTTCGACTTTTGGAACGAAGCATGTCACCGGAGCTTCCCGGCACCGACGAGGAGGACGTAGAATCCAGCCGTCGCTTCCTCGGGGCCGAGGCCGAAGGAGGTCGGTCTCGGGGGGGGCTGTACCGCAGGAGCCCTCAGGGTAGGGGGAGACCCACCCGAAGTCTCACTGCCACCAGCAGGGGAATGGACAGCCCTCACCTGCACTCCAGACGAAGCACCACTGTCCGACGACATCAGCAGACGAGGTCCCGGTACCACCGACGTCGATGCAGCTGTCCGATGTCTCAGCGCCGATGCAGAGGGCCGATGCCTCGATGCACTGGCGGCCGAGGATGAAGCTCTGGACGCTGAAGACGTCGATGCACTCGATACCCCCGGTGCCGATGCCGACGAAGAGCCCGAGAACAAAACGTTCCACTGGGCCAATCTCGCTACCTGAGTCCGCTTTTGCAAAAGGAAACACAGACTACAGGCCTGCGGGCGGTGCCCAGCCCCCAAGCACTGAAGACACGACGCATGCCTGTCAGTGAGCGAGATGACCCGGGCGCACTGGGTGCACTTCTTGAAGCCGCTGGGAGACTTTGATGTCATGGGCGGAAAAATCACGCCGGCGAGATCAAAAGTCGAAATGGCGGAAAGGCACCGAAAAAACAAGGGGAAGAAAACTTCGACCCGAGGCCTAAAAGCGGCCTACCCCGACGACGAAAGAAAACTTACCGGGGCGAAAAAGCTGAAAATAGCGGGGGGGAAAAGGACCGAAGAGTCCTTTTCCACACAGAATGGATTTTTTTTTTTTTTTTGAAACAACACGACGAACGCACGAGGTCGACTTTGCGGGGCCCGACACGGCGAAAACACGACTGTACCGAGCGCGGACAAAAGAAGACTGACGAACACGACCCGGTTCGGGCGGGAAGACAGCCGCGCATGCGCGGTGCGCATGGGCGCGCGAGGACTAGCAAAGGCCTTTGCTAGTGAAGTTTCCGATTGGAGGGGCTGCCGTGGACGTCACCCATCAGTGAGAACAAGCAGCCTGCTTGTCCTCGGAGAAGTAACAGTACAATATTAAGTAAGGAGGAGAAGATGTAATATCATTGTTTTGATATTTTGTAATTTCATTATTTAGTAATAGTAACATAGTAAATGTTTGCAGATAAAGACCTGCATGGTCCATCCAGTCTGCCCAACAAGGTGGCCAAAGTTGAATCTGGCACTCTGCACAGGTTCCACTTCATGATTAAACACTGATATACTTCATCTGTCTCTCCCTGACATAATGTTATGACTAGTTTATTGTAAACCATTGATATTTTATATTTTTAGTGGTCTATCAATAAACAAATCAACCTTCTAAGTTCTTATAATTCCAATTCTACTGCCATTGTGCGCCTTTTCTTACCTCATTCAAAATGCTTTCCAAAGTTGGAGGAGTATCAACTTGTGGGATATCAAATTCTTTGTCATCTATCTACAGAAAGAAAGAAAAAAAAGAAGAAAACCAAGTTCTGATTACATATTCATTTTCCTTTGCTCATGTCTGTCAACAAGCCTTACATTTGTCTTACAACCACACTGGTTTATTAGCGATAATGAACAACCAAACTGAAATAAAGAGACAAATAAATATGGCCAGAAAAAGACAAGCATCATCACTGAAAAACAGGATGGATCTCAAATCTGACAAAAAAATTATAAAAGCTTATTATCAGGACTGGAAATTTTCCCAGGCAGCCGATCACATTGGCATCTTAACATTCCATCCTGTCACCAAAGTAAAATGCTGCCAAATTCAGTTCTCTAACTTCTCTGTGTCACTTTGGGCCAAGGAGGAGGAGGAGGTGATCTATTGCTGGGCAGTAAAATTCTTCTTGCTGTCCTCCAAAGAAGAGCCCTGCAGCTGCCAGGGAATCTTTCGCATCCCTTTCCATATCATAAAGAATGGAGTCAGAAGGCTGGCGGTGTAGGACATGTTGAGTTACTGTAGCTGATTTTCCTACTCCTTTAACATATTGCTTAATTAAACAGGAAGCACACAGAGAAAGGAAAGGAATGTCAGGAATCAGACATGTGCAAACTCGGACCATCCCCAAGCTACTGGCATCTCAACTTCCTTTCTGTTGCATGAGATGGAGATAAAATTACAGGGAGTGTGTTTGGGGGGGGGGGGGGGGGGATATGTGAAAATATACATGGAAGAAGTGGAAGATGGAAAGAGGAGCACCAATTCCTCCCTCAAGCAGCCAGTTCCTTATCATCAATCCAAAAAAGAAGCAGAGAAACATAGAAAACTGTAAGCAGATAAAGACACGGAAAACAAAAGAAACAAAACTGCGGGCAAAAAATAAACAAACAATAATGGAAGAAGGGAAAAGGGAACTCGAACATGGGCAAACAAATATCACTGCAAAAAAATGCCGAAAGGCACAAAAAAAGCTCTTCCCGGACCGTGCTGTGAAGAGCAGCCACTCTCCTCCACGGTAAAAAAAGAACTGTGGTAACCACGCTCTCGAGGCAGGCGGGAAGGCACTCACTCACAAGCAGTGCAGCGTGCCTCTCGCACCACAAATGCTCTCTTCAAGCTTGTTAGAAGCTCTAGACCAGGCAACGCCAGATTGCGTTACCCAACTGTAAGAATTATGGTTTGCTTGTCCTCAGAGAATGATCCAACCAAGCTGTAGGAATCCAGTTTATATCTGAGACAGTGTGCTGCTGCGGCTAAGAAAGCAAATAGAATGTTAGGTATTATTAGGAAAGGAATGGAAAACAAAAATGAGGATGTTATAATGCCTTTGTATCGCTCCATGGTGCGACCGCACCTCGAATATTGTGTTCAATTCTGGTCGCCGCATCTCAAAAAAAATATAGTAGAATTAGAAAAGGTGCAAAGAAGGGCAACGAAAATGATAAGGGGATGGGACGACTTCCCTATGAGGAAAGGCTAAAGCGGCTAGGGCTCTTCAGCTTGGAGAAAAGGCGGCTGAGTGGAGATATGATAGAGGTCTATAAAATAATGAGTGGAGCTGAACGGATAGATGTGAAGCGTCTGTTCACGCTTTCCAAAAATACTAGGACTAGGGGGCATGCGATGAAGCTACAATGTAGTAAATTTAAAACGAATCGGAGAAAATTTTTCTTCACTCAACGTGTAATTAAACTCTGGAATTCGTTGCCAGAGAATGTGGTAAAGGCGATTAGCTTAGTTTGGACGACTTCCTAAAGGAAAAGTCTGTAGACCGTTATCCACTATTTCTTGGATAAGCAGTATAAAATGTTTTGTACATTTTTGGGATCTTGCCGGGTATCTGTGACCTGGATTGGCCACGGTTGGAAACAGGATGCTGGGCTCAATGGACCTTTGGTCTTTCACAGTATGGCAATATTTATATACTTACGATATAATAATCAAATAAGAAGAAAAAGCAACAGCATCTAAAGAGTGTCCCTTAATATGGGTAGGCACAAATTGGTCCCTTAACATGTGTAGGCATTTGGAAGAAATATTGTATGTCTGTTTCTTTAAATAAATGTAGGCAGTTGCAGAGATTTTATAATCAAGAAGTAAAGTGGGCTAAGATGGAATATTACTCTAAACAAGTATTGGAAAAAGGGAACAACACACAAACTTTTTTCTCTTTGGTGAAGAAATTAGCAGGGCAAGTTTTATTAATGCCTTCTTTGGGATCTCTGGGTAACTTTTTCTGCGATAAAGTAAGAAAGCTGCATTGATCTTCTTCACAAGTTGGTGGAATTCATAGCTCTACCAGTTTTAATTCACTACTGGTAAAGAAAAATATATTGCCGGTGACTCAATGGACAGCTTTTCAGTCATGTACTGTTACAAAGCTCTACAAAGTAATTACCGAAATTAAACATGCTTCTTTATTTTAGATCATATCCCTACTTCTTGGCTCAAGATTGCAAGGCATTGTCCCGTTGTTGCTACATATGATAACCAAAGTCTGAACTTGGGAATAATTCCTAATCTTTGGAAACACTCAATGGTTTGGCCAGTAGTAAAAGACATAACAGATCGCCTAAAAGTACAAAATTATAGGCTTATATCAAATTTGTCTTTTGCAGCTAAGATTGTAGAACAACTGGTGTTAGAACAGTTAGTGAACTTTGTAGAATCAACTAATATTTTGCATCCCCGGCAAGCAGGGTTTAGAGAGGGACACAACATAGAGACATTAATATCTGCCACGCTTAGTGAGGTATGTGAGCTATTGGATAATGGTGACAAAGCTTTGGCAATGCCAATAGATTTAGCCTCTGCTTTTGATTTGATAGATCCCCCATTATTATTACAATGCTTGAGAGACATTGCTATCTCAGGAACGGACTTACAGTGGTTTTTATATAATTTTTGAGTAATAGAACATTTCAGGTATCTTTAATTCGTACTATTCTTCAAAATACCAGATCAATTGTAGACTGCCACAGGGCTCTGCCCTACCTCCCATGTTGTTCAACATATTTTTATATCATTTGTTAACGTTACTACAAAGTTTGAGTGTGTCTGCTATGCAGTTGATATATTAATTATTGCAAGAATATGTCCACAAACTTTGGACAGGTCTAGATTGCAAGAAGAATTAAATGCTATGTCGTAATGGGTATGTGTACATCATTTAGTCTTAAACGTACAAGGATGTGTTGAATTACAAGATAGCATGATACCCCTACTACTACACCTGCATTATTTGGACTACCAATAACACCAGTAGGATCATTCAGATAACTGGGGGTGCTTATTGACTCAAAGTTGACCTCTGAAGATCAAATTAAGGAGGTACTGAGAGAAGGTTTTGTAATATTACTTGAGGTCATTAAAGTACATGTTTAATGAAGCAGCATTGTTACATGCTTTGGTGATAGCGTGGTTAGATTATGCAAATGTGATTTACCAGAGAATAAAATAAAAAGATTACAATTTTTTTTTTGTTACATTTGAACCCGTTGCTTTCCCACTCATGGCAGGCTCAATGCAGCAGGCAATGGAGGGTTAAGTGACTTGCCCAGAGTCACAAGGAGCTGCCTGTGCCGGGAATCGAACTCAGTTCCTCAGTTCCCCAGGACCAAAGTCCTCCACCCTAACCACTAGGCCACTCCTCCACTCCAAATTCTTCAAAATGCAGCAATTATATTATTAGGAAATAAATACAAATATTTATTTATTTTTGGTACATTTATACCCCACATTATCCCACAAAGCGAACTCAATGTGGCTTACAATATTACAAATGGTACAAGTCAGGGAGGGAACAGATTCAATAAAGTCAAAGGGAGGGGTAAGTACAAGTGGATATGATCACTATAATTAGTTGCCTATTAAATTAGGATTTATTTTAAGATGCTTCTATTGGCACACAAGGCTTTTTATGAATTGCAACCACGCTATTTAAGTACCTTAGTGATTCCATATATTCCAGGTAGGGTACTAAGATCCATGCAGGATTTTAGGATGGTGGTCCTATCTAGATCTAGAGTAAAGTGGGATTGGACAAGAGAGCACTTTCTCATGTTTGGCAACACGTTTATGGAATGACTGTAATCTGCTTTTTTCCATTACGTTACATGGAGTTTTATTCTTTTACATAATTTGTACTGTTATGAATTTGTTAACCACCATGATCTGATTAAGCTAGGTGACATATAAAATTGTAATAATAAACATAATAAGTGATGGCCCAGAACCACAAAACATAGAAACATCTGATGCAGCAGCCATATAGGTATATGCAAGTATGCTTCCTTGAGATTGAAAGCAGTGAGAAATTTTTCTGCTTGAACTGAGGCTATGACTGCTCTTAGTGTCTCCATGTGAACATGGGACACTCTAAGGCAGCAGTTTAGACCTCTTTGAGATTTAAGACCAGACGAAAGGTGCCTTCCTTCTTTGGGAGAATGAAACTGATAGAGTACTTCGTTCCTGCCCAACGTTCTGAAACAATGACCCTGAGCACCAGCAAGGAACCTACTGTCGTCTGAACCTCGACCACCTTGGTTCCCTTTAACAAGGAGACTGCAAGAAGAGAGCAGCGACCAGCCAGGAGAACTCCAACTGGTAACTTTCTGTAAGAATATCCAGAATACATTGGTCTGACCACATTTTTGCCCGCTCTTCCAGAAACTCCTAAAGATGTCCTCCCATCTGAGGAAGAGAAGAGTGGAACAGCCTCACATCATTGTCAAGCTCTGCAGGCATTGGGCACTCTAGCTGACTGAGAGGAAGACTTCCTGTTCACACAAAAGGAAGACTGGCATGCCTGAAAGTGAGACTTCTGACCATACTGCTCATGACCAGGCCGATACCATCTACTGTCTCAAAATTGATATCGAGAGCCCCCTGAAGACAGATGATCAGAGGCTTTTGGCTTATCCTCTGGCAACCACTGTGGCTTAGTATCTCCCAGACTGCACAGAACACAGTGGCGAGGCTGCTATTTGGCAAATCTCGATTTGAGGCAGCAGCACCCCTTCGTGAGAAGCTCCACTGGCTCCCGATCAAGGAGCGGATTGAGTTCATAGTCTGTGCCCTTACACACAAGATTATATATGGGGACGCTCCTGCCTATATGTATAGCCTGGTCGACCTCCCACCCAGGAATGCCGTGCAGTCCTCCCGCACCTACTTCAATCTCCACTTTCCTACCTGCAGGAACTTGAGATACAAGCTGCTCTTTGCCTCTTCATTTTGCTTCCAGTGTCCCCGTTATTGGCATGCTCTCCCATCATCGTTAAAAGAGACCACTGATCACAGCCTATTCAAGAAATCCCTGAAGACCTACCTATGTGATCGTTCATTCTCCTCAGCAGCTTGATCCTTGCATCTCCGCCTTCCTTTCCCATTCAGTTTTCCCTCCCTCCCCTTCACTACTTTTTTTTTCTCTCTTCTCTTCAGCTTTGCACTCCTGTTATTATGTTGTACTTTCTCCTGCATTGTACGCCACATAGAGCCCGCCTTCGTGGGAATATGTGGGATATAAATGTTCACAATAAATAAATAAATAAATAAGTTACCAAGATCTTCTCCAAATAGCAACTTGCCCCGAAAGAGCAGTTTAACTAGATGCGACTGATGCAGCATCTGCTGCCCAAATGACACAACCAGAGTTGCCAACATGCTATGATGGCCAAAGACATACTGCAGACAGTAACATGTCATTAACAGCATCTGTCATGTAGGCTAATCCCGCTTCCAGCTGGGCATTATGGCATCCAACTTGCATTGCCGACTGCTGATGCCACTTCAGACATGCTTTTGCCACAAACAAGCTGCACAGTGTCACTTGAAGGCTCGAAGAGGCCACTTCAAAGGCTTGTTTCAGCAAGCCTTCTAGCTTCTTATCCTGTAGGTCTTTGACGGAAATGCCTACTTCCACCGGCAAAGTGATGCAATGTATCTCTCTCCTCTGGAGCTAGAGGGTAGAGGCAAGCCATGGCTCTTTCCACTCTCAGCCCCACATCCAGTGAGACCCCTTTCTACTGTAATCAGGTCTTCAATGACTGGATGCATCAATAAGGCCTTAGAAGGACCATTAAGTCCCCTCACGATCAACAAAGATGGAACTCCTGATACCGAAGCAGAAGGCTCCTGAATGGAAAGCACCATCAGTACCTCAGAAATTAGAGTACCAAGCTTCTCTTTATGGAACAACCTTAGTACTTTCGGATATTCCCCCTCCTCAGGGGGGAGCTCTACCTTTTCTAATGGCTCCTTCAACAATGGCTCCTCTGAATAGACGCTGGCCACACAAGATAAGGAGTGAGAAGTAGAGAAAGCCTCATCTGCCCACTCCTGGAGGTCTAAGCAAGATCTCTTAGGTGTTGGAGGGGCAACAGGGAGAGAACCTGAAGCACCTTGCAGCAACTCTGACTGTCCCTACATCATTGAATAGACATGGTCTAAGAGCAATATAAACTCCAGAGAAAACAAAGATCCCGATGCAGCTGAATGCTCTATCGGGCCCTGAGCCTGTAAATTGGCAGCTGTGCTCAACGCGTGATCAGACAGAGATTGCTCCCCACTGCACAAAATGGAGCCTGTTCCCATGCTCTCCTGCATCAAACTGTGCACCAGCCCTGCCGGAGAGCCTGAAGATCCCAGCATATTTAGATGCTGCGCCAAATCCAAAGTCCGCTGCCACCGACTGTTTCCTCTGTGTCCTACGGGATTCCCAGATTGCAAGCATTCCAATGCCCAGACGCCAGCCGGCAGCTCCCACAGTGGGAACACAGCTTAACTGCCTCCACAAGAATCGCCATTCACCCCAACTGTGACAAGCGCAGCACAATGTGTCCCAAGCGGTGTGTCAGGATCCCTCTCCTGCACCAAGGAGAACTTACAGCCCTCCAAGCTGTTCTGAGTGAAGTTTTAGCCCGCCTCATCACTGCCAGTTGCTCACCCCTGGCTCACAGTCTCCACAAGTCTTACCCCAGATAATACTCTGTCCCACGCTCTCCAGCAAACCTCTTTCCTTCTCCTTTTTCTTTTAAGTTTGTTGTGCTGGAAAAGGAGAGCTCCACAGGAAATAGGGGAGGGGAGAGGTGAAGGTAGGGAAGAAGTACATTTGCGGACCACCAGAGACAGGGATCTGAAGACCTACAGATATGACTTTGCAGACTCTAGCCACCCACAAAGTTCAACTGGGGACCAGTTGACCAACTGGACCAAGAGCAAAGCACTCAGAACCAGAGGCTGAAAAGTGTGTCCATCTACCTTCTGGAGACAGAAAATACAGAGAAACTGACTACATGCCAAGAGACAAGTCTCAGCTCAGTTTTCAATTCTGTATCTCCACTTGCTGGTGGATGGACACAACTATCCCACAGGTTCTGGAATAGTGGGAAACTACATAATAGAATGAAGTATTATGACAGCAAGAAGTGGCTAGAAACAAATGGAAGCTCCAACGCTCCAAAAATGGACAGAACATTTGGATTTCATAGCAAAGATGAAGAAACAGACAGATACACCAGAGATTTAACAAAGATGCTGAGGAATGGTCCAATCTGGGAAATTATTGGAAAGGAGTGACAGAAGGAGAAAGGGATGAAGAGAAGAGGGGGAGTATTGGACTGACAATTTGAAATGCTATATAGCTCTTTACACTCTTATTGTATTTAATTTCTTTAACATATCCAGAATAAAGCATTCAAAATAAAAGAAAAAAAGTAGAAAGATATAAACTTTTTGTAGGGAAGAAGTGGGAAACTACAGACCGTAAGTCTCACATCAGTGGTAGGAAAAATAATGGAGTTGCTGCTGAAAGAAAGGATAGTTAACTTTCTAGAAGCCAATGGGTTGCAGGACCCGAGGCAACATGGCTTTACCAAAGGAAAATCCTGCTAAATGAATATTATTGACTTCTTTGACTGGTTGACCAAAAAACTGGATGAAGGATGTGCGCTATATGTAATCTACTTGGATTTCAGCAAAGCCTTTGATACAGTTCCCCACAGAAGACTCGTGAATAAACTGAAAGGGTTGAACTTAGGACCGAAAGTGACGAACTAGATAGGAATCTGGATGACCGAGGGTAGTGGTAAATGGAATCCGCTCGGAGAAAAGGAAGGTAAGAAGTGGAATTCCTCAGGGGTCAGTGCTGGGGCCTATTCTGTTTAATATATTTGTGGGAGATATTGCTGAAGGGTTGGAAGGAAAGGTTTGTCTTTTTGCGGATGACATGAAAATAGCCAATAGAGTGGATACCCTGGAGGGAGTAGAAACAATGAGAAGGGATCTCCACATGTTAGAAGAATTGTCGATGGTCTGGAAGTTAAAATTTAATGCTAAGAAGTGTAGAGTGATGCACTTGGGGTGCAGAAACCCAAAAGAGAGATATCGGATAGGAGGGGAGAGATTAGTAAGCTTGACTCAAGAGAGAGCCCTTGGGGTGTTGGTGTCCGAGGATCTAAAGGTGAAGAAACAATGTGACAAGGTGACGGCTAGCGCCCGTTTCATTTGTGTCAGAAACAGGCCTTTTTTACTAGTCAATAAATAAAATGGTTTATGATCAGGAGGCTAGCAAATAGATTGCCATTTGAAACTGTAAGATTAAAGCTTTCCCATTATCTGGGTGTTACAGTATAAACAGTCTTAAAGATCATGCTCTTAGAAACCAAAAACATGATCTGTCAAATTCCTAAAAATACCAGTGAAAGTCCCCAAAGCGTAACATGACTGTTACTCTTTATCATAAAAAAAAATCAAAGCTTGGAATCTAGGTTTGCAATACAATATCCCATCCACCACACCTATAATGACACTACCTGGTCTTTCCTTTCGCTTAGTGTGTGGGGGCTAACTTGCAAAAACAGAGCACGCTAACTAGATATAAATTGAGCAGAAAACATTGATCACGGTCTTTCAACCAATGTGCTCAGACGACAGGCAGCAGATTCAGTCTGATCAATTGAGACAGAGAACTGCATATACCATTGCTCTTTGATTTCTAGGTCTTGGGTGGTTTTACTTAAGGAATACATATTGCAATTACTGAAATTTTGTAATAGTTCTGCTCTGTGAGCTTACATAGTAATATAATTGCTGTGGTTACACATATTGCACAGAAAAAGCAAAGATACTTACCTGTAGCAGGTATTCTCCGTGGACAGCAAGCCAATTCAATCTCACATGGGGGTGATGTCATCCAAGTCACCTGGAGCGGAGCATTAAAAAGGCTAACATTGCTTTAAGACCATGCACAGCGTCTTCACTGCACATGCGCGAGTGCTCTCTCACCCACCCGCCACAAGACAGCGGGGCCAGCAGTACAACACTCTAGCGTAGCATCCACTCCAAGGGGAGGAGGGAGGGTTTGTGAGAGAATGAATGGTCTGCAGTCCTCAGAGAATACCTGCTTGCCTTCTCCAAGGACAAGCAGGCCATATTCTCACATGTGGGAATTCCTAGCTTCCAGGTTCACCAAAAACAACAACCAATTGGACTTGGACCTCCCAATAGCAAGGTCAAAAAAGTAATTAAACTGAAACCATAGAGAATCGTGTGAGAGTTCAGCCTGAAACAGTAAAAAAAACAGGTCTAGGGGGTGGAGTTGGACTCTAGACCCCAAACAAATTCTGCAGAACTGTCTGTCCAAACTGACTACTGTGTCAGGTATCCTGCTCAAGGCAGTAATGAGATGTGAATGTGTGGGCTGAAGACCAAGTTGCAGCCTTGCATATTTCTTCAATGGAGGCTGACCTCAAGTGGGCTACTGATGCCGCCATGACTCCGACATTATGAGCCTTCACATGACCCTCAAGAGTCAGCCCAGCCTGGGCATAAGTGAACGAAATGCAAACTGCCAGCCAACTCAAAATGGATGTTTCCCGATGGCAAACCCCATCCTGGTGGGATCAAAAGAAACAAAAAACTGGGTGGACTGTCTATAGGACCTAGTCCACTCCAAGTAAAAGGCCAATGCTCACTTGCAGTCCAAGGTGTGCAGTGCGCTTTCGCCAGAATGGACATGAGATCTGGGAAAAAATGTTGGAAGGACAATCAACTAGTTTACATGGAACTCCAACACAACCTTAGGCAGGAACTTAGGGTGCGTGCAGAGAACTACTTTGTTGTGATGAATTTAGTATAAGGTGAATCCAACACTAGGGTTTGAAGCTCACTGACCCAGCGAGCTGAACTAAAAGCCACCAAAAACAAGACCTTCCAGGTCAAGTACTTCTGATGGAAGGAATCGAGTGACCCAAAAGGAGCTTTCATCAGCTGAGTGAGGACAACATTGAGGTCCCATGACACTGGCAGAGGCTTGACAGGGGGCTTTGTCAAAAGCAAACCATTCATGAAGTGAATAACTAGAGGCTGTCCAGAGATGGGCTTACCCTCTACACAGAGATGGTAAGCACTAATCACACTAAGGTGAACCCTTACAGGGTTAGTCTTGAAACCAGAGAGGTGTAGAAGGTATTCAAGCAGGGTCTGTGTAGGGCAAGAAAGGGGATCTAGGGTCTTGCCCTCACACCCGACAACAAACCTCCTCCATTTGAAAGAGTAACACCTCTTAGTGGAATCTTTCCTGGAAGCCAGCAAGACCTTGGAGACACCCCCAGGAAGGTGCAATGAAGCATCTCCCGGCAGTGAGGGCCAGAGACTGAAGAAGGCTGGGTTGTAGAAGAGATCCCTCGTTCTACATGATGAGGGTCTGAAAACACTCCCATCTCCAAGGTTGTTCAGAGGACAACTCCAGAAGAAGAGGGAACCCGTGCCAAGGCCAGAATGGAGTGATCAGCATCGTGGTTCCTCAGTCTTGCTTGTGTTTCAGCAAAGTATTCCCCACAAGAGGGATGGAAGGATATGCCTACAGATGACTGGCCCCTCAAGGAAGGAAGAAGTTGTCAGACTCCCATGAGCGCTCATCGATGTCGGCAAAGAACTCCTCATGGAAGGGCCAAGAATGAGCCTGCTTCAATAGAGAGGAACCATGTCTTTGAAATGGGTGTCGAGGTAGAAGCTCCACCTTGACTCCGGCAAAGTTTCCTCTACCAACATCGAGGGGGTGCCAGCACAAGCAGCTGTCAACACTGGGGCCACAGACAGCACCAGCATCAGAAGCTGCAGGGCATGACAAATGCAAGCACCCCAGACGCCGATGCACTCTGTTGTAAAAGCCTCACCAAGGGCTCATGGAGCGTGACTTGGATGTACTCATCAAGAGAGGCCATTGTGAAAGGCTGGGGATTTCTGAACTACCAGGGTCAAAACAGGTGCCAGGTCATGGTTGCATGGAGACCTACATATCGGTACCTCTTGTATGGAGGGGGAGCAGTCTTCCCAGCGCTGACGCTTCTCGAGGACCGGGGGTTCCCTCAGTGCCCCGGAACTCCCAGCACCATGTGTCAAGGTGGATCGATTCTGATGCCTCTTGGTCATCAAGGCAGGTGGAAAGCCGCTCGATGCATGTACACTCCCAGTATCCGAGACAGGCCTAGCAGCCATGTGAACCGATGCACATCTCAACGTCAATGCTGATACTGACATCAAGGATTCAGACCGGGCTCCAAAACTTTTATCTAACTGAGCATCTCTGGCCAGCTGGGTTTTTTTCTTCATACAAACACAGAACACAGTTGGAAGGGGTATGTTCAGGCCCCAAATACTGAAGACACCAAGAATGAGTGTCTTTGCCAGAGATGGTCCTATTGCACCGGGTGCAGCGCTTAAAGCCATGGGAACCTTCAATGACATGGAAGAAAAAACAGCTGTGGCCAAATCAAACAGCTCGATTGTTCCAGACAAAAGGGGCAAAGCAACCAAAAAAAAATACAAGGAATGAGTCCTGACTGGAACTCAGGCCTAAGAGGGTCTAAAGAATGTGAACAAAAATAAGAAAACTTAAAAGTGGGGAAAAAAAATAACTGAAACAATAAAGGAAGGCAAAAAAAAAAAAAAAAAAGAATACAAGAAAAAATAGGAGAAAAAAAAATCTCCTAGGGAAGACATAATGGCTCGAAAAAAGTACTCGCAAACCAGACAGTGTGAGAAGCCACAAATACCACGTCCTCTCCTTATAGCGGATGAGAAGAAACTGCTGCTCCCACTCTCTCGTGGTTGGCAGGAAGGCACTCGTGCATGCGTGGTGAAGACACTGTATGTGCTCTTAAAACAATATTAGATTTTTTAATGTTTTGAACCAGGTAACATGGACGATGTCACTCACACGTGAGAATATGGCCTGCTTGTCCCCGGAGAATCATTTTTACAGATCTGCAAAATGAATGTTCTTATAGCTCAGAGTTTGGTAACAGAAACAAGACTTTTTTTTTTTTTTAATTTAAAGGAGATTTTTATTAACTTTCAAACAGAAAAGCACATGCACAAAGTAGTAAACACGTTGAAGCATACAAAAAAAGCCCCTAATAAGTTTGAACAATGGCTTGCAACAGTGGAAACAATCCTGAATTCTCCAAATTTTTAACAAATTTTATGGTATAAGGTACAACACCCTCCTCCCCCCCCCCCCCCCCATCCAGGTGGACTGCACCCTGTAAATAAAAAGAGTTCACCCAACATCCTGGACTACCAATCAGAAAAAGAAAAAGAAAAAAAATCCTCACAGGAGATGCCACTAGAAGAGTCTGAGTTTTACAAACACCCAGGATAGCCTTATTAAAAAGGAAGATCCCAGGGTCCCATGGCACCTTAAAGCCCGTTATCCACACGATTTGAAAACATAAGCTCTTCCAAAAGGCTTGAGTCTTTGGGCAAGTTCACCACAAGTATCCCATTATACCCTTATAAACACACTGCTGCCAGCATAGGGATGAAGCCTGGGGGTATCAACAGCCAATACAATGTGGTCAAATACCATCAGTACAAAACCTTATAATTATTTTCTTTAACATTAGAAACAATAGCAATGGTGACAAAAGATTTTTCCACAGAGTCCCATTCCTCAGAGGGGAACACCACACCCAGCTCATGCTCTCATTTCCACCAATGAGCAAAATCTGGGAGACTAGAATCTCGGAGATGACCATAGATCCTTCCCACCAGATTCTTTGTATAGCGAAAGCCCTCACACACATCCTCCAAGAAGGTATACTCTCCTGCGAGATGTTTCTTCAGTTCTTTAGATGTTAAAAAATGTTTCACTTGTAAATAAGCATAAAAGTGATTCTGTGGCAGATCATAATCTCGTGCCAAAGTGGCAAAACGGATAAAGGAATCTTCATCATACATCTGGCCCCCAGCGACTTAAGCCCCACTGCCTCCAAACCTCAAATATGGGGGATTCCAACCCAGAAGGGAACAAAGGATTACAAGTTGGTGTGTAACGAGACAGCTGAAGTCCAGCAAAGGAAGTGTATCCCAAATCCAAAAGGTAAGAGCAACAGTAGGCACCCCCCCCCCCCCAATAGTCCAGTAGTGTCTAGGGAGCCACATCAAGAAATTTAATGGCACTGCCCAAACCTGGAATTGTTCAATTTGGACCCACAGCTTGTAAGCATGGTTCTGAAACCATTCCATAGAAGCTCTTGCTTGTGCAACCCAGTAATATTGCCAAAAGTCATGGACACCCCAACCCCCCTTTTCCTATATCTTTAAACAACAATTTCCTAGAAAATCTCGGTGTTCTACCCCCCCATAAATAAATCTCAAGCCTATTTAGAAGAGAACACTCTTAGGAACTGCAACAGGAAGAACCTGAAAAAGATAAAGTAGCCTGGGTTATACATTCATATTAAGGTCGGAAATCCTGTCAAACCAAGTAAAGGACAAGCTCTTCTAACGCTCGAAATCGGCATAAATTCTAGCCATCACTTTAGGGTAATTAGCCTCATACAGTTTATTATAATGTAGTTGAATCCAAACACCCAAGTACTTTAACTCCTTAGTAACCCACCGGAAAGGGAAGGAAGCTTGCACGGTCCCAAGCGTGGGGCCATCTATAGTAAGATTAAGCGCTTCAGTCTTACCCATATTAACTTTGAACTCTGACACCAGGGAATACGCCCGGAGTTCCAGAAGCAAATTGGGTAAAAGTGATAATAGGGGAGGTCAGAGATAGCAAATTGTCAGCAAAAAGACTGACCTTATATTCTGACGTTGTCACGACTGTGACTTTATTCCATGCCTACACTCACCTTGCCTCCGGGGGACCGGGTCCTGTGGTTGCTGCGGACTGCTTTTTCCTGTTTCCCAGATGCCTTCCAGGTTCCATTCCAGTCCTAATGTTCCAGCTTTCTAGACTTGCCCCGGTGGTTCTGCTGTCAAGCCTCACCGGTGACATCATCTGTAATTGCCTTATTAAGCACCTGGGAACTTTCAGGCTTTGCCTTTGCAACAGATGTGCTTTTGTCTGAGAGTGTTTGTTGCTGCTCTAGCTCCGCTAGTATCTGCTTTGTGTGTCCTTAGCTTTAGTTTCTTCTGTTTGTTTTTGCCTGGTGTATCTTTAACTTTAGTTCTTTGCTGCTATATCTGCTCTGCCTAGCTTCAGTTCCTTACTGTTTGCTGCTGTTTTGCTCATGGTCAGCTCTAGTTTCCCTCCTGCTGTTTCAGCCCTGTGTGTCTTTAACTTTAGTCCCCTGCTGCTGTATCTGCTCTGCCTAGCTCCAGTTCCTTAATGTTTCCCTGATCTGTCTGTTTTCTGCTATAGTTCCCTGCCTGCTTGTTCCACCCTGGTTGTCCTTAGCTTTAGCCCTTCCCCGTTCGTGTCTGCCTTGCCTGAGTACTCCAGTTTGTGGTTCCAGTCCAGCCAAGCCAAGTCCGTTCCAGCTTGTGGTTCCAGTCCAGCCAAGCCTAGTCCGCTCCAGCTTGTGGTTCCAGTCCAGCCAAGCCAAGTCCGCTCCAGCTTGTGGTTCTAGTCCAGCCAAGCCTAGTCCGCTCCAGCTTGTGGTTCTAGTCCAGCCAAGCCTAGTCCGCTCCAGCTTGTGGTTCCAGTCTAGCCAAGCCAAGTCTGCTCCAGCTTGTGGTTCTAGTCAAGCCAAGCCAAGTCTGCTCCAGCTTGTGGTTCCAGTCAAGCCAAGCCAAGTCTGCTCCAGCTTGTAGTTCCAGTCAAGCCAAGTCTGCTCCAGCTTGTGGTTCCAGACCAGCCAAGCCAAGACTGTTCTAGTGTGTGGTTCCTGTCCAGTCTGTGGGTGTTTGTCCACGCTTCCCTGTTGGGTGGTCTTCCTGCTGTTGCCGGTCTCTGGCAGCAGCCCAAGGGCTCACTACTCCAGATCGCTTGCAGCGACATGACAGACGTGCCCATTAGCACTCCCATAAATGTCCAGGTTATTTTGTATAGCTGCATCCAACGGCTCTATCACCAGGTCAAACAAAAATGGGGACAAGGGGCATCCCTGTCTAATGCCACGAGTAAGGTGAAACATAGCAGAGGTACCCCCGTTAACTCTCACACAAACTCTGAAATGGGAATAAAGCCTCCTAATCCATCCACAATGTCAGATTAAGCTCCAAATACTCCTTTCAAAAGGGTTCTATATTCTTGAACAACCACCTCATCTCTCAGGAGACTAGTGTTAAACAACCAGATGTGCTCAGTTAACTCCTCACAAAAATCCAAAAAGGTCACCCAACAAGGCGAATGGTCAGAAAAAAGTTCTGTTGCTAATATCCAAACCTCCCATTCTGCCTCTACAAAAGTTATCCAAAAAACAAAAAAACGGTAATCTATGTGGGAGTATTGCAGGTGAGGAGAGGAAAAGAAAGCATGGTCCCATGCGTGTCATGTGCATCTCTCCACATATCATGTAGGCCAAAAAGAAGCTTCAAAGCATGAGAATTCAAGCTTCTCACACAGGGTCCGCGCCCCAGTGGAATCTAGGGCCGGATTAAGACAGAATTTAGTCTCCTCCAAAGATTAGTGGGCTCACTGCAAAAGCACCCAGCTGTATCTTAATATCATTGAAAAAAATCAGCCTTTCCAACATTTGGAGCGTATACATTGGCAATAGTAAAAGTAACTCCTTCCAACTGAAGTTGTACAAAAAGATACCTCCCCAAAGGAACTTGTTTAAATTTATTTGCATCCTCAAATCACAATGAAAAAACACTGCCATTCCTCGCTTCTAAGAGTCTTTCATATCAGAGGCAAAGAACTGATGGAGATAGGCTCTATGTCTCAGTAAATGTTCTTAACATTTTAGCAAATGGGTCTCTTGCACAAGAACATTGTGTGCTTTTGAGGGCTTCTAAAACAACAAACTTCTTTTCCTAGATGAGTTGAGACCATTAACATTTAAGGTAAACAATTTTACATCAGACATCAGAATCTCAATCATAATCCATAGACTGCTCAAGAAAGGACCCCTAAACAGCAAGAAACAAATACAGTCCCCCCAAAAGAAAGAAACACAACAAACAAAAAAACCCACGTCCAAAATCCCCTCCACACCTCCCAACTCTAACTAAAACAACACTCTTCCCCCCTCCCACCCCCAAAATACCCCATCCCATGGTCAGAACGTCAAACTCCCACAACTGAGGGATCAAAGAAAAAAAAAAAAAGAGAGGAAGGAAATCCTCTGTGGGAAGAAAACAGGAGAGTAAATGAGCCAACCCCCCCCCCCCCCAAGCTAACCCAACTCCACCACTTTCCAGCTAAGCAAAAAGAAAAAAAAACATAAGCAAAATCTCACTAGATTAATGACACTCACACACCTAGCAACCATGCATACCCCAATCGCTCTGTTAACACTCCACAATCACACAAAAATACTCATCACAGTTAATACTGCTAAAACACCATCAAATCCAAATGCATGTTCTCCAGGTCAACAATCAGAAAGTCCAAACTGAAGGAAGTCCTCCAGTGGCCATCAAACTGAAATCAAGAGGGGTCTTCCTCAGCACTACAATTAAGCCTTTTGCCCTTGTGTGTGTGTGTGTGTGGGGGGGGGGGGAGTCGGGCACATCGCTTAATTTTCACTGTTGAGGAAGAGGCAGCCTTCGATTCTACAGGCACCACAGATATCAGGCCAGTATCCTGCAACAGCTTCCAAGCCTCCTCAGGCCTTCTGGCATGACACAGTATATCCTTCACCGGAAAGCATAAAACCAGAGAAAAGGTCCATCGATATTTTACTTGAGTTTCTGGAACACCTCAAGCACCGGTTTAAATTCACAGTGCTTGGTCAGAGTGAAAGCGGATAAGTCCTGGTACACAGAGATAGATGCATCTTGAAAGGTCAAAGTCGCATTAGCACAAGCTTTCTAAATAACTATTTCTTTATCCACATACCTCATGAAGCGCACCCCCACTATAATGAAGGTAAGTAAATCTGGCAAGTGTAAAACATTTTTGGCTAGTAGACTGGCCTGAAATCTCTTTCCATGTCTTTCAATAAATACTTATACAGTATTTTGCATGTATGGAAACAACTGTCATTTAAAGTAAACTTAACTTCCTTATGGTTGGTACTTTCATGTCTTGTTCTACATACCACCCAAAATTTCCAATCTTCAATAAAACTCTCGGAAACAAATTAAAGCAACACCCATCATTTACTAATATAGGATCATGGAGAAATGAATTAGTGGTCTACATATAAATTTGTAGGCACTTTTTGTAACAAGGTAACATGTCAGACACTTGAAAAAGTTGGGATATGGTGATGGATTTTCAATTTCAATAAATACAACAAACATAAACTGTCAAACTGGAAGCATAAAGTGTGAACTCCCACTGGAGGCACACAGGTGTGGTATTGCCATCCTAACCTCTCCACTGCAAATTTGCCTTATTCAACAGTGGGATCTGCACTCTACCTGGTTCAGAAATGAAATGAGACAGTCATTACAAACAATTTTTTTTTACTTTGTTACTTTCCAACTTTAGAATGGAACATCTAAAGATTGAGTATAAAGAGGGTAAATGTATAAAAGAAAACTGCATTGTCACTATTTACAGTAAGTAAAGTTGCCAGAGCCAGAGCAGTACTGGGGTTATGTGGTGAATGGCTCCTGATCTGCAGACTGCACCACATAAGAATAAAATGCTTTCATCTTTAAAAGAAAGATCCTTTATGTCTTTAGGAGGTACGTGTGTATGGCCACAAAATATTTTTGATGTTTTTTTTTTTTTTTCATTTCATACCCTCTCTTTCATTAAAAAAAAAAATGTACACACATTAGAGCTTTAAATTATTCATAAAGGTTAATGTATCTTAAATTGATTTTGCACACAGTAAATTTTTTTAGGCCCTGTAATGAGCAAAATGTGCACTATTGAATGCATATCCCAGGCTACTACTGTGATTTTTTTGTTTTTCTGTTTGTTTGTTTGTTTCAAATAGCTGAAAGCAATACCCATTTTTTTTTGCAAGCACCAATATGAATGTTAATAGTCTTCCAGAGGAAGCAGAAAAACTTCACAGAAGTCAGTGGCATCTTATTGACCAGTGGTATTCACCAACAGTCCTTCGAGAGCTGTAGGGTTTTCAAGGTACATCTAAGGAACATGCATGGGACAGATCTACATGCAAATCTATCTTAAGGACCAGAAGCAAATATCACCATTATAACACTTTCAGATTTATAGCGATATATGTTTTCAAGGCCAACAGTCCTCTGTCAGATGCATCAAAAGCATTATATCTAATGGATAAGAGTACTTGAGTTTGGAGGGATGAAGTACTTTGGGCACTGCTTTAAATTTTTTTAAAACAAAATAATAGTTTGGATTGGCATAACAATACACATAAAAATAGGAAGAATATTTTCCTCGCTTTTTTGATTTTTATAGGATATCTTCATAGCATACACAAAAAACATCTTTTTTCTTAACAAACTGGGTCCCTTGTTGTTATGTGACTATAGTGTACTTAAATCAATATTTTGGTTGGTGATTGACAAAAACTTGGAGTCTGCTCTCAAAAGCTCATGCCTAAATTGATTAGTCTAAAAGGTGCCACCTGTTTGTCAATTTTCTTTCACCAAACTAAGGGCCCCGTTTACTAAGGTGCACTAGCATTTTTAGCATGCGCTAATGCTAGACACACCCATATATTCCTTTGGGTGTCTGTAGTGTTAGCACGTGCTAGTTTTTAGCTCATCTACAGCACGGCTTAGTAAACAGAGCCCTAACATAGCTACCCCTTTTAATGGTTAGAGCAGTGGGCTGAGAACCAGGAACTCACTTCTATCACTGAAGCTACTTGTCAGTTTGAAGTCACATTGCCTTCCACTGATCCACATACCTACTTAGACTGTAAACCCACTCTGGCCAGGGACCTACCTACTATACCTGAACTGCAATTCAGATTTAGCATGGTTTGGAAAGATGTATAAATACAAATCCACTTTTTGATATTCAGAGGTTGGTTTGTGCAACATTCACTTTGCTTCTCTTCATCCAATACAATCAAACACCCCCCTCCCTCCCGTATCTTCTTCTGATGTTGGCACACACCATGAGCTCTTTGCTCAGTTTTTCAAAATCATCCGTGGTCAGCTTGGAAGTGCAATAACAGTACCAAGTACTGTCATGCAAAAGACCAAAGATCTTCCAAAAAGAAATGTACAATTGCCCTGATGACCTGGCTATTCACCTAGGCCTTTCCATCAGCAAAAAACAGATAGGTATGATTGCTCATTCTGATGCAACGTCACCATTGCATCAGAATGTTTCTACTCCTTTTGTCTCCCACTCCTCCGGTTTTATATTGGGTTCATACGTTGTGCTATTCAACCCACTCCCTTCTGTTCCCTAATTTTGTCTTGTTTTGTTTCAGTTTTATATATGTTTTTATATTTTTGCTGACATCTGTTATTATAAACTCTTTTTTTTGTAAACTACCGCGATGGTTGCCAAATAGCAGTGTTACAAATAAATAAATTAAAATAAATAAAAAGTTTGATTCCTGTGCTCTTCTTCTGCTTTCCATGCAATTGTGGTAACCAAGGCCAGTGTTAGATATCCACTGTGTATCTTATTTTGTAAATTTGGTATGTAGTATTCCTTCTAAAATGTGAATTGTGATTTCTCCCCTTAATGTGGTCTGACAGATTGTTTCAGTTTATTATTATATTACCTACTGATTGATTGAGGTTATTTTGAATTACTGAATGTCTGTATCCTTATTCAAAATTCTTTTGACTTTTTTATTTTTTGCAAATATCAATAAAGGAAAAAGTATGAGAGAGAGAGAAGACAAAACTGCAACAAAAAGTAGTTAAAATAGATTACTGGACAGACCAAACCCAGATGCAGAACTAGAGAGTTGCCTTAAATATCCTATGAAGGGATTTTGTCACTAAGAAACATAGGAGACAGGGCAGAAATTTGCAAGGGGGCCCCCCACAGCAAGTGTCCTGTTCCCCCACACCAACACCAGCCCTGGAGGTAACTATTCAGGATGCACACACACAGGGTCACAATAAAATCTAATTAAAAGCTTTTCCTTCAGAGATGACAAAGTGATGCACATAAAAACTTATTAAAATTAACAAGAAAGAGGACAGATACCCTCGTAGTGAAAGACTACATTCTCCCTATTTCTAGTAGTCTAAAGCTCCTTGGGGTGAATTTGGACAAGCATTTGCATTTGGATTATCATGTACGAGTTGTCACTAAAAGAATGTTCCATGCAATGTGGAGACTTCGGCAGATAAGATACTGCCTAACCAGAGAACTGTTCCGTACCCTTGTTCATTGGTTAGTGCTGTCTCACCTAGACTACTGCAGTGGGATCTACGCAGGTTGCCACGAATATCTTTTGAAAAAGTTCCAGACCGCTCAAAACACAGCGGCAAGATTAATCCTGGGAAAACCTTGTTTTGAACATGCTCAACCACTGCGTTTCATTCTCCGCTGGTTGCCTGTGAAGGAACGAATCTCTTTTAAAATCTGCTCATTAACTCATAAAATCATTTATGGGCAAGCTCCGGAGTATATGCTTGGTCTTATTGACCTCCCGCCCAGAAACACAGTAGCTACCTCGCGTTCGTATCTCAACCTGCACTTCCCAAGTTGTAAAGGCGTCAGATACAAATCGATCTTCTCAACGTCTTTCCATTACTCTAGTGCTAAGAATTGGAATGTTTTGCCGAAACTGCTGAAGCTGCTGCTGAAAACTCACCTATTTGGATTAACCTACTCCCCCCATAGCCTTACCGAATGATATGCCCTTTCCATGCTTCCTGTCTCTTACCACAACTCTTACTGTATTGTATTGTTATTTTTATTAATCTTATGTTAGCCACATTGTGCCTGCATGCGTGGGAAAATGTGGGGTAGAAATGTACTATAAATAAATAAATAAAAATAATGCCAAAGCACAATAGGAAAGAAGAGGCCAATGAGGAAATGGGAGATTAAAAAAAAAAAAAAGAGAGAGACAGAACCTGCAATGTTAGTGGCACCAGGATCTACGTGAATGGGAAAAATAGAGACAGAAGCTGCAATGTTAGTGGATCCTGCTGAGACCAATAGGACCTATATGAATGGAAAAAGCAGTATTGAAAAGGTGAGTTTTTAGCAGTTTTGAATTTAGGGTAGGAACGTTCAAGGCAAATAGAGGCAGGAAGAGAGTTCCATAGGGAGGGTGCTAGCCCAAGGAATGCAAGGGTTTAGATAGGTTTGTGGCTTCACTGGGGGGGGGGGGGGGGCAGTCGTAACCAGTTATCATTTAGGGAATGGAGAGGCCTGCAAGAGGAGTAAGGGATATAACGGGAAGAAAAATAAGAGGGGATGCCGGAACAATAAATATTGTGAGCAAGAATGAGAATTTTGTATTGAATACGGAAAGGAAAGGGATGCGATTGAATCTGGAAGCACGGGAGAGAATACAAACTGCTGTGTTTTGGATGGTTTCCAGACAACGAATGGAATACTGAGGGAGGCCAGAATATATGATGTTACAATAATCCAGTCAAGTAATCAGGAGTGCGTACAGAAGTGTCTTGAAAGGATAACTTGGGGGTACTGAGTACCGGCACCTTTTCCATTGTCTGCTAAAATTGACCCATGGTCCTCAAGTTTTAATGAAAGAGCTCAGGCTCTACCAATTCTGCCTTGTCATAGATTCTGTAACTGGTTGCAGGGGGCCTGCCTATTGTGGGGTGGGGTCCTTCAGTGATCACCCCACTCCTGAAGGGTGGCCTGGAATTTGAGTACTGGCACCTTTTTTGCTAGAAAAAAAAAGCACTGCTTGAGATTGTGGATCAAGATAAAGGGAAGTAGTCTTAAATTGGTGGAGAGGTATAAAACAGGCCTAAGCAACAGAGGAAAGCTAGTGGGTGAAAGAAAGATCCTGGTCCAAAATAACTTCTAAATAACAAAAGTGTGTGATGAGAGATATGGGTGAACCCAGAAAGAGTGGGGACTGTGGTGGGGGTGATGAGGAGCCCGAGATCCAGCAGGCAACAGTTTTGGAGTGATTGAGAGCAAGACAGTTTGTAGTTAGCCACAACAGAATGAAAAGCAGAGTTAAGATTAGTTTAATCAGGGTTAAAAGAGCGGGTTTCAAAGAAAAGAAGAATATCATTGGCATATTAAAAAGCATGAATATTAAGGTCCTGAATCAGAAGAGCAAGAGGACTGAGAAAAATATTAAAGACAAGAGGAGCAAGAACTGAACCTTGTGGAACGCCACAGGAAAGAAGGTGGGTGTTGAAAGTGGAATGAGCTTGAGAAACATGAAAGGTGCAATTAGTGAGGAATGAAGTAAACTAGGAGTAAACAGTACCAGAGACCCCTAGTGACTGAAGTCTAGCTAGAAGCAGGATGTGATCAACGAAGTCTAATGCAGTGGTGAGGTTTTACCCACACATTGTAGTACCTCTGTGATACTTCGTACCCTTAAATTGTGTTATCCCTGTTATACTATGTACCTAGACATTGTAAGCCGCACTGAGCCTGCTATCGAGCAGGAAAGAGCGGGGTATAAATGCTATATAAAAAAAATATATAAATAAATAGAAGAACAGAATTACCCGGAACAAGAGCTCTATGTAGATCACTTAGAAGAGCTGTGCTGTGAGGGCAAAATCCTGCATGGGTGTAAATATTAAGATTCACAGTGACATAACCCAAGAGTGTCATTTTGTTTGAGCTGAAAGCTAAAGGATCATGCAAAAATTGCTGGGAGAAAAAAAAAATTATATCCATTTCAACCCTTGGCTAAGCATGCCACCTAGTGTCAAAACCTAGTTCAGCTTCACCAGAGGCACTAAGAATTACTGCATAGCAAGTTTTCATAGAATTCTCCGCAAAGTGTTAAGACTACATCTGCAATAAACATAAAAATTATGACCAGATGACAGTAATGGGAAAATCATTACATTAGAATGGTTCTTAAATGTTAATGAACGAGAACCCAAGAAGTGCAGCAGGGATCTGAGGTGGCTTTATGGTACGGAAACAAAAGGCTCGTTTAGGGGTTTGCCTACCTTGCTTATTCTTGCTTCATCTTCAACTGAACCACTCTGCTATGCCTCTTACATTGTCAGTGGATGGCTTGCTGGAAGGAAAAGCGGAGAGAGGAGGGAATCCTTCTCCTCCTGAGCATGATTTAGATCAGATCCGCGGAGTTACGGACTTCCCTACCAGTAAGTCATTGCCTCAGATACAAACTTAGATTGTAAGCCCTCTGGGGACAAATATACCTATGCTAGCTAAATATAACTTGCCTTGAACTATCACCGGAAAGGCGCGAGGTAAATACTAAATAAATAAATAAAAATCCTGCCACTGCCTGCAAGAGGTCTGATTGGACTGATGCATCACAGAATGACAACACAGCCAAAGACACATTTGCAGCACGGAAACACCTGTGGATTTACTTTCATCTATACTGGCGGGCCCCGCAGGGTTCTGCTGCAACAGTTGGCACTGAAGGTAAGAGTACTGAATGAAAATCTGTTGGCAGAAGGATCACCTGCTTCAACAGCACACCCTAGTGAGGAACAGTGCTGGGGTTTCAGCTTATTTACCTGATGTTTTCCCACAACAGCAGGGATGCAGGAGTTAAGAATTTAAGAACAGACATACTGGGTCAGACCAATGGCGCATCTAGCCCAGTATCCTGCTTCCAACAATAGCCAATCCAGGTCACAAATACCTGGCAGAAACCCAATTAGTAGCAACATTCCAAGCTACCAATCACAGGGCAAGCAATGGCTTCCCCAGTGTCAATCCCAATAGCAGACTATGGACTTTTCCTCCAGGAACTTGTCCAAACCTTTTTTAAAACCCAAATACGTAAACCACACATCTTCTGGCAGCAAACAGACCTCAAGTGCTGCAAACAGGTCAGTTTTTCAGGGTATCCCTAATGAATATGCATGAGAGATGTGCATACTATAGAGCAGTGATGGCGAACCTATGGCACGCATGCCAGAGAGGGCACGCAGAGCCCTCTCTGTTGGCATGCGCGCCGTCGCCTCAGCCAGTTCCAGCCCCCCTCCGAATAAAAGTCATACCTGGTCGGAGTTAAGGCGGCGTCGGCAGCAGCACTGAAAAGCGCTGGCTCGGCGCACCTTCAGCCTTCCCTTCTGTCTCTCAAGCTCTGGTTCCGCCCTCATTTCCTGTTTCCGCAAGGGTGGAACAGAGCTTAAGAGACAGAAGGGAAGGCTGAAGCCGCGCCGAGCCAGCACTTTTCACTGCCACTGCCGACACCGCCTTAACTCCGACCAGGTATGACTTTTATTCGGAGGGGGGGCCCTGGTGCTCGGAGGGAGGGAGGGAGTGATGCCTGATGTTGGGAGGGACGGATGCCTGGTGCTGGGAGGAGTGCCTGGTGCTGGGTGGGAGGAAGTGATGCCTGATGCTGGGTGGGAGGGAGGCATGGTGCTTGGTGGGAGGGAGGCATGCCTGGTGCTGGGTGGGCAGAGGGGAGAGGAGGGTTGCTGGACATGGGTGGATGAAGGGGAGGGCAAGAAATGAAGAAGAAAGGAGGAAAGTAAAGAAATAAATGGAAAGGAAGCCCTGGAAACAGAGTTAAGAGAACAGATAGAGAGCAGCAGAATCAGAGACTAGGACCAATATGGATAGAAAAACAAAATCACCAGACAACAAAGGTAGAAAAAAATCATTTTATTTTCATTTTAGTGTTTGGAATATGTCCAATTTGAGAATTTACATCTGCTGTCTTATTTTGCACTGGATATACTGGAGCTGTAACAGCTTACAGAAATGATTTATAATGAAAAAAAATCATGTTATTTTTTTCTCCTATACTAGTATAATAGTTTCAATGATGTCTGTTTATATGCGCCATGGCTGGTGTAAGGGGTGTGGCTATCATAGGGGTGGAGTCATATGTGGTGACCCCGCCCATAATGAGTACCGGAACCTGCGATAAATAATTAGATTTTGGGTTGCTGTTTGGGCACTCGGTCTCTGAAAGGTTCGCCATCACTGCTACAGAGGTAGTATCCATGCAGATCTCTCTCATGCATATTCATTAGGAATATCCTGACCCGTTTGCAGCACTCGAGGGCTGAAATCCTGCATCCCTCTAGAAGAAATCTGGAAGATGGTAGTGAGTTTGGGCATGTCCTTGTCTGACCAGCTATCTACTTTGTTCAATAAAGATATCAGCTTGGAGAGACGATGTTCTAGCTGGCCAAGTGGAGCAGTTTGAAGTTGATACAATGTCTTTGGAGATTACAGAGGCTCCAATTAAAGATTGCTTATTATTAAGAACTTCGGATCCTTAAACGCAAAGGCCAGAAACTGGAAAGGAGATGGCAAAAATCTCGCCTGGATGAAGACAAGCTAAACTGTAGGAAGCACATGACAAAGTATCGCCAAGCCTTAATGGCAACCAAAAAACAATATTTCTCTCAGTGCATTACACAGGCTGCCAATTTAACCAAGCAACTGTTAAGTAAACAGCCTACTACAACAGAACCAGCCTGCCCAGTCAAAACTGAACTGCAAAGATTTTGCTACATACTTTACCAACATAATTAAAAGTCTCTGCCAGGATTTACAGGCAAATTCCACCCAGTGTCCAATCAGTTAACCAAAAGCACACAAACTCTGACAGACACATATGGGATACTTTTAACCCAATAACAGAGGAGAGCCTTGACAAAATCCTGAGACCTTCGACCAGCTACCTGCTTCCTAGACCCCTGCCCATCAAAGATACTGCAGCAGGCAAGTATGGGCCTCACAGAAGGTGCCACTAAAATTGTGAACTCCTCTCTTTCTAATGGGCAACTACCAAAAGCACTGAAAGGGGCAGTGGTTCACCCTTTGCTAATGAAAAACAACCTTGACCATGACAAATTTGAAAGTTACCAGCCAGTATCCAACCTTCTCATTTCTAGGGAAACTTATGGAATAAACAGTCCATGTTCAACTCAGTAATTGGCTAGAAGAGAGAAACTGGCTAAATCCATATCAATCTGGATTAAGACTTGGTTATGGAACAGAAACAGTCCTCGTGTCCGTACTAGATCTTCACAGAAACCGAGACAGGGGACTTGTCTCTGTGTTAGTACTGCCAGATTCCTCAGCAGCTTTTGACACTGTGGATCATATCATGCTAGAATGACTGGCAAAAACAGGTATCAATGGAACAGTACTTGCTTGGTTCAGATCCTATCTATCACAGGCAACATGCACCCCATCACCACTATAGGCGCTGACCTGTGGGGTATCACAAGGATCGATACTGTCACCTATTCTGTTCAATATCTACCTCAAATCACTAGCCGAGCTGATTAGGTCAATAGACACTCAGTTCTACATCTACGCGGATGACATGCAGCTAATCATACCCATTGAACCTGACTTAACTACAGCCCTGAATAAACTGATTACCTGTCTAACATCAATTCAAGAATGGCTTAAGCACAACAAACTTTGCATGAACCCAAGTAAAACTGAGCTTCTCTGGGTCATCAACACAAGTGGACACGTACCTGACACCAAAATCTCTTTTGGGAACTACGAACTCCCCCTCAAATCACAAGTCAGGAACCTTGGAATACAGTTCGATGCAACATTTATCCTGATTCCCCAAATTCAAGTAACCTTCAAGAGCTGCTTCTACTATTTAAGACAACTACACTGCCTCTCTCCTTACATCAAGAAGGAAAACCTTATCCCAGTTGTGCATGACATAACATCAAGACTGGATTACTGTAATGTACTCTACAATGATCTGACTACAAAGGGTCTGAACCAGCTCCAATCGATTCAGAATGATGCAGCAGGATTCATAGAAGGTTGCAAGCGACGTGACCACATCACACCATTTTTGCAAAAACTTCATCAGCTACCACTACAGTACAGGGCTAAATTTAAAATTCTATGTCTGATCTTCAAGGTCCTTAAAGAAAATGGCCTCGAGTACTTGAGCAACAGGATGACCCTCTACACACCTCCAAGGACACTAAGGTCTTCCCAAGGGGTATCCTTAACCACACCCTCTACAAAAGACATTACATGATGTGATACCTGCAAGCGAGCCTTCTCTGGAGTAGCCCCCACACTCTGCAATGCACTACCTGAAAGGCTCCGCTTAACACAAGACTATCTCTACTTCAGAAAGCAGGTGAAAGCTTGGCTCTTCAACCAGGCCATTTAATGGAAGAAGTAACTAAGTTCTTAGTTTCACGCACACACATACAAGGAGTGACACAGGCTGCACATACTGCAGCAGGATGTATATCCGCTCCTACCCTAGCTAAGATAATAGTTCATCATCTCTCTGACCTCATGTGCAACTTTCTTTAAATTAGTCACCTTATTTTCTAACTCCTCTTACTCTCTTGCCTATCTATATGATTCAAATTTGTTTATACCCTATGCTAGCTATTAAAATGTTCTACTATAAATTGTGTTGACACTGTAAGTAGTATACTATGAGGCGTATTTTCAAAGCACTTAGCCTTCCAAAGTTCCATAGGTTTGTATGGAACTTTGGAAGGCTAAGTGCTTTGAAAATATGCCTCTATGCCATATTTTGCATTGTTATTTTCTATTGCTTATGTTTGATTTATTCTTGCTGTACACCATCTTGAGTGAATTCTTTCAAAAAGGTGGTAAATAAATCCTAATAAATAAATACAAATAAACTTTGGAAAAGAAAATAAGATGATACCTTTTTTATTGGACATAACTTAATACATTTCTTGATTAGCTTTCGAAGGTTGCCCTTCTTCGTCAGATCGGAAATAAGCAAATGTGCTAGCTGACAGTGTATATAAGTGAGAACATTCAAGCATTGCTATGACAGTCTGACAGGGTGGGAGGATGGGGGTGGGTAGGAAGTATGCATGGGGACATCAAAGCATATCATTGGTATTCTAACAGGGTGGGTGTGGATAGGTGAGGGGAGGGTGATCAACAGAGACATACAGCTTTATGGTTTATAATGGGCTAGGAACCCCAGGTCCTTGTTAAGTCCTTTCTGTTGGGTGTTAAAATATTCAATCATTCTGACTTCAAAGGTCTTACGTTCTTGTATGGTTTTAAAGTTACCTTTGAGGATTCTCACTGTGAAGTCACTGGTGCAGTGTCCTGGTCTTGTAAAATGTTGCCCAACAGGCGTGGGAACCCTGCTGGCAACAGCATTGTTTATATGATGTCTATGTAAATGGGACATGGGACAAAACTACAAACTGGATAACTACATAGAAAGTTTCAGACATAGGGTTAAATCACAACTCTCCAACAAACAAAAAAGAATTCTGTACAATCTTACCCCACCAGAAAGAGCGGCCATAAGAACTCTACAAACTAACGAACACATTATCATCAAACCCGCAGACAAAGGAGGCGCAGTGGTAATTATGGACATACAAAAATACATTGAAGAGGGGCACAAACAGCTCTCAGACAATAAATACTACAGGAAACTAACTGAGGACCCCACACAGGATTACACAAAACAGCTGAAAGACCTTATCAAAACATTTCCTACACAAGCGCAACCTCACCTGAAGAAACTCATACCAAGTCAACCTTCCGTAGGCACATTTTACATGCTACCCAAGATCCACAAACTGGGAAACCCTGGCAGACCAATCATATCAGGTATTGGCACACTCACGGAAGAAATATCTGGATTCATAGAGGGAATTCTGAAACCTCTCGTACACAAAACTAACAGCTTCATACAAGACACCACAGACTTTCTGAATAAATTGAAAAATATCAAGCAACTACCACCTAACACCCTTCTGGTCACGATGGATGTAGAATCACTATACAGCAACATTCCACATGCGGATGGCATAGCTGCATGTGGAAGACTCCTAAAAAAATCCACACTGGACCATCAATACTCACCAGAAACTATCACAAAATTAATCAAATTCATCTTAACTCACAACTACTTCCACTTTAACAATGATATCTATCTGCAAATAACGGGCACTGCGATGGGCACCAGGACAGCACCCCAATATGCCAACCTTTTTATGGCTGAGCTGGAAGAGACATTTCTGAATACACACCAGACCAAACCTCTAAAATACTACCGGTACATCGATGACATTTTTATGATTTGGACGGAGGGTGAAGAAACTCTGAAACAATTTTATTCTGCATTCAATACATACCATCCTACAATCAGATTCAAAATTGACTACTCCCCAGAAAAAGTCAATTTTTTGGACACCACGGTCTCAATCAGTGATGGCTGTATACAAACATCTGTATACAAGAAACCCACAGACAGATGTAGCTATCTCCACAACTCCAGCTTCCATCCTTCACATACAAAAAGATCCATCATTTACAGCCAAGCCACAAGATACCACCGTATCTGCTCTGACCCAGGGGACAGAGACAGACACCTTAAAACCCTGACTGAATCCTTCAAACAGAAGGGCTACAACCCCAAAATAATCTCCAAGAATATTGCCTCCTCCCTCAAAACACCATGGGAGAATCTGCTACAGTACAAAAAGAAAAAATCCACAGACAGAATCCCGCTTGTAGTGACATACAATCCAGAGCTGGAAAAACTGAGGAAAATCATAAGAGATCTACAACCTATACTCCAGGAGGATGAATTACTGAAAGAGATATTCCCATCCCCACCAGTACTAGCCTTCCGACAGCCACCCAATTTAAAACACAAGCTAATCAGAAGTAAACTTCCTTCACAGACTGAAAAGGAACAGAAGGGCACACTTCCCTGCAATTTATCCAGTTGCAAACTATGCCAAAATATTTCACAGGACCCCAAAGTCATCCACAAAGGAAAGATATTCAACATAAAGGGATCTTTCACTTGCTCATCTTCCAATGTGGTATATATCATTCAGTGTAAAAAATGTAATGAAGGATGCTATATTGGAGAAACAGGCCAGATGCTTAAGACAAGATTCAATTTACATAGACATCATATAAACAATGCTGTTGCCAGCAGGGTTCCCACGCCTGTTGGGCAACATTTTACAAGACCAGGACACTGCACCAGTGACTTCACAGTGAGAATCCTCAAAGGTAACTTTAAAACCATACAAGAACGTAAGACCTTTGAAGTCAGAATGATTGAATATTTTAACACCCAACAGAAAGGACTTAACAAGGACCTGGGGTTCCTAGCCCATTATAAACCATAAAGCTGTATGTCTCTGTTGATCACCCTCCCCTCACCTATCCACACCCACCCTGTTAGAATACCAATGATATGCTTTGATGTCCCCATGCATACTTCCTACCCACCCCCATCCTCCCACCCTGTCAGACTGTCATAGCAATGCTTGAATGTTCTCACTTATATACACTGTCAGCTAGCACATTTGCTTATTTCCGATCTGACGAAGAAGGGCAACCTTCGAAAGCTAATCAAGAAATGTATTAAGTTATGTCCAATAAAAAAGGTATCATCTTATTTTCTTTTCCATGTTTTATTTTGTTTGATTTCTATTGATAACCTTAAGAGTGGACTAACACGGCTACCACACTCCTCTAAATAAACTTTGAAAATCCTCTTAGAAGATGAAACATCTGTTGCATCTTTCACAGGTTTCTGGAATCTCACCTGTGGAAATATGTGGAGGATATATCTAAAGTCCCCCCTGAGGCTATTCCTCCTATTGCTACATCTTATTATTTGCCCCCATTTAAGAAGAAAGCAGTTGAAGAGGGTCAAGACAGACTGTTCCCCATTTCTCTGGACATTATGGACCTCTCTGCAATCTTGGAGTCTTCAGATTCTAATTTAGCAGTGGTTTCAAAATTTATCGTGACATTTGTGTTAGATCCCAATTGGGATTGGTTTCTGAAGTTTTTCTTTCAGACTAGGGAAGCCCCTATTTTACTGGTTTGAAAATTAGAGTTTTTTCTGATGTACCTAAATCTACTCAGAAAAAAATTGAAATTTTTTTTCCCGTGGTTGAGAGTTTTGCAGTTGGGTATTTCTTTTGTCTGGAAATGTCCTTGCAAATGTCTAATTTGATACAGACATATATATCATATTTTTTTAAACATCTCCATTTTCTATGGGAGTCTTTTACTTTACTTTATTTCTTATGAATCACTATTATTCCCATAAGAATTCAATGTGACTTACAATAAGATGTCAAGAAAGTAGGACAGATTAAAAAAAAAAAAAAGACATTGAAGGTAAAATACAAAAAAGTAGAACTATGAGTAGGCATCTATCATTTAAACCTTCCGCAAGACATTTTCTGAACAAATAAGATTTCAGAAACTTCTGAAACACAGCATAAGATGGTACAGATCTAATATAGATTGATAAAGTCATTCCAATATTTTGTTGATAAATATGCTAAAATCATGTCATGTAATATCTTAAATCTGAAGCCTTTAGGAGAAGGAAAATCTAATTCCAAATAATTTCCTCTCCTACTCCTCATTTTAGGCAATAAAATCCATTCATTTACATAACCAGGCATGTTTCCATTCTCTTCCCTCTCATCCATCCATGTCCAGCCTTCATCTTTACTTTTTACCAATTTCTAGGGTACATGGAATTTTACAGTATGTTTTCACTACAGTTCCCAACATATTTAACATCAGAAAAATTTCGTACATACAACCAGGGATATTTATTAAAAAAGAAATAAATGAAAAATAAAAAAATCAAAAATATGTGAACATGATGTGCTCAAAATACAAACATGACTACCATGTGAAAAATCACAAACCAGAGTCGCTGGCATCTATCATTGCACATCCAAGTCCTTCCCTATATATAACATCTGGCCCATAAATACATCCTTTCAAAAAAATATATACAGAAAGACTTATCCGTTGGCTAGTTCTAATTTCAATGTCCAATCTCTTTGTCAAACTGTAGTGCTCTTCATCACTTGCCGATTGATAGATCCAGGACTGTGTTTATCTTAACCAAAAACGCACAAAACCCAACCCGGATCCAAGTTTCACCACCGTAGTGGCTTCTTCAGGGGAAGCACTCTGGTTCATAATCCCTGGTCAGTGTGCAGCTAGTTTCCAGTGTTTCTAAAGTTTCCCATTCCCAACTCTCAGGGCTAGGAAAAAGCCTGTCCATGGTTCATTTCTGCAGGCTCATACAAACTTTGCCTCCTGATTGGCTTCTAGATAGCCTTCCCCAGGCTCGCATGCACTCTCTCTTCTCAAAGATAGATGCCTGTGACTCTGGTTTGTGATTTTTCACATAGTAGTCACATTTGTATTTTAAGCCAGGGGCGTAGCCACGGGTGGGCCTGGATGGGCCTAGGCGCACCCAGTTTGGGTTCAGGCCCACCCAGCAGCGGAGCGGAGGGAGCAGGCAGCGTTGATCCTGCATCTGCCTCCTTCCCTCTGATGGCAGCGCTTCCCAGACGCTGCCTACCGCCGCCATGATCTACCTCCTCCCTCTGTCTCACTCTCAACAGCAGCGGTAGCGTCGCGATTCAAACACGCTGCCTCCTGCTTCTAACCCGGAAGCGTCTCCTCTGCAGAGGAGACGCTTCCGGGTTAGAAGCAGGAGGTAGAGTGAATCGCTACCGCTGCTGTTGAGAGTGAGACGAGGGAGGAGGTAGATCGTGGCGGCGGTAGGCAGCGTCTGGGAAGCGCTGCCGTCAGAGAGAGGGCGGGCAGGTGGAATGGGAGGGAAGGATGCATGGGGGTGAAGGAGAATTGCTGGACACATGGATGGGAGCGGGAGGGGAGAGAGGAGAGTCACAGGATGGATGGATGGAGGTGGGGGTCGAGAGAGAGGAGAATTGCTGGGGATGATGGATGGATGGAGGTGGGGGGCAAGGGAGAGAGGAGAATTTCTGGGGATGGATGGATGGATGGATGGAGGTGGGGGGCAGGGGAGAGAGGAGAATTTGTGGGGATGGATGGATGGATGGATGGAGGTGGGGGGCAGGGGAGAGAGGAGAATTGCTGGGGATGGATGGATGGAGGTGGGGGGCAGGGGAGAGAGGTGAATTGCTGGGGATGGATGGATGGATGGATGGAGGTGGGGGGCAGGGGAGAGAGGTGAATTGCTGGGGATGGATGGATGGATGGATGGAGGTGGGGGGCAGGGGAGAGAGGTGAATTGCTGGGGATGGATGGATGGATGGAGGTGGGGGGCAGGGGAGAGAGGTGAATTGCTGGGGATGGATGGATGGATGGAGGTGGGGGGCAGGGGAGAGAGGTGAATTGCTGGGGATGGATGGATGGATGGAGGTGGGGGGCAGGGGAGAGAGGTGAATTGCTGGGGATGGATGGATGGATGGAGGGGGGGGGCAGGGGAGAGAGGAGAATTGCTGGGGATGGATGGATGGATGGAGGTGGGGGGCAGGGGAGAGAGGTGAATTGCTGGGGATGGATGGATGGATGGAGGTGGGGGGCAGGGGAGAGAGGTGAATTGCTGGGGATGGATGGATGGATGGAGGTGGGGGGCAGGGGAGAGAGGTGAATTGCTGGGGATGGATGGATGGATGGAGGTGGGGGGCAGGGGAGAGAGGTGAATTGCTGGGGATGGATGGATGGATGGAGGTGGGGGGCAGGGGAGAGAGGTGAATTGCTGGGGATGGATGGATGGATGGAGGTGGGGGGCAGGGGAGAGAGGTGAATTGCTGGGGATGGATGGATGGATGGATGGAGGTGGGGGGCAGGGGAGAGAGGTGAATTGCTGGGGATGGATGGATGGATGGATGGAGGTGGGGGGCAGGGGAGAGAGGAGAATTGCTGGGGGTGATGGATGGATGGATGGATGGAGGTGGGGGGTAGGGGAGAGAGGAGAATTGCTGGGGATGGATGCAGATGCCGGGGAGAGAGGAGAATTGCTGGGGATGGATGCAGGTGGGGGGCAGGGGAGAGGGAGAATTGCTGGGAATGGATGGATGGAGGGGGCAGGGGAGAGAGGAGAATTGCTGGGAATGGATGGATGGAGGGGACAGGGGAGAGAGGAGAATTGCTGGGAATGGATGGATGGAGGGGACAGGGGCAAGAACAGAATTGCTGGGGATGGATGGATAGGGGCAGGGGAGAGAAGAGAATTGCTGGGTATGGATGGATGGAGGGGAGAGGAGAGTTGCTGGACATGGGTGGATGGAGGGGAGGGAAGAGGAGAGAGGAAGGTTGCTGGACATGGGTGGATGGAGGGGAGGGCAGGGGGCAGAGGAGGGCTGCTGGACATGGATGGATGGAGGGAAGGGCAGGAGAGAGGAGGCTGCTGGATATGGATGGAGGAGAGGGAAGGGAGAGAGAAGAAATGCTGGACATGGATGGAGGGGAGGGAAGAGTGAGGAAGGAGATGAGATGAGGGAAAAGGAAGAGAGGAGAAAATTGTGCATGGATGAAGAAAATAGGCAGAAGCTGGATCCACTGGACAGTCAAGTCTGCGGAGGACCCAGAGCAAGAAATGAAGAAGAAAGGCGGAAAGTAAAGAAATAAATGGAAAGGAAGCCCTGGAAACGGAGTAAAAAGGACAGATAGCAGCAGAATCAGATACTGGGCCAGTATGATCAGAAAAACAAAGTCACCAGACAGCAAAGGTAGAAAAAAATCATTTTATTTTCATTATAATGATTGGAACATGTCCACTTTGAGAATCAGGTGCTCAACATTAAAAGTTTATATTTATTTACTTATTTATGGCATTTTATCCCACATTAAACATGAATTAGATTGGAACCTGGGATCATTTAATGTTTTTTTTCCTGGAAAGAGTAATGCATTGCCTCCCCCACCCCCCAGGCTCTCTCCCCGGCTATAGCCAGCTCTGCAATTTTGAGGGGAGGTGCACAGGTGGATTGGGGGGGGGGGGGGCGCAGAGGTGGACCGGGGAGAGAGCCTGTTGTTAAACATTTACCAGCACACCACTGTCTAGTGCCCACCCATCCAACCTGTTGGCCCACCCAAAAATTGACTTCTGGCTACGCCACTGTTTTAAGCACATCAGGTTCACATATATTTATTTGTTATACTTTTCATTTGTTATTTTTTATAAATATCCCTGGTTGTATATACGAATCTTTGTAAGTTAGTTCAGGGTGAAGGTTATAAGAAGGCAGGAACAATCCGCAGCTTTGGACCAACAGACACAGGAGGGGGTGGAAAGTGGCGGGAGGAGAGGGGAGGCAATCTTGGGAAGGGAGGGCAGAAGCAATACATTTGAATACCAAGGGAGAGCCCCACGACATCTGAGCAGAACAAGATTCAGGGCAACCACCGATAAGGGTAGGTTAGTAGAGAGGTGGGCGAGGCTGGGCGCCCGAGTCCCAAGCACACAAAGTGAGAATTGTATATTAACCATGGTAAACATTACACTGGGATGGCTAAGATGATCTGCTTTATTTCCTGGAACGTAGGGGGTATAGCAACTCCAGTGAAAAGATCGAAAATATTACAGGCACTGCAGAGGCATAAGGCAGATGTGGCCTGCCTCCAGGAAACTAGGCTCTCGGAGGAGGAACACTGTAAGTTGAAAAGAGCATGGGTGGGGGAGGTCTTTTCCGCTTCGGCTGATGGCAGGTCGCGGGGAGTAGCAATACTAATAAGGAAAGGAATAGCAACTAAGGCAAAATTACTCCAGGCAGACCCCCAGGGTAGATACGTGCTAATACACCTATGGCTTCAGAATAGAGAGTTCCTGGTGGTCTCTTTGTACGGGCCCAACGACTACACGCCAACTTTTTTCCAGTCTATAATAAAGCAGTGTGCCCCGTACACTTCCCTGAAACTGTTGGTGTGTGGAGACTTTAACTTAGTGGCGGACCCAAGGATAGACACCACCAATCCAAGAGAAGCGCCACAGGGGGGGGGGAGTAAAAAGCGGGCACTCCCGGCGTTCATGCGCGCCCTGAACCTGGTGGACACATGGAGGGCATTGCACCCAGAAACAAAAGATTACACACATTTATCTAGGGCGCATGGCACCAGCTCCAGGATAGATTATATATTCATAGACAGCTCGGCCTTCTCCTGGGTGCGAGACACTGGAATAGGCCCCACAGAAATATCGGACCACGCGATAGTATGGATGGAGATAGAGGCCCCAGAGTATTATCAACATAAAGGGGGATGGAGATACCCGTGGTACCTACATGGGGACAAGGAGTTCACGCACTACCTCAATACCAAGTGGGGGGGACTATGAACGGTTTAATAAACAACACATGAATAACCCGAAACTGTATTGGATGGCCTCCAAAGCGGTCGTTCGGGGGGACATAATTGCCTTTGTACAAGCTCGTAAGAAAAAGCAGGCAAGGGCAATTTTACATCTGGAAGCCCAACTCAGGAAGGCTAAAAGAATTTACACAAAAAATCCGACGACAGCAAACAAGGAACAGTATTTAGTGGCCCAAGTCACCCTTAATAATCTAATTCATAGGCAAACTATACGATCCCTAACATATTATAAGTGTAGGTTACAGCGCTTTGGTAACAAGGCAGGCGCCCTGCTGGCGAGATTGCTTAAGACAGAGACGCCAGGGCGGGTGATTACTGCAATACAAGACCACAATGGGGTGACAAAAAATAAAAGCGAGGACATAGGGCAGATATTCTATAGCTATTTTAGTTCTCTCTATGGGGGCTCGTCGAGAAAGGACATGGGAGCCTTGGCGGGATACCTAGAACAAGTAGGCTTCCCTAAACTCCAGCCACAACAGATAGACATGTTAAATAGATCCATTACAGGGAAGGAACTACAAGACATGATAAAAGCATTGGCCATGAATTCGGCACCCGGGCCTGACGGCTTCATGGGAGAATACTATAAGGCCCTACCGAAAGTAGCCTTGGAGGCGTTTGGGAAATATCTAGAACAAGTAATTGAGGACAGGGAATTCCCCCTGTATGCAAATGACGCCCTGATTACGTTGATACCTAAACCCGGTAGGGAGGGAACGCAACCAAGTTCTTACCGGCCGATCTCCTTGATAAATTTAGACGTAAAAATCCTGGCCCGCATACTTGCCACCCGATTGGGACAATTACTCCCTGACCTAATAGGAGAAGAACAAGTGGGCTTTGTGAGGAACCGACAAGCGGGGAATAATGTTAGGCGCCTACTGTTAGCAATGGCAGAGAGTCAGCAGGACCTGGAGCCAGCTCTGATACTTAGCTTGGATGCCAAAAAGGCGTTCGATAAGGTGGATTGGGGATACCTGTTTGGGCTGTTAACCTATATGGGAATTCAGGGATGATATGGAGATGCATTGAGGGCAATGTACAATAACCCTCGGGCACCGGTCTTAGTAAATGGAGTAAGGGGAACCCCTTTTGAGATTCAGCAGGGAACTAGGCAGGGATGCCCGCTCTCGCCCCTCCTTTTTGTCTTAGCAATGGAGCCCTTACTACACGTTCTCCGGATGGATGGGGGGGTGAGAGGGGTACCTTTGGCGGGAGGTACAGTTAAGGCTCTGGCGTTTGCTGATGACCTCCTTGTAATAACTCAGCAACCGGAGCAGGCAATACCTAGGATATTAGAGGTGGTACAGGAGTTCGTGGCCCTTTCAGGGTACATATTGAACATTCAAAAATCTAGGGCATTGGAGGTGCTACAGGGGGACACTCTTAGGCAGAAACTGACATTGCCCATAGAGTGGGAGGCAGAGGCAATAAAGTATCTAGGAGTGATAATCCCCCGAGAACTCCCACAGCTGTATGATCGGAATGTGAGAAAGCTGCTGAACACCACAAAGCTAAATTTGCAAATGTGGCAAGGATTCCCTCTATCGCTCATGGGCCGGATAGCCCTCTACAACATGGTGACAGTACCCAGATGGCTCTATGTATTTCAGACTTTGCCTTTATACCTGACCAAGGCAGATGAAAAGCGGCTAAATAAGATCTTGCGGGCACATAAAAAACCAAGAATAGCCTTGACTACTCTTCACCTATCGAGGGAATTTGGAGGTTTAGGACTGTTGAATTTACGTGATATGACGATTGCAAGTGGAATGAGGCACCTGAATGACTAGCTAAGGCACACACAATATTTTACTCCCTCTCACCTTGAGCTACAAGAAGTAGGCCAGAGACATATTAGCTATTTGTTACATAAGAAGAGCAAAGGAGAGACTAGCTTGTTGGTGCCAGCGCAAATTTTGCCCACGGCGCAGGCGGTGTGGCGCTGGCTTTGCCGACACCACAAATTCCGGCCTAGTACAACTCCATACCTTCCAATCTGGGGCAATCCGGAATTCCCGCCTGGACAGCAACATGCAGCTTTTCTACGCTGGAGGGACAAAGGGTTGGAGTACATGTTTCAGGCAATCGATGAGGATGGCAAGATTAAATCATGGGACCAACTTAAAACCCAGTTCTTGCTCAGCTCATCAGATTGGTTTCATTACTTACAACTGCAGCATTACAGCAATAGCCTTCCACAAGAAACACTGACAGAAGATGTGCAAGAAGAACTGGGGTTGGCGCTTTCATTGGGAGCACAGCAAAAAGTCCCATTGAAATATTATCACAGACATCTAAAGGACATGGCAAAAGAGCCAGATTTTGAGACATTATCGACATTGTGGAGTGGGGAGTTGGGGGCGGACATAGCCGCGACATTGATCCGGGAACATTTAATTGGCTACCGTAAGAGTACGGACCAAACGAATTACTGGGAGATGCAGTTTAAATTCATACTCAGAGGCGTATGTCCCCCCCAGACGTGCATTTCACATGGGCCTATCGCCAGATGGAGCATGCCCCAAGTGTAAAGCAGAAGGAGCAACACTAGGGCATATGCTCTGGAGCTGCCTGCGAGTCGGAGCATATTGGAAGGCACTGACTCGGCGGGTGGCGGACATGTGGGGCATACAGTGGCAAGCAGAACCGACGTTATTGTTCGGCCACCCGAGACTGTCTGGAGGCTTACCCAGAGGATGCCGAGCATTTGTATCCAGAGCGATCATGGTTGCTAAGAAAGTAATCTTGCTGATGTGGTTGTCGGTGGAGAGCCCTACTGTTTCCCAATGGAGAGGGCAGATGATCAACCTGCTGCACACGGAGCGAACCAGCCTGAGGTCCCAAGGGCCCCTACTCACAAAAAAGTTTTGGAATTGTTGGACTCTGTTCTGGCTGACCCTGACACCCCAAGCCAGAGGACAAATAATGAATATGTGATATAAGAACTGTAGCAGAGCAGAGAAATAAGAGAGCTGTGGACTATACCTGTGATAGAGGAGGGGTAAGGATGGGAGGGAGGGAGGGAGGGAGTGATAAAAAGGGGGGAAAAAAAGGTATTGGAGAACAACAGATCAGTCTGGCGATAAAAGGAAGACATTATAATGCCATCTTTGATTTGCACTGTGTTTAGCTATATAAAACACTGTTGAGATATATGTTGGACAAATAAGTTGTTTGTGTTGGTCTAAATTAGTTAAATAAGTTGCCAGAATATTTGCTGAACAAATATAATTTTGAAGTTTTCCAATAAAAAACTATTGAAAATAAAATACTGCTAAAAGCATTCACAACAAAAACACTGAGTAATAACAAAACATTGAAAATAAGAACACAAATAGTTATATGTGTAAGGAAGATATTAGCTGATAAAATACAACACTTACAAGATCATTTTTGGAGTCTATTTCTTTTTCCAGGTCTAGGTAGCTGAACTTTGGTGCCAGAGCTGTGTCCCGAGTCAAAGGTTTATTCAGATCATCATGAAAATTCTCCATCACTGAACAGCTTGCTGTTTCCTTCTCACTGGCCCTCCTCTCTTCTTCCATCATTTCTTAGAAAGAAAAACAAGAGTTGACGAATATGCCATGTAAACTGTTTACAGTCCTAAATTGTAATTTTACTTAAACAAGCATGTACACATAGTTTTATCAAAGCAATCCTAATGCTCATGATACTTTAAGAATTTTATAGTTTGACCAAAAGTAATAAATAAGCTGATAAATTTAAGTAAAAAGTACACATCGGCTAGCCCAGGGGTAATACTGTGCATTACCATGCAGAAAGTCATAGGCCCAGTTTCCAAGTCTAGTGTCCCATACCCTAGATTGGATAGGGCTGGTGATACTGTGGAAGCAGCATGCATTATGTCACGATTGTGACTATTTTCCATGTCTGTGCTCACTTTGCCCCCTGGTGGCTGGACCCTGTGGCTGCTATGGACTGTCTTGTTCCTGTTTCTCAAGCATGTTCCAGAAGTCATTAAAGTCCGGTCCGGATCTTCCAGCCTTCCAGACTTGCTTGGGATTTTTGGTACTATGCCTCATCCTTACTGGTGATCTCAGCTGTGAGATTGCCTTTATTAACCAGCTAGGAACTTTCTAGTTTGCCTTTGCAACGCCAAAGGTCTCAAGGTTAGTTGGTGTGCTGTGTAGCACTTCTGTCTTGTCTTGTTTAGTCTGTGTACAGTTAAGCTCTTAAGCACTACTGCATGTATCCTTCTTTGTGGCTGCCTGTCAGCCTTCAGCCATTGCTCTTTTGCTTGTCTGTGTATCCTTCTCTGTGGCTGCCTGTCAGCCTTCAGTCATTGCTTTATTTTTTGTCGGTTTGGCCTAGCTTTGTATCCTGCCTAGCCTGCCTTGTTTGTTCTTTTTCCCTCTGACCTTCAGTCCCTGTTCAGTCAAGCTTGTTTCAGTATCCTATACCCTGTGTGAGAATCTTGAGTCCTGAATCCTGTTTTAGTCAAGCTTGTTTAGTATCCAGTGTCCAGTGTGAGAATCCTGTTGTTCCAGTCAGTCTGGTCCAGCATTTCTTGTCTACCAGCTCCGTCCTGTAAGTCCTGCAGGCCGCCCGCACCTAGGGGCTCAACCTCTGGGGAACGGTGGTCAGCGCAGGTGAAGTCCGGTTGCTCCAGTCTTGTTATTCCAGTCAAGTCTATTCCAGCATTTGGTTCCAGTCCAGCCAAGCCAAGACTATTTCAGCATTTGGTTGGGTCCAGCCAAGCCAAGTCTATTTCAGCATTTGGTTGGGTCCAGCCAAGCCAAGTCCAATCCAGATTCCAGCTCCATCCTTGCTCGCTTGTCCAGTCCTGGTTGGGGGATTTTGGCTGCTGCTGCCACTCCTCAACAGTAGCCCAAGGGCTCATGTTGTTCTAGTGTCCGAGAGCCTGAGACCGTGACACATTAAGCTTTGGAAGGGAGCTAAGATAATCACTCAAAGGTGATGAATCCTAGTGGCTGGATTCAAGATGCAGGATTGGGGAAGGAAACATAGGGTCTGATCTACAAAACTCCAGCACTGTAGAGAACAGCGTCGGAAAAACAACAGTTCAACACAGAGTTGAAATTACTGACCAACACTTACAGCAAGCAAATTATGTGCACACTGTTAGTTCCAAGCATAGGTCGGTAAAGGGATCCTAGCATTCCTGGTGCATGCCCACAAGAGCTATGCAGTAGGCACAGCTCTTGTGGGCATGTCAGTGATGATCAGAACCCTCCTGACCCCCCCCCAAAAAAAAAAAAAAAAAAAAAAACCTTTAAAGCCTCTTTGGTGGTCCAGGAGATCTCCTCCCCAGAACCAAAAAAATCCCTGTCCCCCCACCCCCACCAACCTCAAAACCTCCATAGTGGTCTAGTGACCCCACCCCTCCACTCCACATACTTTCAATAGCTGGAGGCAGGAGGGCAGGAGCAACGCCTACTCCCTCCAGCCTCTGAGCCTGCCCTTCTCAAAATGGTGGCACCAAGTTCCAGGCAGGGGATGGGCACCGCCATTTTTAGAAAGGCATGCCCAGATGCAGGATGGAATAGGTGTTGCTCCTGCCCTCTTGCCTCCAACTATTGAAGGTATGTGAAGGGCTAGGGATCACTAGAACCCCCCACAAGTTATTTTGGGTTGCAGAGGGGGCTTGAGAGGGGGGTCCACTGGACCACCAGCAATTTTTTTTTGTTTTGGGGGGGGGGGGGTAGCAGGGGGGTCCACCAGGGAGTTTTAAAGGTTATGGGTCCGCTGGACCACCATGGAGTTTTGGTCACCCTGCCCTAAAAACTAAACCTACCGATAGCTCAGGAGTTGTCAGTAGGTTTTAGTCATTAGGGCAGGGAGTTTCTTATGCAATGCTGTTTTGAGCACTGGACAGAACTGCTAACAAGCTCATTCTAATACAAGTGAGCCCGTTAGCATAAGACTTTTGGTCACTGCTTATGTGCACGGTGAAGCAGTGGCCGAAAGCCTCTGTGCATTGCACGCTGAAAAATGTTTCATTTAGACTGGCTAAAACCAGACTAAATGAAACATTAAAAGCCCGGTTTCCTTTGAGCATTGGACCCCTGGTGTCACAAACAATATACCAGCCATGTTAGAATGGGAGAAGCATATTAAATAAGGGAATATAGTAGCTATGAATAAAGACTCCCTGTACCAATATGCTGAGTCCAATTGACTTGAAAGCCACACAAGGAGACCACCACAATTAGGTTAAAAAAAAAATCCCTACCACCCAAACCCAGCTGTGGTGGACACTCCTTTAGCTAACTGCAAGTTATTTTTAAAAAGGGGTTGTAGCCTATACATATTATGCAGTACTGCTAAAAGTGTTTATGTTAGTGGAAAATAATAGTGGCATCAGTGTATATATATCATTACACAATATGCTTCATATGGTTAAAATGGGCATGATCTTCCAACAAAACTGTATTCAAATGCTGCAGATGAATAATTGTATCCCGAGTACAAAAAAATGCCACCAAGTGGCGCAGCACTTAACCTCAAATAAACCCCCTTTGTGCAGGATCTTAAGCAAACATTTATGCAATCAGGGCATAGGGTACCATCCGTTTCATTAAAATACATCAAGATGGTAATTTTAACAGGGAACTGGTTTAAGAGGGTAAAACCGCACCAAAATGGCACAAAAAAAAAAAAAACGTTTCTCAGAAAGGATGATCAGTACTTAGTGCAGCCTCCCAGGAGGAAAAAATATTAAGTATTCATGTCTCTTTACATATTATTGTGCATGTGAAGGTTAAGGTTTGATACATTAAGATCTAATTCTACTAAATATATTAATGTAAAGGAGCAGAATTTTGTTGGGCCAGACCAGTGGCTTCATGGCAGTGCTATGTGCAGTGTCCCCAAGTTGGGTCTTTTGCTAGCCAGATGGAGTAGCAGACATTGCACTGCTCAAGGGCGATACCTGGTGGTTTATCTCAAGGCCAAGGATTCACATAACAGCCACACTGGGTCAGACCAATGGTCCATCTAGCCCAGTATCCTGCTTCCAACAGTGGCCAATCCAGGTCACAAGTACCTGGCAGAATCCTATATAGTAACAAGATTCAAGGAAAGCTTGCACTTGCCTCTTCGTTCGAGATGATAGCACCCTGGCGATCGCTTCTACCTTCCGAATCTGGGGTCTCACTTGTCATAAGAACATAAGCGCTGCCATACTGGGATAGACCGAAGGTCCATCAAGCCCAGTATCCTGTTTACAACAGTGTCCAATCCATGTCACAAGCACCTGATCCATGTCACAAAATTCATGCTACTGATCCCAGGGACAAGCAGTGGCTTTTCCCATGTCTATCTCAATAGCAGACTATAGACTTTTCCTCCTGGAACTTGTCAAAACCTCTCAAATTCAGATATGCTGACCACTGATACCACATTCTCTGGCAACGAGTTCCAGAGATTAACTATTAATTGAGTGAAAATTCCTCTAACTTCACTAAGTGTCCCCTTGTCTTTGAACTTTTTGAAAGAAAAATTTTTTTTTAAATCAATTCACTTCTACTTGTTCTACATCACTCATGTTTTTGTAGACATCTATCCCACCTCAGCTGTCTTTTTTCCAAGCTGAAGAGTCCTAACCTCTTAAGCCTTTCTATCCCCTTAATCATTTTGGTTGCCCTCCTTTAACCTTTTCTAATTCTGCTATACCTTTTTTAAGATACAGCAACTAGAATTGCACACAATATTCAAGGTGTGGTTACACCATGGAGTGATACAGATGCATCATAATATTCTTTGTCTTATTTTCAACCCATTTCCTTATAATTCCTAGCATTTTGTTTGCTTTTTTGGCTGCCGCCATACACTGGGCAGAAGACTTCAGCATATAGTCCATGATGACACCTAGATCGTTTTCTTGGGTGCCAACTCTTAGGGTGGAGCCTAGCATCAAATAACTATGATTTGGATTATTCTTCCCAATGTTTACACTATGAGTTTTTGCCTCAGAGGTATCCAGCTACTGACCCAAAATCATTGCCACAATGTCTGACCTAGGCCCAATTGAGGGGGGGGGGGGTATAAAAGAAGGAAATTCCCAGGGTAGTTGAAATGCAAAAGGCGGCTCATGGCACCAGGACCCCAGCTTTGATTTTAATTAAGCTGGAGGTTCGAAAAAAAAAAAAAAAAGCATAATGCTGTTTAATACATTGTAGAAGACTGGTTGCTCTGTCTTCATAATGATTCTTTTCCTTCAGCTTATCTACTACACTTTATCCAGATAGTTACCTCCTATCTTACCCTAATGTCACCAAAGATTACAATGAAATGGAGCAATATTTCTTCTCAGTCACCTGAAATAGTGGTTTTTAACCCAGTAATTGGAGCACACTCGGGTATTCAGAATATCTACAATGAAAATTCATGAAACAAATTTGCATACCAAGGAGGTAATGCATGCAAATCTATCATCGCATGCATATTCATTGTGGATATCCCGAAAGCCTAACTGGCTGAGTGTGCCCCAAGGACTGGGTTGAGAAGCACTGACCTAAAGAATATCACCCCTGATATTTATCTCCAGCCTCTAAGCTACTGCACAGCTTGTCATGTATGTTTGTCTTAACTAGACTGTAAGCTATGTAGCGCAGGAACGCTCTCTATAAAGGGCTGAATACATGTAGTGCTTTAGAAATAAGTAGTATTAGTAGCAGTAGTATAAGAGCTGGGAACAAAACAAGAACAGGATGTGGGGGGAGGGACGGAATCATATCTGATAATCCAAATGGGTAGATAAAGTGACGGAATAGCCCGAAGGATTTTTGGAAGCACTGAAAATCAGAGCCCAAACAAACCAGGGAATACTGATCACACCTTTACAGATGCAAACCAAATGGGGATAATAAACCTCTCGAACCATCAATTATCACAACATGAGATCTCTGTGCTTTCCAAAGGGCTCTCATTCTGCCCATCGAATAACCTAGATAAAATCCAGCTATATTCAGACCTAGAAGAATTCTTCAGAAAAATGCGTCTTAAAGCACATTTCCACAATAGAGAGACATCAAATGATCCGAAATACAGCCTTAAACAGAAGAACACTTATTTCACCCCACAGGAGGGACAAAACTACAAACTGGATAACTACATAGAAAGTTTCAGACATAGGGTTAAATCACAACTCTCCAACAAACAAAAAAGAATTCTGTACAATCTTACCCCACCAGAAAGAGCGGCCATAAGAACCCTACAAACTAACGAACGCATTATCATCAAACCCGCAGACAAAGGAGGCGCAGTGGTAATTATGGACATACAAAAATACATTGAAGAGGGGCACAAACAGCTCTCAGACAATAAATACTACAGGAAACTAACTGAGGACCCCACACAGGATTACACAAAACAGCTGAAAGACCTTATCAAAACATTTCCTACACAAGCACAACCTCACCTGAAGAAACTCATACCAAATCAACCTTCCGTAGGCACATTTTACATGCTACCCAAGATCCACAAACTGGGAAACCCTGGCAGACCAATCATATCAGGTATTGGCACACTCACGGAAGAAATATCTGGATTCATAGAGGGAATTCTGAAACCTCTCGTACACAAAACTAAGTTTCATACAAGACACCACAGACTTTCTGAATAAATTGAAAAATATCAAGCAACTACCACCTAACACCCTTCTGGTCACGATGGATGTAGAATCACTATACAGCAACATTCCACATGCGGATGGCATAGCTGCATGTGGAAGACTCCTAAAAACATCCACACTGGACCATCAATACTCACCAGAAACTATCACAAAATTAATCAAATTCATCTTAACCCACAACTACTTCCACTTTAACAATGATATCTATCTGCAAATAATGGGCACTGCGATGGGCACCAGGACAGCACCCCAATATGCCAACCTTTTTATGGCTGAGCTGGAAGAGACATTTCTGAATACACACCAGACCAAACCTCTAAAATACTACCGGTACATCGATGACATTTTTATGATTTGGACGGAGGGTGAAGAAACTCTGAAACAATTTTATTCTGCATTCAATACATACCATCCTACAATCAGATTCAAAATTGACTACTCCCCAGAAAAAGTCAATTTTTTGGACACCACGGTCTCAATCAGTGATGGCTGTATACAAACATCTGTATACAAGAAACCCACAGACAGATGTAGCTATCTCCACAACTCCAGCTTCCATCCTTCACATACAAAAAGATCCATCATTTACAGCCAAGCCACAAGATACCACCGTATCTGCTCTGACCCAGGGGACAGAGACAGACACCTTAAAACCCTGACTGAATCCTTCAAACAGAAGGGCTACAACCCCAAAATAATCTCCAAGAATATTGCCTCCTCCCTCAAAACACCCAGGGAGAATCTGCTACAGTACAAAAAGAAAAGATCCACCGACAGAATCCCGCTTGTAGTGACATACAATCCAGAGCTGGAAAAACTGAGGAAAATCATAAGAGATCTACAACCTATACTCCAGGAGGATGAATTACTGAAAGAGATATTCCCATCCCCACCAGTACTGGCCTTCCGACAGCCACCCAATTTAAAACACAAGCTAATCAGAAGTAAACTTCCTTCACAGACTGAAAAGGAACAGAAGGGCACACTTCCCTGCAATTTATCCAGTTGCAAACTATGCCAAAATATTTCACAGGACCCCAAAGTCATCCACAAAGGAAAGATATTCAACATAAAGGGATCTTTCACTTGCTCATCTTCCAATGTGGTATATATCATTCAGTGTAAAAAATGTAATGAAGGTTGCTATATTGGAGAAACAGGCCAGATGCTTAAGACAAGATTCAATTTACATAGACATCATATAAACAATGCTGGTGCCAGCAGGGTTCCCACACCTGTTGGGCAACATTTTACAAGACTAGGACACTGCACCAGTGACTTCACAGTGAGAATCCTCAAAGGTAACTTTAAAACCATACAAGAACGTAAGACCTTTGAAGTCAGAATGATTGAATATTTTAACACCCAACAGAAAGGACTTAACAAGGACCTGGGGTTCCTAGCCCATTATAAACCATAAAGCTGTATGTCTCTGTTGATCACCCTCCCCTCACCTATCCACACCCACCCTGTTAGAATACCAATGATATGCTTTGATGTCCCCATGCATACTTCCTACCCACCCCCATCCTCCCACCCTGTCAGACTGTCATAGCAATGCTTGAATGTTCTCACTTATATACACTGTCAGCTAGCACATTTGCTTATTTCCGATCTGACGAAGAAGGGCAACCTTCGAAAGCTAATCAAGAAATGTATTAAGTTATGTCCAATAAAAAAGGTATCATCTTATTTTCTTTTCCATGTTTTATTTTGTTTGATTTCTATGGAAGCACTGAGAAAGGAAAAGCTAGCAGGAAAAAAAAATGAGGGAATAGTGACTGTGTATGTCTCTGGTGAGACCTCATCTGGAGTCATATGTGCAATTTAGGAGACTGTACCTTCAAAATGATATAAAACCAAATGGAGTCAGTACAGAAGGTGGCTATTAAAATGATCAATGTTCAATATAAAGTACAGTGACAAAAATCTAAACATGTATACCCCCAAAGGAAAGGCAGGATAGGAAAGCTGACAGAGTCATTTAAATATCTCCAAGCTATAAAAGCACCACAAGAAGCGGCAGCCTGCTTTCAATGGAAAAAAAGGCTCTGGAAGAAGGAGTTATGGAAGTAGGGTGAAAGAGGATAGACTTGGGAGTAATCTAAGGAAATATTTCTTTACAGAAATGTTTGTAGATACATGGGCCAATCTCACGGGCTAATGCGGGATATAAATGTCATAAATAAATACATAAAAATAAAGTACAGTACATGAATTCAAGAAAGCACAAAGCCAGAACATATTATCTCTGAGGAAAAGGATTGTAGAACCAAGAAATTAGTGAAGGTGGCCAAAGCGTATAGGCAACATGCTCTTTTATAAATCAGCCCACAGTACATGCTGAGTGGCAAGACATCATATATCTATATGCTTGTCATGTATAGATGTTCTCAGAGATGTAGCTTGGGAGAGATCAGGAATGAAGCTACAAAGTGTGCTTATATTTTATAAAATATGAAAAAAATATACATGTAGAGAACATGCATACATACACCTGTTTTGAAACAGGTATAAATGGGCATGTCAATATTTATATGCTGCAAGGGCTTGTTCTAGAAGCCTATTCTTTTACTAGTAAAAAAGGCCCGTTTCTGTTTTAAAGGAAACGGGCGCTAGCAAGGTTTTCCTCGGAGTGTGAATGTTTGAGAGAGTGACTGTGCGAGTGTGTGTGTGTGTGTGACAGAGAGAGAGTGAGACTGGATGCGAGTGTGTGTGAGAGAATGAGAGTATGTGCCAGGGTCCCCCTCCCTTCCAGTTCCAGGGTCGTTGTCCCCCCCGGTCTGTCTCCCAGTTGCAGGGTCCCCCCCTCCCTCCCTCCCTTTTCCCAGTTGCAGGGTCCCCCCTCCCTCCCTCCCACCCAGCTGCAGGGTTGATCGCCCTCCCTCCCTCCCAGTTGCAGGGTCTGTCTGTGTCCCCCCTCCTTTTGTCCTCCACGTTTTAAGGCACTGTCTGTCCAGTTGAAACAATTTTAGACTTGTTTCAGATGGAACAGCAATTTAAAAACGACAATGTGAAGCAGCAGCTCCTAGGTTTGCTTGTTTTTGAGTGTATACCAATGACGGCTGCGTAAGGGAGTGGAAACAGAGATTAACCAATGGGCTTCCATGCTTACCATAGACTTGCTTTGCTCACTTCCACTCCTGTCTATTAAACGTCTTGCAGCATCTCATAGGTTTGCTTACTTTGTGACGTCACCCGAGGCGCAGCCAATCAGTGGGATTCATGACGTCAGTTTGATCTACAGCACCTAGCAGACCACGGTTCCAGGCAGCCTCAGAACGTTGGAGGTGAGAATTATCATATAGGATGAGAGCACAGATACCTACACAGCCTTTACAAAACAGCTGCCTTTCTGGAGATCTCCCTTATATGTTCCAAAACTACCCTCTACTGTTGTAATGCTATGTTTCTATGAAAACATTTTTGAAGTACTTGGGGTCCAGTCAATATTGTTTAAAAAAAAATGCTATACCACTCTATAGGACTGTTACTAATCAAGGCAGTTTACAAGGACAGCTATAGCTTAGCTATAGCTAAGAAAGGTCCTACACTTTTTTTTTTTTTTTTAATTTCTTTTCATCAGATCTCTTATTTTTGCAATTAATTTGTTCATTTTTGTTTGGACATTTTGTTTTGCTTATTTCCCTTTGTTCTCCCTCTAACTTCTTTTCACATCCCCACCCCTCCTGGAAGAGTGGCAAAAATAAAACAGAGGTGCTGAGGAGACTGCTACTGCTCGGAACTTTACACTTGGTTCTGAGCTCTGACAGAGCTGTCCCATCTTGGTACTATGGGATGACATCACCCACTTGTGTAACTGATTATATTCCTGCTTGTCAAGAGAAACATCTACTTATACATGCATAACAAACCAGCCATACCACAGCAGCACTAATTCCCAGAACTCAAACAGCAACACCCCTAGCTAGGAAAAGGCAAAACTATGGGTCACAACCCCATTTCCACATTTGGGGTCATGGCCTCGGCGGGGCTGCATCTGTTCTACAACCACACAAATTGGGTAACGGCCAAAGAAAGACTGGTGAGCACTGCCCTACACACTAGCAAAGTAAAAGAAAGGTGGATGCATTCTGACCCAAAGGTCATAGGTTCGAGGCTCGCTTGTGAGCGACTGGGAAAAAAAAAGCACACATACAGATACTTTGAGTGAGATCTCTAACTAGATGGGTGGGACATTTTTGTAAGTGGAAGGGTAAACTAGTGGTTAGAGCAGCAGGCTTAGAACTAGAGGAGCCCAATTCAAATCCCACTGGAGTTCCTTGGGATTGTTGGCAAGTTATTTAATCCTCCATTGCCTCAGGTACAAACCTCAGATTGTGAACTCTCCTGGGACAGAATAATACCCACTATAGATGAATGCACACCACGTCAATAGCTTTTGGGCTTGCATACCGAATATAACAAATAAATTTATAAAAATACCTCACCAAACTGGAATAGCTGACCAAATTACAAATGTGTAGACAAAATCTGAAATGGAAACCCCCAAAATCCATCCTGCATATAGTGCAAAACTGGAGAACTAGAAACAGAAAACAAAATTCCTCCTATACAAAAGCAAAACACAAAAGTTAAAGAAATGCATATTCCCGACACTAACATATTGTTGCTTCCACCCCCCCAGTGACTTGTCTCCAACCATTCCCACCAATTCCCTGTCACTATTTTCCCCCACTGTCTCATCTCTGCCTAGCATTTGCCTGGCCCCTTTGTGCACCCTTCTTCACTGTGTACCTGCTCTCATCAATTCTTTTCTGCCCCCAGTTCCCTTTCTCCTCCTCTACCCAGGCCCCTCTGTCCACACAGCTCAGCCCTGGTCCCCTCCCACCTGCCCATCAAATCATGAACCCTTCCTCCACTCACCCTAGAGTACACTTGATTCTCTCTATTGCTCACTCCAACGCCATCTCTTCCTTGCACCTCTTTACCTAGCAGCAATGATGTTTTTTTTTTCCCTTTCTAGCTTCTAGTCCAACAGAAAAGCCTCCAGTCTAGATATTCCATCATTACTGGAAGCAATAGAACAGTGACACACTCATTGTTTTCAGGCTAGTATAAGGTAATGAGGTTATGAAGCAGCTCGCACTGTCAGCTTTCTCTCATTCTCCTGCTGCCTTTATCACTTTTGGCATCAGCAGGGGAAGACCGAGTTGGTGTTTTCTTGGATCAGGGCTTCCGTTTCCCAGATTAGTTGGAACTGGAGATGCTGACATGGCATGCACAACCTTTGCTTGATGGACAAATTTAAAGTCCATGATACAGAAGCCTGGGAAAGCCATAATGAATGGTTTCCAGCCTCAGGATCATTGTTGTAATGAACATTGTAGGAAACAGGGGAGGGATGTAAAATAAGAGAAAAATATTTGGATAGTTGTGAATGAAGCTTCCTGACATCAAGAATGTAAGCCCCAGCTCCAACTGAGCTGGAAGACAAACTACTGGGTCAAGCAAAAAAAAACAAAACAAAACCCACCAGCCTACCCTTGTTGACCTAGAGGATGTTAACATGTGAACAAATTTCAAATAAAGGTGACAGAGACATCGCTGTGGCAGAATTCAAATGTGCACTGAACAGATACAGAAAAAAAAGGTTGAGAACCACTGATTCCCATCTACAGCATAATTTTATCAAAGCAATCCTGATGGTCATATTTTAAGAATTTTATAGTTTGTCCAAAAAAGTTAAACATCTGATGAGATTGAAGTAAACTGTAGACTTGGGCCAGCCCAGTGGCAATACTATGTATTGCCATGCAGAAGGTCATGGGCTCAGTTTTCAAGTCTAGGATGCCATGCCCTAGATTGGCTAGGGCTCATGCAGTCTCCTGTTAGCAAACCTCCTCACTGTATAGTGCAGTGGAGAGTAGCCTAATGGTTCGAGCAGCAGATTGAGAATCGGGGAACCCCAATTCAAATCCCACTGCAGCTCCTTGTGATCTTGGGCAGATTACAATCCTACATTGCTGCAGATAACTTAGGGCTTCTTTTACAAAGCCACACTAGCAATTCCCACACAGCAAATGAGAGGAAGCCCATAGGAATTGAATGGGCTTCTTCTCATTTGCCGCACCGAGAATCGGTAATGCAGCTTTGTAAAAGAGGACATTAGATTGTGAGCCCTCCAAAGACAGGGAAATATCTACTTTACCTGAATGTAACTCGCCTTGAACTACAACTGAAAATGGTATAAGCTAAAGCCAGATATAAGTCTGAATCTTTCCCCTCATGGGAATTACTTTAATCATATCCATATTGAAATGAGAACTGGCTGTAGCAAGTCTTCTGTTTTGGTGGTGAGATCTTTTCTTCCTTCCTTATTTTCTCCCACTAACCATACACATTATGGTGTTCACTTTCAAAGGGGAACAACCACGAAGGTGGATGAACACGCAATCCCTACGTGAGTCAATCAAGCAAAGGAAAGAGTAGGGTAGGCTGGCTCTTTCCAAAACACAAGGGAGACGCATACACTGTTATAAGACTTTATTGAACAATACCAAGCAACTCTATACAAATGTAAAAACAAACGATTTTTTTATGAATGAGAATAAAAGAATTTTTATACAAATAATAGAATAACATAAAAATAGACATTGAAGGTAAGTACTCTAGACCACTAACCTTGTAGGTATTTCCAAGGTTGTATACCAAGATTAAGCAAATACTGTTGTTTCCTAGTTGTAGCACAAACAACAGCGTGCAAAGTCGTAGTCCTATAGGAAGGCATGGCAAATGCAATGCAGCCCATTCTGAGCTTCGTCGCATTTGCCGTGAGGGAATCGGTAACGTGATTTAGTAAAAGGGGCCCTTATTTGGGTTATTCAGTTTTCAACTACTATCTATTATTCTGTCCAGTAGTGGGCAGCCATTTGGTGGCTGGCATCTGTGTTAAGAAATCCAGTAATTTGATAGAAAAGCACTGCATATTAAAAAGTATGTAGACAGCAGCTTTAGTATATAAGGCCAACTTCTCTGTATGAAATCAAAATTACCTCATACTCATGGGATCCAGTTTGTTTATATTTGGCTACAAGTTCAGAATGAAGTCTGTTTACAAATTCTAAGAAAAACATCAAGGTGCATCACAACCTGCAAAGAACACCATGTAATTTTTTTTTAATTAATAACTAGAACTGCAACTCCTCGACTCGAGTACCCCTAGGTGATGGGAGGCAACGCTTCATCAACATTTTTCTTACACAAGCAACCCCTGCAAAGCGGAAATCACGCTTATCCGTTGAACTTGGGTCAGAGGAAGAAATAAGAAGTTTACAAGAGCTGCACAGATAGAAAATAATAATAGGTAGGATTTACGATCCACAGCTCAGCAAAAGAACGCGGAGAGCAAGAGATGCCAAGTTTCAAGAAGAAGAGTTGAAGTAAATTCGCCGGTGAGGTACAACCCAGTGCACTGACCCTTCCTTGACCTTTCATACGAAATCAACACCCGGGTAGGCTAGGGTACCACGTCCACAACAGAGAAAGAGCTGCAACTGCGAGGACTAACCTACGCCCTGCCCCCAAGAACGGGCTCCTCTAGAAACTCTCGGCGCTCTCGCCTCGTCTAGTCCATGGAAGCCCCAGTCGGGAAAGAAACAGCAGCAGCAGGTCTGCGTCTTCCTCAGTCACCCTCTCTTCTGCCTGCACCTGGGAACCCGTCCTACGGAGCTCAGAGCTGCCAAGGTACCCATTCCAAGAGGAAGACTTTTTAGCCTGTGTTGGTTTAAAACTTACATACCAAAGGAGTGTAGTATTTGTAGTCCATGATGCTACCCGTTGAACTCAGTGCTGTAGGTCTGGCAAAAAAAAAAACCCAGGACCGGCCAAAAAGTCTCTCTCATGGAACGGGTAACTTGGCAGCTCTGGGAGCTCCGAAACCTCTATCGCAGGAGGCACCGGGAAAGTCTATTCTCTGAAACGCAACAAACAACCAGGAACCGGAGATGATAAAAGTCACTTACTCGCTACTGCCGGTACTGCAAGGACCAGAACTCCAAGGGACGCCAGCAGGAAGAGCGCAGGCGCATATACTCTATTCTCCCGTTCCCCCAGATATTCCGCCCGAGAAGGTTCATTACAAGCAATCTCTTTGATTACAAGGGGTTCATTAAACCTCCTTGATTCCACCCCATTTCTCCTTTCAAAACAATTGAAGACGCGATTGGTTGAATAATCCAACTTCCTTGGTGGAAGCGAACGGAAAAGAACGGCGATAACCAGAGAGAGGCTTGAAACGCATGACTGCGCTTGCGTGCTGTGATTCGTCATTGAAGTGCGCCGTTTCTTGGGAGGAAAATGGAGCAGGTGGCGGAATAATTTTGAAAGTAAATGAAATACCTACTGAGAAGGGACCTGGTGGACGTCAATCCACTCTGTCTGCGTGTGCTGGAGGCTTCCTTTCTCGCCGGATTCCTCTGAGCTTTATTGTTGGACTGCTCAGAATCCTGAGGCCTTACGTTCGAGGTGTTGTGGCCCTAAGGTTTGTGTTAAAGAAACTCGTGTTTTGCCTTTTTTTTTCTCTCTCTCTCTCTCTCTCATTTTTGGTTCGGTTAGATTTCTTGTTCTTTTTTTTTTTTTTTGGGGGGGGGGGGTTATGACGTAAATAACACTATATCGGCTTCCCTACCGTGGAGGACCATCCCACTTCTCCCGGTTATTTACTTTTTTCTTTCTACCTCTGTACACCTCCTACACTCACACACACTTAACCTCTTCCATTAGAAGTAGGATGGGGAAAACTGCAGAGTCTAATTCTAGGTGTGGTAACAGTAACGGGTTATAAATATAAAGCTTTACAAATGAAAGAAGCAAGATTAAAAAATAGTTTCTTGTGTGCATCTGAAACAATATAGAAAGGCATTTGAGTTTAGCTCATACCTTTCTCAGCAGTTCAAGACAAGTTACTTTCAGGTAGAATAGATATTTTATAAAGGCTTTCTACCTGATCACCTTAAACCTGGATCTTCTACATTGCTAGTTTGAATAAAAATTCAAAATATACACTTCTTAAGAAATATATTGCTTTTCAAAGGTGCCATATTGCAACAAATGTGACAGATTTTCATAAAATTGGAGGCAGCAGTTTCTCTGTATCATTTCTATTTTATATAAAACCAATTAATTAATTCTGTATGACTGTTTGGAACTTGGTTTGCTGAAGAGCACTTGGATGGGTAACAATTCAGAGAAAAGACTTAGCACTGTTCAATAAGTTTGGTCTTCACTCCCCAGTTCTTGAGGGCCATCAATAGGTTATGTTTATTTTACATATCCCAAATGAATATGCATAAAGGAGATTAGCATTCCTACTAGACTGTGCTGATCTCTCATGCATATTCATTTAACTTTATTTAAAAACCAGTTACTATTCAAAAATAAAATATTCTTTAATCTCAAATACATGATATAAAAAAAATTTCATCTGGTGCTCAGTACATCCTCCACAAATGCCAACCAGGATTCTATGGATTTATGATGAAACTCAATGCACTATGGGAGCACAAGTATTAGCTAACTTCTTGCAAATCAGTTTTTCACCTTCTGGCAACAAAAAATATAAAGTAAATAAATAATACTTAAATACTTAGCTTTTGATGATCTTCCCAATGGAGAATATTGTTGACTCTTGTTAATGAATTCCGGATAAAGAATTTTTTTGTGCTACTGTTAAAATCTTGTACTGAAGAAATGATGAAAAATCAAAAATTGGGACTTAAATACTGCTGTATCTTTTTTTTTTTTTTTTTCAAAAACTCAGGAAAACAAATCATGTAATTATTTCTATTTCCCAGGATAACACAAAATATAATTAAAAAATTATAAATGAAGGTGCTCAGAAAAACCACGACCAAAATGAACATACTCGCATAAATAGCCATCTTTCTCTATCATCTTTGAATGAAGAAATGATGAAGAGATCCCTATAAAGTCTCCAAAATGTGTATAGATCCAAAAGGATACATGGAACTACAAAAAGGTCAAATATAAAAAAAGATGTTTTTAATTCTTCAATGGTAATAGTTCTCCAATGTCCCCACATTCCTCAATGTCTTGCACATTCTGCTGTCCATCTGATCCAAGTCTACATTCTCTTAATATGGTCCACATCTATCTGGAGTCGAGGATTTCTCCACAATTTCTTGCTTTTTCCAGTCCCAGTGAAGTCAGAAAATCAACTTTACTGATGAAACTAGTGGCTTGGTCTCGATTTAATCCAGCTGACAGTCTATCTGAATGCAAATAAACCCTGCAAAGAATTTGATGATGGGTTTATTTTATTTATTTTTATTTTATTTTGTTACATTTGTACCCCGCACTTTCCCACTCATGGCAGGCTCAATGCGGCTTACATGGGGCAATGGAGGGTTAAGTGACTTGCCCAGAGTCACAAGGAGCTGCCTGTGCCTGAAGTGGGAATCGAACTCAGTTCCCCAGGACCAAAGTTCACCACCCTAACCACTAGGCCACTCCTCACATTGGGGTTGGAGGGAGTGGTTCTGGCTTCCATTTTTGAAAGGGGCCTGAATCCAATAAAAGGGAAGTCACTTGCAATCGGGTCAAAAGTGAAAAGTGCTAAAAAAAAATCCATGTATGAGCATGGTTTTCATTTCTCGCTTCCTGTGTGCAGCGCTCTGTTGGAAATTGGGCTGAAACCAGCAACTTCCGATAGGTCACTGAACAGTTTTCAGCTTTAGTGATTTTTGATGAGCCAGATTTGAAGTAGCAATCTTAAGGCAAAAGAAACATTTGTAGATGCATGTCAGGAACTATCAATATTAACTTTACTGATTCTTAGTCATTATTTCACAAAGGTTAAGTTTTGTCATTTAAAAAAAATAAGGAAATAGGCATGCTTGTCATCCCTGGGTGCTCTCTGGTTGTTGTTAGCTACAGTATGTAATAATCCCAGAGAAGCTTTGAGTGATCCATTGATAGACTGCCATAATTTATATTGGCCTCCAGAAGGAATAAGTGATAATCAAAGAAGTTCACTTGATGTTGCTATTAAACTCCCAATCAAAGAACGTATTGCTTTCAAAATCTGCACCCTGGTTCATAAAATTATCTACGGCGAAGCCCGGGGATACATGATAGACCTCAAAGACCTACCAACCAGAAACACAACAGGATCAACAAGAACATACCTAAATCTCCACTACCCAAGCTGCAAAGGACTCAAATACAAATCAACCTATGCTTTCATCTTTTCCTACATAAGCACACAACTATGGAATGCATTACCAAAAGCCGTGAAAACAACTTATGATCACCTAAACTTCCGGAAATCATTTATTGCATTTGTATCCCACATTTTCCCACCTCTTTGCAGGCTCAATGTGGCTTACAATACTGACCCAACTTAAATGCCTGTACCCTGCAACACAACAAAACCAAAGCTCGTAATGGACATATAATAACTCTTCCTCTCTACGATTCCCTAATGTGTCTGTACACACAAACCTTATTGTACCACAACTTTACTGTATTTGTTCATACCGGAATTGGCGAACGCCTTTATGGTACTATGTTAGCCACATTGAGCCTGCAAATAGGTGGGAAAATGTGGGATACAAATGTAACAAAAACTACAGACGTGCACAATTCCTGTCTAGGTTCAAGGTTGCTTTTATTTGATTACTGCTTAAGGCAGAGCCATCAAAGCGGGTGTACAATCAAAAATAATCAATAGGGGGAAACAAACTCTATTTTGTTAAAGGTAATAAGAGAGAGTCAGAGGTAAAGAAGAGGAGGGAAGAAGGTCTAGCCTGTACTACTAATTCAAATGTAACTACAAGGGACAAAAAGGAATGTAATTCATGCAGATTATTCACATTGTGTCATGTAGCATAAAAAAAAGTTTGCTGATATTAATGAAAAGAACCTCATCCTCTAACTTGTCTAATGCCAGGGCATTAAGGGGGTAATTTAGTGCGGGTCACCTAAAGTTAGGGACCTAAAATATAACAGCAATTAAGCATTTTATTACTATCTTAGAATAGAATACCAGTGTGAGCATTTATTCTTGCTCTATGGCAGGTGTAAATGCACAGGCCTGAATGAGGTAGTTAACACACATAAGTGCCTGGCACACTCATGCCCCTCCCACATTCACACCCCTTTCACATTTACATACCATAGAACTTTAGCTCTTAAGTACAGGGCAAATTAACTCCAGTAATAACTGATCATTGGTGGGTTGTTGTCAATTTGACCTTAATTAGGAAATGAAGTTTCTCACATAACTGTCAGTATTCTAAAACCTCTGCGTTCAGTCTTGCATGCAAAGTGCAAAAATGTGCATGCAAGATTATAGAATGAAAGGTTAAATTTGCAGTTATTAGCTCACCACTGGCAAAGCAGTGAGCAGGTTGGGGAGGTCAGGAGTGAAGATGTACCTTGCTCAGGGGGTGCTGCTTCTTTTGTCAACTCATATTTAGGTCTACACAGGTATCTAATTGCTTCCCTTTTCAATTTCAAAATCTCATTAGGTGGACTTCTTTGCAGAGAGAGCCAGTAAACTAGGCCCCAGAAATAAAGTGGATTTGATTAGTCTTTTGATAAAGCAACAGTGTGTTTTGCACATGTGCCAGTACCATGAAGATAGCAATAGAAGGTTGCTGCCATGGTGAGCTGGATAAAATCTACGAGACCATTCAGTTCTTGGAGAAAAAGGAGAATATTAAGGTGGACCTTCTGTTGTGCTGTGGGGACTTTCAAGCTGTCAGGAATGAAGCAGACATGAAATGTATGGCTGTACCCCCTAAGTACCGGCAGATGCAAACTTTCTACAAGTAAGTGAATGCAGTTATATATAAGCGCTATGTGGATGTGTCAATATGTGTTTTGCTGTTAGAGAGAATAAAGCAAAGTATAGTGCTATAGGCAACACTGGGCCCAGTATTCAAAAAAGCTGGGCTCCTAAATATGTGCCCTATTATCAGCTGGAAGTTAGCTTAACTTAGAAGTTTAAATATATGATTATAAATTTAGAACTGCCAATAACTTGCCTAATTTATGAGCCTAGTGCTGAAAATCAGTTCTAAGCTTCTAAATTTTTCCCCCACCCTAAATCTGCCTCTGTACATACTTCATGCTCCTAAATTTTGGCATTTTCCTGAAATTTGGAATTTAACTTTAGGAACCCAGGCCTAGTACATTTTCAAAATGACCAATTAAGGAGCATAAATCCTTTAAATATCAGGCCCATTATGTCTAGTATTGTATGTTCTTAGGTCATCTTAAGATTAAATATATCCATGAACTAAAAATGATTTAAAAAAATTATACAGCTGTATTTTAAGACCTATCCAGCACGCTTGGCTGCAAATCAAAATGGTTTTGTTATAAACATCTCCAATCTCAGCATTGTCATTTTAGCTCAAATGAAGGCTGCGTGTCCTTGGAATATTGGTTAGATTTCTAAATGAGATCCATGTTTGTGGAGATAGCTGATGACAGGAACAGTTTGCTTGCTTATCAGTACCATTCTGACTATCTGTTGTGTGCTAGCATGGTGCCATGTCCAATGGGGAAGGAGTCAGTAAAAACTTTGAAAGGATTGTTTACCATTGTAGAAATGTAACACTGCCTGTACAATAGCTTTGCTAAGAACACACTGTCAAAGTTGAAATGCTGTTTTAAGATTTGTTTGAATCTGACTACATTGAGTTTATCAATTAAATAGTTTATGAAGATCTAATACGCCAACTTAGTAAAACATTACTAAATGAAGTGTTTTTTAATTTCTAGCATTTTGGACTGCAGCCAGAACAGTTTTTTGGACTTGCAGTAAATTTCCTACTCATCTTCTTATTGTAGAATCGGGGTCGGCATCATAGACTGTACCTTTCTACCCAAACATGTATTAGTTTGAGCAACACTGGTTGATGCTGGAGGAATTTCTCTTGCAGAGCTATTATTACAATCTCATGGAGTAGTGGTCATAAGGATCAATGTTTGCAAGATGTTTAGTAGCAAGACATCACAGTCTAGACTTGGAAGCTATGGGCCATACAGAACAGACACTTATGTTTAGTATTTGCTGCTCAAATACTCCACCTCCTGGAGCAAAAATCAACTTCCCTTATCAAAAACGCATTTGTCTGCACCTCCTTCAAAGGAATTTTGCCTAATTACAGCTAGGTAAAGCATGAGTAGAATATCATTACTAAAATGTTGCAAACAGCATGATTTTTTTTAAATTTCCTAGAGCGTTAAGACTATGTTTTTTATGTTTAACTATAAAACAGGTATTACTCTGGAGAGAAGAAGGCTCCTGTACTCACCATCTTTATAGGAGGCAATCATGAAGCCTCTAATCACTTGCAGGAACTGCCCTATGGAGGATGGGTGGCACCAAACATATATTACCTTGGTACTAAAGGATTTTGGTTCCCATATGGGATTTGTGAGCAGTGGGGTAGACCAGAACTTAATAGCTTCTCCTGAAAATCTGGAACTAGCTGACAACCCTGTCGCCTTTTGGTGATCTTTACCTAGTGTTCCTAACATTTTCTATTTCTAGGTTACCTGGAAGATGATTTTGTGTGTACAGTTAAATGCGTATTGTGTGTTAACGCTTGAGAGCCTGCAGGTTCCAAGTGCCTATTGTTTAATTCCAGTGCAGTTTGCCAGCTCAGTAGAGAGACCTTAACAAATCAGCTTCAAGGGGTGACGAATATGCCCAACAAGAGTTACAGCTCTAAACTCAAAGCACTATGGCTGCTATTTACTAACTTGAACTAAAATAGTACAGGTGTAGTGTGATGAAGTTACTATGGGATTTACTAATCTTTGGTACACAAATGTTAGTAAGTCCTGCAGCAGTTACCCTTCCAATTTGGCTAGGAGCTTTGCATCATTGCCACAGTAACTCAAGGTGGTGGACCTCCATTCAGGGTTTGCCATCTTTATAAAAATCTGCACACATTATGTTTATTAGCTAAAGTCTTTTTGTTCTCCCAAACACGTACCTCCCCTCCCCCCCCCCCCCCCCCCCCAAAACCACCACCACCACAAAATCCTGTGTTTTTAGGTTTCTTTTCTCTGGTAGCCTACTGGTAAAGGTGATCATGCCTCACCCAGTGGCCAAAGGTGTAGAAAGATGTACCTCCAGCAGCCCTCGTCCTCTGCTCTCTGACCCCTTTCCTAGATTTATTTGAATATCTGTGATATCTTAGGGCAAGAGTGATCCACAGTTGATTTTGCAATTCATCTAAAAAATGCAGTCCCCCACTAGACACCAAGCATATTCAGGTAAGTGGAGTGAGGGGAAGTTTCAGGCACACTTTGGATTTTTACAATAGGAGGTGAAGCTTAAGGGAGAGAAACATCATTTCACACTGTCCCCTTATGCATTGATCAATTGCCCTTAACACTATGTCACCATGGAGTTGCAAAACTAGATACATGAGGGAAGGAGTTTTTACACAATATTGGCTATGACAAGGGCCTGTTAAATGATGCCACTGCCATGTAGAATTGGGCTTTTTATTAAGTTGGGGGGCATCCAGATACATAGAGGGGCATTTTCGAAAGAAACATCTAAGCTGGGATTTGGACATCTTTGTAAAACGTCCAAATCTGGATGGGGGGAAAGCTCATTTTCAAAAAAAGATGGACATCTATCTTTCGTTTCGAAAATACAAAGGATGTCCTTAGATTTGGATGTCTTTGACTTTCGGCATTTTTGAAACCAAAGATGTCCAAGTCAAAAACGTCCAAATGCAAGCCATTTGCACGTGGGAGGAGCCAGCATTTCTAGTGCACTGGTCCCCCTGACATGCCAGGACAGCAGTTGGGCACCCTAGGGGGCACTGTAGTGGACTTCATAAAATGCTGCCTTACCTTGTGTGCTGAGCCCCCCAAACCCCACTACCCACAACTGTACACCACTACTATAGCCCTTATGGGTGAAGGGGAGGCACCTATATGTGGATACAGAGGGTTTCCGGTGGGTTTTGGAAGGCTCGCTGTTTCCTCCACAAATGTAACAGGTGGGGGTATGAGCCTGGGTCCGCCTGTCTGAAGTGCACAGCACTCACTAAAACTGCTCCAGGGACCTGCATGCGCTGTCATGTACCTGAGTATGACATCTGAGGCTGGCACGTAATATTTTTAACAATGTTTTTTGAGGGTGGGAGGGGGTTAGTGACCACTGGAGGAGTAACGGGAGGTCATCCCCGATTCCCTCCGGTGATCATCTGGTCATTTCAGGCACTTTTTATGCCTTATTCGTAATAAAAAAACGTCCGGGTGAAAACGTCCAAGTGTTAGTCATGGACGTCTCTGCTTTTTTCCATTATGTCTCGAAGACGTTCAAGTCTTAGGAACGCCCAAGTCCTGCCTTCACCATGCCTCCGATACACCCCCTTGAGATTTGGATTTCCTTGCAATGGTATTTCGCTAGAGACGTCCAAAATCTGGTTTCGATTATACCAATATGGACGTCCATCTCTTTTGAAAATAAGCCTGATAGTCACACTCCAGGCTTGGGGCTTTTGTAAAGGGACCTATGAAACCTTTTTCACATTTGTTTTCATGATTTTTGGCATCAGTGAGCTGCTTTACCTACATTTGCATAACAGTTGCTCCTTAATGGCAAATTTAAATAAACTTTTGCAGGATGTGGACTTCATGTCAAATATAGCACATAATACCTGGAAACGCTCAAATTCCAAGTTTCAGGTGTTTTACATGAGATTTCACGCAAAGTGTGCTTCTACAGGGATGAGCCCCTTCCAAGATTTGTTGCATGCAGATAAAAACACAAGAATATAGTTATTTTTTTAAGCTAATGGTTTTTTTTTTTTTAATATAGAATGTAGTTGTGATTAACTGATGGTAATTTTACATATTAACATTTTATTTCCTCTGTCCCTTTTACACATATACTTTAGTCTAATAGATAACTTTTTAGATCTGAGGAGGAATTTGCTCCTTTTATTTACCCATTTGCCATTTTTCTTCTTATTCACATGGTGTAGCTTGTAGTTCCTAAATTCTTTCCTTATTTTTTTCACCACTTGCATTACTTGCATTACCTGTCTACTATCCACAAATGGGTTCCTCCAAAGTTCTTGGGACTATTTTTCATGGCTTTTTGGTCATTGCAGCTTGCAGACAGCTAGCTATACGCTTTTTCCAACTGTCTGCCCAATCACCTGGCAATTGTGACACATGATTAATCTCAGCAATCCAAAGGAAAAAAAAAAAGACTCTAGCTAAGTGTAATGCCTGTTAGTATAGCATCTTGCACATTTCCTCTCCATGCCCCCAGTGTGTGTTGTGTAGAGTATGCTGCACAGGAATTAACTGAGAAAGCAATGTCCTTTTCTACTTTCAGGCTATGCTGGGGTTGTAAACTACCATGGGATTAGAATTGGCGGCATCTCTGGAATATTTAAATCTCATGATTACAAAAAAGGTAATAATTTATTGTATAAAATGTACATGTGAAGACGTTACAGACCAAAGATCCCCAAATTCACACTTGAGCGGCATCCTTGCTGGCAGAATTTGTAAATTTTTGTTTTTGAAACATTGCAGGCCATTTTGAATGCCCTCCATACAGCCAACAGACTGTCAGAAGTGCTTATCATGTGAGAAGCATTGATGTGTTCAAAATCAAGCAGGTCAGTAGAAAAAAGAGCTTCATCTCAAGACTTGAAGGGACAAGATTATTGTAGCATGGTAGAACTACATGTCTGACTTACGTTTGCAACCAACACTGCGGTGGCAAATAAGTGCTTCTCAATAATTGACTACCAGGATGGGCCAATTAGTAACATAGTAACATAGTAGATGACGGCAGAAAAAGACCTGCATGGTCCATCCAGTCTGCCCAACAAGATAAACTCACATGTGCCACTTTTTATTTGTACCTGTTGTCCCGTTCCGGGCCCTTACCTGGCGGTCCGCGGGCCGGAGCGAGAGGCTGGGGCGCCCGTGGGATGCGGGGCGGCGGGGGAAGGCTGCCACGGGGATCGCCGCGACTGCAGGCTGCTCCGAGGCCGGCGATCCAGAAGAGCAAGCGCCGGCCTCAGAGAAGGAGATCCGCCGGCCAAGATGGCGGCGCCGGCGTCGTCGTCCTCCTCGCTACAGCGGGACCAGCGAGGAGGCTCCGCCCACTTGCGCCGGATTGGCGCATCCGCGTAGGAACTCCGCCCATCGGACGGGAGGATCAATCCGGGCCCCCGCTGCCGGCCTGGGCGAAGAGGATTGGTTCCAGCGGTTCCCCAGCCAGGACGAGCGGGGGATTTAAACGGGAACACGGAGGGGGTCCAGTGCTTCCGTTTTGTTGTTTGAAGCCACATTCCAAGCCTGTGTTTGTTCCTCGTGTCAGCTAGCCGTTCTGCTAGCTATTTCCAGTAAAGACTGTGTTTGTTCCTCGTGCCAGCTAGCCGTCCTGCTAGCTATTTCCAGTAAAGGCTGTGTTTGTTCCTCGTGTCAGCTAGCCGTCCTGCTAGCTATTTCCAGTGAAGACTGTGTTTGTTCCTCGTGTCAACTAGCCGTCCTGCTAGCTATTTCCAGTGAAGACTGTGTTTGTTCCTCGTGTCAGCTAGCCGTCCTGCTAGCTATTTCCAGTGAAGACTGTGTTTGTTCCTCGTGTCAACTAGCCGTCCTGCTGGCTATTGCCAATAAAGACTGTGTCCGTTCCCCGTGCTCAGCTAGCCACCCGGCTAAGCCACGCTCACCCAGGACTCTGTACCCACACCCAGCCAGGCCAGCCGTCACCCCGCGGTTCCAGCAGTCCTGCTGGCCGCCCGCAGCTGAGGGCTCAACCCTCGGTGAACGGCGGTCGCCGCGGGTGAAGATTCGGGGTGCTCGGTGATTTCCTGGCCCTAGTGGGGCTCGGGAAGACTCGAGAGCTCACCAATACCGGAGTGACATCAGAGCCGCGACAGAAAACGGAAGCCATGAGCTCGCCGACGCAACCTGATCTACGGGACCTGGCCAAGGTTCTCCAGCAGCAACAGGAACAGCTCAATGCCCTGTCTGGGGCGCTCCAGAATGTATGTTCTCAGCTTTCCACGCTTCAGGTACAGAACCAGGCCGCTGCGGTCCAAGGGGTCGCAGCGGCTCCCCGTATGGGAGGGTTCCGCGTGGGACCTCAGTTCCCTGAACCAGCACGATACGATGGGACCCCGGGAGGTTGTCGGGGGTTCCTTAACCAGTGTAACCTGGCCTTCCGGATGCAACCGGAGGCCTTTGCTTCGGACCAAAGTAAGGTGGGCTACATTATGGGCCTTTGTGAAGGAAAAGCCCAGGACTGGGTGGCCCCCCTGAACGAACAACATGACCCCATTTTGGATGATAATAGCGAATTTCAGCGCCGGTTCCAGATGGTGTTCGACCTTCCGGGAAGACCTTCCTCCGTGGCATCGGAACTGCTCCGGATTCATCAGGGAGAAGGTACGGTGGCCGATTATGCCATCCGGTTCCGTACCTTAGCCACGGAGCTGCGTTGGAATCCGGAGTCCTTGATGGCCATTTTTATGGAGGGATTACAAGAACGAATCAAGGATGAATTGGCGGGACGGGAGATTCCCGGACAATTGGATGCCCTCATATCACTCTGTATACGGGTGGACACCCGATTCCAGGAGCGAGCCAGAGCCCGGGCGGAGCGGCAGAAGTGGGCACGAGGGACCTCCCGGACGAGCAAAGGGCCGTCCTCTCGCCAGGCGAACCGGGACACTACGGAGCCCGGGGAGGAGCCGATGGTGATGGGCCGGCAACGGTTGACTCCCGCCGAAAGACAGCAACGACAGTCAAACGGACTGTGCTTCTATTGTGGGAAGGCTGGGCATTTCCTCCGGACTTGTTCCATCCGGCCGGGAAATGCGCTCCCCAAGGCGCCCTGAGGGGAGGGTTCTTGGGGCACTCCGCTCCCCTACCAGACACCCTGATCATCCTACCGGTGACCTTACGGTGGCAGGAGGCCACGGTTCAGACCCGAGCCCTGGTGGACTCGGGGTCAGGGGGCAATTTTATTGGGCTCGAACTGCTGCAGCAAATGGGCTGGCCCACGCTCCCCCGGAGGCCGATGCTGCGGATAACCTCCATCCAAGGAACTACCCTTCCCCAGCCGGTCACTGAGATTACTCCAATGTTGGAACTGCAAGTGGGGGAGAACCATCGGGAGGAAGCCGAATTCTTAGTATTATCCCGGACCATCCACCCTGTGGTTCTGGGACTGCCATGGTTACGATACCACAACCCGGTTATCGACTGGGCCGGGGGAAGAATTCAAGCGTGGGGTAATTCCTGCCAAGAGACCTGTTGTAAGGGTCGGGCTGGCAGCTGTCCGGCCTTAAATACGTTGCCCGAGGAGGGACCGGGTGAACTGGGCTCCTTGCCTATGGATTATAGAGACTTTGCAGATGTGTTTAATCCCAAGGAGGCGGAGGTACTACCGCCGCATAGGTCTTTTGACTGTGCTATCAATTTGAAGACGGATACGGTACCCCCACGGGGCCGACTGTACAAACTGTCCCGAGGAGAGTTCAAGGCAATGCGAGAATACATCCATGAGAACCTACGGAAAGGGTTCATTCAGCCGTCTACATCTCCAGCCGGGGCAGGGTTCTTTTTCGTTACCAAGAAGGATGGGTCGCTGAGACCTTGCTTTGACTATCGGGGATTAAATGCCATCACCGTGAAGGATCGGTTCCCGCTGCCACTCATTCCCGAGCTCTTGGACAGACTGCAAGGAGCTCAGATCTTCACGAAGTTAGATTTGCGGGGGGCCTACAATCTAGTACGAATCCGGTCCGGGGACGAATGGAAAACGGCTTTCAACACCCACGAGGGACATTTTGAATATCGGGTGATGCCGTTCGGTCTCTGCAATGCCCCTGCGGTGTTTCAACGCCTTATCAATTGTGTACTAGAGGATTTGCTAAATTCCACGGTGATTGTATATTTGGACGACATCCTAGTTTACTCTAAGGACCCCCTGGAGCATCCGGGCCATGTTCGTGCAGTGCTGCACCGCCTACGTCAAGCCCATCTATTTGCTAAGCTGAGTAAGTGCGCTTTCCATCAGCGATCCTTACCCTTTTTAGGGCATATCCTGCTTCCAGGGGGGTTACAGATGGAGCCAGACAAGCTCCAAGCCATTCGAGAGTGGCCTCAACCGAAGGGCCTGAAGGCCTTACAACGATTCCTGGGCTTCGCCAATTACTATCGCCAATTTATTCCCCAGTACTCCCGGTTGACAACCCCGTTGACGGCGCTCACCCACAAGAACGCGAGGGTCAGGGATTGGCCGCCAGAGGCGCAAGCGGCTTTTCATCTGGTAAAAGAGGCTTTTGAGTCCGCGTCCATTCTGTTGACCACCGACCCTGAGAAACCTTTCATTGTAGAGGTGGACGCGTCCGCTCTAGGGGCCGGGGCGGTCATTTCTCAAATCAACCCCGAAGGCCGGCGCCAACCGTGCTCCTTCTTTTCACGTAAATTCTCCCCAGCCGAGCGGAATTATACGGTAGGGGATAGAGAACTCTTGGCTTTGAAACTAGCACTGCAGGAGTGGAGACACTTGCTGGAAGGAGCGGAACACCGGTTCACGGTCATCACTGATCATAAGAACCTCCTATACCTCCAAGAGGCTCAGCGGTTGAATCCCCGACAGGCTCGGTGGTCATTATTCTTTGCCAGGTTTCATTTTCAATTAGTGTTCCGGGCGGCCTCCCAGAATACCCTGGCCGATGCGCTCTCCCGGGCCTTCGAGGTACCAGAAGAGACTAAGGAGGCTCATCCGATGTTAGACCCCGCTTGTCTCAGTGCGGCCACAGGGGAGGTTGCACCGATCCAGAAATTCGTGGCGGCCGCCGATCGGAAAGAGGTTCTGCAATGGGGGCACTCGTCTAGATGGGCCGGGCACTTCGGGTACCAAAAGACACTCCGATTCATCACACGACATTATCGATGGCCACAGATAAGACGAGACATCCTCCAGTTTGTTACCTCGTGCCCGGTATGTGCCCGAACCAAGCCAGTAGGAGGACCCCCCGTGGGAGACCTACAGCCACTGCCCGTGCCGACCAGTCCCTGGTCGGAGATATCCATGGACTTTTATCACTGACTTACCTCGCTCCCAGGGTCATACCGTGATCTGGGTTGTGATAGATCGGTTCTCTAAAATGGCTCACTTTGTTCCATTCGCGAACCTCCCGTCGGCCGCCTCTCTAGCTCAAGCCTTCATTCACCACATTTTTCGACTACATGGACTACCCACTCGGATCATCAGTGACCGAGGACCCCAATTTACCTCCCGCTTCTGGAGAACCTTGTGCACGGCCTTGGGGGTGGAGAACCATTTTTCATCCGCTTACCATCCTCAAACCAACGGCATGGTTGAGAGGATTAATCAAACCTTGAAAGGATTCTTACGAGCTTTTGTCAACCAACGACAAGATAACTGGGTTTCTCTACTTCCCTGGGCCGAGTTCGCCTATAACCAAAGTGACCACTCGTCCTCAGGGCAGTCCCCGTTCTTCCTGGTATATGGACGACATCCTCGGCTTCCAGGGCCGTTCCCGGCTACCGCCATAACCCCGGCGGGGGACCAAGTCGTGGCCGACCTACAAAAGGTCTGGAAGATGGCTAGGGAACAATTACAGAAGACCGCGACCAAGGACAAGATCTTTGCTGACCGCCATCGGCGGCCCGCTCCCGTGCTCCAACCAGGACAGAAGGTATGGTTAAGCACGAAACATCTGAGATTCCGAGGTTCTTCCCGAAGATTGGGACCTCGATATGCGGGACCATATGCAATCCAAGAACGAATTGGGCCAGTAACGTATCGGTTGCGGTTACCCGGCACCCTACGAGTACATAACGCCTTCCATATCTCGTTATTGAAGCGGTTCCAGGGGTCCGGGTGGCACCCGCCCCCGGCCCAAGAAGAAGATCTCCAGGTGGCCCCGGACCCGGAGTACGAGGTAGGAGAAATTCTCGACTCAAAGTGGCGGCGGGGAAGACTGCATTATTTGTTATCATGGAAATCTTTTGGTCCCGAAGACAATTCCTGGGAACCCGTGGCTAATGTTCATGCCCCAGAATTGGTCAAAGCCTTCCACGCCCGATATCCGTCCAAACCCGGGCCCCGGGAGAAGGGGTCATCCGGGGAAGATACTGTCCCGTTCCGGGCCCTTACCTGGCGGTCCGCGGGCCGGAGCGAGAGACTGGGGCGCCCGTGGGATGCGGGGCGGCGGGGGAAGGCTGCCACGGGGATCGCCGCGACTGCAGGCTGCTCCGAGGCCGGCGATCCAGAAGAGCAAGCGCCGGCCTCAGAGAAGGAGATCCGCCAGCCAAGATGGCGGCGCCGGCGTCGTCGTCGTCCTCGCTACAGCGGGACCAGCGAGGAGGCTCCGCCCACTTGCGCCGGATTGGCGCATCCGCGTAGGAACTCCGCCCATCGGACGGGAGGATCAATCCGGGCCCCCGCTGCCGGCCTGGGCGAAGAGGATTGGTTCCAGCGGTTCCCCAGCCAGGACGAGCGGGGGATTTAAACGGGAACACGGAGGGGGTCCAGTGCTTCCGTTTTGTTGTTTGAAGCCACATTCCAAGCCTGTGTTTGTTCCTCGTGTCAGCTAGCCGTCCTGCTAGCTATTTCCAGTGAAGACTGTGTTTGTTCCTCGTGTCAGCTAGCCGTCCTGCTAGCTATTTCCAGTGAAGACTGTGTTTGTTCCTCGTGTCAACTAGCCGTCCTGCTGGCTATTGCCAATAAAGACTGTGTCCGTTCCCCGTGCTCAGCTAGCCGCCCGGGTAAGCCACGCTCACCCAGGACTCTGTACCCACACCCAGCCAGGCCAGCCGTCACCCCGCGGTTCCAGCAGTCCTGCTGGCCGCCCGCAGCTGAGGGCTCAACCCTCGGTGAACGGCGGTCGCCGCGGGTGAAGATTCGGGGTGCTCGGTGATTTCCTGGCCCTAGTGGGGCTCGGGAAGACTCGAGAGCTCACCAATACCGGAGTGACATCAGAGCCGCGACACCTGTCCTCTTCAGGCCACAGACCATATAAGTCTGGCCAGCACTATCCCCGCCTCCCACCACCAGCTCTGGCACAGACCGTATAAGTCTGCCCAGCACTATCTCCGACTCCCAACCACCAGCCCCGCCTCCCACCACCGGCTCTGGCACAGACCATATAAGTCTGCCCAGCAGTATCCCCACCTCCCAACTACCAGTCCCGCCTCCCACCACCAGCTCTGGCACAGACCGTATAAGTCTGCCCAGCACTATCCCGCCTCCCACCACCGGCTCTGGCACAGACCGTATAAGTCTGCCCAGCACTAGCCCTGCCTCCCACCACCGGCTCTGCCACCTAAACTTGGCTAAGCTCCCAAGGATACCTTCCTTCTGAACAGGATTCCTTTATGTTTATCCCATGCGTGTTTGAATTCTGTTACCGATTTCATCTCCACCACCTCCCGCGGGAGGGCATTCCAAGCATCCACTACTGTCTCCGTGAAAAAGTACTTCCTGACATTTTTCCTGAGTCTGCCCCCCTTCAATCTCATTTCATGTCCTCTCGTTCTACTGCCTTCGCATCTCCGGAAAAGATTCGTTTGCGGATTAATACCTTTCAAATATTTGAACGTCTGTATCATATCACCCCTGTTTCTCCTTTCCTCCAGAGTATACATGTTCAGGTCCGCAAGTCTCCCCTCGTACGTCTTGTAACGCAAATCCCATACCATTCTCGTAGCTTTCCTTTGCACCGCTTCAATTCTTTTTAAATCCTTCGCAAGATACGGCTTCCAAAACTGAACACAATACTCCAGGTGGGGCCTCACCAATGACTTGTACAGGGGCATCAACACTTCCTTTCTTCTGCTGGTCACACCTCTCTCTATACAGCCTAGCAACCTTCTCACTATGGCCACCGCCTTGTCACACTGTTTCGTCGCCTTCAGATCCTCAGATACTATCACCCCAAGATCCCTTTCCCCTTCCGTACCTATCAGACTCTCACTGCTTAACACATACGTCTCCCGTGGATTTCTCTTCCCTAAGTGCATCACTTTGCATTTTTTCGCATTGAATTTTAATTGCCCAAACCTTAGACTATTCTTCAAGCTGGGACTGAAAACATTTTGATAACCTAGTCAGCCAGATGCTTCAAATTTGGTGTTTGCAGTTGGAGGAGGAGTCGTCTGGCTTGGATAGGAGAAAAGCTGCTATCCACAGTCAGGACAATAGCTGCTAAAGGCTGGCTGCCGGAAAAACATTAGGGACAGAAGACTGGGGGTAGATCAAAGAAAGATAAAATACAAATCAAAATATAAAAAGACCAAAAAAGAGAAACTAAACAGCAAGAATATAAAGCAAAAAACTGTTTAGGGGGGAAGTTACCAACATGGGCTACCATTTATATTTTATTTTACGTTTTATTGGTATCTAGGTGTCATTGCATAAATGGGAAAAGTACTAAACTAGCACAAGTTGGTGGTAAAATAACCCATCTTAATAGTAACCCACATTGATAACTTCTCCACCCCTTTAATCTTTTTTTTACATCATTTAAAAATGCTAGTGCCTAAGGGCTTCTTTTACAAAGCCGTGCTAGCATTCCTGCACAGTAAATGAGAGGAAGCCCATTCAATTCGTATGGGCTTCCTCTCATTTACTATGCAGAAATCGCTAGCTCAGCTTTGTAAAAGAGGCCATAAGTTGTTTTTTTTTTCCCCCAAAATGTTTCCACCCCTTGGCCAGTCGTACTCAGATTGAAACAAGCTGAAAACTAAAGAAGCCAGGTTTCAAATCTGCTCTTTTACCGACAAGCCTTGTGACTTTGGGCAAGTCAGTGTACCTGGCTAAAAGGGCAACGACACTGTACACTAGTACAAGTTAGTGCATTATTAGTAAAAATAGGCTTCAGTAAATAACACATTGAAAGTTAGTGCCTTTTAGTATCTCTGCCTATGCCCCCTGAGGAAGGGGACCTATCGACTCTACTTGAAGTTAAGCTTTGATTTGAACAGGCAAGTAAAGCGAATGCTACATACCTGTAGAAGGTATTCTCCGAGGACAGCAGGCTGATTGTTCTCACTGATGGGTGACGTCCGCGGCAGCCCCTCCAATCGGAATCTTCACTAGCAAAAGCCTTTGCTAGCCCTCGCGCGCCGATGCGCATGCGCGGCCGTCTTCCCGCCCGAAACCGGCTTGTGCCGGCCAGTCTCATATGTAGCAAGACAAAGACAAGGGAAGACACAACTCCAAAGGGGAGGCGGGCGGGTTTGTGAGAACAATCAGCCTGCTGTCCTCGGAGAATACCTTCTACAGGTATGTAGCATTCGCTTTCTCCGAGGACAAGCAGGCTGCTTGTTCTCACTGATGGGGTATCCCTAGCCCCAGGCTCACTCAAAACAACAACCATGGTCAATTGGGCCTCGCAACGGCGAGGACATAACTGAGATTGACCTAAAAAAATTTACCAACTAACTGAGAGTGCAGCCTGGAACAGAACAAACAGGGCCCTCGGGGGGTGGAGTTGGATCCTAAAGCCCCAAACAGGTTCTGAAGAACTGACTGCCCCGAACCGACTGTCGCGTCAGGTATCCTGCTGCAGGCAGTAATGAGATGTGAATGTGTGGACAGATGACCACGTTGCAGCTTTGCAAATTTCTTCAATAGAGGCTGACTTCAAGTGGGCTACCGACGCAGCCATGGCTCTAACATTATGAGCCGTGACATGACCCTCAAGAGCCAGCCCCGCCTGGGCGTAAGTGAAGGAAATGCAATCTGCTAGCCAATTGGATATGGTGCGTTTCCCCACAGCCACTCCCCTCCTATTGGGATCAAAAGAAACAAACAATTGGGCGGACTGTCTGTTGGGCTGTGTCCGCTCCAGATAGAAGGCCAATGCTCTCTTGCAGTCCAATGTGTGCAGCTGACGTTCAGCAGGGCAGGAATGAGGACGGGGAAAGAATGTTGGCAAGACAATTGACTGGTTCAGATGGAACTCCGACACAACCTTTGGCAGGAACTTAGGGTGAGTGCGGAGGACTACTCTGTTATGATGAATTTGGTGTAAGGGGCCTGGGCTACCAGGGCCTGAAGCTCACTGACTCTACGAGCTGAAGTAACTGCCACCAAGAAAATGACCTTCCAGGTCAAGTACTTCAGATGGCAGGAGTTCAGTGGCTCAAAAGGAGGTTTCATCAGCTGGGTGAGAACGACATTGAGATCCCATGACACTGTAGGAGGCTTGACGGGGGGCTTTGACAAAAGCAAACCTCTCATGAAGCGAACAACTAAAGGCTGTCCTGAGATCGGCTTACCTTCCACATGGTAATGGTATGCACTGATTGCACTAAGGTGAACTCTTACAGAGTTGGTCTTGAGACCAGACTCAGACAAGTGCAGAAGGTATTCAAGCAGGGTCTGTGTAGGACAAGAGCGAGGATCTAGGGCCTTGCTGTCACACCAGACGGCAAACCTCCTCCATAGAAAGAAGTAACTCCTCTTAGTGGAATCTTTCCTGGAAGCAAGCAAGATGCGGGAGACACCCTCTGACAGACCCAAAGAGGCAAAATCTACGCTCTCAACATCCAGGCCGTGAGAGCCAGGGACCGGAGGCTGGGATGCAGAAGCGCCCCTTCGTCCTGCGTGATGAGGGTCGGAAAACACTCCAATCTCCAGGGTTCTTCGGAGGACAACTCCAGAAGAAGAGGGAACCAGATCTGACGCGGCCAAAAAGGAGCAATCAGAATCATGGTGCCTCGGTCTTGCTTGAGTTTCAACAAAGTTTTCCCCACCAGAGGTATGGGAGGATAAGCATACAGCAGACCTTCCCCCCAATCCAGGAGGAAGGCATCCGATGCCAGTCTGCCGTGGGCCTGAAGCCTGGAACAGAACTGAGGGACTTTGTGGTTGGCTCGAGATGCGAAAAGATCCACCAAGGGGGTGCCCCACGCTTGGAAGATCTGGCGCACCACTCGGGAGTTGAGCGACCACTCGTGAGGTTGCATAATCCTGCTCAGTCTGTCGGCCAGACTGTTGTTTACGCCTGCCAGATATGTGGCTTGAAGCACCATGCCGTGCCGGCGAGCCCGGAGCCACATGCTGACGGCTTCCTGACACGGGGCGAGATCCGGTGCCCCCCTGCTTGTTGACGTAGTACATGGCAACCTGGTTGTCTGTCTGAATTTGGATAATTTGGTGGGACAGCCGATCTCTGAAAGCCTTCAGAGCGTTCCAGATCGCTCGTAACTCCAGAAGATTGATCTGTAGATCGCGTTCCTGGAGGGACCAGCTTCCTTGGGTGTGAAGCCCATCGACATGAGCTCCCCATCCCAGGAGAGACGCATCCGTGGTCAGCACTTTTTGTGGCTGAGGAATTTGGAAAGGACGTCCCAGAGTCAAATTGGACCAAATCGTCCACCAATACAGGGATTCGAGAAAACTCGTGGACAGGTGGATCACGTCTTCTAGATCCCCAGCAGCCTGAAACCACTGGGAAGCTAGGGTCCATTGAGCAGATCTCATGTGAAGGCGGGCCATGGGAGTCACATGAACTGTGGAGGCCATGTGGCCCAGCAATCTCAACATCTGCCGAGCTGTGATCTGCTGGGACGCTCGCACCCGCGAGACGAGGGACAACAAGTTGTTGGCTCTCGCCTCTGGGAGATAGGCGCGAGCCGTCCGAGAATCCAGCAGAGCTCCTATGAATTCGAGTCTCTGCGCCGGGAGAAGATGGGACTTGGGTAATTTATCACAAACCCCAGTAGCTCCAGGAGGCGAATAGTCATCTGCATGGACTGCAGGGCTCCTGCTTCGGACGTGTTCTTCACCAGCCAATCGTCGAGATATGGGAACACGTGCACCCCCCAGCCTGCGAAGTGCTGCCGCTACTACAGCCAAGCACTCTGTGAACACCCTGGGCGCAGAGGCGAGCCCAAAGGGTAGCACACAGTACTGGAAGTGACGTGTGCCCAGCTGAAATCGCAGATACTGTCTGTGAGCTGGCAGTATCGGGATGTGTGTGTAGGCATCCTTCAAGTCCAGAGAGCATAGCCAATCGTTTTCCTGAATCATGGGAAGTAGGGTGCCCAGGGAAAGCATCCTGAACTTTTCTTTGACCAGATATTTGTTCAGGGCCCTTAGGTCTAGGATGGGACGCATCCCCCCTGTTTTCTTTTCCACAAGGAAGTACCTGGAATAGAATCCCAGCCCTTCTTGCCCGGATGGCACGGGCTCGACCGCATTGGCGCTGAGAAGGGCGGAGAGTTCCTCTGCAAGTACCTGCTTGTGCTGGAAGCTGTAAGACTGATCTCCCGGTGGACAATTTGGAGGTTTTGAGGCCAAATTGAGGGTGTATCCTTGCCGGACTATTTGGAGAACCCACTGATCGGAGGTTATGAGAGGCCACCTTTGGTGAAAAGCTTTCAACCTCCCTCCGACTGGCAGGTCGCCCGGCACTGACACTTGGATGTCGGCTATGCTCTGCTGGAGCCAGTCAAAAGCTCGCCCCTTGCTTTTGCTGGGGAGCCGAGGGGCCTTGCTGAGTCGCACGCTGCTGACGAGAGCGAGCGCGCTGGGGCTTAGCCTGGGCCGCAGGCTGTTGAGAAGGAGGATTGTACCTACGCTTGCCAGAAGAGTAGGGAACAGTCTTCCTTCCCCCAAAAAATCTTCTACCTGTAGAGGTAGAGGCTGAAGGCTGCCGGCGGGAGAACTTGTCGAATGTGGTGTCCCGCTGGTGGAGCTGCTCTACCACCTGTTCGACTTTCTCTCCAAAAATGTTATCCGCACGGCAAGGCGAGTCCGCAATCCGCTGCTGGATTCTATTCTCCAGGTCGGAGGCACGCAGCCATGAGAGCCTGCGCATCACCACACCTTGAGCAGCGGCCCTGGACGCAACATCAAAGGTGTCATTCACCCCTCTGGCCAGGAATTTTCTGCACGCCTTCAGCTGCCTGACCACCTCCTGAAACGGCTTGGCTTGCTCAGGGGGGAGTGCATCAACCAAGCCCGCCAACTGCCGCACATTGTTCCGCATGTGTATGCTCGTGTAGAGCTGGTAAGACTGAATTTTGGCCACGAGCATAGAAGAATGGTAGGCCTTCCTCCCAAAGGAGTCTAAGGTTCTAGAGTCCTTGCCCGGGGGCGCCGAAGCATGCTCCCTAGAACTCTTAGCCTTCTTTAGGGCCAGATCCACAACTCCAGAATCATGAGGCAACTGAGTGCGCATCAGATCTGGGTCCCCATGGATCCGGTACTGGGACTCGATCTTCTTGGGGATGTGGGGATTAGTTAAAGGTTTGGTCCAGTTCGCAAGCAATGTCTTTTTTAGGACATGGTGCAAGGGAACAGTGGACGCTTCCTTAGGTGGAGAAGGATAGTCCAGGAGCTCAAACATTTCAGCCCTGGGCTCGTCCTCCACAACCACCGGGAAGGGGATGGCCGTAGACATCTCCCGGACAAAGGAAGCAAAAGACAGACTCTCAGGAGGAGAAAGCTGTCTTTCAGGAGAGGGAGTGGGATCGGAAGGAAGACCCTCAGACTCCTCGTCAGAGAAATATCTGGGGTCTTCTTCCTCTTCCCACGAGGCCTCACCCTCCGGTGTCAGACACAAGTTCACGGACCTGTGTCTGCAACCGTGCCCGACTCGACTCCGTGGAGCCACGTCCACGATGGGGGCGTCGAGAGGTAGACTCCCTCGCCCGCATCGGCGAAGCTCCCTCCGCCGACGTAGTCGGGGAGCCCTCCTGGGAGGCGACGGCAGCCGGCACCGCACGCGGCACCGACGCCGTAGACCTCACCTCGGGCGATGGGCCAGCCGGCGCCACGCTCGACGGTACCGGTGGCGCAAGCACCGCCGGTGCCGGAGGGGTAGGGCGCAACGGCTCTCCCAGAATCTCTGGGAGGACGGCCCAGAGGCTCTCGTTCAGAGCGGCTGCAGAGAAAGGCATGGAGGTCGATGCAGGCGTCGACGTCAGAACCTGTTCCGGGCGTGGAGGCTGTTCCGGGCTGTCCAGAGTGGAGCGCATCGACACCTCCTGAACAGAGGGTGAGCGGTCCTCTCGGCGTCGATGCCTGCTGGGTGCCGACTCCTTCGGCGACCCAGAGCTCTCGGTACCGACACGGGAAGGGGACCGGTGACGATGCTTCTTCGACTTCTTGGGACGAAGCATGTCACCGGAGCTTCCCGGTACCGACGAGGAGGACGTAGAATCCAGCCGTCGCTTCCTCGGGGCCGAGACCGAAGAGGGTCGGTCTCGGGGGGGCTGTACCGCAGGAGCCCTCAGGGTAGGGGGAGACCCACCCGAAGGCTCACCGCCACCAGCAGGGGAATGGACAGCCCTCACCTGCACTCCAGACGAAGCACCACCGTCCGACGACATCAGCAGACGAGGTCCCGGTACCACCGACGTCGATGCAGCTATCCGATGTCTCGGTGCCGATGCAGAGGGTCGATGCCTCGATACACTCGATGCACTGGCCGCCGAGGTTGAAGGTCTGGACGCTGAAGACGTCGATGCACTCGATATCCCCGGTGCCGATGCCGACGAAGAGCCCGAGAACAAAATGTTCCACTGGACTAACCTCGCTACCTGAGTCCGCCTTTGCAAAAGGGAGCGGTGCCCAGCCCCCAGACACTAAAGACACGACGCGTGCCTGTCAGTGAGCGAGATTACCCGGGCGCACTGGGTGCACTTCTTGAAGCCGCTGGAAGGCTTCGATGTCATGGGCGGAAAAATCACGCCGGCGAAATCGAATGGCGAAATTTGGCACAGAAAAAAAGGGAAATTTCGACCGGGGCCTAAGTAAGGCCTACCCCGACGACGAAAGAAAACTTAATGGGGCGAAAAAACTCGAAGTAGAGGAAGGAAAAACCGAAAGGCTAATCCAAATGATTTCTGGATTTTTCACAGAAAAATGTCGAAAAACGACGCGCGAGGTCGACTTTCCGGGGCACGAACGGCAAAACACAACCGTACCGAGCGCGGAGAAAAGAAGACTGGCCGGCACAAGCCGGTTTCGGGCGGGAAGACGGCCGCGCATGCGCATCGGCGCGCGAGGGCTAGCAAAGGCTTTTGCTAGTGAAGATTCCGATTGGAGGGGCTGCCGCGGACGTCACCCATCAGTGAGAACAAGCAGCCTGCTTGTCCTCGGAGAATATATATTTAAATCCTTAAAACCCAAATCTAAACTTTGCCTCTGCAGAAGAAAATGGAGGTAAAATAGAAAAATTGAGCATAGGTATAATTAGGAAGATTTTATATTTTTCTGCTCAGGACCTGCACGTATATTGGTACTTCAACTTTTACAGAGATTGGATTGCTTTTGCAGGTTAAACTACTTCCTTTAATTTACAAAAGTAAGTAGTATGCACCCTGGGGTCTTTGGCACTAACAGCAGTTATCAAGTCATTACAAGATAAATTTTGCAACAACCTGGACTATTCTGTAAAGATCTTTAAAATCAAATATACACCTTCCAGTTTTGGTAGCCTTGTTTACTTCAGTTAACAGTAATCTTGATAAACTCCAAATGCAGATAAAATTATAGAACATGCAGAAATTGTGAATTATAAAGCCAGTTTAATCAATTCACTGGATTAGATCAGTTGATCTCTGACTTTCCCTTCAGTTCTTAAGATTTAATGGTCCCTTCTGCCTATTCAATGCTTTCTTGAATTCTGTTGTGTCTTTCCCTTCCTCCTCCTATACTGGGAATCTGGTCATGCATCTACTGCTCTTTTTTTTTTTTTCTTTCTTTATTTGGATTTTGCTCACACCTTTTTTTAGTAGTAGCTCAAGGTGAGTTTCATTCAAGTACCATGGGTATTTCCCTGTCCCTGAAGGGCTCACAGTCTAACCCCTCTGTTTACTAAAGCTTAGCTTGAGTTATCTGCAGCAGGGCCCATTTTATTCCTATGGGCCCTGCTGCAGATAATTCGAGCTAAGCTTTAGTAAACAACCCCCTACGTTTGTACCTGACGAAATGGAGGGTTAAATGACTTGCCCAAATCACACAGAGCAGCAGTGGGATTTGAACAGGGCACCTCTTGGATATCAAGACTAGTGCATAAGAGTAGCCATACTGGGTCAGACCAATGGTCCATGTAGCCCAGTATCCTGTTTTCCAAACCGTGGCCAAGCCAGGTCACAAGTACCTGGCAGAAACCCAAATCGTGGCAACACTCCATTCTACAAATCCTAGGGCAAGCAGTTGCTTCCCATGTCTGCCTCAATAACAGACTATGGACTTTTTCTCCAGGAATTTGTCCAAACCTTTTTTAAACCCAGATACGCTAACCGCTGTTACCACAATCTTCGGCAAAGAGTTCCAGACATGGGTGTAGTTTGGGGGGGCAGTGCCCCCCCCCCCCTAAAAAAAAACGAGCTGAGTCGTCACACCATCCTCCAATCCCCCGAGCTGGCAGCCTCTCCGAGAAAGCAGCAAAACGCACGCTGCTTTAGGCCTGCCCCCAGAAGCCCTTCTTCTTCAACTTCTTGTTCCCGCATAGGCGGAAAGCTGTAGGAGAGAGAAGGGCTTCCGGAGCAGTGTTTACCTGACTGGCTAGGTGTGTCCCTAGTACTGGATTGAGAACCACTGGTTTAGAATAAATTGCTTTTTTTTTTTTTTGCTGATCTAGTTAGGTTATTTCAGCAGTAATAGCATTTTCTATGATTATTTAAGTGACTGGGAGTCTTTTTAGGCTATAGTTTACAGGCTATATTTTGCCACTGTAGCACTGATCTACTGACCTTTATTGTAAGGGAAAACCTTTTCAAATTTCCAAATTAAAAAAAAAAAGGTTAGGCAGTCAATTTAATTTGTGTTTAGTAAGGAGCTAAAAGGGATGCCTTTCATGCAGTAAAATTGCTTGACACTGATTTTTAATTTGTATGCAATATATTTCTTGATTCCTGATGCTATTGCCTAGAGAGAAACAAGAGCCAAACAACCACATAACTGGCTTATTTTGATACCATACAGTTTTCACTTTTGTTGTGACATTTTGTTGTCATGCAGCTAAAGCAGCCCCTGGATATCTTCCTGTCACATGATTGGCCAAGGAGTATTTATCACTATGGCAACAAAAAGCAACTTCTTACCAAGAAAGCCTTTTTTCGCCAGGAAGTAGAAAACAACACACTGGGCAGCCCTGCTGCTTCTGAGCTCCTGCATCACCTCAAACCCTCATACTGGTTCTCTGCACATCTGCATGTGAAATTTGCAGCTTTACTCCAGCACCAGGTAAAAACAACAAACAAACCTGTAGGGCACCTGTCATTGTGTTTGTTTTGTTTTCGGAGGATGGTGTTCATTCCCCCTCCCTACTGTACCCCAATTGAGACTTAAAATCTTGTCAGTACAACATGATTTGCAACAGAATCGGCATGGAATCCAGTCTGAGAAGGGAATAAAATCCACTAAACAGTCCTGTAAGTTCAGATCTAAAATTAAAGGGGATTGTTAAGGGCAGACTGAAATGTTGCTCAGGTTTGAATGAAGCACCTCAAGAATATCAGGTCCTGCAAAGAATCCGCCTTAAGATTGGCTGCATAGCCTGTTGTATGCTTCTAGCAATGATCTAATGTTTGTTTTTCAGACAAATGTGAAAGGACAGCTGCCAAAAGCAACAAAATTTTTAGCCTTGGATAAATGCCTACCACACAGGGACTTTCTACAGGTACAAATGGCATGACTAAGCACATTTATGTGTTAAAAAAAAAACTCCTCTGATTTTCATTTGTGATCTTTGCTGGCTGGGAATATAACAGCGGGTATTAGCGCAGTACCACAAGTAGAACTGATTGTGTATTCATCTCCTTTTATTTCTCCTCTGCCTTAGATAATTGATGTGGACCATGACCCTAATGCACCTGATTGCCTAGAGTATGATCTTGAATGGCTTGCAATTCTGAAGGCTACAAATGATCTGATTAATGTGACTCCAAAATTGTGGAACATGCCTGAAAATAATGGCCTCCATGCAAAGTGAGTAGGGACCATTTTATTTTAGTTTTCTTCAGAACTTATCAGAAGAACAAAAAAAAAATGCTGATATTGGGGGGAAAATGTTGACTCTTTTCCAGGTGAATATCTTGAGTTATTTAGGTGTACAGACGTCATGAAAGTAAAAACAAAAAAAATAATTAGGATCATAGAGCACGGATACCCAAACGTTTTGTATAATGCGCAACAATTTTTCATAAGGCTAGATGAAGCAAGCAATTCATCCATTTTTTATTACACTTTTCCCATGTCTCATCTCAATCAGTGCCCCTTTTCTAGTATCTTAATGCCACTTTTATCTTCCCATTGTAACATAACATAGTACATGATCTGTATGGTGCAGCCAGAGTTTATCTGCACCCTGTCTATGCCCTGTTTTAAAGTGCGAAGATCATTAGAATTTTACTTTTGATTCCAACCTCTTTTAATATACATATGTTCTGTGTTCATCCCTCACATTTTTTAAATTTTGTCACTGTTTTTGTCCCCACCATCTCTACTGAGAGGTTATTCCAGGCATCCATTACCCTCACTGTGTGAAAGTATTTCTTGATGTTACTCCTAAGTCTACCACCCTGCAACCCAATTCATAGTTATACCACTTTCCGTCTCCTGAAAAATATTTGTATGTTATCTTTCAAGTATTTCAGTGTTTGTATTATCTTCCCATTCCTTCTTTCCTCTAGGGTATACATATTGAGGTCTTCCAAGTTTTTTCTCACACACCTTTTGTTGTGTAAAGCCCATACCATTTTTGTCATCTTCCTCCGAACTCCTTCAAGTCATTTTATGCCTTTAGCAAGGTACAGCTTCCAAAACTGAATACAATGCTCAAGCTGGGGCCTAACCAATGACCTGTACAAGAGAATTATCACCAACTTGCTTCTGCTGGTTATGCGTCTCTCTATGCAGTCTAGCACCTTTCTGTCTTTGGCCGCAGCCTTATTGACACGACCTTACTGTGACTCTGTGTCCAGATCACGCTGCCAGCATGAGGGAGGAGTCGCTGCCCATCACTGGACCTGCAGCCTTCAGCACCAGTGCATCCCTGTGACGTCAGACGCCGAAGAGGGACATTTAGGTCCCCAGTTCTGGCGCTCTTGTGCCAAAGCCACCCTGCCTGCATTCCTGTTTTCCGGGTTCTGAGACCTTCCCTGCAGTCGCTCCTTGTTGGGCCATTTGCTGCCTGTCTGCAAGGATTTCCACCTCCTGCTTTTCTTTGTTTCTGTGAGTGAGCCCTAGCTTTGCTTTGCCCTGTCTGGGTTTAGCACAGCCTGTCGCTGCTTGTGTAAGTCCTAGCTTTGCTTTACCTTGCCTAGTCTATGTGTCCAGGTTCCAGCGCAGCCTGTCACTGTTTGTGTGAGTGGGTTTCTGCTTTGCTTGTCCCTTTTGTGTACTTGGGTTCCTGCGCAGCAGTTCGCTGCTTGGCTATTTTGATTCCAGCCCTATTTTGCTTTCTCTTCCCTCATGTGTATGTGCAGCTGTTTTCGCTGCTTGAGTATATCTCTTCCTGCCTCTACTGTCCTACTTTTGTCTGCATGAGTTCCAGTTCGGCCTTGCGGCCCGAGTGAGTGGGTTCTCGGGTTCCAGTTCGGCCTTGCGGCCTGTATGCAAATTTTTTCCTGCGCTCTCTCTCTCTCTCCCTCCCTCTCCCTCTCTCCCTCTCTCTCCTGTCTTTTTGGGTTCCCTTCAGCCATGTTACCTGTTTTATGGGGAAGATATGCTGGAAAGCATCATAGACCTACAGCTGTGAGTTTTAAAATTAGATTTAAAATATGTTTAAACTGGTTTTTACATTTGCAAAATCTTAGGGAACTTATCAGTGTAATTCAAATGTAAAACAGGAACAAAGAACTTGAAAGTGAGTCATGCTATGGCTATTAAACAATGGTAATATTTACATTTCATAATTAGTCTCATAACCTTGCAATAAGTGGTAATTGCACCTACCGGCAGGGTACACTTCAATGTAAAGAAAACATAAAATGAAAACATGTTGGATGTTTCTCTGTAGGGGGGAGGGAATTATGAGTATATTTTATCACAAATGGGAAGGTGTGCCCCTCTCCCTATAGTGTAAGCATAGCATTATCAAATAGACATGAAAAAACTAAAGTACAACTATTTGAAATCTCTGTAGGTGGGACTTCAGTGCTACAGAAGAAATCTTGAAAGAGGTGCTAAATGAAATAGGTGAAGACCTCCGCATTCCTTCCAACTTCAGCATCACAGCTGTATGCTATGACCCCAACAACCTCCAGAATCATAGAGAACCTGCTCATATCATCAGTCCACAGACAACAGAGTTCTGTGCCCTCCTAGGACTAGTTGACCTTAATGCTTTGATTGGTGAGTCAGAAAAGACTGGAGGAGATGAAGTAGCCGACGAGAATGATATGGACAGTACGGGTTCAGCAGAGGAGCCCAGTGAGTATAACACAGACACATCAGGTCTGTCTTCATCTATTAATCCTGATGAAATAGCCCTGGATGAGGATGAAGATGAGGAAGGAGAGACTGTAGATAGCAGTGTTCAATCAGTGGAACCTTCTCCGGGTCACCTTCCGGAATTCTCAATGAGTTTCTCAGACATTCGTAACCTGCCAGAATCTATGGCAGTGTCCTCTGATGATGCAATGGACTCTGCCAACGATGAACTAGAGAAATCTGGTGAAAGTAGCCAGACAGAAGAGGAAGGGAAAAGCCCCTGTGGCAGACCTTTAAAACGGATCAGCAATGAGAACGAAAATGTGGGAACAAAAAAACTTAAGAGACGAAATCAAGCAATATATGCATCAAAAGACTATGAGGATGAATGCTAAGACTGAAAGAACATGTGGTATATTTTCTAAATGAAAGCAAATATATGTCTGTTGCACCTGTTTTAAATACACACACATTTTAAATTGTCATTTCCTCTTCACTCCCCCACCCCACCCCATGCCGACCTTCAGCATTCAGTTGATCCTTCTTGGAGAATTTTGCCTTTATTTCATTAGATGATACTGAGTATTTCTGTAATATGCTAAAATAATCTGTCTATATATAATCTTTACTCTTTATTTTCTTAATCAGTTTGTATTTTAATAGCTATTCTTTTTTTTCTTGCTACTCCATTAGTGACCACAGGTTACAAAGTATAGCTTGAACCTTTGACTTGCTGCCTTTTCCTTTTAGCACACACAAGTTGTTCAAACCAAAACTGTGCAGCCTCTTTTTTTTTTTTTCTTCCAATCAAGGGTCAACAAGATTTTAAACCAGGCAATTTTTTTCATTTAGAAAGAGCTTGTTATTAATGATTAGCCCAGCACACCAACAGCAGGAGAACTATGTAGGAAGAATCTGAATTTTATTATTCTTTGTGTAAAGCCACATCTAGTCTTCTCCAGGTAACGGCTTTGTAAAGGGTTCATTATTTTATTAATAAAAATGAAATAATATGGATGACTTCTTATTTTGTAAAAAGGTATGTGGACCAGAATTATTCTCCCCTCTTTATCTTTATGTACCATGCGTGATTGACAAGGTAGGCCTTTTTTAATTATAATCAATACCCCACCTAGTCCACTACCCGTGGAAGAATAATAGCACTCACCAACCCATTGTTGGCGTAGCTTTGCATGCTCTGTGTCAGATAATTTAGTTTCTTGTAGGCAAGCTATTGAGGCCTTGTGATGTTTTAGTTGGGCTAGAATTTTTGAGCGCTTCACTGGAGAGGATATGCCTGAGACATTCCAAGACACAACGCGGTTAACTGTACTATGCGTCATCCGCCCCGGGGAACATTTTTAGGCAAGAATGGGTCCTACTGTACTGCGTATAGTCCCCCGGGGGCCCAGCCCCCCTCCCAGGGGATCTCCATATGCAACCAGAGCCAAAGGTCATTTAAATAGGCCTATTTTTACAGTCATTACAATCATATTGTTCACATTCTTACATCCCCAACTGTCGATATTCCTGAAACCCCGCCCTTGAAATTGCATTACCCTCCCCCATTCCCAACTCCCTTTACTTCCCCTTCTCCACACCATATGTCTCGTCCCCATAAATGGTTTGAGACTGGGGGCCTTCCGATGCTATACAGCAAAGAGGACTCCCTCCACATTCAAAAAGAATCACATATTACAGTCTAATAATTCACTTACAGAAGCAATATCACACTTTCCATTTCTCTAACCTGTGTCTTCTAATCTTAGATTAAAGTCTAAGATGGTCGGGTTTTTATTCAGGTCAGATCTAGCGCTTAGACCCAAGATATAGCTTCTTTTGGAGTAGAGAACACATGCCACTGGTTGTTCTGTTGTACCCGCAAGGTGTCATCAACAATGATGCCTAGAGCCCTTTCCTGATCGGTGACTCCTAATGTGGAACCTTGCATTATGTAGCTTCCTCTGCCTCTCTATCAATCCCTCATTCCTTTTCCAGTGCCTTTCTCAGCACTTTTCCCCTTTCTCTATGGTCAGCCAAAGGCCAAGGTTGTTTAATAAGACAGGAGCTGGCATGTCAAAAGGTTGAAACCATCCCCCCCCCCCCCCCCCCCCCCGTGCTACCGCCATATTGGTGCCAAAACAAACTCTTGACGGCTTTATCCATGTCATTCATTTATTTTATCGCAGTTACAGATAGAAACATGCCAGCTTGGGCAGCATATGGATGTAATCAATCACCAACAATTGTCCTCTCCTATCAAATATTACTGAAATGATATTAGATGCATAAATTGCAAAAATCATTCCTATCAGAACTAATGGAGGAAAAGCCTCAACAGACTCCTTTATGCTAGGCTCACAAGCTGTTAACTTCCTGGAGCGCTTGCTGTCATTGGCAAAAAAACCTCCACAAATTACTTATTAATTTTTAATTCTCAAAGTCCAAAAATAAAGAACTTAATAAGTAATTTGTGGAGGGTTTTTTTGCCGAGGATGACAGCAAGTGCTCCAGGAAGTTAACGGCTTGTGAGCCTAGCATAAAGGAGTCTGTTGAGGCTTTTCCTCCATTACCCTAGTGGGTGGCTACAAGAGTCCCATGCCCCGTAGGAACCTAAGCACATCCGGGTGAGAAGCCAGAGACTTGCTCGGCACCCCTCTAAAACAGGACAGGGGCTCCAGCTGTACCTTAGAGAGGATAAAGCTAAACCTTTTTCCAAGCCCTGTTGTAAAAAAAATACAGCATCTGTGCTAGAGGCCCGAAAAGGAAAGATATTGAAATTGTTACACCACGCCTCAAACACTCTCTAGGTCCTAACATAATTGAGAGGTGGAACAACACCGAGACTGCAGCACAGTAGACACTACACTGGCAGAGTACCCTCTCTTTGACAACCTCCCCCTCTAAAGAGCCAGGCCATAAGACAGAACCGAACAGGGTCCAGATGTGGCCCTGGACCAGCAGTTCGGGATACTCCGAAAGCTTCAGAGGGGGCTCGAGAAGCAGATTCTGAAGGTCGGCATATCAAGGCCTGCAAGGCCAATCCAGAGCTATCATGATTACCCTATCTCTGTGAGTCTCTATCTTCTGAATTAGATGACCCAACAGGGGACATTGGAGGAAAGGCATACAGCAGCCCTTCCGGCCAAGATTGAAGAAGGGCATCGATTTCTAGAGCTTTCAAGTCTTTTTGGTGACTGAAGAACCTGGGAATCTTCGCGTTGGGACACAGTAACGAACAGATCCAGGATTGAAAACCCCCAGCGACGCACCACTGGCTGGAACGCCACATCGCTGAGAGCCCACTCCCCCGGATCTAGAGTGGTGTGACTGAGGAAGTCTGCCTGGACATTTTCTACTCCCACTACATGATCCACCGAGAGGGCCTGAAGATGCAACTCCGCCCACCTCATGAGCTGACCTGTCTCATATTCCAACCTAAGACTTCTTGTTCCCCCTCGACTGTTGACGTATGCCACTGCTGTGGCATTGTCTGACATTATGTACAATGATCGGCCTTGTAGAAGAGGGCGGCTTGGAGTGCCAGATGAATTGCTCTGGTCTCTAATAGATTGATTGAATACGCCACCTACTCCAGCGACCACAGGCCTTGCGCATACTTGCCCTGACAGTGGACCCCCAGCCCTTCAGGCTGGCATCTGTCATGACTACTAGCCACTGCAGATCATCCAGAGGCATTCCATTGGTCAGCTTGGGCATACAAAGCCACCACTGAAGACAGCTGCACTCCTGCGCCGATAGTGGTAATCTCCACAGAAGAGGGTCCCTCTGTGGTGACCACCTGGAGAGGAGAGCCCTCTGTAATGACCGCATGTGGGCCCTGGTCCAAGGAACTGCCTCTATTGTCGCAGCCATGGAACCCAGGACTTGGAGATAGTGCATTGCCAATAGTAGAGAGGTCTGGAGGAAATGACGGGTCAGAGTCTGTAACTTAAGGATACGAGTCTGAGATCCTGCCAGCCCCAGCAAACATCAAACTCATACTGGAGGGCTGGGGGATAGGCAACAAGAGGCTCCCCCTCCTTGGATCTCTGTCTCAAATAACCAGGCTCAAACAAAAAACCAAGTGCACAGGAAAGCTAATAATTTTATTTATTTGTTACATTTGTACCCCACATTTTCCCACCTATTTGCAGGCTCAATGTGGCTTACATAGTACCGTAAAGGCATTCGCCAAGTCTGGTAGAGAACAAATACAAGGTTGTATTGTGGTCAAATAAGGTTGGTGTGTTTCAGGCACCAGCAAGGTCGAAAGGGAGGGAAGATTGTATGTTGTCCAGTACGATCATTGGTTTTGCTGTGTTGCCAGGTGTGGGGAGTTACGTTGGATCGGTAGGGTAAGCCTTTTTGAACAAGTTGGTTTTTAGTGATTTCCTGAAGTTTAGATGGTCATGGATTGTTTTCACAGCTTTTGGGAGTGTGTTCCATAGTTGTGTGCTTATATAGGAGAAGCTAGATGTGTAGGTTGTTTTGTATTTGAGTCCTTTGCAATTTGGGTAATGAAGGTTTAGGTATGTTCGTGATGACTCTGTTCTGTTTCTGGGTGGTAGGTCTATAAGGTCTGTCATGTATCCTGGGACAACGCCGTAGATGATTTTGTGGACCAGGGTGCAGATTTTAAAGATGATCCGTTCTTTAATTGGGAGCCAGTGCAGCTTTTCTCGGAGGGGTTTGGCGCTTTCAAATCTTGTTTTACCAAATATCAGTCTGGCTGCTGTGTTTTGGGCAATCTGCAGTTTCTTTGTGAGTTGTTGTTGTTTACATCCCGCATAGATTCCGTTGCAGTAATCTACATGGCTTAGAACCATTGATTCCATATCATCATGCTGATCAATCCATAGACTGGTGGGTTGTGTCCATCTACCAGCAGGTGGAGATAGAGAGCAATCCTTTTGCCTCCCTATATGTGGTCATGTGCTGCCGGAAACTTCTCAGTATGTTCTCTATCTCAGCAGGTGGTGGTCACACACAGCAGCAGCTCTGGCTAGGTCTCCAAGCCTAATTTTTAGGTTTTGTTGAGTACCTGGGGTTGAGGGCTCTTCTTGAGCAAGTGCAAACCTGGTGGTGCCAGGTCCCTCCTTTTCTCCCCCCTCCCGCTGGCTCCGTTTAAAAAAAAAAAAAAAAAAGATTTGGACGTCCTTTAAGGGCGTTTATTTCAACGTTTTATTTCAGCGTTTATTGCAGCTGCTCACTGGGACACCAGTTCGTTACAGCTCGAAGCGAGAAGCAGGTAATTTTACCTTTTTATAGCGGGCAGGGGGTTCCCCGTTCGGTCTCCATGTGGCCTATGGCGTCGGAGGGCGAGGGCGCGAAGATTCGCTCCCCGGTCTGCGTGTGTGCGTCTAGCGAGGATGCGGGGGTTTCAAAGCCTGAATCGCCTTTGTTGAGCATCAGTTTGGAGTCCGGTCAGTGTCCCGGTTCTTCCTCAGGTGCAGCGGTTTTTCCCGCCATAAGCGCCCATCCCCCGCTGCTCGCCCACTCCATGTTGGCCGGCCACTCTGCTCGAACGGCTTCTTCTTGGGCCGCCCTTGAGGTGGGAGACGTTAATACTATGGTCGCCCTTGATTCAGACGACAGTAAGAAAGCGGCCAAAGTTAAGCGCCGTTCTTCCCGCACGGCTCCTTCTCGGAGTTTCGCGCGGGACACCATTTTGAATGCACAGCACGTTTCTCCCCCGCTTTTGCGAGCGCCGGTTGAGGGTGCGTCTAGGGCCGTGGCCCAAGCTGCAGAAGTGCACAGTTCGAGGGGTTTCTCCCCTGAGTTCATTTTGCTGCTGCATCAGGCTTTTCTTATGCAAAACGCTGTCCCTGCCCCCCTGTCTGATAAAGGGGTTGAGGCCTCTGGAAGCAAACGCCATCGGGTGGATTTCCAGGCCCTAGAGGACTCTGTCTCCTCTGATGTAGATAAGGGCAGCGTATCTGAGTTCTCCCAACGGTCCTTTGGGGATTCCTTGGAGGAGACGGATTCCCACTCGGATAGAGCGGATGACCCCTCTGCAGCGCGGATCTTTCGCTCAGAGGATTTGCCCAACCTGTTAGTGCAGGCCATGAGCATATTGAAGATTTCCTCTCCGGAGGACGTCTCTCCCTCAGCCTCTGCTGGCTCTGCCATTATGCTGGGGACGAAGCGCCCGCCTAGAACCTTCCACGTGTATGAGGCCATGCACACCTTGATTTCGGCTCAATGGGATGTCCCAGAAGCGAGCCTCAAAGTGGCTAGGGCTATGTTCCGCCTCTATCCTCTGCCTGAAGGTGAACGGGAGGCCTTTCTTTGGCCTACCGTGGATTCTTTAATCACTGCGGTGACTAAGAAAAAGGCGTTGCCGGTGGAAGGTTGCACGGCCCTAAAGGACGCCCAAGACAGAAGATTGGAGGCGGCTTTAAAGTCGTCCTTCGAGGCGGCTCCTTTAAGTTTGCAGGCCTCAGTTTGCGGCTCCTATGTGGCCAGGGCGTGCCTGACGATTGTGCAGCGGGCTTCTCCCTCAGATCCTTCCTTGAGGGCTGATTGGCCGGCCCTGGAATCGGGCTTGACTTATTTGGCAGACTTGCTGTATGATGTCTTGAGAGCCTCAGCTAAAGGTATGGCTCAGACAGTCTCTGCGCGGCGTTGGCTTTGGCTGAAGCATTGGTCTGCTGACCACGCCTGTAAGTCTCGCCTGGCTAAGTTGCCTTTTAAAGGCAAGCTGCTCTTTGGGGTCGAGCTGGACAAAATTGTGACCAATCTCAGCACGTCTAAGGGCAAGAGGTTACCAGAGGTCAGGGCTCGGGCCAGTGGTGCTCGCCCCGGTTCCTCCAAAGGACGGTTTCAGGAAGCCCGTCGGTATCGCCCGGACAAGTCGGGCTCCTCTGCCCCCTCTTCCTTCAAGAGGAACTTCTCCCCCAAACAGCATCCCTTTCGCAGAGATCGCCGTCCCGGAGGTGCGTCCTCCGGGCCTCCCCCAGGGTCTCGTACCCAATGACGGGGCCCTGGTCCATGGCCCAGTGCAGATTGGAGGACACCTGTCCTCGTTTCTGGGCGAGTGGACCAGGGTAACCAGACGCTTGGGTGCTCGAAGTCATCAGAGACGACTACAAGCTAGAGTTCTGCCGACCCTTAAGAGACGGGTTTGTGCACTCTCCCTGCAAGTCTCCGGTCAAAGCTGTGGCAGTGCAGCAGACTTTGGACAATCTGATCCGCCTGGGTGCGGTCGTTCCAGTGCCAGAAGATCAGCTTGGCAAGGGACGTTACTCCATTTACTTTGTGGTACCAAAGAAAGGAGGTTCTGTATGGCCTATCCTCGACCTCAAAGGGGTCAATCGGGCCTTGAAAGTTCGGCACTTCCGAATGGAGACTCTCCGCTCTGTGATAGCAGCAGTGAAGGCAGGGGAGTTCCTGGCATCCTTGGACATCAAGGAAGCTTACTTGCATATTCCCATCTGGCCTCCTCATCAACGCTTTCTGCGTTTTGCAGTCCTGGGCTGACACTTCCAGTTCAGAGCCCTCCCGTTCGGGTTGGCTACTGCTCCGCGGACCTTCTCCAAAGTAATGGTGGTCATCGCAGCCTTCCTACGAAAGGAAGGAGTACAAGTCCATCCTTATCTGGACGACTGGTTGATCCGAGCCCCCTCTTATGCAGAGTGCGGCAGAGCTGTAGACCGGGTGATTGCTCTTTTGAGCTCCCTGGGGTGGATCATCAACTGGGAGAAAAGCCAGCTGCGCCCGACTCAGTCCCTGGAATATCTGGGAGTTCATTTCGACACCCAAGTGGGCAGAGTGTTCCTGCCGGACAATCGGATTGTCAAGCTTCAGGCTCAGGTGGACCAGTTCCTAGTAGCCTCTCCTCTTCGGGCTTGGGACTATGTGCAGCTGTTGGGCTCTATGACGGCCACGATGGAAGTAGTGCCCTGGGGCAGGGCTCAGATGAGACCACTACAACTCTCTCTGCTGCAGCGCTGGACTCCAGTGTCGGAGGATTACGCTGTGCGCCTTCCCTTGGACCTAGGGGTGCGCAAGGCGCTGAGCTGGTGGCTGAGGACAGACAAGTTGTCCGCAGGGATGCCTCTTTTGACCCCGGAGTGGGTTGTCGTCATGACGGATGCCTCTTTGATGGGCTGGGGAGCCCACTGCTTGGGAAGGACAGCGCAGGGGCTCTGGTCTCCGGCAGAGGCAAAGTGGTCTATCAACCTTCTGGAACTCAGAGCCATTCGGTTGGCGCTTTTGGAGTTTCTCCCGGTACTGGCGTTGAAGCCAGTACGGGTCCTGTCGGACAATGCCACGGCTGTGGCCTATGTCAATCGCCAGGGAGGTACCGAGAGCAGCCCTCTAGCCAAGGAGGCCATGAATCTATGCCAGTGGGCAGAAGCGAACCTGGAACAGCTGTCGGCGGCCCACATTGCCGGAGTCATGAATGTCAAGGCGGACTTTCTCAGTCACCATACCTTGGATCCCGGAGAGTGGCAGTTATCGGCTCAGGCGTTCTTGGACATCACGAAGTGCTGGGGCCAGCCGAGCCTAGATCTGATGGCGTCATCGGCCAATTGCCAAGTGCCGCGCTTTTTCAGCAGAGGACAGGACCCTCGATCTCTGGGAGTAGATGCTCTCCTCCAACAGTGGCCGACACAGGAGCTTCTTTATGTGTTCCCGCCCTGGCCCATGTTGGGCAGGGTGCTAGACCGGGTGGCAAAGCATCCCGGCCGGGTAATCCTGGTGGGTCCGGACTGGCCCAGACGTCCCTGGTATGCGGACTTGATCAGGCTCTCAGTGGACGGCCCTCTGCGGCTGCCAGCGGAGCAGGGCCTGTTGCATCAGGGTCCCGTGGTGATGGAGGATCCCTCCCCCTTTGGTCTTACGGCCTGGCTATTGAGCGGCAGCGCCTGAGGAATAAGGGCTTCTCAGACAAGGTCATCGCCACTATGCTGAGAGCGAGGAAGCGCTCTACTTCTACTGCTTATGCCAGGGTTTGGCGTACCTTTGCATCGTGGTGTGAGGCAGGCTCACTTTCTCCCTTCACTGCTCCAATTTCTTCAGTGTTGGCATTCCTGCATGAAGGTCTGGAGAAAGGCCTGTCGCTCAGTTCCCTTAAAGTCCAGGTAGCGGCTCTGGCTTGCTTCAGGGGCCGCCTGAAGGGTGCTTCCCTGGCTTCGCAGCCAGATGTGGTGCGCTTTCTCAAGGGAGTTAATCACCTGCGTCCTCCTCTGCACTCAGTGGTACCTGCGTGGAATCTCAATCTGGTGCTAAGAGCCTTGCAGAAGCCGCCTTTTGAACCCTTGTCGAGGGCATCTCTGAAAGACCTGACGTTGAAAGCAGTCTTTTTGGTGGCTATCACTTCAGCCAGAAGAGTTTCCGAGCTCCAGGCGCTATCATGTCGAGAGCCCTTTCTGCAGTTCACTGAGGCAGGAGTGTCTATTCGCACAGTGCCTTCCTTCCTGCCCAAGATTGTTTCTCGCTTCCATGTGAATCAGCAGCTCTGTCTCCCATCCTTTCGTAGGGAGGACTACCCCGAGGAGTACTCTGCTCTCAAATATCTAGATGTGAGACGAGTTATCATCAGATACTTGGAAGTGACCAATGATTTCCAGAAGTTGGATCATCTGTTTGTCCTGTTTGCAGGTCCTCGTAAGGGTCTGCAGGCTGCTAAGCCTACAGTGGCAAGATGGGTCAAGGAAGCCATTGCAGCGGCTTATGTGGCCGCGGGGAAGGTGCCGCCTATCCGGCTGAAGGCTCACTCCACTAGAGCTCAGGCGGCCTCGATGGCAGAGGCCGGGTCCGTCTCCTTGGAAGAGATTTGCAAGGCGGCAACTTGGGCATCGGTTCATACCTTCTCCAGGCATTACCGCTTGACTGTGGCTGCTCGGGCGGAAGCCCGGTTTGGAGCTTCAGTGTTGCGATCAAGGATTTCTATGTCCCGGCCTGGGTGAGTACTGCTTCGGTACATCCCACCAGTCTATGGATTGATCAGCATGATGATATGGAAGGTAAAATTATGTATCATACCTGATAATTTTCTTTCCATTAATCATAGCTGATCAATCCATAGCCCCTCCCGGATATCTGTACTGTTTTTATCCTGGTTGCATTTCAGGTTCAAGTTTAGTCTTCAGTTCCTGTTCAGGAGGACTTCGTGTTCAAGTTTTTTGAATTGGATTCTTCAGGAGTTGAGACGATTTTGTGTTACAGTGAGCTGCTGCATTCCTCTCCCCTCCGTTTAATGGGGCTGAATTGAGACCTAAATTCTGCCGGCGCTCCCTCCCGCTTCGTGCGGCTGTAGGGCAGCTTTGTACCCCTCCCGCTTCAGCGGTGTTAGGGTCAGTCAGCTCCTCCTGCGGTTGCAGGATAAGCCAGATCCCCCCGCATCGGCGGGGTGGTGTCCCTCCCCCGCTCCGCGGGGATGAGCTGGACGGATTCCCCTCCCCCACTTGTGTGGGGATGAGCTGGGTTAATTCCCCTCCCCCGTTTCGGCGGTGGTGAGCTGGGCAGTGTCCCTTTGTGGGTGTAATTCTCTAAGTGCTGAGTCCTGCGGATGGAGCTTTGATATCGACATACTGAGGAGTTTACGGCAGCACATGACCACATATAGGGAGGCAAAAGAATTGCTCTCTATCTCCACCTGCTGGTAGATGGACACAACCCACCAGTCTATGGATTGATCAGCTATGATTAATGGAAAGAAAATTATCAGGTATGATACATAATTTTACCTTGTACTAGGTTTTGAAATATTTCCCTCGGGAAGAACGGTTTTACGCGTTTAAGTTTCCACATTGAGTAGAACATTTTCTTTGTTACTGAGTTTACTTGGCTCTCAAGAGTAAGGTTGTGGTTGCTTGTGACGCTGAGTATTTTTAGGCTGCCTGAGATAGAGAGGGTGTGTTCATGGTTGTGGGTTTGTATTTGCTGTGTTGAGATGAAAGGATGAGGCAGTGTGTTTTTTCAGTGTTCGGTTTCAGTTGGAATGAGTTTGCCCATGAGTCCATGATGTTCAAGCCTGCCTTGATTTCATTGGTTATTTCTGTCAAATCGGGTCTGAAGGGAATGTAGATTGTGACATCATCTGCATAGGTGAACGAGTTGAGGCCTTGATTGGATAAGGACTTTGCCAGTGGGATCATCATTATGTTGAAGAGTATTGGTGATAATGGTGATCCTTGAGGTACTCCACAGGCTGCTTTCCACGGTGGTGATGTGTTTTAATTTAACTTGGTATGGTCTGGTGGTTAGAAAACCCTTGATCCAATTATTTTTCCACCAATCCCGACGTGGTCAAGGAGTCTTATTAGTATATTGTGATTTACCATGTCGAATGCACTTGACACGTCGAATTGGAGAAGTATGCTTTTACCTGTAGCTATTTCCTGCAAGAATTTGGCCAGGAGAATGACTAGGACAGTTTCAGTACTGTGGTAGGGCGGAATCCTGATTGTGATTTGTATAGTATAGAGAACTTGTCCATGTAGTCAGTAAGCTGTTTGGTCACCATACTCTCCATCAGTTTAACTGTTAGTGGGATAGATGCAACTGGTCGGTAATTGCCAAGTTTGGATGGTTTTTTTCTTGGTATCTTTTGGGATTGGGGTGAGCAGGATTTTGCCATATTCCTCAGGGAAAAGATCTTGTTGGAGCATGTCATTTAGGAGGAATGTGAGGTCTGTTGTGAAACGGTCAGGGGCGGATTATAGTAGGTAGCTGGGGCAAGTGTCCAGTTTACAGTGGGTGCTGGAGAACCTTTTGATCGCTTGGGTGACTGTTTCGACAGTGAGGAGTGTGAAGGTTGACCAAGTTCGGTCAGCTGGGTATTCTCCAAGGTTTGGATCCAGACTATTGATGAAGTTTTTGATATCAGTATTGTTCTGAGGTAGCGTTTTGCATAGGTTTGTAATTTTTTCATTGAAGTATTTAGCGATGTCTGTATTGGTTGCAGTGACTGCTGTAGTGTCCAATAGTTTATTCACAAGTTGGTATAGTTTCTTCATGTCTGTTTTCAGGCCCTATTTTAGTTTTATAGTATGTCCTTATGGTTTGTCTTATTGCGTATTTGTATTTTCTTTGTGTCTCTTTCCATGTATTGAGTGTGTGTTCATCTTTTATTTTTTTCCATGCTCGTTTGAGTTTTCTGGATTGTGTTTTTAGTTTGTTTTTTCAGATCATGGTTAAACCATGGTATACTACTACTACTACTACTACTACTTAACATTTCTAGAGCGCTACTAGGGTTACGCAGCGCTGTACAATTTAACAAAGAGAGACAGTCCCTGCGCAAAGAGCTTACAATCTAATAGACAAGTGAACGGTCGGTCCGATCGGGGCAGTCAAATTGGGGCAGTCTGGATTCACTGAACGGTAAGGGTTAGGTGCCGAACGCAGCATTGAAGAGGTGGGCTTTAAGCAAAGACTTGAAGATGGGCAGGGAGGGGGCTTGGCGTAAGGGTTCAGGAAGGTTGTTCCAAGCATAGGGTGAGGCGAGGCAGAATGAGCGGAGCCTGGAGTTGGCGGTGGTGGAGAAGGGTACTGAGAGGAGGGATTTATCCTGTGAACGGAGGTTACGGGCGGGAACGTAAGGGGAGATGAGGGTAGAGAGGTAGTGAGGGGCAGCAGACTGAGTGCATTTGTAGGTAAGAAGGAGAAGCTTGAATTGAATGCGGTATCTGATCGGAAGCCAGTGAAGTGACCTGAGGAGAGGGGTGATATGAGTATATCGGTTCTGGCGGAATATGAGACGTGCAGCAGAGTTCTGAACAGACTGAAGGGGGGATAGATGGCTAAGTGGGAGGCCGGTGAGGAGTAAGTTGCAGTAGTCCAGGCGAGAGGTAATGAGAGCGTGGACGAGAGTTCGGGTGGTGTGTTCAGAGAGGAAAGGGCGAATTTTGCTGATGTTAAAGAGGAAGAAGCGACAGGTCTTGGCTATCTGCTGGATATGCGCAGAGAAGGAAAGAGAGGAGTCAAAGATGACTCCGAGGTTGCGGGCAGATGAGACGGGGAGGATGAGGGTGTTATCAACTGAGATAGAAAGTGGAGGAAGAGGAGAAGTGGGTTTTGGTGGAAAGACGATAAGCTCGGTCTTGGACATGTTCAGTTTCAGGTGGCGGTTGGACATCCAGGCAGCAATGTCGGATAAGCAGGCCGATACCTTTGCCTGGGTCTCCGCGGTGATGTCTGGTGTGGAGAGATACAGTTGGGTGTCATCAGCATAGAGATGATACTGGAAACCATGAGATGAGATCAGGGAGCCCAGGGAAGAGGTGTAGATTGAGAAGAGAAGGGGTCCAAGGACCGATCCCTGGGGAACACCAACAGATAAGGGGATGGGGGTGGAGGAAGATCCATGAGAGTGAACTTTGAAGGTGCGGTGGGAGAGATAGGAGGAGAACCAGGAGAGGACAGAGCCCTGGAACCCAAATGAGGACAGTGTGGCAAGAAGTAAGTCATGATTGACAGTGTCAAAAGCAGCGGATAGATCCAGGAGGATGAGGATGGAGTAGTGGCCTCTGGATTTGGCAAGGAACAGGTCATTACAGACTTTAGAAAGTGCTGTTTCTGTCGAGTGAAGAGGGCGAAAACCGGATTGAAGCGGATCAAGGATGGCATGAGAGGAGAGAAAATCAAGGCAGCGGCTGTGGACTGCGCGCTCAAGTGTCTTGGAGAGGAAGGGTAGGAGGGAGATGGGGCGGTAGTTGGAGGGACAGGTAGGGTCTAGTGATGGTTTTTTGAGGAGTGGCGTGACTACAGCATGCTTGAAGGTGTCGGGGACAGTTGCAGTGGAGAGAGAGAGGTTGAGGATATGACAGATGGAGGGGGTGATAGTAGGAGAGATGGTGTTAAGTAAGTTGGTGGGGATGGGATCAGAGGAACAAGTGGTGCATTTTGAGGAGGAAAGAAGGCGGGCGTTTTCCTCCTCGGAGATATCAGGAAAGGAGGAGAAAGAGGTCTGGGTTGGTTGGTTGAGGGAGAGGGTTGAAGGGTGAAGAGGAGGAGGTGGCTTGGTAGTGAACTCAAGGTTGATCTTTTGCACCTTGTCGCGGAAGTAGTCAGCCAGTGATTGAGGAGAGAGTGACGGGGGGGTGGGAGCGGAGGGCACTTTGAGGAGGGAGTTAAGGGTGGCGAAGAGACGACGAGGGTTAGAGCTGAGAGAATTAGTCAATTGGGTGTAATAGTCCTGTTTGGCAAGGAATAGTGAGGACTGGAAGGAGGATAGCATGAATTTGTAGTGAAGGAAATCTGAATGGGTGCGAGATTTCCTCCAGAGGCGTTCAGCAGATCGGGCGCAGGAGCGAAGGTAACGGATGCAAGGGGTCAGCCAGGGCTGGGGATTAGTACGCCTTGTGGGACGGGAGGTGGATGGTGCAAGGGTGTCCAGAGCAGAGGAGAGAGTGGCATTGTAAGCGGAGACAGCCTCGTCAACAGACTCGGAGGACATGATGGAGGGGAGGAGATTAGAAATACTAGATGATAAGGTGGGAGGGTCAATAATCTGGAGATTCCTGGAAGTAGTGGTTAATGTTGGGCGGGGCTGAGGGGGAGGGTGAAGAAGTGTGAAGGTGATCAGGTGATGATCAGAGACAGGAAGAGCTGAGGTGTGGAAATTGGAGGGTGAGCCGGAAGAGGAGAGGACGAGGTCAAGGCAATGGCCATCACGGTGAGTAGGGGTGGTGGAACAAAGCTGGAGGTTGAAGGATGATGTTAGAGTGAGGAACTGAGAAGCGTGAGAGTTGGACAGGTCATCAACGTGTATGTTGAAGTCTCCGAGAATGAGGGATGGAGATGAGGGTTCAAGAAAAACAGAAAGCCAGGCATCGAAGTCGGTGAGGAAGGAAGGGAGGGATTTATCAGGGGGGCGGTAAATGACTGCCACTCTGAGTGGCAACGGGTAGAATAGACGGATGGAGTGGACTTCAAAGGATGAGAAGCAGTGAGACTGTGGTAGGAGGAGGGGTTGGAAGCTACAGGAGGGCGAGAGTAGTAACCCGACGCCTCCTCCACGGCCAACTAGGCGGGGAGTATGGGAGAAGAGATAGCCTCCATGGCATAGAGCCGCAACTGAGGCAGAGTCGTCAGGGGAGAGCCAGGTTTCAGTTAGGGCAAGCAGGTGAAGGGAATGAGAGATGAAGAGATCGTGGGTGAAGGGAAGTTTGTTGCAGACCGAGTGGGCATTCCACAGTGCACATGAGAAGGGGAGGGAAGAGGGGGGGAGGAGGGGAATAGATATGAGATTGGAGACATCCCGGAAACGTTTGCATGGATAGGACGAAGACAGGTGTGGGGGACCTGGATTGGGATTGATGTCTCCTGCGGATAGCAGGAGGAGGAGCAAGAGAGTGCGGAGGAGGGTGGAGGAGGTAGGGCGACGAAGGCGACGAAGACGGGATGCGCTTAGGAGGAATGGGGATGGGTTAATGGCAGGAAGGAAGTGTTGAAGGTTGAGAGCTAGGAAGGAGGAGGGGGACAGGAGAGATGGTGAGGTGGTGAGGGACGGGGGTGAGTAGGGTATTGCAGTAGTGAGCAAGATGGGAGAGGACATGGGTGGGCAGTGAGTTCCAGTGGTAGACAGCGGTAGGGGGTGTAGAGTTGTGCCTGCGTGAGGTTCTTGTTTGTAAGGGCACTATTTCGTCTAGAATGCTTTTGCATCGTTTGTCCCATTCTGTGAGGTAGTGTGTTTATTTTTTAAAACAGACCAACTTAGAAGGAAAGAAGTGAGAGAATGAAAGGGCTCACCACCTTGCACCTGCTGGAGACTGAGGATACTGGATCTTTCTATTCCTGGCAACGGCTTTTATTGGCTCTCTCTGATGAGTCAGAATTCTCAGTCTCCACCTACTGGAAGGCATGCACAACCCATCAGTCACTCGCTGGGCAAATTAGCACCAATAATTATTAGCACCCCATTATTGGCACTATTTGGCTTATCAATTAAATTTCACATGCAGAGAGAGGGTGAGATATTCTGGGGCCTCTGAAGCCATTTGCAGGATCAGCATTGAGTTTGTACTCTGCTCTGGATAAGGGCAGAATAAATATAATAAATGTAATGAAGCAGTCACAACATACACATATAGCAGTTTTTGTTTTTTTAATTTATAACATCGCCCTTTCTGTTTTGCCTGCGGCAAAATACACTTGCATCTTTCGCAGCACTTTATTCATTTTATAAAAGGTTTCATTCCCATCGAGCCTTTTATAAAATACTAGTAAAAAAGGCCTGTTTCTGACACAAATGAAATGGGCGCTAGCAAGGTTTTCCTCAGAGTGTGTGTGTTTGGGAGAGTGTATGTGAGAGTGAGTGTTTGAGAGTCAGAGTCCAATCCATGCTCCTCTGTCACCTGGCCCCTCCATTCATCCCTATCCAGCAATTCCGCTGTCTCCCTGAGGCCTGCCCTGCAATCCATATGCATCCATGGCCATCTGTCCCCTCCATTCATCCCTATCCAGCAATTCCCCTCTCCCTGAGTCCTGCCCTTCCAATCCATGGCCATCCATGCTCCTTTGTCACCTGGCCCCTCCATTTTTCCCTATCCAGCATTTCCCCTCTCTGCCTGAGGCCTGTCCTGCAATCCATATCCATCCATGGCCATCTGTCCCCTCCATTCATCCCTATCCAGCAATTCCCTGAGTCCTGCCCTTCCAATCCATGCTCCTCTTTCACCTGGCCCCTCCATTCATCCTTATCCAGCAATTCCCCTCTGTGCCTGAGGCCTGCCCTGCAATCCATATGCATCCATGCCCATCTGTGCCCTCCATTCATCCCTATCCAGCAATTCCCCTCTCCCTGAGTCCTGCCCTTCCAATCCATGCCCATCCATGCTCATCTGTCACCTGGCCCCTCCATTTTTCCCTATCCAGCATTTCCCCTCTCTGCCTGAGGCCTGCCCTGCAATCCATATGCATCCATGCCCATCTGTCCCCTCCATTCATCCCTATTCAGCAATTCCCGTCTCCCTGAGTCCTGCCCTTCCAATCCATGCTCATCTGTCACCTGGCCCCTCCATTTTTCCCTATCCAGCAATTGCCCTGTCTCCCTGAGGCCTGCCCTGCAATCCATATCCATCCATGCCCATCTGTCCCCTCTATTCATCCCTATCCAGCAATTTCCCTCTCTCCCTGAGTCCTGCCCTCCCAATCCATGCTCCTCTGTCCCCTGCCCCCTCCATTCATCCCTTTCCAGCAATTGCCCTCTCTCCCTGAGCCCTGCCCTCCCAATCCATGCCCATCCATGCTCCTCTGTCCCCTGCCGCCTCCATTCATCCTTTTCCAGCAAGTCCCCTGTCTCCCTTCCATGACCCCCCCTTGCATCCATGCTCCTCTCTCTCCCATGTCCCACTCCCAGCCTGGGCTGCCCTCTTCTCCCCCACCCCACCCCCTTCGCATTCATGGTGTCGTTTCTCCCCTGCCCTCCCGCTCCCATTGTTTTTCTTTTGTGGCCACCCTCTTCGCTCCCCCCAACATGGTTTGTTTTGTTTTTTCTTGTTTTTAAATGTACCTCCGTGGCGGTTCCGGCAGCGAAGCGTCAGGGAAGGAGGCGGTGCTCCCGACGTCTAGGTTTCCCTTCGCTGTGTTCCGCCTTCTTTTGACATCATCCTTGACGTCAGAAGAAGGCGGAACACAGCGAAGGGAAGGCTAGACGTTGAGAGCGCCGCCTCCTTCCCTGACGCTTCGCTGCCGAGCGTTGTGATTGGTTGTGTCATTGCTCCGCCCTCGACGTCATCACGTTTGACGCGTGGGCGGGGCAGACAATGCGATCTCACCCCCTTCACTTTTGGCTAACAGAGGCTTCATTCGAACGTTGGAGGTGCGTTTTATATAGAGAGATTTGCAGTAACACCTACATGACTTACATGCAGGCAAACTCTAAATATCACTTTGTATATATCACTTTGTAATTCTTGTACTGCAGAAGAGATTTGTGCTAAGAATTTTGCTTATCCCATGAAATGTGCTTGAATGGGCATCTTGAGAGCATATTTATAAACTTTGATCATCACTCTTTGAATTATACCATCTCTAAACTGCATTGGACTTGTTGAGTTTCTACAAGAAGTAGATAGCATATTTGAGTTAAATTACAGCAGTTTGTTTTGAGTATTTTTCAGTATGTGTTTAGTTACATCAGAGGTATGCCATGAACTTTTGTTTGCAACTACCCCTTGGACTTTGTCCTTCTTTATATAACCTTCCTAGACTTGTTGCAGTAATAGTCCTCAACTGGAGGTCATGCACTGGGGCTCTTCTGGAACTTGCAGTCATGGTTCCTAAATACAGCCAATATGCTACTCCTATTCCCAGCTGTGTGCTGCTGCCTGGTGAATGGAAGATGACCTAGGAAATGGATTCATACCCCTTTCACCCCTTCCTTGCTTTCCCATTTTAAATGGAGAGAGCCATGTGCCTTTCTTCATGTTAGTGATTCGGACTGTGTTCATACTTCTGATAGTGTTCTTGGGTATCTTTTTTTTTTCCCCTCATTATGGCACAAGGTAACCTACAGCTGCAAACAGTGCTTGTGCTGCAGTAGCAAGGCCTTTATTGCATTTGAATATGTGGGGTCATTATGCTACTTGACTACATCTGTGAAGAGTCATCACTTTAGGCATTTCAGCAGCAATGATCGTATCTGTTGGCTTATTTGAAGGTAAGGTCAAAGCTGGACTCCAACTCACTCTGGCACCAGGGATATTGTTATGGAAGGATTAAGGGATCACATCACGTCTGGTGGTCTCTTGGTATTGAGGACATATCGATCTTTCTTTTGGAGTGATATCCAGGAGCTGATACAGTAGCACAGAACTTTTCAGTTCCTTAACATCAAGTTCAGGATGATGAACATTGGTGCTAAGCATTGAGACAGAACAGGAAAGCAGTGGCACCTGCTGTCCGCCCTCTCAAATTCTTGCATCAAACTGAGCTTGGCCTTCCTGGAAAGGACTAAGTTATAAAAATGTCTTGGGATCTATACAGTGTCATCAGTACATTCCTCTCTACTTAACCAGGTGAATATTTTTTTTTTCATCACAGTACCTCCAATCTTAGCTTCACGGCCTTTGAGAAGAATTTGTACACAAGTATCCTTAAGGTTCTTGGTGCTTTAAATGAGTTGAAGTGCAACTGTTGAACACTTCTACAGTGGGGGAAATAAGTATTTGATCCCTTGCTGATTTTGTAAGTTTGCCCACTGACAAAGACATGAGCAGCCCATAATTGAAGGGTAGGTTATTGGTAACAGTGAGAGATAGCACATCATAAATTAAATCCGGAAAATCACATTGTGGAAAGTATATGAATTTATTTGCATTCTGCAGAGGGAAATAAGTATTTGATCCCCCACCAACCAGTAAGAGATCTGGCCCCTACAGACCAGGTAGATGCTCCAAATCAACTCGTTACCTGCATGACAGACAGCTGTCGGCAATGGTCACCTGTATGAAAGACACCTGTCCACAGACTCAGTGAATCAGTCAGACTCTAACCTCTACAAAATGGCCAAGAGCAAGGAGCTGTCTAAGGATGTCAGGGACAAAATCATACACCTGCACAAGGCTGGAATGGGCTACAAAACCATCAGTAAGACGCTGGGCGAGAAGGAGACAACTGTTGGTGCCATAGTAAGAAAATGGAAGAAGTACAAAATGACTGTCAATCGACAAAGATCTGGGGCTCCACGCAAAATCTCACCTCGTGGGGTATCCTTGATCATGAGGAAGGTTAGAAATCAGCCTACAACTACAAGGGGGGAACTTGTCAATGATCTCAAGGCAGCTGGGACCACTGTCACCACGAAAACCATTGGTAACACATTACGACATAACGGATTGCAATCCTGCAGTGCCCGCAAGGTCCCCCTGCTCCGGAAGGCACATGTGACGGCCCGTCTGAAGTTTGCCAGTGAACACCTGGATGATGCCGAGAGTGATTGGGAGAAGGTGCTGTGGTCAGATGAGACAAAAATTGAGCTCTTTGGCATGAACTCAACTCGCCGTGTTTGGAGGAAGAGAAATGCTGCCTATGACCCAAAGAACACCGTCCCCACTGTCAAGCATGGAGGTGGAAATGTTATGTTTTGGGGGTGTTTCTCTGCTAAGGGCACAGGACTACTTCACTGCATCAATGGGAGAATGGATGGGGCCATGTACCGTACAATTCTGAGTGACAACCTCCTTCCCTCCGCCAGGGCCTTAAAAATGGGTCGTGGCTGGGTCTTCCAGCACGACAATGACCCAAAACATACAGCCAAGGCAACAAAGGAGTGGCTCAGGAAGAAGCACATTAGGGTCATGGAGTGGCCTAGCCAGTCACCAGACCTTAATCCCATTGAAAACTTATGGAGGGAGCTGAAGCTGCGAGTTGCCAAGCGACAGCCCAGAACTCTTAATGATTTAGAGATGATCTGCAAAGAGGAGTGGACCAAAATTCCTCCTGACATGTGTGCAAACCTCATCATCAACTACAGAAGACGTCTGACCGCTGTGCTTGCCAACAAGGGTTTTGCCACCAAGTATTAGGTCTTGTTTGCCAGAGGGATCAAATACTTATTTCCCTCTGCAGAATGCAAATAAATTCATATACTTTCCACAATGTGATTTTCCGGATTTAATTTGTGATGTGCTATCTCTCACTGTTACCAATAACCTACCCTTCAATTATGGGCTGCTCATGTCTTTGTCAGTGGGCAAACTTACAAAATCAGCAAGGGATCAAATACTTATTTCCCCCACTGTACATAAATTATGGTATTATTTACATATGAATAGCCATACTGGATCAGACCAATGGTCCATGTAGCCCAGTTCCTGTTTCCATCAGTGGCCAATCCAGGTCACAAGTATCCGACAGAAACCCAAGTAATAGCAACAGTTCATATTACCAATCCTGGGGCAAGCAATGTCTTCCACCATGTTTATCTCAATAGTAGACTATGGACTTTTCTCCAGTCCAAACCTTTTCTAAACTCAGATATGCTAACTGCTGTTACACTTTGGCAGGCCTGATTTCTCTGGTTGAACTTGGGGATACTATAAAAACTAAATGAAGTTTTGAAAGTTCTCTAGAATAGGTGGCATTTCATTTAAGTAATCTTATGTTTCTTTTAGAGGTTTCCCCCCCCACCCCCCCTAAATTTGTAGTACATTTTTTTAATTTCAGGTTTTCTGGAATCTATAGGGCTCTGACTAGTTCTGAAAAAAGAACAGATTGATCTACAAGCCAACTTTGTTACTAAATGTGGACTTCTAAAATTTTGCTAGTAAACATGCTGGCAAAGGTTGTACCACCTTTGGTTTATGCTGATGAGATGGGTTACATGCCACAGAGTTCATCTAGTATACCTACTAGGACCTTCTGAAGTATCTTTGGAAGGTATGACATGCTCTACTTTAGTCATTTTGAGATTCTACTATTGAATAAAGAGAAGGTTAGAGCGGGACTTTGATAGAAGTGTGTTCAGGAGTAAAATTAAGATTTAGCCAGTCATAAAAGGCAAGAACATAATAGCCATTCTGGGTCAGACCAATGGTCCATATAGCCCAGTATCCTGCTTCTAACAGTGGCCAATTCAGGTCACAAGTACCTGGCAGAAACTCAATTGGTAGCACCATTCCATGGTACCAATCTTGGGGCAAGCAGTGGCTTCCCCCATGTTCATCTCCATAACAAACTATGGACTTTTCCTCCAGGAACTTGTCCAAACCTATTTTTTTAAACCTATATACACTGACCACTGTTAGTTCAGAGCTTAACTATTCTTTGAGTGAAAAAAATATTTCCTCCTATTTGTTTTAAAAGTATTTCCATGTAATTTCATTGAGTGTCCCCTGGTCTTTGTACTTTTTGAAAGTATGAAAAATTGATTCACTTTTACCCTTTCTACACCACTCATGATTTCAGATACCTCAATCATATCCCCCCATAGCCATCTCTTATCCAAGCTGAAGAGCCCTAACCTCTTTAGCCTTTCCTCATATGAGAAGGAGTTCCATTCCCTTTATCATTTTAGTCGTTCTTCTTCATGCTATATCTTTTGAGATACAGCAACCAGAATTAACACAATACTCAAGGTGAGGTCACACTATGGAGCAATAGAGACATATTATATTCTTGGTTTTATTTTGCATCCCTTTACTAATAATTCCTAGCATCCTGTTTGCTTTTTTTGGCTGCCACCACACACTGGACGGAAGATTTCAACATATTGTCTACAGTAACACCTAGATCTTTTTCTTGATTGCCGACTCCTAAGGTTATGGACCCTAACATCAGGTAACTATGATTTGGATTATTCTTCCCAATGTGTATCACTTTGCATTTAAATTTCATCTGCCATTTGGATGCCCAGTCTTCCAGTTTCCTAATGTCTTCCTGCAATTTTTTACAGTCTGCATGTGTTTTAACAACCTTGAATAGTTTTGTGTCGTCTGCAAATTAAATCGCCTATCCTAATGACCCAAACTAATTCTATGAATCCTACTACCCATCACATATCCAGGAGACAACAACATTGACCTTAGCTATCTTTCCAACCAAAATTTCCATTTGCTTATCCTGTACCCATCCCCCCTCTGCCTCTTCTACCCTTGCTTACCCCCCCCCCCCCTCCTACTCCTTCACCCCTGTCCTTCTCTACCTACCTATCACTTTTGCTATTCTTATATTTAACTTTTATTTCCTCATCAATATCCTGTAATCCCTATTACTATGTAAGCCGCATTAAACCTGCTTTGAGTGGGAAAGCGCGGGGTACAAATGTAATAATAATAATAATTATCCCTGCCCCTCTATACATCTCCTGGCTGCGCCAAGGCATGCAGCTGTTGGGCCATTCCCAAAGAGGCATGCCCCTTTGAAATAGTTTCAGGTAGTTTGCAGTCTCCCTGGTGATTTCAATATAAAGAGAAAAAATAAGTCTAAGGTGAAAACTGTGAAAACCACAACATCTGCTCTTAAGGATAAGGGCCCTTTGGACAAACATTTGAGACTGGTTGCGCAAACTGTGAGTACATCTATTTTGTCATCCGAGGGAACCTCTTTAAGCTCCAACAGTAGAACCCCTCCCTTACCGCCAACAAGCAGGGTTCAGATTGAAACAGCGACTGAAGAGGTAAAGGGGGAAACTGAACAAAACCTCTCCTTGGTGGATACAGTTCAACAACTGCCCAAACTACAACCAGTTATTTTTGACTGGAGCGCAGAGATACCAGTTGGAACAGTTGTGGAAGGGGAAAGTTTCTCTGGCGGGTGGTTTCTAGATCGGAAAGTCTTTTCCAAAGGAAGGTAGTACCATTGAGTGATTTTTTTTTCAGTTCAAGTGGCTGCTAATTTTTCTGATTTACAAGTTAAGGTTACTAAATTAGAATCAATGATATCAGTTATATGTCCTCAGGTTCAGGCCTTGCAGGCAGTTAATACCTCGTCAGTTAAAGGGAACCTGGGTATGCTTCATAGGATTGAATTGCTTGAAAATCAGCTGTGTGTGAATAATCTGAAATTCTTGAATTTCACCTGAAATTTTGCTTAGAAAATATTTTGTGGAGGTGTTGCATTTGGAGCAGGGGGACAGTTTCCCTGTTTTCAAATACTACTATCTCCCTAAGGTAACTAATGTTTTTCAGGATATTGAAGCAACTAGGCAGCTTTCTATAGAGGTGGGCCAGCTGACGTCTTTTTTAGAAGATTCACAAGACAGTATTTCTTCACATGCTACATTATTAGTGACCTTTTTGTCTGAAATGGATAAATTTAAGGTAAACATGTGCAGTTTTATGGGCAAAGGAGGAAAGCACGCTCTACCCAGCAAAAGAGGAAAGCATT